>NC_136918.1:63763319-64373417 GCF_949752795.1 Hyperoodon ampullatus
GCCTCATGAGCATGTTTCGAAGAAGTGAATCATCAGTCTCAGAATCCATTTCAGCATTTTTATAATATTAGTAGTAGTAGTAATACTAATTTTACTATTGGTTGTACAGGTAGATCAAATAATTTCCCAGTTCCATGACCCAGTCTATTCCTTTAGTTAATAAATCTTCACTGGGTTATTGTATTAAACTACATGAGAGAAATAAATAATATGGACCCTGTTGTCCAGAAACTTACAATTACATTATTCAACACATGTGTTCAACACATGAACACAGATAACTTCAAATAGTATTTAAACAGTAATAATTTTTTGTAATTATGTTTGTGAACTCCAAGTTCACTGATCTATTTCCACTGACAATAGCAGAATAATGCCCCAAATCCTTAGGTAACACATACTACACAACAGATCCATAAAGCTACTGACCAATAAATTTTACACTATACTTGTTATACCTTTCTTGGAATGAAATACACATTCTTACTTCGAGAATTCCTACTTATCTTTCAACCTTTGTTTACATATGACCTCTGTTGAAATCATCTCCAAATCCTCTAAGCAGAATTAATTAAAATCTGAGCTTTATTTCAGCAACACCAGAGAGATGCCATAGAGAAACAGGAAAAGCACAGGATTTGGTGTTGGATTACTCTTGTTGATTCATTGCTTCCATGCTATGCAACCTTAAGACAATCACTTACCCATATAAGCCTCAGCTTCATCTTGTATAAAATGGAAATACTTAAATGTGGAATCTAAAAATATAATACAAATGAGTGCACATGCAAAACAGAAGCAGACTCACAGATACAGAAAACAAATTTGTCATTACCAAAGCGGAGATGGAAAGGAGGAGGGACAAATTAGGACTATGAGAATAACAGGTACAAACTACTATGTATAAAATAGATAATCAACAAGATATATTGTATATCACAGGGAATTAGAGCCATTATCTTGTAATAACTTGTAATGGAGTATAATCTGAAAAATACAGACTGATAATAATATAATATTATAAATACTACAATTCAATTTAAAAAAAAATGGAACTAGTAATAGCCATCTTAGTTACTGAACTATACATAAAACATAGTGCCTAGTACATGATGAAGTACACAATAACATAAATATTATTATATAATTATACTACATGTAAAATGCCTGGCATACAATAGTACTATTTTATTATAATAACAACAACAACAACATTTGGTCTCTATTTCCTTTATTAGCTTTCATTGGCATACTTATTATGCTCTGTTAACAGAATTAATGATAAAAACTGTATCTTCCTTATTTTACTTCCTTGGTTCAGCTAGGTCTCTCACTTAGAGTAAGTATTTAATGAATATCTATGGAATTAATGGGCCAATAAATGAATGGCACAAAAGCTGAAATGATGATATGTTTTGGTATACTAGGTTGACTTGCCAAGATGTAATGTAGTAAGAATATGTTGAAGAGTATTGGGTGAGGAACACAGGGACAGAAGGTGAATTAGTAGCACTAGATTATGGAGACTCTGGCAGAATAGGGAGGGAATGTAAGTTTCATTATGGGACAATATTGTTTAGACTGCTTTCCTTGCTCTTAGTATTTTGGTGACTATATCTGTTTTTCTCACCACTGTGTAATAGACTCTAGCAATATTTATTCTAAATAAAAATTTGCATGTACTATACAAGAGGCATTTAGGTCTCTTAGGGTGATAGGGCAGTATTAGATAGTAGAAATAGACCTGAGGCTACAGGACATACATACATCTGATCCTTACCAAAACTGAAGTACCTGCTGAGATTGAGCTCCACCAATGCTGTTTTCCCCACTCTTCCCCTTCCCAGCCCTGACTAGATAAGAGAGGACTGAGTGTCCTGCTACTCACAGGCAACCTCTATCTAAGAGGACTTGGATGTACGTATTTCATTTTATTATTGTTTATGTGGACTTTCTGAGTCTATGACTGTCTGATATCAAGCAAGTTATTATCTGCCTTATTTTTCCCATCTATAAAATGGTGATAATAACATTCCTTACCTTGTAGGATTAATGCAAGGATTAAATGAGCTCAACCATACAAGACACGTAGCATTCAGTAAGCATTTAGTACACAAGAAGCATTGAAATGTTACCTACCACCAAAATTAGTAAAGACTCATTCATGTACCAGAAAAAGATCCTGTTTTATTTCTACCTTTAGAACTAGAAAGTTAGTACTTAATCTTATGACTACACTGAATCAGAAATCAGGGTACAGGAGTTCTACTTTGCCTCAGTCACTAACTTGTTAAGGGGTCTTGATTAGGTCATTGAGCCTCTCTGGGTGTGGGGTTTCTCATCTGTAAACTAAATGCTTCAACTAAATGGTTTCTTCTCACACTGCTCATAACCCAATGTGCTGTTAAAAGCAAGAGATATATGGAGATCACTCCTGTCAATTCAAGGTGTTGATCATTTCCGAGAGGGGTGATCATTTCAAGGTGTTGATCATTTCTGTAGAGGGGTGGGATAGAAATGGGAGTGCATGAATTTAAGAAAAGGGAAGATGGAAAGTGGAAGTAGAAAGCATCAAACAATTTGACCATAAAGCAATGAGCTAGAAAGACTTAACAGCATGAGATAGCAAGTCAAGCTAAAAAATTATAATGCAGAGGACACATATCTATGTTTGAAGACAAAAGGAAGATATGAAATTTTAAAAAGGTTAAAATGCATAATTTTCATATCTGTTAATTTTCTAAAATTAGTCAATTATTACTTATTTTTCTATCATTTTAACCAACTAGGGATTTTTTTTTTTGTCTCTAGCAGTCGTTCTTTTCAGAATTTTTCTCATTTTGTTTTATTATTCAAGAATGCCCAATCAACAAGTAGTGAATGTTGTTGCCAACCTAAGAAAGTTAACTTAAAACTAAAGGTGAAATTTAATACTGTTTTCAGTGCCATTTCTTTTGTTCCAGGGAACCATAGTCCAACCAGAAGAATTTTTATCAAATAAAGTTAAAATAACCCATGATCTTCTCACTCTGTACTTCTCTGCACTTTAAATGTAATGAAATACTTGGTCATTTTAGCTGAACTAAAGATGCTGTCATTACTGAGGCATAAGATAAGAAAGGAAATAAGAATGAGTCAAAGGAAGGAAAATGTAGGTAATAGTTTAAAAATGAGGATACACATATAGCCATGTTCTGGCTGGAGACAAGGTGTTTTAAGCAAGGGGAAAAATCTGAAAAAGAATTGGTTAAGATAGGAACCCAATGTTTTACCATTATAAGTAGGTTCAGAATCTCTAACAAAACAAACACTAGGTATATAATAATACCTTTAAGATAATTCAAAACCATTACAAAATAAATATAAAAGGACATGTTCCAATGCTATTGATATTAAAATATATTGTCCCTGAATACAAACGTTATACGTATTGTTTTATGACAATAACATTGATAGTTACTAAAATTTGTATCCATTCTAACAGACTGAACTTACTTTCATACATTATCATATATCAAGAAAGGTAATTTACAAGCAGCTCAATATCAAAAAAAACAGACAACTCAATGAAAAAAATGGGCAGAAGACCTATATAGACATTTCTCCAAAAAAGATATACAGATTGCCAACAAACACATGAAAGAATGTTCAACATCATTAATCATTAGAGACATGCAAATCAAAACTACAATGAGATATCATCTCACACCAGTCAGAATGGCCATCATCAAAAAATCTATAAACAATAAATGCTGGAGAGGGTGTGGAGAAATGGGAACCCTCATGCACTGTTGGTAGGAAGTAAATTGATACAGCCACTATGGAGAAGAATATGGAGGTTCCTTAAAAAACTAAAAATAGAACTACCATATGACCTAGCAATCCCACTACTGGGCATATACCCTGAGAAAACCATAATTCAAAAAGAGTCATGTACCACAATATTCATTGCATCTCTATTTACAATAACCAGGTCATGGAAGCAACCTAAGTTTCCATCAACAGATGAATGGATAAAGAAGATGTGGCACATATATACAATGAACTATTACTCAGACATAAAAATAAATGTAATTGAGTTATTTGTAGTGAGGTGAATGGACCTAGAGTCTGTCGTACAGAGTGAAGTAAGTCAGAAAGAGAAAAACAAATACCGTATGCTAACACATATATATGGAATCTAAGAAAAAAAAAAACAAAGGGTCATGAAGAACCTAGGAGCAAGACAGGAAAAAAGATGCAGACCTACTAGAGAATGGACTTGAGGATATGGGGAGGGGGAAGGGTAAGCTGGGACAAAGTGAGAGAGTGGCATGGACATATATGCACTACCAAATGTAAAATAGATAGCTAGTGGGAAGAACCGCATAGCACAGGGAGATCAGCTCGGTGCTTTGTGACCACTTAGAGGGGTGGGATAGGGAGGGTGGGAAGGAGGGAGATGCAAGAGGGAAGAGATATCGGGATATATGTATATGTATAACTGATTAACTTTGTTATAAAGCAGAAACTAACACACCATTGTAAAGCAATTATAGTCCAATAAAGATGTAAAAAAAAAAAAAAGAAAGAAAGGTAGATGATACACAGACAGATAGATTAACAGGAACCTTACTCTATGCCAGGCACTTTACTAACTGACACAAACCACATCATTTAATCCTCATTAAAAAATCTACAAAATAATATTATCTTCATTTTACAGACAATAAAACTAAGACTCAGAAAGATCAAGCCACTTTCCCAAAGTCATATAATTAGTGGCATAACAGATTCAAACACAGGCTTTTCACTATGGAAAAAATACAAATTCAGGGAGAGAACAAGAGAAAATACACTAGTAAAGAATTGTTTGTGAAAAATTCAAATTCAGGACACTTTAGAGATATGAGAAACAAAGAACACATGGGCAAAAATAGAAAACTGACTAGAAACATTTCAAATAGAGATTTTGAAGGTGAAGAATCATGCTACTTTAAATCAAGGCCCTCCTGGTTAATTTATATTCATTGCATGCATTTGATGCTACAAACTAGAGACTCTCCAAATTTAGCTTGTCAGAATTACCAGAAGGTTTTTAAAAGAGACGGCTAGACTTCTCCCCAGAGGTCTCTGGGGAAGGGGACAGAGAATTTGCATTTCAAGCTAGTTTCCAGGTGATGCTCAAGTTGCTGGTACAGGCACCTCACTTTGAGAAATCACTGTATAAGTTATTAAATCTGGAATGTCCACTTAAAATAGGATACTTAAAAGCTCCATGACATTACTTAAAGCAGTAGTGACTTTGTAAAATAATTCAAAAGACAAGTTTATAAAGAGTAAAAATACATAGAATTTTTTTAAAATAATGAAATGCTCTGAAACCTATCTTTCTTATCCATTCAATTTTGTTCAGAAAGCCATTTCTGTAATTTATTTTTAAAGTTGAAATACCAAGCAGAGTAAAGAATGTGGGATCACACTGCAGAATTTTCTTTCTTTTAATTTACCTTCCTTAAGTACAGTAGACACAAGCATTAAAGCAAAATGATGATGCTCACTGATTACAGGGACTCAGGGGAAATACTTTACATGAGAAAATAAAAATCATTCATCAATGGAAACACAACTGTCACTCATTAGAGCCATGTGGAAGTAATATTTTATATACAAAATTACAATGAGGTATACCTCTCACCATATAGAATGGGCATCATCAGAAAATCTACAAATAACAAACGCTGGAGAGGGTGTGGAGAAAAGGGAACACTCTTTCACTGTTGGTGGGAATGTAAATTGATAAAGCCACTATGGAGAACAGTATGGAGGTTCCTTAAAAACTAAAAATAGAATTACCATATGAACCAGCAATCCCAATACTGGGCATATACACTGAAAAAAACGTAATTCAAAAAGACACATGCACCCTAATATTCATTGCAGCACTATTTCCAAGAGCCTGGTCATGGAAGCAACCTATATGACCATTGACAGACAGATGGATAAAGATGATATTGTACATACATACAATGGAATATTACTTAGCCATAGAAAGGAACAAAATTGGGTCATTTGTAGAGACATCGATGGACCTAGAGATTGTCATACAGAGTGAAGTCAGTCAGAAAGAGAAAAACAAATATCATATATTAACATATATATGTGGAATCTAGAAAAATGGTACAGTTCAACTAGTTTGCAAGGCAGAAATAGAGACAGATGTAGAGAACAAAGTTATGGACACCAAGGGGGGAAGCCCTGGGGAGATGGTGATAGGATGAATTGGGAGATTGGGATTGACATATATACACTAATATGTATGGAATAGATAACTAATAAGAACCTGCTGTATAAAAAATAAATAAATAAAATAAGATTAAAAAAATATCACCTCAAAAATAAATAAATAAAAATAAAGACCATCAGAAACTTAAATAAATAAATATAGTCAATATGGAGAAGTGAAAGACTCAGTATAGCGAATGCAATATTGAATGAGAAGAACAAAGTTGGAAGACTAATACTACTTGACGTTAAGATTCACAATAAAGGGCTTCCCTGGTGGCGCAGTGGTTGAGAGTCTGCCTGCCAATGCAGGGGACACGGGTTCGAGCCCTGGTCTGGGAAGATCCCACATGCCGCGGAGCAACTAGGCCCGTGAGCCACAGCTACTGAGCCTGCGCGTCTGGAGCCTGTGCCCCGCAACAAGAGAGGCCACGACAGTGAAAGGCCTGCGCACCGCGATGAAGAATGGCCCCCGCTTGCCGCAACTAGAGAAAGCCCTCACACAGAAACGAAGATCCGATACAGCCAAAAGTAAATAAATAAATAAATAAAAAAAAAAAAAAAAAAAAAAAAAAAAAAAAGATTCACAATAAAGCTGTAGTAATCAAGACAGTGTAATATTGATGAAAGAAATATGAAAATTGATCAATGGAATAGAATAGAGAGCCCAGAAATAGATCCATATAAATACAGTTAACCAGTCTTTGACAAAGGAACAAAGACAATACAATGCAACAAAGCCTGACTTTTCAACAGACAGTGCTGGAACAATAGGACATGGGCAGGCCCAAAAAAAAAAAAAAATCTAGACTCAGATCATGTGATCTTCACAAAAATTAACTCAGAGACCTAAATATAAAACACAAAACTATAAAACTCCTAGAAAATAAGACAGTAGAAAACCTGGATGATTTTGAGTATAGCTAGCAATGACTTTTAGAGAAAACTCCAAAGACACAATCCATGAAAGAAATAATTGATATGCTGAAGTTCATTAAAAATAAAAACCTCTGCTCTGTGAAAGATGTCAAGAGAATGAGAAGAAAAGCCACAGGTTGGGAGAAGATATTTGAAAAAGACATATGTGATAAAGGACTGCCATCCAAATTATACAAAGAACTCTTAAAACTAAACAATAAGAAAAAAAATAATAATAATAAAAAATTGTCCAAAGACCTCAAAGACACATCACCAAAGAAGATATACAGATGGCAAGTAAGCATATGAAAAGATGCTCCACATCATATGTCACCAGGAAAGTGCAAATTAAAACAGCTATGAGCTACCACTATACACCTATTAGAATGGCCAGAATCAGAACACTGATAACACCAAATGCTGGTGAGGATGTGGAGCAAAGGGAACTCTCATTCACTGCTGGTGGGAAAGCAAAATTGTACAGACACTTTGGAAAACAATTTAACAGCTTCTCAGAAAACTAAACATAGTCTTACCATACAATGCACCAATTGCACTCTTTGGTACTTATTCAAAAGAGCTGAAAACTCATGTCCACATAGAAACCTGCACACGAATTTTTATAGCAGCTTTATTCACAAGTGCCAAAATTTGGAAGCAACCAAGATGTCCTTCAGTAGGAGAAGGGATAAACTGTGGTACATAAAGGCAATAGGATATTAATCAACACTAAAAAGAAATGAGGTATCAAACCATGAAAAGACACAGAGGAACCTTAAATGCATATCACTAAGTGAAATCTGAAACCTGAAAAGGTTATAAACTATACAATTCCAACTACATAACATTCTGGAAAAGGCAAAACTCTGAAGACAATAAAAAGATCAGTACTTGCCAGGGATTGGGGGTTGGGGGTAGAAAGTGGCAGCAGAACATGGAGGATTTTTTTTTTTTTTTTTTTTGGTACGCGGCCTCTCACTGTTGTGGCCTCTCCCGTCGCGGAGCACAGGCTCCGGACGCACAGGCTCAGCAGCCATGGCTCATGTGCCCAGCCGTTCTGTGGCATGTGGGATCTTCCCGGACCGGGGCACAAACCCGTGTCCCCTGCATCGGCAGGATGACTCTCAACCACTGCGGTGCCACCAGGGAAACCCTTTCTTTTCTTTTTTTTTTTTTTTTTTTTTGAACATGGAGGATTTTTAAGACGGTGAAACTACTCTGTATGATACTGTAATGATGGATATACGTCATCATATATTTGTCCCAAAACATAGAATGTACTATACCAAGAGTAAGCTCTAAGGTAAACTACTGATTTGGGGTGATTATGATATGTCCATGTAGGTTTATTAGTTGTAACAAATGTACCACCTGGGTGGGGGATATTTGGTAATAGGGCAGGCTACCATGTGTGGGAGCAGGGGAGGGTATGAAAAATCTCCACCTAAAACGCATCTAAAAGTCTTTTCAAAAAGTTAAATTTAGGGCTTCCCTGGTGGCGCAGTGGTTGAGAGTCCGCCTGCCGATGCAGGGGACGCGGGTTCGTGCTCCGGTCTGGGAGGATCCCACGTGCCGCGGAGCGGCTGGGCCCGTGAGCCATGGCCGCTGGGCCTGCGCGTCCGGAGCCTGTGCTCCGCAACGGGAGAGGCCGCAACAGTGAGAGGCCCGCGTACCGCAAAAAAAAAAAAAAAAAAAAAAAAGTTAAATTTAAAAATAAAAGAAAGAAGGAGAAAAGAAAAAAGGAGAAGGAGCAAATAGGTTACTAAAGTTGTCTAATATTTTCAGCAATGTGTTAGCAGGCTCTTGTGGTCTCTGCTCAGGAGATCTTTGGTATTTCTGTTAAGACCCATCTCATTTTTATCCTGCCTATCCCTGCTCTGTGGTTCACCCCTTCATCATATACTTATCAGCTAATAAGACAGTTAATAATCTCCACTATAAAAGTCCAACCCTCTTCTGCTGTTTTCTTTCAGCTCTTCAGGGTTATTAAAATAAAATGAAATACACAAATATGAAAGTTGTTAAGAAAGTAAATCCTAAGAGCTCTCATAACAAGAAAAATATTTTTTCCTTTTTCTTTAATTTTGTATCTATATGAGATGATAGATGCTCACTAAACTTACTGTGATAATCATTTCATGATATATGTTAAGTCAAATCATTATTCTGTACACCTTCAACTTATACTGTGCTGTATGTCAATTATATTTCAGTAAAACTGGAGAAAAACAAAGGAAATCAAGAAATGATTATCTCACATTTCAGAAGAGCGGCCAGCTCTCTGGGAGAGAGTGTAGGAGGTTATCAGGGCAGGAATACATGTGGCCTTCAAGGTTCTGGTAATTCCCTGCTTCTTCAGGTGGTGTGTTCACTTTATCACTAATCTTTGAGCTGTACTCATATACATTATGCATGCTTTGTATGTGTAATATATTTCACAATAAAATGCTTTTAAACAAACCAAAAAGACAACAAAAACTTAATAAATAACACATACATAACCTCTTCATCAGGCTAATTTTGATTTGTTGAAATTTCATAAATGGGCTTCAGGATGACTAAAATAACTAAATCCCTGAGGCTTCCCTTCGACCCTTATCCCTGTGCAAGCCACGAAGAGAATTTGTGTGAGAACTTTATCTCATGGTTACAAAAAACTCTTTCTTTATGTACTATGACTGGAGTTTTCTGTCTGTTACTCTTTCTTTACTCCTAAAGAAATGGTCTCAGGGAGAATGTGAGCTCATTTTCAAGTAAAGCTGAACTATTAGTTGAAGTAGCTTTAAATCTACATACAGTAAGTCCCCTACATACGAACCTACAAGCGCGAACTTTCAAAGATGAGAACGTGCATTCCATCAACGTCAGGCATGAGTGAAACTGCAGCTTCTCCTCCATCTCCTATTGCTGACGATGCTTCAGCTCTACCATCTTCCATGTCCTCTCTCGCCTCCAGTCAGTAACTCTTCTTGCCTGTTCACCCGATGCCAGCCCCTGTATGCCAGCTGTTGTACTGTACTACTGTACTTTTCAAGGTACTGTACTATAAGATTAAAAATGTTTTATTTATTTTTTGTGTTCGTTGGTTTTTTATGTATTAATTGTGTGAAAAGTATTATAAACCTATTACAGTACAGTTATATATATATATATATATATATATATATATATATATATATATATATATATATATAGCCGATTGTGTTAGTGGGGTACCTAGGCTAACTTTGTTGGACTTACGAACATGCTCTCCTAACAGAACTCATTCATATGTAGAGGACTTACTGCAGTCATCTTTAAATGTGCAGATTACACCTTGAAGCGCTTATAGTTAAACCATTCTTGGATCATACTTTGATAAGGATTAGCTCTTGAAGAGTGGAAAAATAGGTTAAAGGATTTAAGGGATAAGGTAAAAGAGTGTAATCATTTTCAACTTTAACTCTGTATACCAGACACTGGTAGGCACCTTAACTCTCTCTACAACCTAAGAAAACTGAGACCACTACACTGGATGGCTAAAATGTTGTAAAGCCAAAATCTCTGATTCCCAGAATTTAATTTTTCCATTAACTGGAGTAAAAGTCTAGAAAAATCCCAAAGACAACTCCTAAATGGAATGCTTGAAACCATCTACCACACTAATATCTGCTTTGGATAAGCATTATAAAACAGCTTTTCATTTGCAGCTATATACATAGTGGTTAGCATTAGCTATCTCTCTCATCTCCCAAATTACAAAGAAAATGTCTTTGGTAATTTTCCATTTACTTTTTTTTTAGTAAGAAAATGTGCTTTTACATTTAATATGGGATTCAGCCTGCTTAAAAATAATTAGAAGTACATAGATAGATGATTTAATAGTATTAGCTCTTTGGGCTTTTAAAGACAGTAATTTGAATTCAAATATTAATCCCTGAATTATATTTGAAGGTCTGTAGGCTTCATTACAAAAACAAAAACAAAAATAAAGCATCTTTTTTCTTTTGTCAACATTTTCTTTGGGCATACTTAATAATAGAAAAACTATTTTATGTCCACAAACTGCTTTTTCTCCTTTAAATGTGACATGTGACAAGTGACATGAAATTAATGTGTTTGGATGAATTGCAAAATAATTTTTCTGCTAGTTTACAGCTTCATGACCTTCTTTATCACTTGGTGTTAAGTCTTCATCCCATTCAGACCAGCACAAATCTTCTCTAATCAACCTGCCTCTGACTCACCATTTCTGGCTACAGACCCACCCAACACACTTCTCTGTTTTTAACTTTGTTAATTCAGAGTTATATAATGTAGAAGTATATTTTAATATGTATTTTCTGCATATAAAGGTGGCAAATTCATTACATAGCATTTAAGACTACAAAATATTAAGAAAAATCATCAACCATAATTACCACATTAGAGGGAATCATCGTTTAGATTCTGGTGTTCTCTATACCTAACACTAAGTCTATATTTATATATATCTACATCTGTCTATAAAAGGTGATGTCATATTTAGAATTCAAATTTGTATCCTGCTTTTATCACTTAACACTACTTTATCACTTAACACTACTTTATCACTTAATAAAAATCATTTTCCCCATGACCATATTCCATTCCATTCTATAAATGGAACATATTTTACCTTACCATTTCATATAGGAGGATTACATTTGAAAGTTTTGTCTGGGATAGGCTGAACATAATGGTTACCCATGTGAGTCTCATTTCTATAGTACTCCATAAAAATAAAAAGACCTTTAAGTAAAAAAAAATAGCTGGAAAATCAATGAAGAGAACATCCATAGCACTATTTAATCCCATTAACTCTGGATGTAACTTACTCACATTTTTATTAATGACATGGATGAATATGTTTGTGGGGTATGCAGATCCACTGTATAGATGGTATGAAACTGGGAGAAATTTTTAAAATGTTGGATGATGAAATCATAATCCAAAATGATCAGGCAGGTTGAAATGATGAAAAGGAGTGTATTTTTTTAACGTCTTTATTGTAGTATAATTGCTTTACAATGGTGTGTTAGTTTCTGCTTTAAAACAAAGTGAATCAGCTATACATACACATATATCCCCATATCTCTTCCTTCTTGCATCTCCCCCCTCCCACCCTCCCTATCCCACCCCTCTAGGTGGCCACAAAACACCAAGCTGATCTCCCTGTGCTATGCGGCTGCTTCCCACTAGCTATCGGTTTTACATTTGATAGTGTATATATGTCCATGCCACTCTCTCACTTTGTCCCAGCTTACCCTTCCCCCTCCCCATATCCTCAAGTCCATTCTTTAGTAGGTCTGCGTCTTTATTCCTGTCTTGCTCCTAGGTTCTTCATGACCCTTTGTGTTTTTTTTCTTAGATTCCATATATACGTGTTAGCATACGGTATTTGTTTTTCTCTTTCTGACTTACTTCACTCTGTACGACAGACTCTAGGTCCATCCACCTCACTACAAATAACTCAATTTTGTTTCTTTTTATGGCTGAGTAATATTGCATTGTATATATGTGCCACATCTTCTTTATCCATTCATCTGTTGATGCACACTTAGGTTGAGGAGAGTGTATTTTTAAAAGGATGAATATAAATTTCCATGTTTGAGTTAGAAACAAAAAAAAATCAGTAGTATATGATATGGAATGTGATTTAACAGGAAGTTCATACAAAATAAAAATAAAGAGACAATGGTATAATGCGGCTGACAGAAAAGCTAACGCAATTTTGAGATGTTTTAATAAACAGACTATGACCAAACCCAGGAAACTGAAGACTTATTTTCCTCTAAACTGGACAGGACAACATGGAGTTTGTTCGGTTCTCTGTTCTATACCTTATGAAGGATATTTCAAATGGTCACCATCAAGAGTGTGCATGATGCAAAAAGTCTCACAATATAACATAAAAAGAAAAATTGAAAATATTAAGTGTCTATAGCAAGAGATAATAATAGTGAGTTCTATAAATTAATTCAATAGTTGTATTAAAATATGTGAAGGGATTTAGAAATAGTAATTTGACTTGTCCTAATAGGTTTATTTTGTGCCCCATGAAAACAAAATTACGACCTAAATAGGTTCTGATGACCAATTCCAATGTGTGTGGGAATAGAGAGCTTCTCCACACCAAAAAAGGATTCTCAGGACACCAGCTGGGTATCTTATAGTTCAAATCAATTCGACATTATCTCCCTTGACACAGCATCAGATCCCACAGGTCAAGGACTCAGTCCCACAAGGATGCCCTCCACTTCAGAGACCAATTGCAAGTCTAGGTTGCCTGTGCTTCTGACACTACCAGCTACAATTTGCAGGTTCCAATGACCACCTCCAGCTCAGGATGACAATTGCAAGTCCAGGCTTTTACCTATACTTCTTACAGATTGGCTATAAATCAGAAGTTCTCAGGATTCCCACCCTGGGTTTGATTAATTTACTAGAATGACTCACAGACTCAAGAAAAATATTTACTCACCAAATTATCAATTAATTACCAAGTATATTAAAGAATACAAATCAATAGCCAGATGAAGATATATATAGGGTGAGGTTCAGAACAAAAGATCTTCTGTCCCTGTGGAGCTTGGAGCCTGGCACTGTGACACGTCAAAGTGTTCTGGTTCTCCAACCTGGAAGCTCTCCAAACACCCTCCTTTTTGGGTTTTGGGTTTTTATGGAGGCTTCATTATGTAGGCATGATTGACTAACTCACTGGCCACTGGTGATTGATTCCACCTCTAGCCCCTCTCACCTCCTGGAAATCAGAAGGTGGGGCAAGATTTCCAACCCTTATTCCATGGTTGGTTCCCCTGGCAACCAGCTCTCCTCCTTAGGTTCTCTCCAAAAGCCACCCTCATTAACATAAACCCAGTTGTGGTGAAAGGGCTTGCTATGAATAACAAAACACCAATTTCACCTTTACCTCTCTGAAACATTTTCAGGAACTGAGGTCTAGAAACCAAACACTATAATCAAAGATGTTCCCAGTGGTCTACTGCTCAGGAAATTCCATCCAAATGACCAAATTTATAAATATGTATATATTTCTTACAAATCACAATATTGCAGGACCAAAGAATGAAAGTTATGAAAAGATTAATTTTGGCTCAACATGGCTCAATATTTAAAAACATATAACAATGATAATATAAAGCATTTGACAGTATATAGAAATAGAATGAGCTGCCTCAATCTATCTCATGAATTCAGGAATTTTCAGTCTCTGGAGCTGTTCAAGCAAAAAATGGTTAACTATATAATCATTTACATTCTTCCCCTTCACAGTCTCATCTTCTCACATTGCTTAAATTGCTGTTATTGATGATTCTAAATATTGATTTCAATTTTCATCTCTATCCTAAATTCTTGTCACACAATTGCACCAACCTCCTTGCTGTCTCTATATCAGTGGTTCTCAAGTGAGGGCAATTTTGTCCCTGCTGCAGAGAAGACTTGGAAAAATCTGGAGACATTTTTGGATGGCACAAGTGAGAGGCATGTAGTTTGCATCTATTGGATAGAGGCCAGGGACTCTGCTAAACATCCTACAATGCACAAGGTAGCTCCCCACAATAAAGAATGATCCAGCCCAGAAGGTTAATAGTACCCAAGGTTAAGAAACACTGCTTTACATGTATGTCCCCAGGTAATGAACTCAGCATTACCACCTCAAAACTCATTGTCCCACTCCACTATCCCATTTTCCCCTTAAAATCTGAATTCTCCTCTGAAAAAACCTTAGTTGCTGTTCCTTATTATGATTAATGGCATCATTAGCTACCCAATCACATGAGCTAGAAATCTCAGAGTCATCCTTAACTCTTTACTTTCTCTTGCCTGTTTATATACTTCTAAAATGCCTTCCTAAATCTTCTCCCTCCTTTCCATCACTACTGAAACTGACTTAGCTTGGTTTCACATTTTCTCCCAACAAGACTTTTTTTCTAATTCATCCTTCACATTGTTGCTAGGATTATCCTTCTAACACATAAAGCAATAGTCCCATTATCCCATGCAGAAACCACAGGTAAGCCTCCAGTGTCCAGTGAATAAAAGCTCAAACTTTGAATTGACATAGAAGGTGCTAAACAATCTGGTCTCAAGTTCTCTCAACAGTTTCCTCCCATACTACTACCTCCTCCCCTTAGATGCTAGACTGTAATGCTTTTGATGTCCTTTTAAATACAGAGATTCCATAGCTCTAATATTTTTCACTTATGGATGAAGGAGATAGCAGAATTCACATTAAATATGCCCCACTATATTACTATCTTTATATGAGCATCTATTATCTTGTTTCTGATGAGGCTTTAATTCTGAGTAGATGTTCCCAGAAAGAATATGTTAAGAATAAGAAATGTAAATTGGTCTCTTCCTTACTATAGTGATTATAGCTGTTTTATATGTTTGGTAGCCAAAAGAAAGATACTAGCAGATATTTAAGTTTTGCTTTGTCATATTTTTAAATATGTAGATTTTACAAATAAATACTTCCCAAGATCAGGAATCCAAAATTCCAGCACATATTATATTCTTCCACTGGAGGATTGAAAGGGTCACTGTGTATGGTACATTTTCTTTTTATGAAGTATTAAAATTTCTTCAAGGAAGGTTAAAAAGTAACAGAGTAGCACTGAAAGGAAAACAAATATTGACTAACTAATGCATGTAACCACGTGAAATGATTGGACATACAGATGGTTAAATGTTATGTATGAAGCTAAGGGAGACCTCATGAAATATATTTGAGTATGCACTTCACTGAAATGTATTTAAGGTACACAAATCTCAAAATGTCTTTTAAAAAGGTGGAAAAAGAGGCATGATTGGGAAAGCATGAAAGAGAACACCCAAACCCTTTATATTTGGAATCTGGATTCATTTATGCTGTCACGCACATGTAGCCAAACAGTCTCTTCCCTGTGTTGAAGCTGAATCCTTCCTAAGGAGACCTTATAGTGCTGGCAGCCAAGAAGAGTTAGGTGTTCCAGAGAAGCAAGTCTGGGGTTACAGCCAAATCTCTGCAAAGCAGAGACATATCTAAATAATAAAGAGTGGACTATAATGGCAAAAGTCTTCTTGCAGGTGCAGATGCATGTATTTTGGAAGGTAAGTAAACCCTTTCGGTTGCTTCTCCTATCCCATCACCACTACCTTATTTTCACAGTGTTCTAATCTTATTGGAGTTCTTCACACAGGGATTTCTTTACTCCAAATTTTTCCAGGTGTGGGATGGAGATGGGAAGCAGAGAAGACAAGGGGGGTGTTGTATAAAAGCAAAATAACAAAATAAAAACGGGGTGGGGGGTAAAGGCCTTTCTGCTATTTCCCAGGCCTTATTCTTACCTTTATGCAATATAATTTAATGTATTCTATTTAGCTTTAATACCTGAAAATGAGTCTTCATGTACACATTGCTGACATTTTGGACAGTAAGTAAATAGACTACTCTATCAAAATGAAGCCCCAGATATCAACTGTATCATCACTGTATCATCACTGCAGTTTTCAAAGAAAGCATATTTCCTGGAGTTTTATTGGATGAAATTCTTTTATTTCTATTAATCTCCACTTCACATTTATCTTTGTAATAAATTAGTTTTGATATCATTTACTTTTTAAATCAGATCCTAGGAAACCACTGCAAACAAAAATTTCAGAACACTTCATTCCCTACTTGTCATACAAGAAATTTCCTCCTCAACAATGTTTTTTATAACAAAACACAAATCAGTAATTAATCTGTTTAAGTAAGAGTTTTATCTAAGAGTTTTAGATAAAATTAAACAGAACAATTTCTCAAGCTCTATAGTTTGCTTATCAGAGGTAAATAAAAGTTAAAAATATAGCAGAGTAATCTACAAAGCATTGTTTTCTGATATTTAACCTAATAATTATACAAACCTCGTTTTTCTTATTCTTCTCCACATGATATGGATCATCAAATCAGACAAACAATATCTTTATCTTACTGATGAAATTTTTCATGTCTCACAAACTCAACACATTATCTCCGGCCATTTGTAATTTGCCCGATCTTGCAGTACTGACAAAGGCTAGGGTGACTCTTCACTTTTATTTTTCCAGGAATATTTCAACACAGAATAGGGAAAAAAATTTTTTTAAAACATATCTACAAAGCTGAAAAAAATTATTCTAAAATATGGGGCAATAGATAGTAAAGGTGCCTCTGAAATTGACTGATGAAATCATAAACATAGATCAGAATAATTTATTGCAATGAATTATACCCAATTTTAATAAATAGGTATAAATTTGACAAAACCAATCTATAGTGAACCTAATTTCCTGTATGTGAGAAACCTATATAATAAGCTCCATTTGACATTGGCTAGAAGATTCTGTGTAGAAAGTGTCAATCAATGAGACCTTAGCAACTTTACCAAACTGAAAAATGCATAAACATGCCAGAATAGAAGGTACCTTACAAAATGAGAAGAATGAGAAAAAACATGGACATTTTGGTAACTATAACTGGGTAGGACAAAACTGTGGTGAAATCACTGAAGATTACATATTAAAGGAACACAGATATCAGGTTAAATTTCTAAGCTGGAAGAAAGGTCTTTACATCTACAAAAAGTTATTTACTCAGGAAGCAGATGAACATGATGGGGAGCAGAATACGCCACCCTAAAATCTGCCACTTTAGCCTGTGGATTAGTTTGAGCTGAAGACAATCAAGACCCAGCAGACCCAGGAAAACCTTTTACCTCTCCCTTAACTGCCTAAAAGAATTTAGATAGAGGGCCTTGCCCAGAAAGAGAGCTATTACAAAAGATAACTTTTTTTAATGGAAAGACTTGCCGGGTGGCAGTGCAAACATCTGATTACCAAACAACTGCTCTTCTCATTTTCCTGTGAATTGTCTTCTTCCCCTTTGAAGCTCCAGGCCCCTATTTCTTTCCTTATTTTAGGATGGCATATAAGCCTCATTTGCCTGACTGCCTTTGGGTCCCATATTTTTATGGGACTCCCATATGTATGAAAACAAATTTATTTTGCTCCTATTAATCTGCATTATGTCAACTGAATTATTAGACCAGCCAAAGAACCTGACAATCATTTAGTCAGACAATTCTGTCTTGTTTTGTTTTTTCCAGTGTACTCATAATATTACCTACCGTCAGGATTGTTATCGGGATTCAATACACAGCAAGTGAGTGGTAATGTTATTGTTACTGTCACATATATACCTCAAGGGCAAGGTTTACTCTTTTGCATTATTTATAAACCCACGTAATATGTGGCACAATGCTCTGCATAGGAACACTAGATACCTAAAAGACAGTGATGATAGGTGTCTCTGAAATTTACATATAAAATCATGAATATATGAAATCATACTCTAAAGTGATTTTTTAAAAGATTCAGCTGCCATTTCTTTGTTTCTGATTATGGCTGGTCAAGAGTGGGAGGTAAGAAGGCAAGTAAAGAAGGTCAAGAAGTGACAGCTAGAAAAGAGTTTAGATAAAGCTAAAACCAGGGAAAATGATTTAAAAAAAGTAGAAATAAGAAGACAAGGAGGGCTGGAAAAGCCCGTCTTGCAGCTACCTGAATGTGAAGCATGCAGCACCCCGCTCTGGACTCTCTGCAGAAGGAAATAGTTAGAAGAGCACAGGCTATGTAGGTAATTTGTCTGAAATGTCTGCTGAGGAAGATTTTGATAATAATCTTCTAATATTTAAATGACATGTATTGAAAGAACCATGACTAGATTTTCTCAGTCGCTACTAAGGTTAAACAAGAAGATGTGGACCTGTAGAGCAGCAAGAGAGATTTTGGAAAGGTTTTAACTAAGAATTTCACAACAATACAGGTAACGACACGTGGCAATGAATTAGCAAGGGAAGTTATGACATAGCTTCTTTGAATGTGCTTTGAAATTGTAGAGATTCTCATCTTATCTTGAAAATCAGTGCTCAAGCTCCTCTTTAGCCCTCTAAGATTTTAAGATTGTATGTGAAGGACCAATTCAAAAATACAACTATAGAGAACTGGTTACATTTAACCAGAAAAAGCCTATTAGTTAAACTAGGAATGTCACTTCCTATCAGTCAAATATTAACCTCCATTAAGTTTATTATTCAATAATAGATCCATAACATTGGTTGGCACAACTGAAAATTTTTCTGTAGCCGAAGGTACAACAAGGAATTTAATACCTTCAATAATAATTTTAAAGAAATTGTCAGGCAGTTTACTAATTCCTGAAAAAAAACCACACAGTTTTAGAGAACATTGGTGTTACATATCAGAAATGTTTCCTTCAGTGTGCTCTTTAGAAATTAACATCAAATACCCAAAATACAAAAAAGTAAATGTCCTAAAATCTTTAGTATCATTTTAAAGGGTTAGTAGTAAAATGTTCCCATAAAGAACTTTTTAAAAGTTACAAAATATTTCTATCTAGTAAAAATAATGAAAATATGGGTTAAAAAGTAATTCACTCAAGAACTTTTTCTTGAGAACCCTCATTGAATGACTCAAGAAACTTTTCCTCCAGGAGCTCCTCCTGTAGTGGGCAAGATCAATTTTATCAATTACTATGCAGTATGAAAGGCTGGAAAACTCCAATCGATATGCAGAGAAGGTAGTACCTAATCCTAAAATATCACACACAAAAAAAGTCAAATCAAAAATTCAAATCAGGGTTTCCCTGGTGGTGCAGTGGTTGAGAGTCCGCCTGCAGATGCAGGGCACACGGGTTCGTGCCCTGGTCCGGGAAGATCCCACATGCCGCGGAGCGGCTGGGCCCATGAGCCATGGCCACTGAGACTGTGTGTCCAGAGCCTGTGCTCCGCAACGGGAGAGGCCACAACAGTGAGAGGCCAGCGAACCGCAAAAAAAAAAAAAAAAAAATTCAAATCAAATTTCTCATTTTAGGTAGTGTACTTGTGATTATGATACACAGACATTAAGGATCCAGTGCATTTACTTTCAAAATCAACATACTATAAAACACATCCCAGGGCTTCCCTGGTGGCGCAGTGGTTGAGAGTCTGCCTGCCGATGCAGGGGACGCGGGTTCGTGCCCAGGTCTGGGAAGATCCTACATGCCGCGGAATGGCTGGGCCCATGAGCCATGGCCGCTGAGCCTGCGCGTCCGGAGCCTGTGCTCCACAACACGCGAGGCCACAACAATGAGAGGCCCGCGTACCGCAAAAAAAAAAAAAAAAAAAAAAAAAAAAATCCCACCTACCTCAGTAAAACTTTACTGTCTGCCATTTCTGTTCAGTCAAATTTAGTATTATTTTTGCTTCCGATTTCAAGCTCCTTTAATGTGTTGTGTATTTCAAATGGCCGACCTAGGAAAATGAAGCCTTCAAACCCTGAGTTGTTTTTACATCCTTACAGTTTACAGCCATGCTATGCTCTCCCTGGGGGGTGGGAGAACTCAGCAGGAGGCTCAGTCTACTTCCAACTAATATCTGACAACTGCCAAATATCTATGTCTCATCTTAAACTTTTCATCCTCCCTTCAGCCTCATTTTTCTAGTTGCCTATATCTCTGCTTGGTATTTAATATAATATCATCAAAATCACCAAGGGAACTTGTTAAAAACAAAGACAGTGACCCATCTCAGACTCTTGAATCTGAATCTCCTAGATTCGTGTCGGGAAACTGGATTATTAACAAGCCTTTGCCAGTCCCTCAACTCCCGGGGGATTCCCAAGTTCTCTCAGTGTGAGAGAGTACTTTATGACATATCAGCCTCAATGCTAACATTTAGCTGTAGGATATATTCTTTAAGATCTCAGTTTCCATACAGTTTTCAAACTAATCATCACAAAATCCCTAGGCAGTGAGAATTACTGTTTCTATTTTACAGAAGAGGAAACTGAGGTGCAAAGAAATTAAGTATCTTGTGGAGCTATGAGCACTGCTAGCATGCTGTGTAGGCTGTACAGTGGGATGAAAAAGATAAAGGGCCCAGAAATGAGACATATTTGAATCCTGGCAATTCACTAAAGCAGCCTGATCTTGTCATTCGACCTTGTTGAGCCCCAGTTAGTCACAGTAAAGTGGTGAATATAATGCTGATCTTTATAAGTCATAGCATATCATGGTCACTTAAACATTAATCCATTTCTATCTCAATTCCATTTTTTCCTTTTTATCTCCTTAAACGTGAGCCCATTCTAAAATGTTTCTTTCAGCTTGTTTACTTCTGAGTAGAAATGCATTACTACTTTTTAACAACCTCATCATTGGTTGTTAATTAGTTATCTAAATATGATTATTTAGGAGGTACATCTGTTATGTAAAGCACCACATCAATCCTGTTTAAGTGGTCTAAAATTGGAAACAATGTGAGAATTTCTAAAATTAGGGGACTATTAAACAAAAGCAAATTTTTAAAATAAAATTATGAGGTCAGCCACACAATATAATAATATGCAGGCACTAAATATTATAATTTTTAAAGAACTGCTGACAAAATAATAGGCACAAAATAGGATGTGAATTACATTACATGATTTATTATTAAAATGTGTCTACAAATGTGTGTACAAATGTGTGTACAAATGTTTATATACACACAAACATATGTATATAAACGTATGTATTTGCAATTTTGTCAAAAGATAGAAAGGAAATATATCAAAGTAGTAATAGTACTTTGGGTCGAATAATTACATATTACTTTTATTTTCTTCTTTGTAGTTTTTTTTTGTATTTTACACATTTTCTGCAAAAATATGTGTACATTTTATAGAGAGAAAAAACTAAACATCATTAAAATAAAATTTATAGATAAAGTATTTATAAATAAAACAAATAAAGGATGCTGCAAAGTATTAAAGTGGGCCATGCTATCATTTGCTTCTTTTTATGCTGACATCCATACAAGAATACATTTCTCACAAGGATTTCTTTAGTTTCTGTTATACCCAAAACTGTAAAATACTTAGTAAAAGATAAAAATCCTCTCAGATTACACACATTAGATTTTCTCTGACCATATCTGGCTTCCATGGGAGTTCTACAAATAAAATATCTGCAACAGAAGACTCTGAAATCAGGGAACAAATGGTTCTTGACTGTGTGGGGTAATTTTTCACTTACATGGGAATCAGCTTTTTAAAATAAAATGGTTATCCCATCCCAGCATTTAGTACAAGTCCATTCTCTCCTAGGCACTGTTTTTGGTCTTTTATTTTCATTATTCTCTCTGTGACCTGGGGCAAGTAATTTAACCTTTCTGTGCCTCTATTTCTTATATAAAATAGAATGATAATAGTACCAACTTGATAAGCCTTTTTATTTGAGGATTAAATCAGTTAATATTTAGGAAGCCCAGGAGAAAATGATCATATCATCATCATCATAATCAAACAGGTATTATTTTTAACCTTAAGAACCACCTTTAAGAGGCAGGTATACAACTGCCCCAGATAGTAGATGAAGACAGAGACTAAGAATTTAGTTACTTCTCATGTTATATGTGACAACAAGAGTCAAATGCAACTTTTACTGACATCGAAGCACATATG
Source organism: Hyperoodon ampullatus (assembly GCF_949752795.1). Taxonomy (NCBI): domain Eukaryota; kingdom Metazoa; phylum Chordata; class Mammalia; order Artiodactyla; family Ziphiidae; genus Hyperoodon; species Hyperoodon ampullatus. The sequence continues at coordinate 63,786,027 of NC_136918.1, forward strand.
TAGTCATTAAACCATCATGTAACAGACAATATTCATAAATATTCACCAACATATTGTAAGCCAGACACAGACACTGAGCAATATCGGACAAGGCTCAGCTCTTGCTTTTAGTCTAGTGAGAAGGGCAAGCAGGTCTTTAAGCGTTACGTGTGATGGCAAGGATGAGGATATGAGGCCATAATAGCAAAGGGAAAGGTGCTAAGTGTATTCTAGAGAGGTCAGACAAAGCTACCTGGAGGAAGCTACACTTCAACAGAGATCTGAAGAATGAGGCGGAGTTAGCCAGCAAGCTACTGAGGAACAAAAATCAGTTGGCATTTGTTCCCTGGTGTTCCATGCTGGAACTCCGGAGCTGCCAACACTAACTTTATGCCAGGTGACAAATCTGAGTGCCCACAGCTGCAGCTGCTGCTTTATACCCTCTCCCTCCTACTTCCATCGTTAATGAGACTGAGATCAGAAAAGAATACATCTTAGCAACTAAGAGCTCTTCTGTTAGCCTTTGGTCCAGAGATAGAAGAGAAGTTCACTTCTGTTAACAATACAGCCACAGATCCTTTGTTATTTTCCTCTAGCACTTCCTAAAATAGAAGTTTGCTGCTACTAACTCTCATTTTTATCCACCCTGGTGGCAGGTTGTTGTATGCTCATAAATATACTCATTATAAAAAAATACATGATTTTTTCCCCCCCAGGAACAGCTCTAAAGCATGTCAATGCCTCTAAGGTTCCTTAAGGTTAATTTCTGCTGTTAGGAACTCTTCTGATTTGCCCTAACTTTTAGCAGTTCTGACTTTGGAATATTCTGCCTGCAGTTACACAACACCCCAGAGACACAGGTATGCCAGAAGGTATCTATTTCAGATGTAAATAGCTTTACTGAGTGAAGGTAAGTTTTGTGCCTTTATAGATATCTCCGCATTTCAAATATTATTTTTTAAAAAGAGCCTCATTTCAAACAGTTGATTTGAGGAGAAGAAACTTTCTTTTTCTGCTTTGGTGTGTCAGATATAACATTCCCAGTATACAGCACTTTCACAAAGATTTCCGTTTTGCCCCTTAGAAATCACTTCTATAGGACTACAACCACTTATTTGAATTTGTATTTAAAAAAAGAATTTCATCTTTATTTAATTGTCATTAAACAAACTTCAGTGCCATTGGTGGCTGGCAGTGTGAAATAGGAAGATTCTAAGGAAACACAGAATTTATTTCCTTTCTTTAAGGAGTTTACAGAACGGTTGGAAAAGCTAAAAATCATGTTAAACTGATTCAGGGACACTGATTACAGAAAACAGTGATATCGGGACACCAGAGGAAGAAAACTTTTCTTTATACTAAGAAAGAGGAGCATGATATGGGATCCAGTAGTGGAAATTTTCCATTATTTGTATATATTTTGTATTTGTGTTTTTTGAATGCTTAGTCTTCTAAATAAAGAAAAGCCTCTGGTATATTTTTCAAAACAAAAGTGTATTTTTATTTTGTATTGTACTTGTATCTTTCAAAATGATCACTTAAAAAAAATCATATGCTCTCCTGAAACAAGTTTTTAAAAATGTAAGTTAGAGAATCTTCAGACTATCAATAGTTCCAACATATAAAGAAAAGTCTATTTCAATTATTATAAGAAACACAACAGCTTTAATTCAACCACTAGGGGTAAAATCCTGCAGTACATACGGCAGTATATTTCTCTGAAACTGAATATCCAGCTTTATTTGAATAAGATAAGCTTCCCCTAATCCATTAATCTCCAGGCCACACCACACCCCAGAGCTTAAAATAAGGTGAAAGTCTTGCATCACTCTATCTTACTACCTCTTCTCACATGGGTTAAAAATAAAACAGTAACAGCAGATCCAGCAGAATGGAGAGCAGGACTGGTGTGGAAATTTGTCTTACTGATGCTGATGAGAGAAAAAGCCTGACTCTGTGCAGATTAGCTCACAGTGAAACAAATCCTACCTCCTCAGTTTAACTGACACTTACAAATTCCATCAACGCATATTTTTAAATTGAAGAATTCCACTCGTATACTTTTAGAGAAATTATATGAAAGCAAATTAAGATATAAAAATCGTCATCACAGAAGAAAGGTCTGTCTTGGACAAAAGGGGAAACTCCAGGTCTTTGTACAATTTTTAATGCTGTTGGTTCAATGACATTGTTTATTTTGCCTTTTTATTTGTAAGACACTACACATCCTATATATCCATTTATAATTTGAATAACATTTATAAGTTTCTTTAAAATGTTTATTTTCATCTAGTGTCATCTTTTCAAATGACAAAAAACAATTTTCACATGTACCTATCATAAAATGTATAGATATCATTACACAGGGACAGAGAAAAGGATAACCTGTGTATGGAGGCTGGGACCACAAGCAAGCTACCTCAGTGCCCCCCAAAACTGTGGAAGCAAATACCTAAGGATCTCTCAAGAAATTACTTTGTATTCTCAGAATTATAAAAGAGCTCTAGAGAGTATGACCTAAACTAAGTTGCATACAACCAAATATTTGATGCTCATGTAAGAAGATAAATCTTTATTATAGAGTTCAAAAGCATTCCTCAAACTCTTCACCTGTTTCCCTAAATTTATTGGTTTAACATGTGTTATATATCCACTATATGTCTACTGAAGAGTTATAAAGATGAACTGGTGAATTCTGCCTGAATAATTATACAGTTTATAATTATTTTCATACTTTTAAAAACGTGAAGGCAAAACTATCCATGTAAGAGGTTAAACTAGAGTAAGATTAAACATCGATAGTTGTTATTCTAGGGAACTTGCTTTTCATTACCTGAGCCATAAAAGCAATCAGCTAGGACAGTAGTTCCAAAGACTTGGTAAATTTTGAGGATTTTAATCATTGCTGACTATTAAGAAACCTACATGTAAATAATGTAGAATCCTGGCCTTATCTTCATTTTACCATTCATTCATTCATATGGTAGATAAATACTTTTCAAGAAACTTCTAGGTTCTGTGGATATAATATTGAAAGACTTCTGTGTCTTGGAACTTATATTCCAATATACACAATAATACACAATAATTAATTATAATTAATTAAATACACAATAATTAAATAATTATTAAATTATTAAAATTACATATACTTATATTTTATAAAATATAAATATAAAAATATAAATTAATTAAATAAATTAATTAAATAAATTAAAAATATAAATATAAAAATATTTATAAAATAAAAATTATTAAATTAAATAAATTAATTAATTAAATAATTAATTAAAAATACACAATAAATTAATTATAAAATTACTGTAGAATTTCTTACTGGCTCTCACTATTATGCACAGCACTCAGGGTCTCTAAAATAGTACTGAATGCCTATATTGTTAGTGGCACTGGGCACAAACTAATGGTAAAATTCAAAATTTTCAGCCTAATGTTCAAGGCCACCTCCAATACTGCCTCACCCACCTGTATGATATGATTTCTTACTGCTCACATCTGAGACCAATTTTAGAAGGCTGTACCCAACACAAACTAAATGCCTGACTGGACATCATCCTCACCCACCAAAATTGTTCTTTACATCCATCCCTTGAGAGGAGTGCCTTCCAATATGGTCTCTATTAAAACACCTAAATCAGATTTCTCCCTCGATTTAAATGCTATATATCTTGTGCATGCCATTCTCTAATAGCATTTATTTTGATCTGTATTTTACTATATACTCATTTTCATAAATATGCCCATCCTAGTCCTTTGATTGGTTATTTTTTTGAGGGCAGAGACTGCCTGTAACTTTTCTTGGCATCTCAGGCTTTATTTAGCATATTATCTTACATAGTTAGCTCTCAATTCATATTTCTTAGTTGAATTGTGTTACATTTGCTTTTATGCAATGGCAGGATGTAAAATTCAGTATCTGCTTCATGTTACACATCTGTTACAAGGGAATACATAGAAGTTTATAAGTGGTCTAACATTAGCTTTAGACTATTAATACTAAGAATAAAACATCAGCATCTGTTATTTCCAATTTAGTTCTATACTTTTGAATCTTTCATTTTCTGGCTAATTTCTCATATGAACTCCTAGTCAGAACTCTCAAGGTTTCAGAGCTCTTGTGGATTTTGGCTATAGTTTTCTCAAGTTCAGGGAACCTGTATTTATATATCTATGCATCCTATTTCCGTGTAATCACTTCAGCCAATATTTTATGTTCAAAATATAAAAAAACAACCTTTCCTCAGAATTTAAAAGCACAGAAAACTAAGCACACAACTGAATGAAACTTGGAAAATTTAAAATATAACAGTGAAACAAGTGCATTTTTTAAATTCAGTTTTTTTTCAATAGATAATTTTCATACTAAGTTAATAGAAATAGGTGTGTGTAAAGGTGCAAAAATCCATCTAATATCCAACACATGCATTTTTATAACTGTGCAATACTTCTGTATCTGGGTCACATATACATACATGTTATTCTCTACACATACACAATACACATTTACATGGCATATTAGACCACAAAAATGTACATACACAAGACATATTTTCCATCCTTAGTGTTTTCATAGCTATACAACATTCTTTCTGGCACACAGATGTGAAAATAATTCATATTTTACAGGTATGTTTATGTCTACACCTACAGGTAAAAGTGATTTAATATTTAGTCCATGGTACTTAAATATACATATTTTTTGGCTTCTAAAAGTCATACCTGGTAAAATTACAGGGTGATATGGTTTAGATTTACTTTCTTTCTTTTTTTTTTTTTTTCCTTTTTCTCCTCTGAAAAAGAAATATAAAAGAAAAGTATTTTGGTGCCGTTGTCATGTGTTTCTTGAGACCATTACTTGGGTCATATTTTATCAATAAACAATCTTCTGTAAAGCTTGTATTATATCATGTTGGAAAAATTAAAGATTTTATTCCAAACCCCCATGACCCAGGTGAAAATGAGATGAGTGTACACACATAGGCACAATTCAGGACACAGAACGTTTAGTACACAAAGAATAATCAGATGGGTTCCTACCCAGCATAATTCCATTCAGTAGTTTCTCTTGCACGTACCAGCTCAGATGCCCATGATCCATGATGCTTTTAGATACTACAAAGCAATTTTCACTCCAACTGCCGCCCGCTCAAGTTCTTCCTTTTGCGCTCAGAAACGAAAATACTTGGACAGTGAGTGATGCCCTGTTGCAGCTGCCTCCCCGAATCCTTCAGCAACCCACCTCTGAGCCGCACCAGGATAAGCCCTGCCGCTAGCTCCAAGCTCATTCTCCCCGGCAGCTGGTCGGCCACTGGGCGGAGAGAACGGGCACTAGGGCGCCATCTGGAGGCTCCTTCAGGCAGCTGCAGCAAACGTAAAAAAGCAAGGTGGAACGAGAATGTCAGCAAATTTTGTTAAATAACCATACTGTTTTTATATACAGTTTCCTGTGCACATTTTTTAAAAGATGGAAAAATGCAAGAAAGCCTCATTCTGTTCCCTATGAATATTCTATTTCCTTTATGCGTCAAAGTAAAGTGAAAACTTCTATCTCATTTATGTACAAGTAACAAGAGATGGAAAATCAATTTTCTGCTTCTTCTTGACTCATCTCAAAGGAAAATAATTAACACCGGCTACTATCAGAAGTTTCCAGGATTTTGGTATTTAACTTAAAGGCAGCTTTCCAAAAGAGAAATCTATGTCTCTGAACTAACATAAAGCAAGCATGTTAAATATGCTCTGCTACTTAAAAAAAATTAAAAACCTTACTTCTGGAAATGTTTAGTGTGTTCTTTATCAATGCATTATACTGAGTTGAGTATGAAAACAAGGAAAACCAGTTTCAGTTCTAGTTCATGTGATAAGGTGTTCACATGACTTTAATATTTCAACAAAAGCTCCTTGAATTAATTTCCCTCTAAATATCTCCCTAAGCTTCATTCCCTTAAAGAGGATGATTGGTATACCTGAAAGAGATATAACCTTAATTAATTAATTGGAGAGAGCCCTTAAAGTCTTACTTATTGTGATATGCATTTAGAAATGTGATTAATGGATGTTTCATTACTCCCTACAGATCAAAATTAATATACATCGTCATCCCACACCCGACCACTCTTCCTACTTCCATTAAGCATCATAATTTGGGATTTAATTTTTCCTTTAAAATTAAAATTTGACTTTGAAACTATTTAATAATGGACCCATCTACAGTGATTTATGTTTTTCCAGGCAAATGTGGACTAGAGCTTGCTTATACACTCTGTGAGGCCCCTTTGGGAAATAGAAATTCTTAATCATTTCAATTTCAAATCAGTGTTTGAGAATTTCTTGCAGGACAAACATCGAAGAAATTTGTTTCATCAATAGTTCATCTCAATTTTTATTTCAATGTGTATGATAAATGAACATACTGGCTTTTCAAAGGCATACCATTAAACATATTCTTAAGAAAAATGAGATTTTTTTTCTTTTAAATAGAGCATGTACCAAATAATCAGACCATAATTTCTGTGAGTTTGTAAAGTATCTGAAAATTTATGTGCTGATGGGATTAAAAAGAATGTTAACTATTCATGTCTATATCCTCAACTTCTAGTACTGTGGAATATGAAAACATATTCGTTAACTGACTCCTAAATGATATGACTTACATGCTGCACTATGGTTATTGCTACATCGAACTTCTTAAAAGACAAGACACTCAAATATACAGTTTAAGACTACAAGCAGAAACATAGTGTTTGGAAACTTGTAAATAATAAAGTAATAAGCACTGACCAAACACAGATATGCCCAACTTTTGCCAAGTAAAATTTGATACATGAACATTTAAATGTAACAAAGAGATAAATTAGGGGATAAAATTTCCCACTGTAAATGTTTTGAACTTACAAAATCATTCTTTAAGTAAAAACTCCCCAGAATCTCAATAATGATTTTATTGAAAAATAAATTCACATGCATAAACAGAAAAAAATGAGATATTAATGAGAGAAGTAGATGTGTGAATTTCATAGCCAAAGATATTTTGTTTATCCTCATCATAACCAAAAGCTAAAAATGATAGAAGTTGGATGCTACATGCAAAAGAGATGATTACGTGGCTACAGGAAGAAGAAAAGCATTATGATCATGTGCTTCAAGGTCTAAAATTAGTCTTAAGACACTGAGACAAGATAAAATATAGGAAAAGAGTAAATCCCCAGATAGGGGTATACTAAGGAAGTAAATTATATACATTTCCACAATTCAGCATGTAAAACTTAAAGAAAGCAAAAAGATCCAAGTCAAAGTTACACAATGGAGTCTAAAAATGAAAACAACATGGGAAGTCTAAACATCTGTCTTTTACAATGAACTAGGATGAAAGATCTGTGTTAGTGTTCTATTGCTACATAACAAACTACAGCACATTTATTATCTCACAGTATCTTTGGGTCAGCAGTCCAGGCACGACTTTGATGAGCTCTCTGCTCAGCATCTCACAGGCTGCATCTAGGTATCAATTGGGCCGTATTCTTGTCTGGAGACTTGATTGGGGAAGAATGTGTTTCTAAATTCAATCACGTTATTGGCAGAATTCATTTCCTTGAATTCTTCAAGGTCACCAGGAAAACATGTCTTCATTTCAGGGAGGCACCAGTCTCTCTTTTAAGGACTTTTACCTGATTAAGTCAGACTGACCCAGAATAATCTCCCTTTCAATGAACTCAATATCAACTATTGATAATTTGTGACTTTAATTACATCTGCAAAATATCTCTACCTTTTCTATTTTCAGTTGGGTAGAAGCAAGTCACACGTTCTAGCCACACTAAAGAAGAGGGGATTATGGGAGGGTATGACACATTGGGGGGATCACCTTAAGGTGTGTCGACAACAGGATCTGTGTAGAGACACATGAGATTTCTTGATTATCATCCAAAAGCATAAGTGGAACAGCCTGGTGGGAATGAGAATACAGGTGCATTTTGCTACCTTTAGGATCAGGGCAGAGACATCGACATATTTATCATAGAAGTTTTGTAGATGCATGGTTATATCTAACAAAAAAATAACAAAGAAAAACTAGAGAACTAATTTGATCAAGAAAGGACATGGGGGCAGCAGGTAAAAGCATTGGATTGAGGAGCGTTATCAGACTCATGAGCAGGACTTGGGACACTGAAGAGCTTTGGTGCTCATATGGCTTCAGTGACTCTATGTACTAGACGTATTTGTGTTGCCTGGTTGCCTGTCCACAGCTCCTCATACCTAGTCATACGTACTCTGAAGTGGCTCAGCCTTATTCCAGGAGTAAATGCCTGACCAAAAAAAGAAGACATCCAGAGATGGGCCAGAAACTTATGGTTTCTGTGGCCTCACTGGGAAAAAAAATAAGCCTGTCCAATTAGATTTTCAGGAATTTGAACTAAAGTAAAAGAGAGAAGTTGCCAGTCGATGGAGAACACTGCTGCTGAAAGGCCATGTAGCAATTATGAGCTGTGTGTTAGCTGAGGCAGAGAAAGCAGCTTAGCAGAAGGAAAAAAAAAATGGTGCAGACTCAAAAAGAAGTAGAGATTAGAGAAACCGTTCATTCACTTAATTCTTCTAATACATTCATATGGAGTTCCCATTATGTACTAGACACTGTTCCAGGTGCCGGGAATACCACAATGACTAAAACAAAGTCCCTGATCTCATGAAGCTTATTCTTATAGTGGGGGATAAATGGTAAATATGTAGAAGCATATAAATTATATTTCATTATGTGAGAAAACTGTAGAAATAAAAATAAAGCGAGGAATGAAGTTTAAAAGTAATGGAGGAATTGCCACCTGGTGTAGTATGGTCAGGAATGCCTATTTGATCATGTGTCTTTTGGATGGAAATCTGAATGCAGTGATGGTGCCAACCATGATGATATTTGTGGAAAGGGGATGTCGGGCAGAGTGCACGGCAGGTGCAAAAGCACTGAGATAAGTGTGTGCTTGGTGAGTCAAAGCAATAGCAAGAGGGGAAAATTGCCTGGAATAGTGGGAGCAAGAGAGTAGGCAATAGGATATGAAGGCAGATATGACATGAGCGAGAAGATTGTACAGGGCTTTTGAACCTGTGTCAGGACGCTAGCTTTTTTTTTTTTTTTTTTTTTTGCGGTACGTGGGCCTCTCACTGTTGTGGTCTCTCCTGTTGCAGAGCACAGGCTCCGGACGCGCAGGCTCAGTGGCACTGGCTCACGGACCCAGCCGCTCCACGACATATGGGATCTTCCCGGACCGGGGCACGAACCCGTGTCCCCTACATCTGCAGGCGGACTTTCAACCACTGCATCACCAGGGAAGCCCACGAAGCTAGTTCTTAACCTAGAGAGATGGGAAGCCACTAGAGGGTTACTATAGAAGATAACATCAGGCTTACATTTTTAAGAATCATTCTTTCTGTTGTACAGAACAGATGGGAAGTGAGAAAGGTGACAGGAGGCCATTTAGACCCTGAGACGGACAAAGTGTGGCCTAATTTTCAGTTATGTTTCCCATGAGGTCTGTATACTTGTTTCAGTCTTTGAATGTCCATGAGATAACACTGTATATCCTTTAAAAAAAAATTCCCTTTTCTTAAACTACATTGTTAAATACTCTAAGGAATGTTAAATGTATTCAAGACTTGTATGCTTTGAATTTTTATATATTTCAGCATAAGAGCTAAAAGGTATTAGTATTTTAAAAGCATGTTACCTTTTTATAAATGATAGAAAGTGCTTGCACAGGGGGAGGTAATGTCAGCTATTAAATTGTTGAACAAAGCTATTTTTATAGGGCATTGGCTTAAGACCATAGGAAAAGGTCAGTTCCTAAAAATTATCTGTCTGATCCTTTGTGACATGAGTGTTTCAAGGGTTTTTAACACTATGAATCTTACCATCTAATACCAATAAAAATGTATTTAGGATATATACCTGAATTTTAATATCTTATGGATAACAATTTTGTTTGTTATACTACAGAATCTTTGAAACTAGATATGCCTGCCCCTTTAGAAATAAATTTAGAGACAAAACAATTCAAATATTTTATAAGGAATCCATTAATTTCCAATTTTGCATCCTTATAACTCACACGAATACAGATACACACACAAATATACATCATTTGTATATGTGTAGACATATATTGGCTACTTTTCATGGCATTTCAAATGAAATTTTGCAAAATTAATCATAAAGTATTTTAAAATGGGAGGGAGGTAGGGTTGTTAGCAAACGCTCTGTCACTGTGTTAATCACATGAGACATTTTATCACTACCCTTTCAAAAAAATATTCAATTAAAACAAGACTAAGAAAATTAGTTTTATGTCAGATTATCCTTTGAAAATATTAAGGGTGCAACATTAAAATACATGCTTAAATATGCAAACATTTATCTTTTATTTTTATTTTTGGTGAAGCTTTCTAGAGGTTATTTAATGATATTTTATAGAGGGGATAAATTTATAGCCTCATAGGTTCCACATTTTTTGATAATTTTGTCATCATGAAAAAACAGTGAATGGTATCTTAGCTACTCCACCTATGTTTATCGAATTTTTTCTTCTTATTATTTAAAGCATTTGCTAAAAATAACATTTATAATAAACATTTTCCCACTCACCAAATTCTTAAAAACACAACCATCAGAAGAAATGAAATTCAGACCATTCAACTGTGAAAGAAGAGAATCTTGTTGGACATGATGGGAGAAAATTGGCACCCATGGAAACATATATACTTTGAGATGCCCAAATGTGAACACAAACACACACACACACACACACACAAATGACATCAATTTTAATAATCAAAAACAGAGTTACAGTTACAGCACTCACTAAACATTGATTAACAACAGAAATGTGAAGGGAGATTTAGATAGAACATAAAAACTAAAAGAAGCTGTATAGCTAAGTAACTCAGCAGAATGATATAGGGGAGGCAGCCACATTCAAAGAAACAATTTTTTGGGATTTAAGTCACTTTAAGAATTACTAACATTTATATATATTCAGTGTTTCATAACATTCTCATTTTATCCCTAAAATGCAAGCTTCTACATAAGATTTCCATTATCTGTGATTTTAAGCACATGATCATATTAAAGCCTTTTATCTTGTCCCATAGTTGGTAGGGAAAACAGTTTTCAGCAGGCTTATATTGAAATCAGCCTCGTTTATAAATATTCACTTCATATTCACATTCTCAAATAGATTTCAAAAATTCACAGACCAGGGGAAATTTGATTTGACTTATAAACATCTACATGTATTGTTTAGGCTCTCTGGCTTCTTTAGCTGATGTCAATACTATCCCTCTATGATGCTGTAGTTGATTTTAAATTAGTAGACTGAGGACACATATAGAACTTCAAATGTGGTCCCATGGAGATTTCCACGAAAATTAGTTTAAATATTTTGAACATTCCAGAAATAACTACTAACATCTAACATTTTGTCCCTTTAGTCGTTATCACAAATTCTATAGTTTCATGGTTTCAATTATCACATCAATTTAACTGACCCCTTCTCTAGCTCTAACTCATCTCTTGAAGATTGGTTTTGCATTTTTACCTGCCAGGTGAGTTTTTCTGGATAAATATAAACCTAACTCAAATAAGTAGGAAGTTTATTACTTTAGATTTTTAAACAAATCCTCAAGAGGTAACTAATACAAATTAATGGGAAGTAGAAGAAAACGTTTTCTTTTCAGTTTGCTTAAACATTTTTCTATTGATTAGATTTGTCCAAAAATAAAATGGGCTGCTCTGAAATGTACTATGATCCACATCATAGGCAATTTGAAAGCATAGTCTAGATAACAACTTGGCAAGGGATAGTGAAGTAGGAATTTGAATATCACATAATCGGTGAGACAAGATAAACTTTCAAGTCCTGTTTAATTCTGAGATTCTATAATGCTATAAAATTACTCTTATTCTCTTCTCTCATCATATATATTTTTTAAAAACTTCCTTCACTGCTAAAACTTACATGAGTTACCTCTTTCCATTACGTATAACACTTATTGTTAGTTTCCTGCTGTATTATTTAACAGTTTAATTCATTTCAACAAATATATTTGATTAATTTCCTCTTAATTTGGTCACTTAAGGATTTTTTTTTGTCTCTCAGTAGTTTTAATCTTAATACCTACAATCTGTTAACTCCAAATACATTTAGAAAATCTCTTATAAAAGAAACAACAGCTTTGTATGCTTAATCCAGACTACAGATAAAAATCTGGAAGTTTATTCATATTGAAAGATTAACTCTGGGAGTCCTAAAATAGTTTACATTTGAGATTAAAAGATGTGTTTACTTCAAAAATAAACTGAGATTTCATTTAGTGGATGCCTATGAAATGTTTCTAAATCTTTAGTGAAACAGTATAGAAAAGATCAATGTCTAGTTGAATATCTTGGAACTACTCCATATTTATAGCTTGTTAGTTATAATGACAATGCAGCTAACATTACAAATCTATGTTGATTCACTAAATTTTACAAGATGCTTTTGAAAAAAGTTACCAATGCTTTGGAACTTTTTCTACATGATATAAAATGTTTCAAACATGTTTTTTCTATGGAGGTTTAGGAAGATCTATACAAATAAACATTTATATAAGTATGTAATCCTCAGTATCAATTGTTCAATCCTATGAATTCTTACAATAAACACCAAGCTCAATAGAACAAAATTAAAAATACTTAATGTTTTATCATACTTTTATTTGCCTATTTTCTTTTCTGCAGGTTAAATTCCCATTTAAAAAATGTGTGTCCGAGTAACTGTATTTTCAATTGTTTCAACAGTAGTATAAAAAGTTGATGGAATGAGGATACAATTAGTTTTTTGATAATTATCAAATACGTAGTTTCTTGGCATGAAAATTATTTGGAATGCACAAAGAAAAATTATTTGGAATGCACAAAGAAAAAAAAAAGAGGCAGGCTTCATGATGCTTGTGAATTGTTAAAAACAAATGAATATGATATAAAGGTGACTTAGATATGCCGTATATAATCATAAATTGCTGCAGTTTGAAACTTTCTTGGATGGTTGCTCCATTATACAACAAACTCACTAGCACTACTTCAATTAGTTTTAAATCCTTCAAAAGATGTATTTATTTCATTTAAATCAGAGTGAGTAAAACATATGCTAGACAAGAGAAATATGCCTACTTTATTCATTTTAATACCTTGTCCTTCTCTGGAAAATGTCACAGTAGTAAAAAGGAAGCTGTAAAGTAGTAAGAAAGAAGCTGTAAAGTCTTTGTAACCAAAAATATATGTCAATCAGCAATATAAACATTTAAGTTTTATTGAACTGACAATTACATTTTGTATGTTATATCTATATTTTCCTTTTATCCATTATGCATTATTAATAAAGAACAGTTTTTTTCACAAAAGTTCTTCTTTTTTACTATGTAAATTTATGTGTGATTAAAATATAACTATGGACATATAAATGCCTTCACAGAATGCATTACAAATTCACAACATAGAATCACTCCAAGGCCCATCACAACCACTTACTCTACAACATTTTTATCTGGCCTGAAATATTTGTGTTGGAAGTACTCTTAACACTAACAACCCATCCTAACTATTCAATCTTCTGTAGCTCCCCAGTACCATCAAACCATACCAACATCTGTTCAGAATAAATGTATTAACATATTCAGAGTTCTCTCATCAACAAATAACCTTGAAAAACAAATAAAATGAAAAAAGTTCCAAAAGTTAAAGAGATTCAGCTATTTTAGGAATGATGTTGCCTGATGTCTTTCAGGGTTACTCTAATATCCTCCAGCCCTGAAGCTCAGGGGCGTGTGTGTGATTTCACACCTGCCCACATAGAATATGGTGTACTCAGGAGTGATTCTCCTCAAATTGAGCAACCACCTGAAAAGGCCAGAAACATGTCTTTGACTCATCAGCTTACTGATGTAGCTTGGTTTCTCCTAAATCAGACTGATTTGTTATAGGAATGGATCTTTTTTGCAACCTTTCCTGGATATAGCTCTTTAAAAGTGAATTTGAAGACCTAATGGGTGAAAAACCTGAGACAAATGTTCTTTTCATATCCATGTTTTCACATATGTAAAATTCATATGGAAGCATTTATTATCCAAGAAAATACTGAGGAAAGTATTTGAAATTCATGCCAGTAGATGTGCAAAGATATATTTAAAGGAATAGGTTTTGATATCATGGTACTTTTATCACTTCCTTGGTTCCTATAGATATCTTGTTAATCTAAGTAGTTTTAAAGGAAACTGAGTACTTTGGAGAACAAATTGAAACATTGTAAGTATGTTATTTTTAAAAAGCAATATAAACTCACACTTTATGCATAACCAATACAGTTGCTATACTAAATTTGGCATATATATGTGTATATATATATATTTTTGGAATATATATATATATATATATATATATATTCCAAAAAATTCCACAGGCCTCTAGTTTTCACTATAACCAGCTCCATACCTGTCTCTCTTTCAATGAAGGTAATATGGACACCAGACTTGTTGTATTATATGTATACAGTAAAGAGTAACAATGTTATAACACAGTATATAGAATCCAATATATAAAGGCTAAAATCATATCTCTAGGCCTGCTTCTCAGAGATTTTCATATATAAAAGTACTGTCTCTTTTCAAGGGTTGAGTTAGAGTTCCTTTGAAAGCTTTTGAAAATAGGGTGAGTTCATTTTACATCTACAATTATAACAGCTACACAACTTCCCTTGCCTTGGACAATTTATTGCATTCACTTCAGGAGGGAATGGTAAGAGATAGAGATGATTCCCCAGACTACCTCCTATTCAGTTTGGGAGCTAGTGGAAGACTGCCTTCTCTCCAACACCAGTCTCTGATGAACGGGATCTATTAAAAAGAACTGCGTTGGTTTACACTGCAGATTGAATGGAGCACTAAGTGACTGCGTTAGTATTCTGAAGTGGGGGTAATGGTCGCCTCCAGTTGGTATATAATGTTGCAATAATACTTTCACACAGATGCAACAATTGTTCAAGTGTCCTTATTTAAGTTGTCACTACTACCCAGCATATCTCCATCAAATGCCCCCACCTCCCTTCACCCCACAGTTTTTTCCTCCCTCTTAGCAGGTGTAAACAGATGAGGAAATATGTGTACTTTCAAACTGTCATCTATGTATCATGAAGGTGGGAGGCTACTGCAAATAACTTGGAAACTGCTTCTAGGAGGCGTTTAGCGATACAGCCCACCGGTACAGGTCAGATGCTATTAATTGGATCACCCCCAACCCCTCAGGCCTGGGCTGTAATTTGCCAAACAGCTATCTCTCATTTGCAAATAAAAGTTAAAATCAATCCACAGATACAGAATGCTGACTTCCTGTCACTCAAATTTACGGGGGTTTTCTTTGTAGAGCTGGCAGATTGTGACCGAGAGAGACAGAGAGAGAGAGAGAGAGAGAGAGAGAGAGAGAGAGAGAGAGAGAGAGAGAGAGAGGAGAGGGAGAGGGAGAGGGAAAGAGAGAGAGAGGATGAATATCACTTGCTTCCTAAGCAGGGATTTGCCTGCGATGCGCGGCGAGAGGACTGCGGCGGCTGATTTACACAGTTGGAGCGGAGGAGGAGCCGGGGGGTGCTGGGGGGACAAGCTGGCTGAGGCTCCGGCGATGGGCTGATCTGGGGCTCCCGAGCGCCGCTCCCTCTCTGCGCGATTTGGGGACGGCTGATGGATTTGCATTCGGGTTCCAGCCAGGCGTTTGGTATATTATCTCCTAACACCCGACCTGGCGCTCCCAGTTTGGGTGCAGACGCTGGTAAGTAACGTGTAATCCTATTTTAGTTATTTCCTAGGCCATTAAAGTGGCACTTTTAAAGCAGGTCAGTCTTAAATGATGCCGCTGCCGAGAGCGTCTCCTTCGCCTGAAACGTTCCGCGGTCTCCTCCCCGCTCCCCCCCCCCACCCCGCCCCCCGCTCCAGAAGTGAGGGTGCTTGAATGGTGAGCTGTCAGGGGGCTCACTCTCTGCCAACCGAATCGCTTCACCTTGGTGCTTTGCCCGAGATCCCCCAAATTCAAGTAGAATTTGGTGTGTACAGCCGTACTGTTGTATTCGTATCCCGTCTCTGCTTTTCTCTCCTCCCCCCACACCGCCACCACCTTCGCTGTCTGGTCAATGCTGGGATCTGGGATCCGGTCACCCCCTTCCACCCTCCTTCCCACTCCTCCCCACCCTCTTCTCTCATCTACACAGCACCCAGCCCCACTACCACCTACTCAAAGGGTCAAGAGCAAAGACACCCGGAGAAGGCAAGGTCTAGTCCCAGCTCCTCCTAAGGAAGGAGGCCTCGCGAAGGGATTGCGCTGTGAGTGACAACCTTTCAGGAAGCGAGAGAGAGAAAAAAACAAAACAAAAAACCCAGAGACCGAGCCAGGGCTCTCGGGGACCGCGAAGCTCGCCACTGAATCGAGAGCACCGAGATCTGAAAACAAAGAACCCAGTCCTGGGACACTCACTGCCTGCCATCGAGGGTATGTAGAGCTGCGGTCGGGAGCTGCCTGTCACTGGCACTGCCGCGCTAGGTGTGCGCCCGGCTTTCACATTGGTATGCAGCGACCATTTCCCTGCAAGTCGCAAAGGTGGAAGCACTTAAAAGGATTACAAGCGTGATTTGGTGGCCTTTCTGAAAGTTGGTGCCTGAGGAGGAGAAACTGCAGGCTACTGCATGATGGATACAATTCAGCCTCCCAGAGAGTTTGCACCTCTCGCTGGGAAGCCCCTCGGAGTAAACCTCGGAGATCGAGAGCGCTCTGCACGGATAGGTACTCACCGCCATCCTTTCCTACTTTGCCCAATTGAAACCAGTATTCTCGCGTGTAAGGATATTCTTTGTAGAGCATATAGTTTGGCCGCGGTGGCTTCTATAAGCTCACAGGTGCTAGAGGGTTGTATTTTTGAACTGGATATTTAGCTGTAAGGACGGTGTTAGAAAGAGTGGTACTGGAGACTAACATACCCTCGGACCCCTTTTCTTGGGGGAGTAAATAGTAAGTAACTCAAATAAATAGGCCAGGTGGTGGAGCGAAGGGCCCCTCCCCCAGCGGATCGCTCGTGTTGTAAAGCATAGAAGGAAAATGGCTTGAGCTTTTAATCATTTTCCATTTCTAAACAGACCCATTGTGCGTTTCGCCCGGCGATAGATTAGAAAAGGACCTCTGGAAGGCTCAGGGCTTTTCAGAAAATGAATGATGCAGCATTTTAATTATTTGTTCTAGGGAAGATCATTTTGCTTCCATATTGGAATATTTAATCTTAGATATGGAGAGATTAGTGGGCTCGGAGATCCAGCAAAGCGGAGGGGGAGGTGGGAGGGGGTACAATGGGGAGAAAGGGCTTCTTGTCCTCCCTGTGGACAAATGATGCCCGGGCGTTCGCAGCAGAAAGCAGTCGAAATCCGGGCTCCAGAGCCCTTCATCCCCTAACTTTTAGAGCTCTTCCTATAGCTTAGACACCCTACACTGAGATAAAGGAAAAGAAAATGGTGAAATAGCCTTTGGACATGTCCCAGATCAAGAACTTAGGGGGTTGTTGTTCAAGAGAGAACAGAGAATGATTGCCAAGGGGGCCATTTACTGTCACTGGGAAGCCTCCCGGTTACCCATCGATTCCATCGCATCTTGGGTTCCGATAAGATCCCTGAAACAGTCACCGTCTCTGCACGTTGGGTACAGAAGGTGGTGTGTGTGTGTGTGGCGGGGGCAGATGGTGAAGGAGAAGGGACTGCTCTCGTTCTGAGCTCAGACTGTTAGTGTTGGTCTGCTTCTCGGTTGAGACCCGGAGAAATAGGGTGGGTCTGGAACGTTAAGGGTGTGGAATGTTAGAGAATCCTGCCGGCCTGCTTACTTAGTCTCTGACGGCTACTGTGAAGTGGCAGACACAGGTGCGGTCATTTCTAATGCAAAATACCATGCAAATATCCGATGGCTGACTCTTAAGTAACGTTTTGTTGAGTTAGGTGATTTATATATATTTAGAATGGTAAGAAACTGATACATAAAGTTGGGTTTTGTAAAAAGCGCTTTAAGAAACAATCAGCTCTACGGTCTAACTTTGAGCCCTTGGGCAAGTGAGTCCAGTTCTTTAGAGACCAGAAAGTCCCTCCCTTCCCCATGAGTTGGTGACAGGATTGGCATGTGTTGCGGGGCTGGGGGGCGACATTGTGGAGGCACAGTTCCCGCTGACGAGACTCCTTTGCTGCACACTTGCCTCTCTCCAGCTTCTCTACTAAGGTGCATTTCCTCCCAGCAGGTAGGACTGTAGAACCATCAGGTGAGCCTTTAAAAACTCCTTAGAGGATTCTTGTGAGCTCTGGTCTGGTGGCTCCTCTTCATTGAAACGTCTTCCCTCAATCATCCCCACCCTCAGGACTCTCTACCATCCCCTTGCCGAAAATATCACGGAGAAATATTTGGGGGGACGAGGGGATGGTAGGAAAGAAAAGAAAGAATCTAAACCCTGAAATGCTGCCCCCTATCCCCGAGAGGTCTTCCCCGGTGTAAGAAGTGAAATGTGTCATTGTTACCCAAGTGGTCTGCGTATCCTTCCAGAGCATTGGTTCGTCTCTGGTTTTAAAGAGGTGCAGCAAACACATAGCTGTTGAATCCAGGGGAAATCGAAGGCTTTGAGCTGCAGCAAAACAAAATGATTCCTGGTGCAAAGAGATCGAAGCAAAATGCAGGAGAAACTCGGTCCAAGTCGCTCAGGCTGCCTGAGCTCTTACTCAGGACACTCAAGCAGAATCAGCTAGATTCAGGTCTTCTGCTATGGAGACCTGAATTTCCCTTTATTCCAGTCTTTGGAGGGAAGTGTGTGCTGTGAAAAGGGTAATTCCGAAGGACAGTCTTACTTTTCAAACTCTCTAGAGAGTGGAGATTGTGGGAACTAGAGGAGCAAACTAGTCAGGCAATGGTTTCCTTTAGAGTTAAAATAAATTAAAAATAAAAATTTAAAAATGCCTAACCCCTCCCCCAGTCCCAACCAAAGGAACGTTTCCCCTTGGTTGATCTCTTCTTCCTTCTTGTTTTATTCTGACAATTTGTCATCTTGACCTCTTCACTTCTTTTCTCTCACCTTACACACACACACACACACACACACACACACACACACACACAACTGTATAGTCACGGCTTCCTAGTGCTCGCGCCCGACCCCATGCTAAGCGCGTTCCCCTTCTTGGAGCTCATTTTGGTGACGTGGAAAGCCGGATCCAGGGTTACAGCACATATTAAAAAAAAAAAAAAAAAAAAAAATCCAGCGCAAGAGAAGTCCGAGATTCTGCACCGTGACTGAGCCTGCCTTCCTCCCTGCCTTCCTCCCGCCCTCCTTCCAAGGATGCCCAATGATGTGTTGCCGGTACCCAGGAAGAGAAGCTACGGCGGTGGCAGCAGCAGCGGCGGCAGCGAAGCTGGAAGCCTACAGCAGCCCCTTCTCCCTACTCTATTGAGTGTTCCAAGCGGTAGTTCTGCATTCTAAAGAAACCCATTGAAAGGCCCATTGCATTCCCAGCACGTCTCAAGCTTGCTGCCTTTTATTTTTTTCCCTTGGTCTCCCCCCCCAATCCCCCAACCCCCTTGCCTTCAGCTTCAGCAAAAGGAAGGAAGGGAGAGGGAGAGAGAGAATCCTTAAACTCAAGCTTTTTCTTTTTTTTTCCTCCCCCGATGTTCAATGCTAAAAAAAAAAAAAAAAAAAAACTCCTTCAAAATAGGTAAGTCAAAGACATCTGGAGCCTTTCTTGTCTAAATCTCAAGGACCTCAAAAACAAGGAAAAGCATTTTTAAAAAAGAATGGTGAAAAGGAAATAACTTAAGTAGATTTTAATATTTTAAAAGGGATACAGGGAAGACTAACTGATACTGCAATGTAGCCTCATCTGCCTTCTCTCTTTTTGCATTTAATTGTTTCCAAAAATTGAGTATGCATGCCTGAGGCAAATTTCTCTTTGCTTTCTTATGGGTTCTCCTTTCCTTACAGCTGTGTACATCATATGCAAGTTGAGTGCGGAGATTTATTCTTTTCACTCTCTCTGTAAATTATACCATTGTGTTTTAAGTTAGAGGGTTGACAAAATATTTCCTTAATGGATGCATCTGTGTGGAAAGAAAATATATGCTAAAAATTCGTTTATTTTTATTGATTACAAACAATTCAATTTTGACTGCTATTTCAGTGACTCAGAAAGGGCAATCTAATAAAACTGCATTATTATAATTTATTTATGTACGTATTTTCATATACTGATGATATTTGGCAAGGAATGAAAGCCAAAGAGGAAGGCTCTGTATTATTAGAATAGTGCACTGTATTTGTTTCTTCTGATGGGAAAAGAACGATGTCTTTCTTTGAAATGTATTTCATGTGACAGAACATCTATCAGCAGGTAAGAATCCAGGTTTCCACTCTTTCTTGCCTTTAACTACCCAAATCTCCTCTAGCCAACCACCTGCCATCCCATCTTTTAGCAGGGTTCCTTAGTTGATCTCAAAGGCACAGATATACATTCCAAACTAAGCTCTGAAAGTGTTTTTAATACAGACACTCCCAGGCTCAGCATCCTTTAGCTGTCACTATCTTTAGCTCTGACAATTGCATGGGCTTGTTCTTTAGAAAGGCTAATCACTCCTAAAGGATTTAAACGGCCAAAATGATACACATATGTAGAAATCATTTAATTAAACGAGATGTTAATTTTTGCTTGGGCAAAAGTGGTTGGGGTATAGTGTGTTACTGAGCATGCACTATAATTAAGCATATTGTGCTCATTTCTTAAGAGAAATCTTAGGTTTTCCTGAGATACTAATCATCTTATACATCTCAACATCTGATTGGTCAATGGGCTAATAATTTATCATACTCTTTAATAACTTTCGGGTATGCCATGTCTTTTTATGAATAGAAACCCATAGTTTAAAGAACACTTCCTTCCCTCAGAGTTTCAATCAGATCCATAATAGGCACCTCTGAAATCAATATGATTTTTAACAGGCAAACAGGTGTAATGGCCAAATGATTGCCATTATTACTGAATCTGCCTATCCCTAAAAGGAATCACTGTATGCAGTTTCTTTGCTTGCTATAAGAAGCAATGAAGGCTGCTTTTGATTTCATGATATGCCCTTTACCAAATATGGCTTGATTCAGGAAAATGTCATCACATGGTACAATATTTCATCTCCTAATTTTAAGATATAGGACATGTTAAGCATGTTGATAGGTTATTTTGAGTGTCAGTTCAACAATTACTAAAGTTTTTGTATCACTCTTAAAAAGCCCCACATGTATGAGACAATTAGAAAAGAGCATATGACTAAAAGCTAAAAATCTGCATCTTTATTTCTGTTGCAGTTTTGTAATCATCCGTGAACGATGAAATCTTCTATAGCTGAGCTGCTTCACAGAGGGAGGATGTTGTGGATAATTCTTCTAAGCACAATTGCTTTAGGATGGACTACCCCGATTCCCCTGATAGAGGACTCAGAGGAAATAGATGAGCCCTGTTTTGATCCATGCTACTGTGAAGTGAAAGAAAGCCTCTTTCATATACATTGTGACAGCAAAGGATTTACAAATATTAGTCAGATTGCTGAGTTCTGGTCAAGACCTTTTAAACTATATCTGCAGAGGAATTCAATGAGGAAATTGTACACCAACAGTTTTCTTCATTTGAATAATGCTGTGTCCATTAACCTTGGGAACAATGCATTGCAGGACATTCAAACAGGAGCTTTCAATGGTCTTAAGATTTTAAAGAGGCTATATCTGCACGAGAACAAACTAGACATCTTCAGAAATGACAGCTTCCTTGGCTTGGAAAGTCTGGAATATCTGCAGGCAGATTACAATGTCATTAAACGTATTGAGAGTGGGGCATTTCGGAACCTAAGTAAACTGAGAGTTCTGATTTTAAATGATAATCTCATCCCCATGCTTCCAACCAATTTATTTAAGGCTGTCTCCTTAACCCACTTGGACCTACGTGGAAACAGGTTAAAAGTTCTTTTTTACCGAGGAATGCTAGATCACATTGGCAGAAGCCTGATGGAGCTCCAGCTGGAAGAAAATCCCTGGAACTGTACGTGTGAAATTGTGCAATTGAAGAGTTGGCTGGAACGCATTCCTTACACTGCCCTGGTGGGAGACATCACCTGCGAGACTCCTTTCCATTTCCATGGAAAGGACCTGCGAGAAATCAGGAAGACAGAACTCTGTCCCTTGTTGTCTGACTCTGAGGTGGAGGCTAGTTTGGGGATTCCCCACTTGTCATCAAGCAAGGAGAATGCATGGCCAACTAAGCCTTCCTCAATGCTGTCCTCTGTCCATTTTACTGCTTCTTCTGTTGAATACAAGTCCTCAAATAAACAGCCCAAACCCACCAAACAACCTCGAACACCAAGGCCACCCTCCACATCCCAAGCTTTATACCCTGGTCCAAACCAACCTCCCATCGCTCCTTACCAAACCAGACCCCCCATTCCCATTATATGCCCTACTGGGTGTACCTGTAATTTGCACATCAATGACCTTGGCTTGACGGTCAACTGCAAAGAGCGAGGATTTCATAACATTTCTGAACTTCTTCCAAGGCCACTGAATGCTAAGAAACTGTATCTGAGTAGCAATCTGATTCAGAAAATATACCGTTCTGATTTTTGGAATTTCTCTTCCTTGGATCTCTTACATCTAGGGAATAATCGCATTTCTTACGTCCAGGATGGAGCTTTCATCAACCTGCCTAACCTAAAGAGCCTCTTTCTCAATGGC
This sequence comes from Hyperoodon ampullatus, assembly GCF_949752795.1. NCBI lineage: Eukaryota > Metazoa > Chordata > Mammalia > Artiodactyla > Ziphiidae > Hyperoodon > Hyperoodon ampullatus. The sequence goes on from NC_136918.1 coordinate 63,808,865, forward strand.
AACGATATCGAGAAGCTGACACCGGGCATGTTCCGAGGCCTACAGAGTCTACACTACTTGTATTTTGAGTTCAATGTCATCCGGGAAATCCAGCCTGCGGCCTTCAGCCTCATGCCCAACTTGAAGCTGCTATTCCTCAACAATAACTTGCTGAGAACCCTGCCAACAGACGCCTTTGCAGGCACATCTCTGGCTCGGCTCAACTTGAGGAAGAACTACTTCCTCTACCTTCCTGTGGCTGGTGTCCTAGAACACTTGAACGCCATTGTCCAGATAGACCTCAATGAGAATCCTTGGGACTGTACCTGTGACCTGGTTCCCTTCAAACAGTGGATCGAAACCATCAGCTCAGTCAGTGTGGTGGGTGATGTCCTGTGCAGGAGCCCTGAGAACCTCACCCACCGTGACGTGCGCACTATCGAGCTGGAAGTTCTCTGCCCAGAGATGCTGCACCTTGAGCCAGATGGAGCATCCCCAGCTCAGCCTGGAGATTCTCATCTTGCTGGGGGGCCAACGAGTGCATCACCTTATGAATTCTCTCCCCCTGGGGGTCCTGTGCCACTTTCTGTGTTGATTCTCAGCCTGCTGGTTCTGTTTTTTTCAGCAGTCTTCATTGCGGCAGGCCTCTTTGCCTATGTCCTCCGACGGCGCCGGAAGAAGCTGCCCTTTAGAAGCAAGCGGCAAGAAGGTGTGGACCTCACTGGCATCCAGATGCAATGCCACCGGCTTTTTGAGGATGGTGGAGGTGGTGGAGGTGGAAGTGGAGGTGGGGGACGACCGGCTATTTCTTCTCCAGAGAAGGCCCCTCCTGTGGGTCATGTATATGAGTACATACCCCACCCTGTTACTCAGATGTGCAATAACCCCATCTACAAGCCTCGCGAGGAGGAGGAGGTGGCCGTTTCATCAGTCCAGGAGACAGGGCATGCAGAACGCGGGGCTCCTGGGACACAACCCCGAGGAATGGGAGAGGCTCTCCTAGGAAGTGAGCAGTTTGCTGAGACACCCAAGGAAAACCACAGCAACTACCGGACATTGCTAGAAAAAGAAAAGGAGTGGGCCTTGGCAGTGTCCAGCTCCCAGCTCAACACCATAGTGACCATGAATCATCATCACCCTCAGCCTCACCACCCAGCCGCTGGTGGGGTGTCAGGGGTAGCTGCGGGAACTGGGGGAGACTTGGCTGGGTTCCGCCGCCATGAGAAGAATGGTGGGGTGGTGCTGTTTCCCCCCGGGGGAGGCTGTGGTGGTGGCAGTACGCTACTAGACCGAGAGAGGCCGCCACCAGCCCCCTGCACAGTGGGGTTTGTGGACTGTCTCTATGGCACAGTGCCCAAATTAAAGGAACTGCACGTCCACCCTCCTGGCATGCAATACCCAGACTTACAGCAGGACGCCAGGCTCAAAGAAACCCTTCTCTTCTCGGCTGGAAAGGGCTTCACAGACCACCAAACCCAAAAAAGTGATTACCTCGAGTTAAGGGCCAAACTTCAAACCAAGCCGGATTACCTCGAAGTCCTGGAGAAGACAACATATAGGTTCTAACAGAAAAAGAAAAATAAATTAGTGCTTTTTATTCAAAAGAAAATAAAAAGAAAAAATATATCCCTTGCTCCCTTTATACTTGTCCCAATAACTCCATTCTTACAAACTTCCCTGCCCTGAACAGAACTGAAACCGCATGATAACTAGAAAATACAGATGTATGCTCTCTCCACTCAGATGTGATTCGGAGGAAGGGCCATACTCAGATCATTAAACAATGAAGTGCCTTCGCAGACTTTTGCCAGCAAATGTTATTATTTTTTTATACTGAAACTTGAGACTTTGACTGTGCCATGTATAAGGTATATTAGGGATCGTTGTATTGATCCTAATTAAGTAAAATTCGATGTGTCTTTTTCTTTTCAGTAACTTTTGTTTTTAGTTGTAGTTTTGTTTTGACAAGGGGGGGGGAAACAAATTGACATTTGTGGCTTTCGTTCCTCTTGCCCTCATGGCACAGATTCTGTACATGTATTAATAATGCAGTTTGCTGCATGCCTGGAAACTGCAAGGCGGGGAGGGAGGGGGCGGGTCTTGCTCGAACGTTCTCACCCACTCGTTTTTCTCTTACACACATACCCACACGCAAATCACAAATCTCTGCACATAGGTCCCTACACCTGCAGCCTCTTCCTTATGGTGTAGGTACATACACACACACACACACACACACCCACTCCCGTTCAACCCAATCTAATTAGTTCGGGTTCAATCCATTCCTATCCTCTCCATAGCTTCACCTTCCCTTCACCCCTAGTGTACAGCTCACAGCGTCTCTCCTCCACCCTGGGAAAAGTCATCTTCCAGGGTGGAGCCAACTGACGTGGAGGGCCTGGTGGTTTAACAGCCGTAGGCCCTCACCTAGTATGAACACATTCTTTGTGACACTTCATCCTGATGCCAAGATTTTTTGGAGAACATCTGCACTTTCTTATATATATATATATATATATATATATACATATATATATATAAAATATAAAAAACATAAAAAAGCAACTGGGTATATATCACTAACAGCTTTGTAGGAAGCACTTTTAATGTTTTCTCTCTCACACACAAAGATTCAAAAGAAATGTGCATATATTTATTCTGTAATTTCAGTGATTATAAATTGTAAAGGTAATGTTTAATCATTGTATAGTGATTATGCGTCTGGTATAGCTTTCCTAATAAAAAGATTTTGAAAAACATAATACATTATATATAGAGGATACAAAGCTTGAACCTTAAATTCCAGCTATGCCATGCCTTTCGTGCTCCCTTTTTATTTTTTTGAAAAACTTTCTTTTACTTCTTATACAGAAAGCTAGTTTATTAACAAGTTTGATGCACTGTGATATTGATAAATCTTATAACCCATCATGCCCATCCCATACCAGGATATAAGTGGGACATTAAAAATAATCTGATTTATATAGTTTACCTCTTTCTCTTGGATTATGAATTTCAAACTTAGTACTCCAATGATGCATCATTTTTCCTAGGCAGGATACAATTGGGAGAAAACACAGTAACTATATTGCTAAGAAGTACAGGATTAATTAGGAGGAGATGATCAAGGATCCATGAATTGTATGATAGTTAAAGACATAATAGAGGAAAAGGAAAGTGAAATTGCTATACTTTTTAAAAACGTACACTAAAATTACTTACACTCACACACACCAACCAATAAAAATATAAGGCCTTGGAGCCAGTTTGTCAGAATTCTGTTATCTGTTGTCACTGTTATATTTTAGCTACTTTTTTTCCCAACCACTTACTGCAACCGGCCCCAAACATTCTTGAACAAAGACAGGATACTGAAAGAGTTTTTCTTTCTGTATGACACTAAAATATGTTGAAAAATTAACCAGACAATAATCCAAGTTATGATCCATTTACATGTGAGCGAAACCAAAGATAATCGGATATTTAAGGTGCCAGTATCTTGTTTGTGGAGGAAACTAAACTGATACAAAGGAACTCGGGAGCTTTGAGGCAGGCACTTATCTCATCAGGCCAGTAGAGGACAGCAGAGCTCCAGAGATTCATAGAACCTGTAGCTGCAGCATTATGCAGTGAGGCCAGTGTTCTCTGCTAGTGTTTCCTCAAGTTGCCCTTAGTAGAAATTATTATTATGCTTTGAATGTAACTCACTACAAGTCACTGATGCCTTACATCACATTTTTTTCCATAAAAAAGGAGACTAGTGGCTTCTAAAACTCCATAACTGATATAAAACTAAGGCATTGTATTTAAAAAGAAAAAAAAATGAATGTCTAGAGTAACCTATTTATATATCTCTTGATTAATTATATTTGGGTAATAACATAGATATGCATAAAATTAAAAAAAACCACAAGTATATCAATATGAAATGCAACTTTTCAGGGCTACCTTGCATTTGGTACATCATACCTAAACCTTTTGTCCTCCATTATTTGAAGTATATTTTGGAATTAGTTCAGATGAAGAAAAGCCCATGGACGTGATTCACTATTTCTCTATATACAATATTGAAATGCAACTCTTCTTATGCAAGAGGATCAGACCCACTATTAAATAGGTGTCATTCTTCTTTGTTTCTTATTTTCTTTTTACTTTCCCATAAGTCACCTTTTTCATAGTTATCTCACTTTCCTTGTTTTTTCTAATCATCTCTCCATCCTTCACCTGAAGTCTTTTATTTTGAGGCACAGAAAGCTAGTATTAACCTTTAAGTGTTTTAATATCAGATTTATGAAGTCCCTCTTAGCTAGTTATTTATCATGTCCCCATTCCTCCTAATCAAATATTTTGATGTATAGTAGAAAGATGTGCATAATAAAAATTCAAAGTGCAAATCTAGATACTTACAATTTCCTTAATAACTGTGCATATATTCATAACATGGCATATTATCAGACTAAAGTACAATTCCTAACAATCCCAGAGCTTTTGACATTTGAAAAATGAGTGTCCATAAACCATATCAAATTATAATATAATTTGATAATTATAATGCTTATATTTTATTTATTATAGAAAGTAAGACTATCTTGTCTGAAATATAGGTATAAATTTTACCCTTGAATTAGGAGTAAATTTATTTAGTGAAAATAAATTTATATGAGAATGGAATTTTGTATCAAAGGAGGTAATATTTTGCTTCCATGGAGTTTTCTACCCCCTTGGCTAGGCCACTTATTTTAGCTGTGCATTAGAAGTACTTAAGTTAGCTTTACATTATAATACCAGATATGTTTTCTTAAAGTACCATGGGTATTAATATAGGTCCTATGATTAAGATTTGTTCTATGTTTTTGCTGCAGTAAAATGATTATTTTTAAGAAAAAGGTAGATTACTAATTCACTTCAGAGTGCTGGTCAATTAAACTGAAGTAGACCCAGATCTGACAGATGTTTGTTATTATTCTTTGCTATTTTATTACAAATTATAATAATAATGTTTGAAAGTAATAAAATGTATTGTAATATGCCTTTAACTATGAGATGGTGAGTAGAAAATAACTGAAAGTGATATATTAGTTTGATTCAGTACTAGTTTTAACACATTATTTTTCTATACTGTATTATTATGTGAATGCTTTTATGTTTTTATTTAAAAAGCTGTATTATTTCATCTAATTGCAAAATACTAAAAAATATAAGGATGATGACCACCATATTTTAAATAAAAGTTTAGAGAGAGATCACAAGAAAAGTTTAATTATTGAGCTTGAAAAGTCTTTTTTTTTTCTTACCTAAGAATATTGGTTTTAAACCCTTGTTATCTGCAAAGAATATTTATGTTTAGATTATGAAAATTGATAATGCAATTGAAGAACATAAGGATTTTTCATTAACCATTGCAACACATTATTTTGATTCATTTAGTGCAAATTCATTGTTCATACAGTACTATCCTTTTGCAATTATGTTGTCTAAGCCAATAAATGTTGCATTTTTGTAAAATGGCTATGACAAAGGAATGATTAACAAAATGCTCCACAAAATGTAAGACATATGACTGTAACGAGTCAAGAAAATATGAGAGGAAATGGTAATAAAAGACTTCATCTTAAGTCATTTGAGCAATTTGAATTTGCGCTTAGACATTTATAACTTATACTTAGCTCAAAATCCTCAACTGTGAAAATTCTGGTAAACAGAACATAAATAACTATCACGAATTTCACTATATAAGTGTTCTGTTTAATAAATATACTATATGCCTTTTAAAAGAAATAAGAGCAATAACATGTATAATTGGGCCATCATGTGTGTGTTTATATAAATATAGTACTATTATATATATGTATATACACTGTATATACATGTATATAGTTTATATATGCTGGATTATACTTACATGTAAATTATGGATTTTTTTCTTTCACGTATAACAATTGCAGTTTTATGCATTTATTTTCCTTGCTTCTGTCTAGCTATGTCCAAGTGAAGCTGGATGAAATTATAAGTCTTCACTTTGGGAATATTCACATGTAAAAAGTAACTCTACAATTACTATTTCTGAATTTAAAAGTCTTTTATCTTCCAATTTTTTTCATTTTATTATTTAAGTCATAGGGGACAAATGTCAGTCAAACTGTGAGTTAAATCAAGTCCTCACAGTAAAGAAACGAATCTCTTGATGAGATTCTAAGATTCTAAGACACTTCAATTTCCATCAGTTAAGATAATCATTGGACATGAAATCAACCCTCAACAGTAACTAAAGCAAATATAATTAAAAGTAATTTTTTTGTGTGTATATGTCAATCCCAATCTCCCAATTTATCCCTCCCCTCCCTTACCCCCAGTAACCGTTTGTTTTCTACATCTGTAACTCTATTTCTGTTTTTGTAGATAAGTTCACTTGTACACTTTTTTGAGATACCACATATAAGTGATATCATATGATTTGTCTTTCTTTGTCTGACTGACCTCACTATAACAAACTCTAGATCCATCCATGTTGCTGCAAATGGTATTATTTTGTTCTTTTTTATGGCTGAGTACTATTCCATTGTATATATGTGTCACAGCTTCTTTACCTATTCCTCTGTCGATGGACTTTTAGGTTGCTTCCATGTCCTGGCTATTGTAAGTAGTGCTGCAATGAACACTGGGGTGCATGTATCTTTTCGAATTATGGTTTTCTCTGGATATATGCCCAAGAGTGGGATTGCTGGATCATATGGTAGCTCTATTTTTAGTTTTTTAAGGAATCTCCATACTGTTCTCCATAGTGGTTGTACCAATTTACTTTCCCACCAACAGTGCAAGAGGGTTCCCTTTTCTCCACACCCTCTCCCGCATTTATTGTTTGTAGATTTTTTTGATGATGGCTTTTCTGACTGGTGTTTGGTGATACCTCATTGTAGTTTTGATTTGCATTTCTTTAATAATTAGTGATGTTGAGCATCTTTTCATGTGCTTTTTAGCCATCTGTATGTCTTCTTTGGAGAAATGTCCATTAAGATCTTCTGCCCATTTTTTGATTGGGTTGTTTGTTTTTTTGATATTGAGCTGCATGAGCTGTTTGTATATTTTGGAGATTAATCCCTTGTCGGTTGCTTCATTTGCAAATATTTTCTCCCATTCTGAGGGTTGTCTTTTCGTTTTGTTTATGGTTTCCTTTGCTGTGCAAAAGCTTTTAAGTTTAATTAGGTCCCATTTGTTTATTTTTGTTTTTATTTTCATTACTCTTGGAGGTCGATCGAAAAAGATCTTGCTGCAATTTACGTCAAAGAGAGTTCGCCTATGTTTCCCTTTAAGAGTTTTGTAGCATCTGGCCTTAAATTTAGATCGTTACTCCATTTTGAGTTTATTTTTGTGTATGGTGTTAAGGAGTGTTAAAAGTAAATTTTAATGCAAAAGAAATCACAAGGGTAAACTGAGGCAACAGTGCAAACTAAGGCATTTAGCTTAGTTCATGGTACAGATGTGTAAAATGAATTATAAAAGTCCTCTCTTTTTTTTTTTAATTAGTAGTTTTTCCAAATAATACATAACTCATTATGCCACAGTTAATTTTGAGGCCATCTTAGCATAAGTTTTTTGTTTGCCCCATGTCAGAATTTATTTAAGGAAGACAACCCAGTTATTAATATTTATTTAAGAAAATATTTATTAAAAATTTCCTATAATTTGTCATATAATATATCCCAGAGCTATGACTATTCCAGAGCCAAATATATGTAGTTTAAAACAATTTTCATTATCTATAATATTGTTCTTCTCTATTGGTATTTATGATTTGAATTTTATCAGTATAAATGATATTGAAATTGCTCCTTAATTTGGATCATATACTCTTCTCTCTTTATAAATGTAGATAACGGGTAGTTGAACATTGCTTAACTGAATTTTAATATATATATTCTGTATATATGTAAATATATACACACATATATATGGATTTTATTTACTAACAACTTTATCAAATAAATTTACATAATGCATCACTGCACAGGTGGAATTTTAAAAAGATTTAAATTTAAGGTTCAAAATGGGGTAAGATATAGTGTGGAATGCTGAACAATACATAAAACCTAGTTGCTAATGTTTTATTTGTTAATTGAACCAGGCTTAAGTTTGACAATAAATCACTTCTCTTCCCATGTTAATTTAAATATGGCCACCCCGTTCTGAGATAATACATTCACTACTCCTACGGCATTTCAAAAAAATAAATTAGCATTTCTATAAATCATTGTGTCTTAAAGAACGGCAGGTAGAGATATCAATTCTGGGGAACTTCTCTGCAAACTACTCTCTGTCTATCCTAACTGCAACACGCAGAGCTCTACTCTTATTTCCACTGAAAAGGGCATCACAGAATGATAATAAACAAATATGTATTGCAAACAGAAAATGAAGAGAGAGAGAAGACAGTGTGTATTCAGTTGGAAAAAGCTTGTAAGGTAGTTCTGATATGCTCACTCATCAACCCCCACTTTGAAAACTACTGTTCCCAGCAAGTATCTTTAGCTGCATCCAAGCAAATACTTTATCTTTCAGTATATTCAATTTGCTAATTTCCATGTTTGTACAAATCACTGTGGTTATTCTTTTATTTTCTGAAAATACACATCTCTAATGGGCATCAAAATTTAGTTTCAAGTTTCCTTCATCCAGTAGGCCTTTATTGATACAGTAAACAAAATTCTGATATTCTCTCAAACACTTATGCACACTATTTATTCTATGCTGATTTATATAAAATATGTTGGAATATTTTACCTTCAGTGTCCTTCAGTCACTTTGCCTGTCTGTACCAAGAATTCTGGCTTTTCCATTATATTATAAGTACTTGAAAATACAGACTCTCTTCAAGGTCTTCTGTAGCCCAGTGTCTAGGACCATATTTTGCACAGCTATGGAAAATATATTCTGAACAATCTTTGGAGTTTCATGGATCCTATCTTGTTTCTAGCATAGCCACAGTACTACCTTTTTTCCCCCGTTATTTCTAACACACAGCCTTAATAACAATAGACAGTATGTAAATATTTATTGACTAAATGAATGAACGGAGTTTTAAAATATGTATGGTCTATGCATTCTTGCAAAAGGTGATAGACCTTTGGTATGTAACCCAGAGAAAAGATGAAAAGGGATAGAGAGGGTTGGAGTGTGGAAGAGGCAGCAAGAAGTGTTACAGTATGGGAAATGTAATAACTTCTTGTACTTTTCTTGGATTTCTTTATTAGTAACATACACACTGACCTCAAGGAAATAAAACTGAGGAAACTGAGTAGTGTGAGTATGTCTCTGGGGAGAAAATAATGAAAAGGAAGGAAGGGAGGGAGGAGGTCTAAAGCTTAGTTTTATCTTCCTCAACAGCAGCAAAAGCAAAGGAGTTTGCCTGGTAGTGTGCAGATGTGGCATTAGTGAAGCTTGTGCTCAGTTATTTAAATGCTTATAAATAAGAGCAATAATTTAATAGAGTTTGTTGATGTCTTCTTTGTTATGATGGCTTAACTGGTGGTTCTACCACTTTACTGAAAATTCTATCGGAAAGTTAATCCAGCCAAGAGTATTAAATAAAAAGGGCACAAATACAAGTATTATACATACTACCTTCTTTTAGAGAGATGTGCAAATTAAAATTTTTATTTCTTCTACACCAGCCACATATACAAGATTTCACTCTTAGAGCGACAGAATATGACTATCTCTATTCATATATTTCAGCCTCTGATCCTGTTGTGGACAAAGGTGATGTAAATTTAGCTGATGAATGAAGAAGTACATGGATCATCATATGAATGAATATATAAAATGTATTTCTATCTTATAAGATGCAAATATTAATGTATAGCTAACCACATTTTCACTTAGGTGATGTGAGACTTTAAAAAGAGAAAAAAATCATCTGTGTTCTTACTAATGTTTAAATCTTGAAATGTTACTATGATCATATTCTCCTTTATCTTACCAAAGGGTATAATAAACTAACCAATGAGAGTTTAGTTTATTAAATTTAGCCCAAAAATAAACATGTAAGGCAAACACAAAGACATGCTTTTAAAATAATTTGCAGACATTTATTTCATTTATTTTCATTAAAGCTATGGATATGCCTTTGGAAATTCAGAGTTCTTTTTTGGTATCTGGAAGCTTGCTATTGTGGTGCTACACCTTAGCTTGCTTTAGTGTAGCACCAAAGCAAAGTCTTGGATGTTTGACTTTGTATTAAAATTATATATTCTTGTTGGCATTTTATGCTGTCCTTGAAAAAAATGATCCTAAATTGTACATTTATATCTTTTAATACATCTAGAGTATAATTCAAGTATCTTAGAAGTTATTGTGCAAAAGAATTGCAGAATTTCAAACTGTTGTCAAGGCAAATAAATGGCACGTAGTCAACTATGTCTTAGAAGATGTAACATAAGAATATCTTGCTTATTAAATAGAATCAGGGATGTAGAGATGAATTCTTCAAATGTAAAGTAAGCTTATATAAAATTAAAATATAAAAACATGATATTTAGGACTATTTAATATATTAGAATTTTAAAGTAAAATCTTCATGTGTATAGATATGTGTACCGATATTCCACATACTTTTATTACTATTTCCATTACAAAAATGCTATAATCATATATAAAAAAGTTAATATACAACTTACAAAAGCTATGAACATGAGATACAAATTGAGTTGTATATATTGACCCACTGTAAAAGTTAGTAAGCATATCAACTTGAAGTTTTCTGAATAACTAACTGTGTAAAAACATGATGTTATATGGAGGGCAGATATGGTAATAATTAATAACTCCTAGGGAAAGCTTTCTTATGCCTTAAAAATGCTCACAAACTGTAAACTTCATTGGCACTTTATAGCATGCTGATATCTAAGAAACATAAAAAGCCTTTTGTACCTCCTATTAAAATGTATTTTTTATTTGATTGCTTATAGTTCTGAAATTGTGATATGATTAGATTTGTTTTAAATAGTTGAGGATCTCCTATCACTATGGTAGGTAGATTCTGCTCTGAGTCAATATTATTTTATTATGGACTATGCTCTTATCTTAAAAAGCAAAAATGTCAAAACAAATGTAAAATATAAAAAACAAAATCCAACAACTATGAATCTTTGCTAAATGAGTACTGTAGGGAGTTAGATTTCCTCTGCCTCCTGCTATTAACAGTTGAAGCAACGACTGGATAAGAAAAGACTACTGTAGTTTGCAATCTCATCCTTTTGTCCAAGTCTCTCCACTAAAGTTCCTATGGTTCAATAGAAAGCTAAGTCTAATGAGGATCCCACAGAAAACCAGAGATAATAGGCCTCACTGCTAAATGCCTTTCCCTCTGTGAAAATGGAACTTGGTAAATTAGAGCTCCTTGACCTAATATGAAGATAAGCAGGCTATAATAATACAGCTTGAAAATCCTTGAAGATTTTTTTACATAGTTTTAGTTCCCCATTACACTCTAGAATGTGGAATGGGGCTAAACTTTAGAGGATGTCTTCATGATCCAGCTATTGCTTCATAAGGAAGGGGAGACTGAAGCTCCATATGCAGAACGTGGGACCTCTGCTAATGACCATTTTGATAGTGCATCCTTTTGAATGTACATCCCAGTAAGCCATCATGGTGAAGGCAATTGTGACCACTGTAATAACCTCTCAGGAAGACTTTTTCTCATACCTTAAGAAAAATCTCAGACACTGCATTGTAGCTGAAAAGCAGAAAAAAACTTTTCCTTTTCCTCACTCTCCTATTAGTTTAGTTGATATTGATAAACATTTCTCAGGATTTTGAATCGGACTGAATTTACACCATGAATGGGATATATGCAAAGATGGGAAACAATGACTTCTTTGTGATACGTGCTGAGCTCATGGCTCACGTAGAGAACCCAGTAGTAAAATGCTTAAGAAATATTGAATTCTGTCAGATCTGGGTGAGAATCCCTGTTCAGCCATTAATACCTATATAATCTTGGACAGGTTGTTTTAATCTTTTTGAGTTACTTAAAATCTCTAAGTTGCATGATTTATATTATTAGAAGATCACTCTAGCAACTGTGAAGACTGGACTGAGCGTGGCTAGACAGCAGCTAAGAAAACAGTTTGGGTTTATAAAAATATTTTTCTTTGCAATAATTTTAGATGTACAGAAAAGTTGCAAAGATAGTAAAGAGAGTTCCCTGGGTATAATTCAGTCAGGCTCCCCTAACGTTAACATCTCACATACTGATGGTGCGTCAAAACTAAAAATTGGTACAACACTGCAAGCTAAACTACAGACTTTATTTATATTTCAACAGTTTTTTTTTTTTTTCCACTAATTCCCTTTTTTTCTGTTCTAGGAGCCAACTCAGGATATCATATTGCATTTAATAGTGTTGCTTTTACATTTTTATTTTTTTTCCACATTACAGCCTAAAGATACTGGTGACCTAGACTAGCTGGTAGCAGTGAAGAAGGAAGAAAGCAGATGTGAAACATATGCTGAAGCTAGAAACGATGGGTGAGATTACTAATAGATATAAGTCGTGAAGCAAAGGAAAGAATCAAGGATGATTTGCACCTTCTGGCTTGAAGAACTGAGTGGATGGTGGTGACTTTTACTAAGACAGGTGACTGGAGGGAGGGTGGGATTGAAAACATGTTTAGAATGAAAATCATGAGTTTCATGTTAGACTTGTTAAGATGTGAGTATTAGCAATAATATACATAAAACATTTAGATCAATGTTGCCATATAGTCTGTGTTCAATAAGTGATGGCCATTATGAAATTATTATTATTATAATCATCATCATTATCATCATTATTATCATCAAGAAGGAATTTCAATACTGCTTCAGGTTGCAAAGAAATTTTCTATCCAAGTGACAGTGAGAGAGGCATTCCTGTTTGGTTCTACACTTTTCTCTGCACAGTGTTTTCAGAGACTTATCCAATGGAAGTGTAAGCTGGAAATGCCAGGCCTTGTTTGGGGCTGCAGAAGTATATGCATATAACATTCCCTAACTAGGGACCCTATAGTACAAAGCGCTCCACTGTAAAATCCCAAGTTGAGAGGGTACTACATAACTTGAACAAAGTCATAGAGGTATAAAAGGGAACAAAATGTTAAGAAAATGGAAGAGGTTTGGTGAGTCGAAGGGAATGGTTAAAGATGATACTAGTAAGGCAAATTGGGGTCATGGTGAGAATGGCTTAAATGCATACTAAGGAGTTTGGAATTTATCCCAGTAGAGGGGAGAGTACATAATTTTGCAATATCAAGATCTTTATCAGTGGGAAAACTACATCAATGTAATAATGGAATTCTAATGTAAAAAATCCTTATAAGGAACATGATTTCCTATGTTCAGGCCATTGCTAACCACAGTGCTTTTCAGAGTAGCAAGAATGCATATTTTGAGGATGAGAATGGTGAATTTAGCAAAAAGAGTCACTTTTGCTTTTGATAGAAATATTTAGTAGATTCCTATGCTGAAAAAGGCCCAGGGCTACTGTAAAGGCTCAATTATGATGTGCCTTTCCTTTATCAATCTTAAAACATTCTCTTCAAGTCAGAGAGAGAGAAGACTAACGTGCCAAAAATGCAGGACTGATCTTACTCTCTGAAGGATGGTAGAATATTATAGATCCTAGCATAAGTTTTATCCAGTGCAAAATAACAGAAGTAAATTCTGGTTGAGCTAAAAAAATGAGACATTTCCAGGGTAAGAAAGGGCAGTATTTCTTCATGATGCTATAAGTATACTTTCTTTGCGCTGTACATAGCCAAAATACCCAGAATTTACAAGTACCAGCATGTATCTAGCCTTTAGCTAATGATAAGCTATTTTGACTGGAATTGTATGTTACATTTAATCTTGTAGCAGGTTCATTTTACATGTGCCTTGAACATCAAAGAGGGACAAAAGGGCAGATTCAATGTACTACTGGATGTAAAAATAGGAAATGATTTGTATATATACTAAAATATTAACAATTAAGTGTTATTCTACCATTCATTAGATGGAAGGTGGGTGCGTGTAAGTTGGTAGAATAAAATCAAACAAAGGAACAAAGACTTCTTCATAACTATGAATAATCTTTCATACTCTATTCATATTTCCCCAATGCTGGCATCATTGGGCATTAGACATATTACCCAGAATTACTTCATTGTGTTGACATAGGTCCTGAGACTCAGATTCTTCAGTGTAAATAATGAAGAAAGTATTGGAGCTGACTTCACCATGGGGCCTTATATGTATCTTTTATTAGATCTGCTTATATTTTATTCTTTGAACACATGTGCATGCTAAGCAGTAGAGACAATAAATAGGGTTTAAAGCAGTCACAAACAAGGGAATGCTATTAAAAAAATGAATGTTTTCATTTAGAATTAGCATGGTAGAATCCAGGCCATGAATCCTATTAGAAGATTTAGTCCTTTAACTGCAGCCCCTGGGGTCAGACAAAATGCCGATAAAAATTCACTTCACATACATATATGAAGGATAAGAGTGTGAATGATGGAGCCCCGGAGGAAGATGGCGGAAGAGTAAGACGTAGAGATCACCTTCCTCCCCACAGATACATCAGAAATTCAACTACACGTGGAACAACTCCTACAGAACACCTACTGAACGCTGACAGAAGACCTCAGACCCCCCAAAAGGCAAGAAACTCCCCACATACCTGGGTAGGGCAAAAGAAAAAAAGAATAAACAGAGACAATAGGATAGGGACGGGACCTGCACCAGTGGGAGGGAGCCGTGAAGGAGGAAAGGTTTCCACACACTACAAGCCCCTTCACGGGCGGAGACTGCAGGGGGCGGAGGGGGAAAGCTTCGGAGTAGCGGAGGAGAGCACAGCAACGGGTGTGGAGGGCAAAGCAGAGAGATTCCGGCACAGAGGATCGGTGCCCTCAGGCACACACCAGCCCGAGAGGCTTGTCTGCTTGGCCGCCGGGGCGGGCGGGGCTGGGAGCTGAGGCTTGGGTATCGGGTTTCAGTCGGAAGGCAGGGAGGGGACTGGGGCTGGCGGCAGGAAGAGAGCCTAAAGGGGTTAGTGCACCACGGCTAGCCCGGAGGGAGTCCGGGGAAAGGGTCTGGAGCTGCCGAAGAGGCAAGAGACTTTTTTCCCTTTTGTTTCCTGGTGCGAGAGGAGAGGGCATTAAGAGGGCTGCTTGGGGAAGCGCCGGAGACAGGCGCGAGCCGCGCCTAAAGGCGCGGACCTCGGAGACGGGCGTGGGACGCTGGGGCTGCTGCTGCCGCCGCCGCCGCCGCGGGGCCTGTGTGCAAGCGCGGGTCACTGTCCGCCCCGCCTTCCGGGGGGCCTGTGCACTCCGCCACTGCCAGGGTCCCGGCACCCGGGGACGGCTTTCACGGGAAAGCGCACGGAGCGCCTCGGGCTGCTGCAACGTCACGCCGGCCTCTGCCACCGCAGGCCCGCCCCACACTGCGCGCCCCTCCCTCCCCTCTGCCTGAGTGAGCCAGAGCCCCCGAATCAGCGGCTCCTTTAAACCTGTCCTGTCTGAGCGAAGAACGGATGCCCTCCGGCGACCTACGCGCAGAGGCGGGGCCAGGTCCAAGGCTGAGACCCGGGAGCTGTGAGAGTAGAGACAGGGAAATGTCTCTGTGCAGCCTCGGAGGCAGCGGATTAAAGCTCCACGGTCCATTTGATGTGCCCTGCGTCTGTGGAGTGCATAAATGGACAGCGAATCATCCCAAATTGAGGAAGTGGACTTTGAGGACAAGATTTAAAGACTTTCCCCCCTTTTCCTCTTTTTACAACGAATTATCCCAAATTAAGGAGGTGGACTTGGAGAGCAAGATTTCAGACTTCTAGTCCTTTTCCTCTTTTTACAACGAATTATCCCAAATTGAGGAGGTGGACTTGGAGAGCAAGATTTTTGATTTTTCCCCCTGCTCTCTTTTAGTGAATGTGTAGGTGTAATCTTCTGTGTAAGATTCTCTCTGTATAGCTTTGCTTCCACCATATGACCCAGGGTTCTATCTGTCCTTTTTTTTTTTTTCAGTAATTACTTTTTAATTTTAATAACACTACTATATTTCATACTTTATTCTATTTTACTTTACCTGCTCTTTCTTTTTTTCCTACCTTCCCTTCCTCCCTCCCTCCCCCCGCTCCTCCTTTCCTTCTTTCTTTTCCTTTCCTCCCTCCCTCCCACCCTTCTTCTTCCCACTTTCTTTTTCTTTCCTTCCTCCCTCCCTCCCTCCTGTTTTTCTTTCTTTCGTTCCTTCCTCCCTCCACCCCTCCCTTCTTCCATTCACTCTTCCTTTTGCTTTCATTCCTCTCTCCCTCCCTCCTTTCTTTCTTTCTTTCTTTCCATCCTTCCTCCCTCCCTCCCTCCTTTCTTTCTTCCTTCCTTTCTTTCCCTCTCTCTTTCTTTCTTCTACTAAATCTTTCTTTCTACTTTTTCTCCCTGTTATTCTGAGCTGGGTGGATGAAACGCTCTTGGTGCTGCAGCCAGGAGTCAGTGCTGTGCCTCTGAAGTGGGGGAGCCAACTTCAGGACACGGGTCCACAAGAGACCTCCCAGCTCCACATAATATCAAGCAGCGAAAATCTCCCAGAGATCTCCATCTCAACACCAGCACCCAGCTTCAGTCAACGACCAGCAAGCTACAGTGCTGGTCAACCTATGCCAAGCAACGAGCAAGGCAGGGACACAACCCCACCCATTAGCAGAGAGGCTACGTAAAAACATAATAAGGCCACAGGCACCCCAAAACACACCACCAGACGTGGACCTGTCCAACAGAAAGATAAGATTGAGCCTCAACCACCAGAACAGAGGCATTAGTCCCCCCTACCAGGAAGCGTACACAACCTACTGAAACAACCTTAGCCACTGGTGACAGACACCAAAAACAACGGGAACTACGAATCTGCAGCCTGCAAAAAGGAGACCCCAAACACAGTAACATAAGCAAAATGAGAAGACAGAAAAACACACAGCAGGTGAAGGAGTAAGATAAAAACCTACCAGACCTAACAAATGAAGAGGTAATAGGCAGTCTACCTGAAAAAGAATTCAGAATAATGATAGTAAAGCTGATCCAAGATTCTATTTCAAAGATCCAAAATCTTGGAAATAGAATAGAAACAGTTAACAAGGACTTAGAAGAACTAAAGATGAATCAAGCATCGATTAAAAACACAATAAATGAATTGAAAAATACTCCAGATGGGATCAATAGCAGAATAACTGAGGCAGAAGAACGGATAAGTGAGGTGGAAGATAAAATACTGGAAATAAGTGATGCAGAGCAAAATAAAGAAAAAAGAATGAAAAGAACAGAGGACAGTCTCAGAGACCTCTGGGACAACATTAAACGCACCAACATTTGACTTATAGGGGTTCCAGAAGCAGAAGACAAACAGAAAGGGACTGAGAAAATATTTGAAGAGATTATAGTTGAAAACTTCCCTAATATGGGAAAGGAAATAGTTAATCAAGTCCAGGAGGCACAGAGAGTCCCATACAGAATAAATCCAAGGAGAAATAAGCCAAGACACATATTAATCAAACTGTCAAAAATTAAACACAAAGAAATCATATTAAAAGCAGCAAGGGAAAAACAACAAATAACACACAAGGGAATCCCCATCAGGTTAACAGCTTATCTCTCAGCAGAAACTCTACAAGCCAGAAGGGAGTGGCAGGACATAATTAAAGTGATGAAGGAGAGAAACCTGCAACCAAGATTACTCTTCCCAGCAAGGATCTCATTCAGATTTGATGGAGAAATTAAAACGTTTACAGACAAGCAAAAGCTGAGAGAGTTCAGCACCACCAAACCAGCTTTACAACAAATGCTAAAGGAACTTCTCTAGGCAAGAAACACAACAGAAGGTATATACCTACAGTAACGAACCCAAAGCAATTAAGGAAATGGGAATAGGAACATACATATCAATAATTACCTTAAATGTAAATGGACTAAATGCTCCCACCAAAAGACACAGAGTGGCTGAATGGATACAAAAACAAGACCCATATATATGATGTCTACAAGAGACCCAGTTCAGACCTAGAGACACATACAGATTGAAAGTAAGGGGATGGAAAAAGATATTCCATGCAAATGGAAATCAAAAGAAAGCTGGAGTAGCAATTCTTATATCAGACAAAATAGACTTTAAAATAAAGACTATTAGAAGAGACAAAGAAGGACACTACATAATGAAAAAGGGATCGATCCAAGAAGAAGATATAACAATTGTAAATATTTATGCACCCAACATAGGAGCACCTCAGTACATAAGGCAAATACTAACAGCCATAAAAGGGGAAATCGACAGTAACACAATCATAGTAGGGGACTTTAACACCCCACTTTCACCAATGGACAGATCATCCAAAATGAAAATAAATAAGGAAACACAAGCTTTAAATGATACATTAAACAAGATGGACTTAGTTGATATTTATAGGACATTCCATCCAAAAACAACAGAATACACATTTTTCTCAAGTGCTCATGGAACATTCTCCAGGATAGATCATATCTTGGGTCACAAATCAAGCCTTGGTAAATTTAAGAAAATTGAAATTTTATCAAGTATCTTTTCCGACCACAATGCTATGAGACTAGACATCAATTACTGGAAAAGATCTGTAAAAAATACAAACACATGGAGGCTAAACAATACACTACTCAATAACGAAGTGATCACTGAAGAAATCAAAGAGGAAATTAAAAAATACCTAGAAATAAATGACGATAGAAACACGACGACCCAAAACCTATGGGACGCAGCAAAAGCAGTTCTAAGGGGGAAGTTTATAGCAATACAATCCCACCTTAAGAAACAGGAAACATCTCGAGTAAACAAACTGAACCTGCACCTAAAGCAATTAGAGAAAGAAGAACAAAAAAACCCCAAAGTTAGCAGAAGGAAAGAAATCATAAAGATCAGATCAGAAATAAATGAAAAAGAAATGAAGGAAACGATAGCAAAGATCAACCAAACTAAAAGCTGGTCCTTTGAGAAGATAAACAAAATTGAAAAACCATTAGCCAGACTCATCAAGAAAAGAAGGGAGAAGACTCAAATCAATAGAATTAGAAATGAAAAAGGAGAAGTAACAACTGACACTGCAGAAATACAAAAGATCATGAGAGATTACTACAAGCAACTCTATGCCAACAAAATGGACAATCTGGAAGAAATGGACAAATTCTTAGAAATGCACAACCTGCCAAGACTGAATCAGGAAGAAATAGAAAATATGAATAGACCAATCACAAGCACTGAAATTGAAACTGTGATTAAAATCTTCCAACAAACAAAAGCCTAGGACCAGATGGCTTCACAGGCGAATTCTATCAAACATTTAGAGAAGAGCTAACACCCATCCTTCTTAAACTCTTCCAAACAATATCAGAGGAAGGAACACTCCCAAACTCATTCTATGAGACCACCATCACCTTGATACCAAAACCAGGCAAGGATGTCACAAAGAAAGAAAACTACAGGCCAATATCACTGATGAACATAGATGCAAAAATCCTCAACAAAATACTAGCAAACAGAATCCAACAGCACATTAAAAGGATCATACACCATGATCAAGTGGGGTTTATTCCAGGAATGCAAGGATTCTTCAATATACGCAAATCAATCAATGTGATACACCATATTAACAAGTTGAAGGAGAAAAACCATATGATCATCTCAATAGATGCAGAGAAAGCTTTCGACAAAATTCAACACCCATTTATGATAAAAACCCTGCAGAAAGTAGGCATAGAGGGAACTTTCCTCAACATAATAAAGGCCATATATGACAAACCCACAGCCAACATTGTCCTCAATGGTGAAAAACTGAAACCATTTCCACTAAGATCAGGAACAAGACAAGGCTGCCCACTCTCACCACTCTTATTCAACATAGTTTTGGAAGTTTTAGCCACAGCAATCAGAGAAGAAAAGGAAATAAAAGGAATCCAAATTGGAAAAGAAGTAAAGCTGTCACTGTTTGCAGATGACATGATACTATACATAGAGAATCCTAAAGATGCTACCAGAAAACTACTAGAGCTAATCAATGAATTTGGTAAAGTAGCAGGATACAAAATTAATGCACAGAAATCTCTGGCATTCCTGTACACTAATGATGAAAAATCTGAAAATGAAATCAAGAAAACACTCCCATTTACCATTGCAACAGAAAGAATAAATATCTACGAATAAACCTACCTAAGGAGACAAAAGACCTGTATTCAGAAAATTATAAGACACTGATGAAAGAAATTAAAGATGATACAAATAGATGGAGAGATATACCATGCTCCTGGATTGGAAGAATCAGTATTGTGAAAATGACTCTACTACCCAAAGCAATCTACAGATTCAATGCAATCCCTATCAAACTACCACTGGCATTTTTCACAGAACTAGAACAAAAAATTTCAAAATTTGTTGGGAAAAACAAAAGACCCCGAATAGCCAAAGCAATCTTGAGAACGAAAAACGGAGCTGGAGGAATCAGGCTCCCTGACTTCAGACTATACTACAAAGCTACAGTAACCAAGACAGTGTGGTACTGGCATAAAAACAGAAAGATAGATCAATGGAACAGGATAGAAAGCCCAGAGATAAACCCACGCACATATGGTCAACTTATCTTTGATAAAGGAGGTAGGAATGTACAGTGGAGAAAGGACAGCCTCTTCAATAAGTGGTGCTGGGAAAACTGGACAGGGACATGTAAAAGTATGAGATTAGATCATTCCCTAACACCATACACAAAAATAAGCTCAAAATGGATTAAAGACCTAAATGTAAGGCCAGAAACTATCAAACTCTTAGAGGAAAATATAGGCAGAACACTCTATGACATAAATCACAGCAAGATCCTTTTGGACCCACCTCCTAGAGAAATGGAAATAAAAACAAAGATAAACAAATGGGACCTCATGAAACTTCAAAGCTTTTGCACAGCAAAGGAAACCATAAACAAGACCAAAAGACAACCTTCAGAATGGGAGAAAATATTTGCAAATGAAGCAACTGACAGAGGATTAATCTCCAAAATTTATAAACAGCTCATGCAGCTCAATAGCAAAAACACAAACAACCCAATCCAAAAATGGGCAGAATACCTAAATAGACATTTCCCCAAAGAAGATATACAGACTGCCAACAAACACATGAAAAAATGCTCAACATCATTAATCATTAGAGAAATGCAAATCAAAACTACAATGAGATATCATCTCACACCAGTCAGAATGGCCATCATCAAGAATTCTAGAAACAAATAAATGCTGGAGAGGGTGTGGAGAAAAGGGAACACTCTTGCACTGCTGGTGGGAATGTGAATTGGTACAGCCACTATGGAGAACAGTATGGAGGTTCCTTAAAAAACTAAAAATAGAACTACCATATGACCCAGCAATCCCACTACTAGGCATATACCCTGAGAAAACCATAATTCAAAAAGAGACATGTACCAAAATGTTCATTGCAGCTCTATTCACAATAGCCCGGAGCTGGAAACAACCTAAGTGTCCATCATCGGATGAATGGATAAAGAAGGTGTGGCACATATATACAATGGAATATTACTCAGCCATAAAAAGAAACGAAACTGAGCTATTTGTAATGAGGTGGATAGACCTAGAGTCTGTCATACAGAGTGAAGTAAGTCAGAAAGAGAAAGACAAATACTGTATGCTAACACATATATATGGAATTAAAAAAAAAATGTCATGAAGAACCTAGGGGTAAAACGGGAATAAAGACACAGACCTACTTGAGAATGGACTTGAGGATATGGGGAGGGGGAAGGGTAAGCTGTGACAAAGCAAAAGAGAGGCATGGACATATATACACTACCAAACGTAAGGTAGATAGATAGTGGGAAGCAGCCGCAGAGCACAGGGAGACCAGCTTGGTGCTTTGTGACCGCCTGGAGGGGTGGGATGGGGAGGGTGGGAGGGAGGGAGATGCATGAGGGAAGGGATGTGGGAACAGATGTATATTATGACTGATTCACTTTGTTATAAAGCAGAAACTAATTAAAAAAAAAAGAGTGTGAATGATTAGAAACACTCCCATGTCTTCCTTGTTCAAAGGGTTATTTAATCTTGCTGGTGTTATTTGAAACAATGGTCTCAACCCTCTGCTTTGCTTTTCCTGTGCAGACACAGCCATCACAGTGCTGAGTGGAGAATCTACTGTTTTCATAATTTAAGTATTGTTAGAATAGAAGTAGGAGAAGAGCCTTCAGTAATGTATGTACCATTTAAAAATATCTTTGGAAGTTCTCTAAAAAAGCTTCTATAGGTTTCTTCCTTAAAGTAAGATATGTAATCTTTAAAGGCTTAATTCTGAATGACTTTAACATTGTTGTCTGTGATACTGATGCCTGATTTTTCTCAGTTACACTTAGTCCAGTTTCTGCACTAGTAATTTTTGCCCTATTTGTATTTTTTCTTGTTTGAGTGAAGAATCTAATTATATAAGTTTAAATTTTAAACCTGCTATAAAACAGTCAACAAAGTGGCAGGAATTTTATGAATAAAATATAACATGATGCTTCTTAAATGATGTTTAAAATATGACTTTTAGGTGTCTGTTCCAAGAATGATACAAAGTTACTTATCAAGAAGTTGATGAGGTACTGACAAGAATACACAGTATCATATTTTGCATACGGCTATTGAATATCTACTTCAAGGCAAGTCACTGTGAATACAAACTATATTATCTCAAGGAAATGACAGACTGGTTTTGGGAGATGTGACTTACACATGCAAACTCTTTAAAGATATTAAAAACTATTGCTATAGATATAACACTATAGGAATTAGTCGCTGTGAATACAGACTATATTATCTTAAGGAAATGACAGACTAGTTTTGGGAGATGCGACTTACACATGCAAATTATTTAAAGGTATTAAAAACTATTGCTATAGATATAACACACTACAGGAATTAAGAAGGAGTTAATTACTGTTTGATACTGTTTGATACCTTAATATTTAATCTGATGTCCTCAACACCCAGGTCAGCCCTGAGTAAGGACCTTTTGAAATGCTGAAGAACACAGCCTTAGCTCCCTGTTCACAGCTCATTTCTGTTTCAGTTTGTATTAGCTTGAATCAACTATTAAGTGTGTAGAATAGTGAAGTCTGTAAAGGAAAATATTAACCATGATTCTACACTTAAAAGTCCTGAGCTTCAGAATCACTTAATGATACAGTTATAATTATTCAAACTCTTGCATTTTTTTAAAGTGTTCTAGATTTAGAAAAATGCTGATTTGTTCAAACAACTGCATCTGAAATCATTACACTCCTTTTGCAAAAAAATAAAAAAAAATCCGTATCATGATGGTTTAAAATATTCATTTAAGCATATGTTATGGAAATAAACTCCAGCTCCCTGAATTTGGTTGTACTGCCATCTTTATCTCTGAATTGATGTATAATCATTGTTTCCATGCAGCCTTTTGTGAATGGTAGGAAAGGACTCGCATTGCTGTGAAAGAATGGCTGAGGTTATAGTGGTTGTACAGTTGGGAATCAGGTCAGGTTTTTCCAGACTCTTCTAGGTTGCTAACACTGCTCTCATCAGTCTGCACATATTCTACTAATTTCAATAAATAATTATTGATCTCTGCAATAAATCTATAGGAGTCAGCAATATTCTGCTCCTTAGAACTTAAAAAAGAGTCTCTTAAAGTAAAAATCATAAGCATAATACAATAAGTTCATAATGGAAAATGTTATCCATCTGCAGAATAACTCAGACAGTTGTTTCTGTTGAGGAGTTTCTTATATAATCATATTTGGTCACAATGATTTAGGTGTAGTCTCAGGAATCCACAGGAGGGAAAAGACAGCCTATTGATTTTTATAACCCAAATATTTCTGGAATTATTTATATCCATCTCTAAGAAACCACTCTTTAAGCCATCATAATTTATTCTTGAACTAAAGTAATAGCTAATTATTCTAACAATTTTCACTCTTGACACTACCCCCATAAATACCTTATCAAGAGCAGCCAAACTGATAATTTTTAAGTGCAATTCTAATTAGTTTCTTCCTTGCTTAAAAGCCCTTCAACAACTTCTTATAAAGTCCAAAATCTGTAATATATTCAGGAATGCCCAGCATGGTCTTCACCTCCCAAATCCTCACCTCCACCCCTCATTATTTTATCAATCTTTCCCTCATTCACTAAGTTTCAATGCATCCACTCTCTGTTACTTACTTAAAAGACGCAGGTTATTTCCCACTTAAGGAAATGTTCCATGTCCCCACTGCCTAAAATCTCTTTCTCTACTTCTCTGTGGTGTCCATGCTATAAATCCTTTAAGTCCTATCTTAAAAATCACTTCCACAGGAAAGCCTTCCCTGACTTCCCACAGAAAACTGGGTCCTGTATTTTGCAGTCTCACAACCCCACTTAATTTTTCTTCAGAGTCACAAAAGCAATTGTAATTAATTTTTTGTGTGATTACCTCTTCAATAACTGACTCCATCACTAAACTATAAGTTGAGAACAGGAACTATGTTTGCCTTGTTAATGGGTGTCTTCACTGATTTACTGGGTACTTAGCACACGGTCTGTGTTGAATAAATATTTTTAAATGAATTAATCAATGAATAAATGAAAACTAAAACCTAGTCAAGTTCGAGGAAGAACTATTAATACCAAGGACTAACTAAAGGAAGTCAACGAGCAAGAACTTATCACTGCTTCACCAACACTGTGTCAGGAATGCAGGTGCCTCCTGAGGAAACACCACGGTTAAGGGTCCTGCTATGAATCAGAATGAATTACCATTAAGATTATCCAGCTACTACCCTTGCTTGATTCTATGCTCATCAAACAATACTCTCTTTTCAATTTTTTCTTTCCTTGTTATTTTTTCAGAAAGAAATCCCACTGTGAAACATGGGACTATCCTGATCTCTATGACATACTTCTCACTGTAAATAAAAGATATTGATATTCCAGTTTATACATAATCCCTTATTAATTGAGTTAATATGAGTCAGTCTCACAAATCTAAATACCTCTTCCCTGGTGGATAGAGTGGGGAAGAGCTAAGAAAACAGGATTTTGAAGAAAGTAATCCAGTCAAGACTGCAGTGGACCTTAAATCAAAGGCATGAGCACAAACTGTTCTAGTAAAAAAAAAAAAAAAAAAAAAATTAATGTCTAGAAGGGACTTCAAGTCTATAGAATAGAAACTATTATAAATGCAGGATACAGAGCTAAGAATTCAATAGCCAAACCAAAAAAAGTGAGAGGAGGCTGAGTAGAACTAAAGAGTGGCCTGGGAAAATTGTATGCCACAAACACTGTTGCTCATAGTACCAGAAGTAGTACGTTGTGGCTGCTTGGTCAGCTACAGTTAAAGCACAGCAGGCATGAGTGACACTAAGGACTGGACACAAATGCAGCATTGCAACAAGTCTAAAAGTATGCCAGTTAAAAACTGATCCACCTCTCTAGGGAGGCAGGAGAATGCGGAGTCACAGTGTGTTGATCCGGAGATGGGATCTAGAGTTAGAATGCCTATACCGAGTCCCAGATCTCCACATAATAACTATGTGACCTTGGGCAAGTGACTTTATATTGTTAAGCATTAGTTTCCTTTTCTATAAAATGGTAATAATAATAATAGTACCAACTTGTGAAAATTAGATGGGAATTTATGTATACACTGTTATTTAGCGCAGTCCATGGGACAAAATAATGCTTTGTAACTGTAATGGTACCCTAAATCAAATAACCTACTATGTTCAAAGCACTGTGATAACCATTCACAGGAGGAGATAAGGCAGGGTGAAGGAAGATAAATCTAAAGATAAATGAGACTGAATTCCTATGATTTCATAAGGGAGATTTATGATTAAAAAACAGGAGACTTTCTGATTAAAAAAAAAAATCAAGAGCCTGTCCTGTCACTGTTTGCACAGGATAAATTCTTTTGGCAGATGGGCTTAGTTATACGAGATGGAGAAAAGATGAAGTACAGAGATTAACTTGTTAGAATGTGGATAATTTATTTAACCTTTCAAGAATTTATTTTGGTAAAACTGAATTAATAAAACTCAGTAGAAGACAATTCGCAAAGTAATTTAGGGACATGAAAAGTAAAATTCCTGTTTAAACAGAAATATTATGTCATACTAAAATGAAGTCTGGATGCAAAAGCTCACTCAAATAAAAGTGATTTGTGTTTTGGGACTTACTAATGTGTGTAATTGTATAATAACAACTAAATGATGCTCACCTCCTTTGAAAAATTCTGAGCAATGTTTATGGAATGGAGAAGTTGAAGATTTCAAAAATAAAACCTGCATCAGAGGAAAGAAAAGGAACAATGTGATGGATATGAGAGGACTGCTCAGTTCGCATATACTCTTACACATATATATTAGGTAGGTGGTCGACCATTTGGGACAAACTATACCTGTAGCTATTGAAACAGTAAATTATAAGAGGAAGGTTATCGTCAATATTTTACTAGTAAAGCACAAAATAATGACTTAGTAACAGGAAGCCAACTTGAGCTGTTTAAAGCATATTGGAATAGCAAGTGTTACAGACAATGCAGTAAGTCAGCACAGTAAGAAGCTTACGTAACTAAGCCAAACATTGGTTTCGAGTTTTTGGTTGAAACCACCTACTGATGACTCAGAATGAGACTGAAAAGAAGGAATGAGTAAAAGAGTATGCCTGGAGATTAGAAAAGTGTATGTGTGTGTGTTAAATAAACAAGTACACATGACAGAAAACAAAAGACTGAAAATTCAACTGACTAATAAGAATAAACTAATGATAGCAAAAACAAAAACTGATGTAAGGAGTACATCCTTGACCACATAAAGTGACCTTGCAAGTGTGATAAAAATTTCCCACTTCATAAAACTGCTACAAAAAAATAGACCATTTACCTCATTTACCAAGGTTTACCTTTACCTTGGTAAAGGTTTATCTCCTTTACCAAGATTCAAGACTCAGATGATAAGATGAATTTCAATTCAGCAAAACTAAACAGGCCTAGAGGCAAATTTACGGATTAAAGAAATGCCAAACCATGTCTAAGTGTTACCAGTTATTCAGGTGTTTTGATCAAGATGTTATGACAAAACATAATCCCTGAAACTATATGTAGAGGCCTTGAGAAAGGAAATTCTCTAAATTCTGAGGACCTCTCTATATTCTGAGCAGTAGTTAATGGTAATAATGAAATCTGTTTGACTGCTGGGTGTTTGTGTGTGTGAGAATACAGGTTAAAAATTCAAACTACAAAATTTGAATTCCACATAACTATTCTGCTCTAAGTTTTTCTATGGGATTGTATTAATATATTTGTCTTTTTGTCAAAAGCATTTATTGTGCTTAATAATTTTATATTTGTGGATCATTATGTTTTATCAACTACATTTTATCATCTGAGGTTACATCTTCTAAACTTGCTGTAGACACGTGTGTTCTAAAAGCCTTTTCAATACTAAATCATCATATTTTAAATTTCAATTTTTTTTAGTTTGATATTACAGGTTGCATTGAAACCTCTACAAAGTTTCATTTTATTTGCTTTTAATGTAGCTTGTCTTTAACATTTATTTCAAATGCATAATAGAAGGCAATTCCATTTACTCCAAACAAAAACTAAGTAGAAATAAAGTCTCCCTTCATAGAAAACTCTATGGAAAAATTATATACAGGAGAAGAGACAGATACTGTGTATACCTATAAAAGTGAAGACCAAAACATACTGAGGTCCTTTTCCCATTTCAGTAAGACAGCAACAAGTAATGATCTTGCCTTCCTCAAAAAAAAAAAAATTAATACCGTGTTCGGAATGTCATATTCAGCATTCAGCTTCACAGAATTCTGCTCCTATTATTAAAAATGGGGTTTCAGAAGTTCATGGGAGAGCAAAATCTACCCCTTAAGATGTATGCTCATTAATTTTCCACTGAAGGAAAAAAAATACAGAATGTAGTTCTGACAAAACCTATTTATACAATTAATCTTTTGATATGGAATGTCCCAAACTTTTGAATAGAATTTGCTTAAAGTCAAGGTTTTTAAGGAACCCACCTTAATTATTCAGCCTTAGTAGAACAGAGTTTCAATACTATGGCTCCTTAAAGCAGTGTGTTTCATCATCCTAGCCATTTATGAAATATTATGTTATGGGTTAGAAAGGGTGAGATGAAATCATGAATTCTTTTTAAACATGTGTTTCACTTGTTTTAAGATTGAAATACACAGGGGATGATCACAAAACTTTTGTGTAAGTGAATATTTTAGATATAATTTTAAAGCACAAAGAAATGAATATCATTCTCCTCTCAACTGTAAGAAAGTTCTCCTAAGGCGTAGAAATGCTAGTGGGAAAGTATGTTCAATTGCACTTGTCTTTATTTATTTATTTATTCATTTGTTTATTTATGGCTGTGTGGGTCTTCATTGCTGTGTGCAGGCTTTCTCTAGTTGTGGCGAGTGGGGACTACTCTTCATTGCAGTGCGTGGGCCTCTCATTGTGGTGGCTTCTCTTGTTGTGGAGCATGGGCTCTAGGCTCGCGGACTTCAGTAGTGGTGGCACAAGGGCTTAGTTGCTCTGTGGCATGTGGGATCCTTCTGAACCAGGGATCGGACCCATGTCCCCTGCATTGTCAGGCAGAATCTTAACCACTGTGCCACCAGGGAAGCCCCTGTACTTGTCTTTAATACTTTGTTGCTAAACATGTTAGTATGTTATCCATGCATTTAAAGGGAAAACTTCTATTTTTACACAAGTGCCTAATGTTTATTCAGGAAATCTGCTAACAGTGCATTGTCTGGATATAAAAAAAGAAATTTTAAATAAACATATTTTTATTTCTAAACTAAATGATAAAATATATGAACTACTTCTCTCTAGCATAACTAAAGAGGGCAAAAATTTATAAAAGTGATTCACTCTGGATTTGTACTCAAAAAGAGGGTAGTACACCTGTAGAAGGCTGCATTTTGCGGGTTCATATTGATGGGGTTGCTATGTTAAGCCGGAGAATACATCCCAACTAGGTGCGCTGGCCTTGTTTTTACAAATGTGCTGTACAGACTGAATGTTAGTGCCCCCCCAAACTCATATATATTAAATCTTAATGCCCAATGTGATGGTATTAGGAGATGGGGCCTTAGCAAAGTTATTCAGTTGAACCCTCATGAATAGGATTTGTGGCCTCAGAAAGAGACCCCAGAGAGCTCCCTTTCCCCTTCTACCGTATGAGAACACACAGAGAAGACTGTGGTCTATAAGCCAGAAAATGGGATCTCACCAGACACGGATCTGCAGG
The DNA here is from genome assembly GCF_949752795.1 of Hyperoodon ampullatus. Lineage (NCBI taxonomy): Eukaryota > Metazoa > Chordata > Mammalia > Artiodactyla > Ziphiidae > Hyperoodon > Hyperoodon ampullatus. The sequence continues at coordinate 63,838,206 of NC_136918.1, forward strand.
TTCCTTGACTTTGGACTTTCCAGCATTTAGAACTGTAAGAAATAAATTTCTGTTGTTTATAGGCCACCTAGTCTATACTATTTTGTTATGGCAACCCAAATGGACTAGAACAGAATGACTAAGGTTGATATGAAATATGCACATTTTGTATCATTCCATTAAACAGTGGCTTAATAATTTCTGCTTGAGCCAGGCTTCAGGAATGAGAAGAAAGTCCAGAAGAGAAAAAAATCAGGTTATTAGGCTATGTAGGGTTATATATGCCAGGCTTAACAGACCATAGGTTTTCCTAAAAGAAATAAAAAGTCTGTCTGTCTCTCTGTCTCTGTCTCTTTCTTGCTTTTTTATCAATATATGCTTGTAACTTTCAGAGCTTACATAGATAGGGATAATGCAAAAAATTATAGACTTGAATAATATTCCTGGGAAATTTACATTTTGGTGGGACAATTTCTCTTCTTTGGCTGTAAAATATATATTACTTTTACCACCACAAAGAATATGAGAGTGTATGATTATAAAGTGGTTTTTTTCAGGGTCATATAAAGGGTGGGACACATGTGAACTTAATGGTTTGTTTCAGTTGGGTAAGATTCCACAGATTTGGATAGACTAGACTAAGGTTTAGAAGGTGCTGCGATAAGACAACAAGCTTTTGCTATACCAGGGACAGGGAGAGCTTTCCCCAGACCGTACAAAAGAGATTATACTAGTAGGATTAGACTAACATGAAAATTGGAATTAGGAGGTGTTTAAAATTTGGCCTGAATGGGATAACAAAACTGATATTCTCAAAGGAGACATACTGAGATGAGACAAGACTTTAGAATTGGGTAGTTACTTTTTTTTTAGTAAATTATTTCCATAAGTTGATGCTTAAATATTAGTGATTAGGGGGGATAAGAAAAAGATTAGAGCTGACCTGTACCATACTTTCTATCTGTTTCAACTTGTAAATGTTTTAATCTGTATTCAGGGTAGATTAATAGCCTGTAAATGTGTGTCATACCATAAATCTGTGTTGGAATGCAACAGGATAAATACCTTACTTGAAAATATGTTATCTGAATTTAATGTACTTGTTTCAGTTTCAGGGAGTAGAAATGGACATATTATTAAATGTTGAGTAGTCATAAAGTGTCAATTCATTAAAAAAAATTAGCACTAAAACTAACTAAAAGCCATTTAAGCTCACTAATAGGACTCTCTGACTTTTCAGTAACATCCATTGATATTAACAATAATAATAGGAAAATTAACTTTGATGGCATAATAGATGGTTTATATTATTTAGTACCTAAAAACAGAAGCACAAGTGCACTAGGCTAGAAGGGGTTATGGTTAATGTAAAAATCATAAGCACTCAGCCACAAAAAAAATAAATTCTTATAGTTAGTGCCTGAGGTCAGTAAAAGTATAAAGTATGCCTTCACTATGTGCTCTGAATAATTTTGGAAGCCATAAAACAGAAAGGAGGGACACATTCCAAAGGATTTTTTGGGGAACTGGATTGAGAATTATTTTAACATGTTGAGCATAAAATTGGAACTAGTGATATGACTGCTCTAACCCCACATCTAAATCCTAAGCAGGCATCAGTGGGAAATCAGAAGTAAAATAATCCTTGTGGTTCAGAAGTCCCAGATAGGGCCTGGATTCTATCTCCTTTAACCTGAGCTAAAAAAAAAAAAAAAAAAAAAAAAAAAAAAAAAAAAAAATTCTCCTACTAAAATAATAGATTTTCCTACTTGACTGTAACTTCTTCATGGTCAGAGGTTGTGCACATCTTAGTATCTAGCAGAGTTTCTGGCATAAGACACTCAAAAAACAGTTTGTTCTTGTTATTTCCAGTAGTTATTTTCTACAAAGGTCGGGGAGAACACTTAGTAAATGCTGAACTGTTGCTCCTAGGAGAAATACATATATAGGTGTGTGTATATATATATATATATATATATATATATGTATATATATATACATATATATATGTATGTATATACTATGCACACACATATCACATATAAATTACAATATTAATCTTAAAAACAACTCATCTTGGTAAATTCTATTTTCTTTATTTTACAAAAGAGGAAATGAGGTTCAGAAATGTTAAGTGACTTTCCTGAGGCTGCCCCATTAATAGGTGTCAGAGTTGGGATCCAAATCTCACCCAACTGGCCCCAGAGCTGGAGCATCTTGCAGTATACTGCACTGACCCCTACTGTCTCCATCTTCTGGTCATCTATGAACAAGAACTGAGCCTAGGCAGCGTGTTGCCATGTTTGATCTCAGCTGGAAATATGTACATTTTTAGGTGCTCTGCACATGTCCAGCATTTAACCCAGAAAGTGCCTCAAGTATTAACCTTGGGGTTACAAATAAATTTCAGTAAGAAGGTGAATTCACAAATATAGAATCCATGAATAACAAGTCCTGCTCCTGCTTGAGGCTCATCTTGTATATTTCCTGCCACAATCATTTCTACAATACAAGAAACCCTGGTTTCTTTTAGCAGTAAATGGTATTAGAAACCAAGATCTGGGTTCTAGTCATGCTCATTGCTACTGGGATGACTTTTCTTTAAGGCCCTTTCAACTGATAAAGAAAATAAATCTATCTTTGTACACTAATGTATAGATGCATATCTATAAATATTTCTATATCTAACCATAATTAACTCTGTTAAACACGAGTTCTAACTGATAACTCTAATTCATTATGACATGAATAATCCTAGTGTCTTTCTCCTTGCTAATTTGTAAATTCACACTCCAATAGTGATAAACCTGGCTCCCATCATCCACCATGCACTTACTTATTGGGTTCTAGAATCATGTATGGCAGTAACAGGTTGATAACCTGTACCTCTGTGGGAAAAAATTCATTAACCAGAGTACAGTGCTTATGTACCGTAAAGGTCCTTTTACCTTTAATCTTACAGATTCTGTTCATTTCCAAAGTCACTTAGGTCAGTACCTCCACCATAGGAATGCTTTACCTCCTCCATCAGGTTGTTTCGTACATTTGTAATGAAATTAGACTCCCTTGTCACAGTGTTCATTCTTTCATAGGACCTCAACCTCCTAAATTATTATTTTAAATTGCATACTTATGTTTCACTCTGTGCTATAAAGTTCCATGGGCTTTGACAAATGCGTAATATCATATCCACTATTATGGGTTTAATTGTTTTGCACCCCAGAGTACATGTTTGAGTTCTAACCCCCCAGTACCTCAAAATGTGGCCTTATTTGAGATAGTCTTTACAGAGGTGATATGTAAAATAAGGTCACTGAGGTGAGCCCTAATCCAATAAAGCTAGTTTCCTTATAAAACGAGTATACAGAGACACACACAGGGATGCCATGTTAAGATGAGGCAGAGATCATGGTGATTCATTACAAGCCAAAGGATGCAAAATTTTCCAGCAAACCACTAGAAGCTAGGAGAGAGGCATGGAACAGATTCTCCCTCATAGCCCTCCAAAGGAACTAACCATGCCAATACCTCGATTTCAGAGTTTCAGTCTCCAAAACTTTTGTTCTAAGCCACCCAGTTTTTGGTAATTTGTCAGGCAGGTCTAGGAATCTAATACATCCACCATTACATATAGAATAGTTTCACTGTCTAAAAATGTCCTGTGCTTCACCTATTCATCTCTCACTCCTTCCCCCTGCGTCCCTGACAATCACTAATATTAATGTTTCTAATGTTTTGCCTATGAAATGTAATTTTTAAGTAGAACTTTGGATAATCACGGGCAGCTAAAAAAAGAAAGAGAGAAAGAGAGAAGAAAATCACTTGACTTTCAACTGGTACATTCAGGTATTTGTTGAAAATTATAGGAATAATTAAATGTGGAAACTAGTATAAAAAGAACTGTCAGAACAAATAATCCTTCCATTTTTTGAGGGTACATGTGGAGTAAAGTAAAATAACAGGTGTTGCTGGCAAATAGTAAAAACGTAAGTACAAAATATTATGTCAGTTATAAAACTTAGCACTGAGGTCAAAGCAGAGTAATCATCCTATCAAAGCAATGATAAATTAATTGGATTAATGGAATTCATAGTAACTTAAAACGTCTGTTATGCCTTTTGCTGCATAAGCAGGGGGCATACACTCAGATTTCAGTTTATTAGCAAGGTATATAATGTGCAAAGCCTAAAAGATATAATGTTCATATGTAGTTACGAACTTGTGCTCAGCAAAAGATGTCAAAATTTATCAATAACTTCTCTTAAAATGTACACAGAAATGAAAGAGAATAAAGATGACATCCTTTAAATGGGCAGAGATAACTTTACAATGATTATTAACTAAATGTTAAATCCTTTACTCCCTCTTTTTCATCAAAAATGCATTGCTGCATAGAGAAGCACACATCAAAGTTTAGGCATCAATTGATCACTTTCTAGAGGTGAACACTGCCTCTAGTTGCTTCTAGGGAAAACGGACTCAAGAAAAAAGAGTGAACTATGCTTTGGTTTTAGTAATTCCATCCAACTCATTTGCTTTGCACACACAGTTGAATATTTTGTTAAGAAGTGAGCATATTATTCAATATTTTGTTATCACATAGAGGGTTTTGGGTACTATAGTATGGAATCTACTATATTACACACAACCAATTGTGTGTGTGTGTGTGATCTGTTTTCTCTGTTACACACTGGGATTTGAAGATGGCAGGGACCATGTTCTATTTATCTTTAATTCCCAAATACTTTACACTTGGAATATAGTATGTAGTCAATAAACATATGTTTTAAAATTATTTTCTCCTTCTTAGTCCAAGATTATTTAAAAAATGTTGAATTACATAAAAATATAAAGCAAAATATTTAAATAACCAGTAAGATTACAAACCCAAATTAAACACTTATATCTTGATATATTTTCTTCGGACTTTTTAAAAATGCACACATACTTATATACCTATATGTAGGTATATATTACATAATTTGGATCAGATAATAAATTCTGTTTAGAGCCTCCTTATTTTGCTTACTATTATACATGCTTATTTTACAATATCATTAAAATCACTTAAATATGTCTTAAATGGCTATGCAATATACACTGATTTATTTAATCATTCTCACCTTGGCTAATTAATATTTTAAATTAAATTTATAGTGTATACAATTTCATGATGAAGCAACATTGTCTTAGAGTCTATGAGCACAGAACATTATTATGGCTTAGCAGGAGTTTCCTTTTAAAATTTTTTTATTGAAGTATAGTTGATTTACCATGTTGTGCTAATTACTGCTGTACAGCAAAGTGACTCAGTTATACATACATATACATTCTTTTTCATATTCTTTTCCATCATGGTTTATCACAGGATATTGAATATAGTTCTCTGTGCTATGTAGTAGAAACTTGTTGTTTATCCATTCTATATATACCAATTTGCATCTGCCAATTGCAAACCCTTAATCCAGCCCTCTCCCACTCCCTACTCCTTGGCAACCACCTATCTAGTCTCTATGTCCGTGATTATATTTCTGTTTCATAGATACGTTCCTCTGTTTCATATTTTAGATTCCACATATAAGTGATAACATATGGTATTTGTCTTTCTCATTCTGACTTCACTTAGTTTGATAATCTCTAGTTGCACCCATGTTGTTGCAAATTGCATTATTTCATTATTTTTTATGGTTGAGCACTATTCCACTGTATATATGTACCACATTTTCTTTATCCATTCCTCTCTCAATGGACATTTAGGCTGTTTCCATGTCTTCACTATTGTGAATAGTGCTGTTATAAACATAGAAGTGCATGTATCTTTTTGGATTAGAGTTTTGTCTGGATATATGCCCAGGAGTGGGATTCCTGGATCATATGGTAATTCTATTTTTAGTTTTCTGAGGAACCTCCATAGCATTCTCCATAGTGGCAGTACCAACTTACATTCCTACCAACAGTGTAGGAGGCTTCCCTTTTCTCCACACCCTCTCTAGTATTTGTTATTTGTAGACTTTTAAACGATAGCCATTCTGACTGTCGTGTGGTGGTACCTCATTGTAGTTGTGATTTGCATTTGTCTAATGATTAGTGATGTTGAGTATCTTCTCATGGGCCTATTGGACATCTGTATTTCTTCTCTGGTGAAATGTCTCTTTAGGGCTTCTGCCAATTTTCCAATTGGGTTGGTTTTGTTGTTGTTGTTGTTGAGTTGTATGAGCTGTTTGTATATTTTGGAAATGAAGCCCCTGTTGGTCGCATCATTTGCAAATGTTTTCTCCCATTCTGCAGGTTGTCTTTTCATTTTGTTTATGGTTCCCTTTGCTGTGCAAAAGCTTGTTAAGTTTGATTAGGTCCCATTTGTTTATTTTTGCTTTTATTTCTATTGCTTTGCGAGACCTAAGAAAACTTTGGTACGATTTATGTCAGAGAATGTTTTGCTTCTGTTCTCTTCTAGAGTTTTATGGTGTCATGTCTTATGTTTAAGTCTTTAAGCCATTTTGAGTTTATTTTTGTGTATGGTGAGAGAGTATGTTCTAACTTCATTGATTTACATGTGGTTGTCCAACTTTCCCAACACCACTTGCTGAAGAGACTGTCTTTGTCCCATTCTTTGCCTCCTTTGTCAAAGATTAATTGACTGTAGGCAAGTGGGTTTATTTCTGGGCTCTCTATTCTGTTCCATTGATCCATATGTCTGTTTTTGTGCCAATACCTTGCTCTTTTGATTACTGTAGCTTTATAGTTTGTCTGAAGTCTGGGATGGTTATGCCTCCTGTTTTGTTCTTTTTTTTTTAGGATTGCCTGGGCAATTCTGGGTCTTTTATGGTTCTGTATACATTTTAGGATTATTTGTTCTAGTTCTGTGAAAAATGTCATGGGTAATTTGATAGAGATAGAGTTTAATCTGTAGATTGCTTTAGATAGTATGGCTATTTTAACAATATTAATTCTTCCAACCCAAGAGCATGGGATTTCCGTTTCTTTGAATCATCTTCAATTTCCTTTATTAATGTTTTATAGTTCTCTGCATATAAGTCTTTTACCTCCTTGGTGAGGTTTATTCCTAAGTATTTTATTTTTTTGGGTGGCTTAGCAAGTGTTTCTAATTTTTTTTGTGTGTGTGTGGTACGCGGGCCTCTCACTGTTGTGGTCTCTCCCGTTGTGGAGCACAGGTGCTCTGGATGCACCGGCTCAGTGGCCATGGCTCACAGGCCCAGCCGCTCTGCGGCATGTGGGATCTTCCCAGACTGGGGCACAAACCTGTATCCCCTGCATCGGCAGGTGGACTCAACCACTGCGCCACCAGGGAAGCCCCTCTAATTTTTATGTTGCGTTAATTTTTGTTAAGATTTTTAGAGCATATTATTAAATTCGAAAAATGATAGGATTAGGACTAGGGTGAGGCAAGCAAAGTGCCTAAGGCAAAAATTTAAGGAGGTATACACTCTTCAGTGCAAATGCTGACCCTGCACTTACATGAACTCAAGTGTGAGTGCTTCCTTAAACTTTGCACTAGTTCCCTTGTTTGCCTCACCCTAGTCAGGTCCCTGACTAAATGTTAATCTTAATTTTTGCAGCATCCTAAAAATACACCATGTGAGAAGTATTAGACTATTCTGTTCCTAAAACCTAACTTCTAATTTCACATTTAGAAAGCATTCTTTGTAAATCATTATTTTTCATTTGGAGTTCATCTGTGTGTATCATTACTTCTAAGTCAGGATTTTTAAATCTTTCTGTTATGTTATTATGGATAAAGTATATTACCTCTAATGTGATGCTGTTTATAACAGAGGCCAAAAGCAACTTTGTGTTATTTTCCATTTCACCACTTAGGAAAATTAGGCAAGTTTTTGATCTATTAAACAATAAAGCCTATCACATAGGATTTTTTTAAACTATTAAATGGCAGTGTATGTAAATCATCTGGCACAGGGCTTGACATAAAGCAAGCTCTAAAAATGAAAGTTATTAGTTATTATTATTTATTAATTATTATTGCCATACATGTCTACCTCTTTTTTGTCTATCTTAGTAGATGGCTTCTCCTACTGTCTGCTTCTGATTCTACATGTGTGCTCTTAATTCTATGTCCCTCTGTCTCCTCAACACTGTGACCATTAGCCAAATGCCTTAAATAGAATAGTCAACACTTATTGGCTTTACTTCTTAATCTGCCATTAATTTCTAAATGTGACTAACAGTCTAGTCCTCAAAACCTGTGCAAAATGTACTGTCATTAACATATTTTTCCTTTCTGTAGCACTGGAATATGGAATAGTATCTCTTTGAACCCCATTCTTCTTGCCTGGAGCCTCTAACACCATTCAATCATGACTGTCTTTATATCTCTAAGGACATTTCTGCTTAGTTTTTTGTTTGCTTGTTCATTTTCTTTCATTTCCTTTTTTGCTTTTTTGGAATGGCAATAGACATTGAGTAGGATTTGAAATGTTAAGATGGTATATCTAAAGGGTTTTGTGGAAATAGTTTGTAGTGAAGAATGGGAAAAGTAAGAAATAATATGTGGATGGAGATTACAGAAAAAAGGAATTATAGAAGAAGGAGCTAATTTGGGAAAGAAAGTTCATTTTAAGTGTATTGTGTTGGAGAGGTCTATAGGACATTTGGAAGGGAAGATCAAGTAAGCAGTTGAGATACACAGTTCTAAGAAACCTAGTTGGAGTTACGAATTTGGCGGTGACTAGCACAGAGATAGTTACTCAAGTCTATTGCTTAATGACATCTCCTTGAAATATTAATAAGAAAAATAAAATAAGACAAAAGATAGAACAGAATTCTGGGGATGAAAATGTAATGGCTGGGTAGAAAATGAAAATCCTGAAACTGAAAAGCAGTTGGTGATTGATAATGAAAAGGCCTCTGAAAGGAACTGTGATGACAGAGCGTCATTTGTTTTGGCATTTGTGAGGCACTGAGTGTCTGACCTTCAAGATCAGGGAAGGAATATGAATAGATGTTCAATGCAAAAATGTAATGATAATGTATAAGAAACTGAAACACCAAATGACAGTCTAATAAGTTCAAGAAATTTGGTGGTATGGAAGTTTAAGTGGGACCTGAAATGGAGAGAACAATTTTTTCATTAATTATTAAAAACATGACCGTGTTTATGGATCTGTTAATAGTGGCTTGACATTTCACTCTAGATAAGTAAAAGAAATGTTTGGTACAGTTGAAGGTTTCTCTGAAATTATTTACTTGACTTTTTAGGGGATTCAATCTGCAATTAGGTGACTTTTCTGTAGTGCTTAGAATCATGGGACTTAACAACATAAGGAAGGAAAATATGAAGTCAGTGGACCTGGGAGAGAAGGAATGGTGGGAATATGAAAGTGGCAGGGAAATATTCTAAGTTTAATATCAAGGAAGTAGAGCAGTTCCAAGTGATAATCAGGCCAAAGAGGCAACTGTGCATGTGAGTTGTAACTGGCATAGAGGACTTCCATGAACTATAAAGTAAAGGTGCCAGGAAAGGGCACCAAGGTGAAGAAGTATGGTATATACAACTGAGTATGGCTGTGATAAAGGAAAATAATACATTCTTTAAGTGATGGAGTTTGACCCTTGGTATTTTACCACAAATAACTAAATCACAAATAAGTTAATCTGAATCATAAAATCATAAAGCTTTAAAACTGAAATGGATATCTAAGATAGACTTGCTGAACTGCCATCATTTTACAATTGAGGAAGTGGTGGAAATGTGAGTTGTCAGAGGTCACACTTCTAGTGAGTAACAAATTTAAGGCTACATAAAAACTTAGCACTTCATGGATGGACCTAGAGGTTATCATACTAAGTGAAGTAAGTCAGAGAAAGACAGATATCATATAATATCACTTATATGTGGAATCTAATAAAAAGTTATAGAAATGAACATTTTTACAAAACAGAAACAGAATCACAGATTTCAAAATCAAACTTATGGTTACAGAGGAGAACTGTGGGGGGAAGTGATAAATTAGGAGATTGGGATTAACATATACACACTACTATATATAAAATAGGTAACTAACAAGGACCTACTGTATAGCGCAGGGAACTCTACTCAATATTCTGTAATAACCTATATGACAAAAGAATCTGAAAAGGAATGTGTGTGTGTATGTGTGTATATATATATATATATATATATATATATATATATACATACATATATCTGATTCAGTTTGCTGTATACCTGAAATGAACAAAACATTATAAATCAACTATACTCCAATTAAAAAAAAACAAAAAAAACTTAGTACTTGGCTATATGTAAAGGCATATCTCAGAGGTATTGTGAGTTTGGTTCCAGACCATCACAATAAAGTGAATATAGCAATAAAGTGAGTCACACAAATTTTTGTTTCCCAGTCCGTATAAAAGTTATGTTTACACTGCCCTGTAGTCTGAGTAGCATTATGTCTAAAAAAAGTACATACCTAATTTAAAAATACTTTATTGCTAAAAATACTGTCATCTGAGACTTCAGCAAGTTGTAAGTTTTTTGCTGGTGGCAAGTTTAAAATATTGTGGGAATTGCCAAAATGTGCCACAGGAACAGGAAGTGAGCAAATGTTGTTGGAAAAATGGTGGTGATAGACTTGCTCAATGCAGGGTTGCCACAAACCTTCAATTTGCAAAAAGTGCAGTATCTTTGAAGTGCAATACAGCAAAGTACAATAAAACAAGGTATGCCTGTAATTCAAATGGGTCATATCTTACTGATACTGAAGAATGTTTTCTATCACGTGAAGAGTATCTGATTTGTCCTTTCTACAGAGTTGCATTTTTAGTTCTTTGTCTGCCAGGATTTGGTAATGGTTTATTAATTGATAAAATACTGTTTTTTTAGACAAGAGACGTAGTTATACAGAATATGCAGGTTTTGATTGGTTCTAGCAGATTATATAATTTTTTAACAACTTTATATTTTATTTATAATTTACATTGATTGAAAATGTATGCTCAAATTTTGTCATTGGCTAGTGTTGAACAATGTCTGAAACACATTGTGATGTGCCCAACTAAATATTAGTTTCTTTTAATTTCACTAAGCTCAATAGAAAAGAATTATTAATTTCTCTTTGTGTGTCTAATCACTTAGCAGAATTGTAGAATGAATCACACTGCTAAAAGAGTTCATTGACATTAACCAATCCCACACCCTCAGTTTTTAGATGCGCAAAATAGAGATCAGAAAAGTTTAAATGATTGGCCTCACATGACTTGTGCTACATGATTAGGTTTCTTAGATTTCTTAATTCCTTTGGCACTTTCCAAGCTCCTTGTATCCCAGGAATGTAAGTACTTGGTGACAACAGTTGTGGATTAATAGAGTTTCCAAGCCTCAATCTCCATTACAATTCATTTTAGTGTACATATTCTCTCCTCTCAGTATAACATCTTATTTAACCTTACTCTACACATTGATATTCAGCTCCTTCATAACAGATGGCCATAGCAATTTATATTTTTGGTTGACAAAAAAATCCCTAGAAAGGAGCAGCCTAACAAGACAAAATACTTTTAGATGATAAACACTCTACTACAGTAAAAAAAAAAAACAAAAACAAAAACTGTGGTCCCAAGCCCACCCATTAGCAAAAGCTGAGTGGGATCACAGACTTCTGCCCTCACAAGTACATACTAAAGTGTCTCTACATGCTCACTGAGATTGTTGCAGGAGAGATCACATGGGGAGTCTGGACTTGAACCCTCACTAGGTAGTAACCAGATCCCCCTCCCCTTCCCCTCTGGAAAGGTATTAAAGGAGGCTTAATGAAGTTAGGACTTTCACTATCACCTGACAGAAATGAGGTCACCCACACTGCAGCACTAGGGGACATCTGGGGAGCCAGAAGCCCCACCCTCATCCAGGAAAATGAGAATCCTCGCCCTCATTTGTCAATGCAGACCAAGTGGGGAAACCTGGACTTCTACCTCCATCTGGTAGTAATAAAAAGGTACCCTTCTTTTCCCCAATGGAGTGAGCAGTGTCAAATAAAGTCAATTAAAATAGAAGATTTAAGTAAGATGTGAGGTCTCACAATATAATGTTAAATAATCAGGTTTCAATCACAAACCATTCATCACCCAACTACAAGGAAGATCTCCAACTAAATGAAAAAAGATAATCAATACATGCCAATACTGAGCTGGCAGAAATGTTAGAGTTATCTGACAAAGAGTTCTAAGCAGCCATGATAAAAATACTTCAATAAGCATTTATGATCATTCTTGAAAAATTAAAAAAAATAGAAAGCCTCAGAAAATAAATAGAAAGTTTTGATAAAGAAATAAATGATATAGAGTACCATCAATTGAAAATTTTAGAACTGAAAAACATAACAATGAAAATGAAAATCTCAGTGGATTCTCTTTTTTGCATCTTCCATTATAGAATGAAAGATGCAAAAGAAAGAATCAGTAACACAGAAGATGGAACAATAAAAATTACCAATCTGAACAAATTAAAAATAAAATGGGGAATAAAAACCCCAAAACATCAGGGCCCTATCGGACTATAATAAAAGATCTAGCATTTTTGTCATCACTGTTGTGGATGGAGAGAAAAGAAAGCAATGCTGAAAAAATACTTGAAGAAATAACAGCTGAAAGCTTTGCAAATATGACAAGAGATATGAATCTACAGACTCAAGAAATAATAACCCCAAACATGAGAAACCTAAGGAATTCCACACCAAGACACATCATAATTAAGATGAAAACTAAAAACAAAGAAAATATCTTGAAATCAGTCAGAGAAAAATGATGCTATATCTCTAAGGGAAAAACAATTTAAATGACAGAGGGTTTCCCATCAGAAACCACAGGAGACAGAAGAAATGGGCACAACAGGAAGGAACTGTGGCCCAGCATCTTACACCCAGCAAAAATATCCTTCAGTAATGAAAGGGAAATCAAGACACTCTCCAATGAAGAAAAAGGTAATAGAATTTATTACCAGATATCCCCTAAAAAACTGGCTAAAGGAAGTTTTCTAAACAGAAAGGACATGATAAAAGAAGGAACCTTGAAACAACAGGTAGGAAAAAAGAACATGCATGGTAAGTAAAATATGGGTAAATTCAACAAGTTTCCCCTCTACTCCTAAAATTTCTAATTTATGTTTGAAGGTTAAAGCAAACATCATAAGACTGTCTAATGTGGTTCCAAATGCATGTTGAAGAAATATTTAAAACAATTATAAATAGAAGAAAATAAGGGATATGCAGGGAAATTAGTTTTCTATACTTCAAAAAATCTTATAAACTAATGACTCCAGGTGACCGTGATAATATGTATATATAATGTAATACCTATAGCAACCAATTAAGAAAAACTATACAAAGATATACTCAAAAACACTAGAAAGATACACTCAAAACAAAAAAAGGAAAAAAGAACACAAATAAGGAAAAAAGGCAGACTTAAGCCTTAACATGTCATTAATTACCCTGTAAGTGGTATAAATACAGCAATTAAAAGGCAAAGATTGGCAGATTTGATTAAAACTTATGGCCCAACTATATGCTGCCTATAAGAAATTCATTTCATGTATAACAACACATGCAAGTTGGAAGTATAAGAATGGAAAATATATATATCATATAAACACTAATTAAAGGAAAGTAAGACTGTGAATATCAAATCAACTTTAGAGAAAATAAAATTAACAGGGACAGAGAGGGAAACTATAAAATAATAGAAAGGTAAATCCAAAAAGAAAACACAGCAATCCTAAATAAGTAGGCATCAAACAATGAAGCTGCAAAATATATGAAGCAAAAATCGGTAAAGCTAAAAGTAGAAATAGAAAAACCTACAATTATAGTTAGATGTTTCAACTGTCTTCCCTCAACAATTGATAGAACAACTAGACAAAAAATCAGCAAGTATATAGAAACTCTGAACAACATCAACCAACTGGATGTAATTAAAATTTATACAATGCTTCACCTAACACCAGCAGAATGTACATTCTTTTCATGTCCCCAAGAATATACAACAAGATAGGCCATACTCTGGGCAAGAAAACAAATTTAAAAGAGCTGAAATCATAAGAGTTCATTCTCTGACCACAAAAAACAGAAATCAATAATAGAAAGATACCAGGTAAATCTCCAAACCCTTGGAAACTAAAAAACACAATTTTAAACAATCCATGTGCCAAGGAGAAAGTCTCAAGGGGATATTTTTTTTAAAAAAATGAACTGAATGAAAATGCAAATACAACATGTCAGATTTGTGGGACAAACCTAAAGCAATGCCGAGAGGAAGGCTTATAGCACTTAGTGCATATGTTAGAAAGGAGAAATCACAAATCAATAATCTAAGTCTCATCTTAAGAATCTAGAAAAAGAAGACCAATATAAACAAAAGCAAGCAGAAGGAGGGACACAGTAAAGATAAGAGCAGATTTAAATTCAGTTGAAAACAGAAAACAATACAGAAATATCAATGAAGAAAGAGAACAAAGATCTAGTTCTTTGAAAAGATAATAAAATTGGACAAACCTCTAGCAAAACTGGAAAAAAAAAGATGCAAATTACCAATATCAGGAATGAAACAGAGAATATCACAATAGACTCTTCAGGCATCAAAAGAATAATAAAGAAATACTGTGAACAACTTTACACACACGGATTTGACACAGGGAAGGAATGGACCAATTCTTCAGAAACCAGAACTATCAAAATTCATCCAATATGAAATAAGTAATTTAAGTAGATTTATATAATTTATATATAACATATTTATATAACATAAATTTATATAACATAAATATTAAGGAAACTGAGTTCACAATTTTGAACATCCCAAAAACAAAACATCCAGGTCCAGAGGATTTCACTGGAGAATTCTACCAAATATTTAAAGAAGAGTTAACACAAATTCAAAACTATCTCTTCAGGAAAATATAAGAGATTATAAAATTTTCCAATTCATTTTATTAAACTAGTATTACTTAAATACCAAAATAAGACAAATAGTCAGTACACAAAAAAAGAAAACTACAAACATACATCCCTCATGTATACAGATGCAACAGTCCTTAACAAATTATTAGCAAGTAGAATTCAGTAATAGTTAAAAGAATTATAAACCATAATCAAGTAGGGTTTATTCCATATATGCAAAGCTGGTTCAATATTTGAACATCAATCAATGTAATCCACCATATCAACAGGTTAAAGAGATTAAAAGTCACATTGATTCTAGCAGTGAAAAGATGGAAGAAGGACCTCCGTTTTTGTCTTCTTTGAAGAAAGAATTCAGCAAAGAGACCAAGATTGTGAAAAAGATAAAAGCTTTTACTAGAAGCAAAGTACATGAGAAAGAACACACAAGTGGACTCAGAATGACTTACTCACCATAAGGGCGGCTTAGGTTGATTACATGGGGACAGTTTTCTGGGTTGTCTTTGGCCAATCATCTCCATATTTGGTCCTGGTGTGCACATGCATCTCTCAGCTAAGATGAATTCCAGGGGGCGTCTTCTCCCTCCTTTTGTCCTTCCACTAGACTAAGGACCTTCTCTGTGCATGTGTTGGGCCGGGAAATCCAGGAGAATGCACCCAGCCAGGGCCCAGTGCTCCTGCCGGTATCCCATCTGGAAGCCTCAGCAGTAGACCGGCTGCAGTTGTTCAGCCTGGGGCCTATCTACTCCTACCTCAACATGGCCATATCAACATATACAGAAAAAGCCTTTGGCAAATTTCAACAGCCATATATGATAAAAATAAGCTTGATAAAAAGCATCTACCAAAAAAAAAAAAAAAAAAAGAAAAACCTACAGCTAACATTATATTTAATAGTCAAAAAATAAATGCTTTCATCCACAAAGAACAAGATAAGGATGTCTACTCTCACTACTCATTCAACATAGCGCCAGAAGTTCCAGCCAATGCAAAAAAGGCCAAGCACAATATTTAGAATGTATAAAGAGGTCTCAGAACCTAATAATAATAATAATAAAAATCCAGTTAGAAAATGGGCAAAAGAAGAGACATTTCACTAATGAGGACATACAGATGACAAATAAGCACATGTATGTTCAGCATTATTTGAGAAATGTAAATTAAAACCATGAGATATTATTTACCAGAATGCCTAAAATAACAAAAATAATGACAGCACCAGATGCTGGTAAAGGATTCAGAGAAACTGGATCACTCACACATTGCTGATGAGAATGTAAAATGGCACAGTCACTCCCAAAAAGTTCTGCAGTTTTTATAAAACTAAACATGCAACTACCATATTACTCAGAAATTGCACTCTTGGGCATTTATCCCAGAGAAATGTAAATTTATGTTCACACAAAAACCTGTATATAAATATTTATACCAGCTTTATTAGTAATAGCCCAACACTGGAAAAAACCCAGATGTCCAACTGGTGAACAGTTAAAGGAACCGTGGTATATTGATACTATGCAAAATTACTCAGAAATAAAAAAGAACAAACTACTAACACACACAACTTGGATAAATCTCCATAATTATGCTGAGTGAAAAAAGCCAACCCTAAAAAGTAAGTTACTCTATGATCCCATTTATATAACATTCTGGAAATGACAAAATTATATAAATGGAGAACAGATGAGTGGTTGCTGGGAATTAGAAGAAGGTGGTGACAGGGAGTGAATTGGGTGTGGCTATAAAAGAATAACATGAGGGATCCCTGTTGCTATGGATTGTTCTGCAACTTGTATCAATATCAATATCTTGGTTGTGATATTGTACTATAATTTTTTCAAGATGTTACTATTGAGGGAAACTAGGTAAAGAATACATGAAGTATTTCCGTATTATTTCTTACAACTTACATGTGAATCTATGATAATTTAAAACTAAAAAGTGTAAATAAGCAACAAATCCCTAGCTCTCTCCTTCCCTTTCCTGACACCCACTCGACCACCAAAAGTTTCTTCTTTCAAGTGAAACAAAGTCACTCCTACTATATTAAAAAAAAAAGCAATTGCAGCACATAAATTATTATAAAAGGTCTTAAATCTTTACATTGGATGGAAGAATGAAAAGAATCAGATTACTCCAAATAATGCATAATCCTCTGACAAAATATTTCTTCATCTCTTATAAAGCTGTGGCCACTTTTGATAAATATAAAAATCACACATTTTCCCTATAATACTATTGAAATTTCAAAATAAATGATAATCACTAAACCATTCAAAACTGTAAAAAAATTTGACTGTGGGTTTTCAACCTTCCTCCCAGAGACTGAATGCACTGGAATCCATAAAACAACAACATAGAAGGAACACAGCCTTAATCTGAGCCAGGCTGTTCCTGCTATGTTTGACTTTATGCCATCCAGGTCTCTGCTGGTTTCCCAGGGCCTTGCAATTGGATGTTGTGACTGAGAAGAAAGCCAAAAGAAAATAAATATATTTCATTCTCTTTAAAAGTTGAAGCTTGACTCTACTTGGTTTGGTTAACATCATCAATAAGGAAAACAACACAAGCACACAGAAGAGAACGTGGTCATGGAATACTCATCTTCCTTGAGAACTGGTGCCAGACAGGGGGCTTCAAAAGAATGAAGCACATGAACAGACTGTTGTTTCTTTCCTGTTGCCTCTCTCATTTATAAAAATCTATATCTATATCTACATCTCCAGAATCCACTTCTCACCACTGTCATCACTACGATCCTGGGACAAACCACCACCACGCCACCCAATTCTCGCAATAGACGTCTCCACATCTATAAGCGATACCTGACCATTTATTCTCCACACAACAGCCGGAGAGCCTCACTAAACAGAAGTTAGGTCGTTTCTGTTACTTCTCTGCTCAGAACAGAGTGGCTCCTACTCGTCTCAAGGAAAAGCCGAAATCCTATACTTGTCTGCAAGGTCCTGCAGGCCAAGCCCCACGTTCACCTCATTCGCGCAGCTCTGGCCGCGCCAGCTTCCTCCTCAGGAAAGGCCGGGTCCTCAGGAGCCGGGAGCCTGCGCTTCGCCTTCCCATCCTCAGCTCTATCCGCACCGCAGGGATCCCGCGTGGACACCAGGCCTCTCTCCAACCCCACCAGTCCTTTTCCTCCACAGCTGCCGGTCACAGTCACCTCAACCCTGGCCCCAGGACAGCAGGGAAGGAGGCCCCGCAGGCGCCCGAAGCGGGAGGCGGGAACTCAGGGGGCCCCGGTACCCAATTAGAGGTCAAAGATGGCGGCGCCCCGAGGCTGGGACGTGTGCGCCCTCTGGGCTCTGGCCAATCCCCGGAAGGGAGTCGAGCGGGGATGGTGGGGAGCGACGGTGGAGAGTAGAGTGCAGCAGCTCCGTGCAGGCTCTCCGCAGAGTTCTCGTGCTCCGGCTGTTCCTCCCACACTGGGTAAGTGCTCTCGCTTAGGTTCTCTGTCGCCTCCGGTCCCTCTACCTGCGGTGTTTGCCCCGATATGCCTGTGACTCGCTCCCTCACGGCCTTCGAGGTGTTGCTTAAATCACCCGTTCTCAAAGTGGCATCATCTGACCAGAATATTTCGTTGTACAGCCATTATCCCCACCCTTTCGATCCATGCCCCTTTATTTACTTTTTCTTTGTTCAAACAACTACTCACTTTCTAAGGTAGATATTTTTACTTTTTTGTTTTCCGTAACACACGGCTAAAAGGTAACTTTGTTTAGGGCAAGGGAAAAACTTCTCTAGCCATACCGGCTTCAGCTTTTAGGTCACAGCAAGGACTTTGTCTCCTACTTCAGATCTGGCTCTTTTCTTCATGCTCACGGTCACTATCTAGAGCCAAGCAACCATCCTTCTCTTGAATTACCACCATAACCTTAAGCTGCTTACTATTCAGTGCATCCCCTTACATGCATCTAGAGGGTTTTCTAACATTCAAACATGATTATATTACTCCCCTGTCTAAAACCATTTAATGTTTTCTCATTGCATTTAGGATTACATCGAAGTTGAGTGAGGGACAAAGAAGCTGTCAAAAAGAAGAATGGTGGAGCATTCTTACAGACAGTTAAGCTTGGAGATGGTAGAATTATTCCCATTCCAGTGGGGCTTCTGAATATGTCCTTAGAAGAGGGACTGGTTGTGACTTGGGGCACTCTGGAATTTGAGAGTGACGTGCATGACTTTAGGTGTCACCCCGTTCCAGGCTGGACAAATGAACTTCTCCAGCAGTCTTCTGCATTCCCAGTTTAGACACAGAGTAGACAGTCAATGAGATTCTCTCAGGGTTTCTGCTTTGCCAGTAGTTTAACAATATTGAGGAACTTGGAAGTTTATTAGCATGAAAGGAAGACTTTGTGAGGATTAGGGGAGAAGTGAAACAAGGCAGCATGGGAGCAATTGTTTAGAGAGATTTATAACATTCCTTGGTATTTAGCAAAGATACTATCTTCTGATGGCAGGAGGGGAGATGGTGAAGTTAATATTGATCAGTAGCCTGGTCTCCAGGTGCTGAGGGCAGGAATTTGAGATCATGTAGAACCGGTGACACAAAAAAAGGTAAAGCTAGAAGATATCTTAGTAAAATCTTAATATATTATGTAGTAAAATCTTAGTATACATTGATACTCAGTAATATCTTTACATCTATTTCATTCCAGGTAAATTCTGTGAATGTTTAGCTAATTTAAAACACCTCTATCTCAAGATGGAATATGGATAAGAGTGTTGTATCATTACATAAATAATGTCATATTCTTATTAAATAGACTAATTTCCATCAAAACATGGATCATATCTGTCTTATTTGTTATTCTTGGTTCCTAGAGAAATGCCTGGGAGCATGCTTTTTTATTTTTTTGAATAAATGAATCACATTTATTAGTTTTATTTCATTTTTGTTTCATATCATATTACCATTATATGCATGAAGATTTTTTTTTAAATGTTTTACTTGAATGACAATTTTGCAATTTGATGGTCTATGTATAATATCCTGTAAAAAATAACATATGAAGGACAGTTTGAAGGATGGATGTTCATGATGGATTACCTTGAAGTCAGAAAAAAGAAAGTCCTGTTATGACGTATTTTAACTTAGATTATATAATAGGTAGTTAGTAGGTAGGTAATCCTCATTGTGCAGTGACTTGAAAATATATTCACGTTGTGGAAGCTGGATTGTAGTGGATCTGATACATCTTACATTATTTTAAACTGGAGCTAAAGGAAAATATATAAAATCAAAAATTTGAATAAAAACATATGACAGAAGCAACCTAAGTGTCCATCGACAGATGAATGGATAAATAAGATGTGGCACATATATACAATGGATTATTAATCAGCCATAAAAAGAAACAAAATTGAGTTATTTGTGGTGAGGTGGATGGACCTAGAGTCTGTCATACAGAGTGAAGTAAGTCAGAAAGAGAAAAACAAATACTGTATGCTAACACATATATATGGAATCTCAAAAAAAAAGGTCAGGAAGAACCTAGGGGCAGGACAGGAATAAAGATGCAGACCTACTAGAGAATGGACTTGAGGATATGGGGAGGGGGAAGGGTAAGCTGGGACAAAGTGAGAGAGTGTCATGGACATATATACACTACCAAATGTAAAATAGGTATCTAGTAGGAAGCAGCCGCATAGCACAGGGAGACCAGCTCAGTGTTTTGTGACCACCTAGAGGGGTGGCATAGGGAGGGTGGGAGGTGGAGCAGAAACTAACACACTATTGTAAAGCAATTATACTCCAGTAAAAAAAAAAATAGTTTAATACAAAATTTTGGAACTTAAGTCGCTCATCACCTACTTATTGAGAATTTACATTATACTAGGATATGGAGTCAAAACAAAGTCCCTATCAACACATTCACACACACACACACACACACACACACACACACACATACACGCACCACCCCATAATCTTTATATGCCTACTATAAATATATACATACCTATATAATTACTTTATCTAGTTACATATACCTGTATACCTATTACATATACACACAAACATACCTACTACTTATATTGTACATACATATATATTTTCTGAGACTTAAGAGAATATCACAATTAAAACTGGAGACTAAAACCACTGTGGATGAGAAAATAATTTTATAATTTTAATAACAAGTGAATAAACATGGAACTAAAAGTCATTATCTAAGATTTAAAAATAAATAAAATGAGCATAAGAAAAAGTTTGTAATTTTATGAAATGACATTGTCTAAGCAATAACAGCTTTAATATGTAATTTTTTTTTCAAAATTGTATCTTAGAAGCATTCATACTAGAATATGTATTCAATTGTTAATTACTGCTTTGTCATAATTTTAATTGCATCTCTTCAAGTTTTTTCTGTTATCTCTGAAGGATTCACCTTGCTAAAATGATTATTCAATTTTAAAAACATTCTGTTTTTAAAATGTTATTAAAGAAAAGCCATGTCAACCAATTATTTAGCCTATTTTAAAATGGCACTGCATAAATATTCTGCTAGACCCTCTCCGTGCTTCCTGGAAACCTCTCTGTATAAGATGCATTGACTCAGGCAATCAAGGTGCTGTTTAGTAAATGGCTTCACAGAACATCAATTTCTATGTAAACCAGTTCTAGTTGCTCTTCTTTGTCAGCCATTGTCGAAAGTATTTATTTTTAAAAGACAAGAGTAAATGAAATGAATGAAATATTTCTCTTTCCCTTGCTAAGTTTGACAGATTTATATGCCAAATGTATTTGTATTCTGAATCTTGTGTTTTAATTAACGCATGTGCCTTGTAAAAGCATGTGTTTCCAGCCATGTGCAGAAAGCTGACCCCTAATTATGTGTCCTATCTAATCATTTTTATGGCTGATTATTATAGGATTTGTGTACTGGAGAAAGACCAATTTAAAACAAGTGGAGGTAAATGCTATTATAATATGGCTTGTTATTAAGTGGAATCAGTTTTATGTCAAATCTTGTCCTCCAAAATACTTAAAGTACATACTGTAAAAATTTGATAAACTGTTCACCTGAAGATAAAATGATCATACTACATATGGATTAATAAATGCAAAAACGAGAAAAGTGTGTAAAGTAGGATGAAAAGTCAGGATTCAGGAAGAGAGAAGAAAGAGAGCAATGGTAGGCAGGAAACAGAATATTATGTATAGACAGATAAAGAACAAAAAGATCTCAACAAAATGGTGTATTGTTACTTCTTACTTATCTGGTCCCTTTTTCCCAGTTTCCTCAATATTTGTGATGATGTTAAAATTTAAAAATTTTGCATCACTATTCTTACATATGTAAGACCCCTCCTCTTCCTTACTACCAACTCAGTTTTGCCAGCCAGAAAATACCCTTGAAAAACTGCTTCTGTGTGTGGACAGATGGAGAAGACGAAGGGAAAGAAGGAGGAATATATATATATACACACAATATATATATATTTAACAGTTGACTAACAAGTGAGGGACGATGCTTTAGCAACTGTGTCATTCAAGGAAAAATTTTTCGCTTCTTTCAGCTTGTGGCGTTAATGAGTAGCCACAAAGTTGTAGCCAAAATCAATGTCAGATGGTTCTGAGGAAGGTTTTCTAATGATTTTCTTATTATTTGTTTACTTTGGAAGAAATGATTTTACAGAAAATCAACATAACACTCACACAGATCCATCTGTGCTTCTGGGTCATAACATAGTCCTTGTGACTTCAGTGATAGCAGAAGAATCCTGTCTTGAACAGCTTTAGAGTTCTTAAAATGTAAAGAGATTCCCCAAACTCTTTCAGCATATGAATTGCCTAGGAATTGCCTAGTTGAAATACATATTCTTGGGCCACTGCCTTTATGATTTGGATCCATTATTTCTGGGGCAGTTTCCAGGGGTCTGTTCTTTGTGGGTATTCCAAGTGATTCTTATGTGCCTTCTTTAAGGACCACTATTTTAGTAAAACATAAATAAGCCTTGCTAACAAACCAGGAGGCTGCTTCTCTGGTCATTCCTATTCTGAGTTCAGAAATTTCAGGCATTTGTCAGCATCTGTACTCAGTTTGGACAACTTTCTGTAACCATAATTGAAATGATTCAGTAATTTGGAATTTGTGAAGATGACAAAAATAGTTAAAATTAGTGAGGCCACATTATTCAATGAGAGCTGTATTCACTGTACATTTAACCTGAATAAGTGTTTATAACCAAAACAAGTGGGTATTATAATATATTCCTTTGGACTCAAAATCAGTAGTTGCTTGGCATCCTACAGTTCCCTTTTTAAATTAGTAAATTAAATCGCTTTCAAAACGCTTGAAGCTTTTCCTTTGTTTTTGAGCAAAGTACGTAGCTTTATTGCTGTTATACCTAGGAAGGTGACATTGGAAGCCGATGCCATATTCTTCTTTTCTTTCACTTCATTACCTGATGTAATGAACCAAAGTAGGAGATCTTTAGTCTTTTATTGAATTTGTTCTTTTTTGAATTCCTGATTAGGATGTTGTCAGTGCATACCATAATATCTGGAATTCTGGAAAGCACAGGTCCATAAAACTTCGGACAATTCACAGAGTAATAGAAATTTGAGCTGGAAGAATTTCACTTGAAAAACTGAGTAGAAAAATGATTATTAAGAAGGACTGGAGAAAGAAAAGCCCTGTTTCTCAAATGTGAAAATTCTAGGAATCATGTGGTATAGATGTTAAACATGCAGATTTGATTGGTCTTAAAATCTATGTGTGGACCCTGAAATCTATGTGTTTAACAATTACACAGGCCTTTTTATGACCACTCAAGTTTGGTATATACTGAAACAGAATTAATGATGGGTTAGCTTGATGAAGGCATGTTTGTAAAAGTCTTCACAGCTGAATCTGGGAGGAGTTCATGACCCTGGCCACCAAATATGGGTGAGTCTTAGATTCTTATTCACAGTGCTTCTATAACCCCTATAAACTTTTTAAATGCAAATTTATTTTGAGGAAATTTATATACAATAAAATGTACCCATTTTAAGTGAACCTTTGAATGAGTTTTGTCTCTATACAGTTATAGTGATGCAATACTTGGTACATATTAATGTTTTGAGGAAATATCTATTAATCTTTAAAAATTGAAAATAATTCTCCCTTTGATTTTTTTTTAAACCTTGATAGCAAGGTTATCAAGGCTATAACAAGGCTATAACAGATAGGCTCAGAGAATGGCTTGGGACATCTGTTAATAACTTCTGGTAGTTTGCCTATTGTGATAATATGAATGCCTTCAAATCTGATTGCTTAAGTCTTTGTGTAAACAAATTATTTTCCATGGGACTCTTACATGCCCTTCTTTAAGTCTTCATTTGAAGTTCCACATTTGATGACATTATCCTGGAATGCGTAACATCCAATAATTACATTTAAGTTTATTCTATTGATAATATTAAAAAACATATGACAGTCGCAACAATTTTGACAAAGGTAGTAAAGAATGCTGTGGAAAGCATCTTTATAAATCACAATCAGAATGCTTTTTATCTACTTTTGGAGAAATTTGTGAGTACGTATGCTGAAACCACAGAATGCCATGTATATTGCCTTGTTATTTCTGAAAATTATGTAACTCCTTCACTTCACAATCATTTAGGGTATTCAAGACATGTTTATTCTAGAAGTTGTGAACTGAATAGGTGATAGAGGGTAAACAGTACTATCAAGCATCATCAAATTCAGATCTTTACCCAACAAGCCTATGAAAAACCAAAACCACTGCTAACAACCCTTTAATGTGTGGCTTTATTTCATTTATATTTGCTTAACAAATAAAAGTAAACTTGAGATGTCTTTGATTCAATAAATAGATATTCTTGATCTACGTTTTATCGTTAATTATTGCATAGGTTCAGTAGTTAAGAACATGTTCTAACTCAGTGACCAAGAATGCTCACTAGATCTTGAAATGTTTTCTCAAATATAAGTTTCTAAATTCTGGGTAGAGTTTGGAAGTAAGGAATGTATTATGGTTATTTACTTGGGCCTTAAATAAATGTCTATGGACCATCCTGTAGTGCTGTTTATTTCATTTTGTAGTCTTTTACTTAAAACATCTTTCACCTGAATAGAAATAATTCCTTTTATAGTTCACTACATTGTACTGTCTAAAACTTTTTTCTACTCTGATCTTTGATAATCCTATTGAATTATATTTTTCTACCAATTAGGCTTTCAAAAAAATTTTTTTAGTAATTATGGGCATACAGTACTGTCATCTAT
The DNA here is from genome assembly GCF_949752795.1 of Hyperoodon ampullatus. Lineage (NCBI taxonomy): Eukaryota > Metazoa > Chordata > Mammalia > Artiodactyla > Ziphiidae > Hyperoodon > Hyperoodon ampullatus. Next base: position 63,863,368 of record NC_136918.1, read on the forward strand.
TCCCTTTAGTTTCCTGTCTTTGTTCAAAGGACTTTCCATAATCTAACTTTGAGTTCTGACTGATGTTTATGTTTGTGAAAATGTATCTTTTAGATAGTAAGGATGAGATGTAAGTTCATCCTGATAAAATAAACTTACTAATTGAATGTGATGGTAGTGGGACAAAGGGAAAATTTAAACAACAAAAGTATTTGGTAGCCTTAAATTTGGGTATGGCACTGGATGTATTTGACATTCATGCTCTAAATATGACTTCTTCAAGATAACCATTTGTATAATTAGTGTACAGTTTCTTAGCCAGATTGACTGTTAATTGCCGATGTTCTCCAGCCACATTCATTTTATTATATAGTGTTTGTTGTACTGTTTTAATTTAGGGAAGCAAATATTAGTTATTTCAAATATTCCAAAACAAATTGAAATTAAAGAATGCATGGAAAGGGACATATGCTCTTGACCAAAGCTAAAATATTTCAAGTTACTAATTTCCAGGTCATGTTGTGCTATTTATCTTTAGTTATCCTGAGGGTTACCTCCAAAACCCTATCTCCCACAAGAATCCAATGCAAAATTAAATCCTATGTATTTTAATTTTCAACTTATTTTGCTAAATAATACTTCATTTTAAAGATATGGGAAAATGTGTCATAAAAATGAATGATATGATGTTTCAAGCTTTTACTGTTTTTAAGTAAGTTAAATGTTAATAAGTAACTCTAAAGTTAACATACTGTAAATCTCCAAAGTATGTAAGATTCTTTTAAGTTATATAATTATAACTACAATATTCATGTTAATCAAGAGCAATTTAAGAAAATTTATGTGTGTGCTTATCTTATTATATTGCTATCAAGGAAATTCTGTTTGAAAATATACTCGTGAATAGGTTATTAAAATTAAGCAGACAACAGCTTTAGTCTTTTCTGTCTGTAACAATCTTATGTCTCTAAACAAATCATTTAAACTTTCTGAACCTCGGTGTCTTCATTGGCACTACTACGTGATAGACATTATCCTCATGTTATAAATTATGAAAATTAAGTGTAGATGGCTTGTCACTTGTCAAGGACACAAAACCAAGAACTAACAGAGCAAAACCTTAGACTTAGGTTTGTAGCCTCAAATCCCATGACTTGACTGACTAGGACACACTGTCTTTCATTAAAATAAGGTTGTATCTTTGTTAGGTAAACTGAGACAAAGAGAGGTTAGAGTACTTATCCAAGATTATATGGTCAATAAATGTCAAAGCTGAGACTTGCATACAGAGCTTCTAATTCTGATTCTAGTTCTTTCTTCTGTACCACAGTGAAGGCCTCATGAAGTTCAGCGGGAGTTAGAAGCAAAAGACTCTAGAAACAATGCCTGGTGTGTGTGTGTGTGTGTGTGTGTGTGTGTGTGTGTGTGTATGGTACATATATGTACCACATATATATTATAAATGTACATCCAGTAGATCCAGTTTTTTTCAAATTGTAATATATGTTCATGATGCATATTATACACACTATTTTGCTTCTTGCTTTTATTCTCTTGGAAGTCCTGACATAGGAGTCACTGTATATCTGTCTTTCTTTTAAATGGTTGTATAATATTCTGTTTTATATGTGTACCATAAGTTACTTAACTAGCCCACAATTTTTTCCCATTCAAGAATGTCTGTAACATCAAAAAAAAAAAAGAAAAAGAAAGAATGCCTGTGATAAAATGTTCTAGGCCAATATATTTCAGAATGCAGGACTGGTTCTAATTTAGAACAGACTACAGACCTGGAGTTAAGGGAAAGAAGTGCTGACAGTCATGCCCAAGGTTTTAATTGCCCTTCTGCTATAACTATGCTTGGGAGAACACAAAAATCATTAATGAAAATGAATTATTAAGGCAAAAAGCTATTAAGGAAAAGAAAAATGGTAAGAATACGAGTAACAAGAAAGAACTGGAAAAGATGCACAATTCTTTTAAAACAAAGATTGCTTGGAAGGAAAAGGGATAGGGGAATTAGATCATCAAAATGTTATAGGAAAGAAACATGCTTTGGGTTTTCCTGATGAATGGAATAAAATAATGAACTTAAAAATTCCAGTTGTTTGGTATTATAAACAAAACTGCAGGGAATATACATCATTTTAATGTATGCAATTATACATGTATTAAGAAAAAGACCTATGGGTGTAATTGCTGGGTGAACAAATATATACATTAAAATTTTAATACATATTCCCAAAATTGCTGTTCACCAAGCTGGCACCAATTTCCTACCCAGCTGCACATATGAGAATGACTGTTTCCTACACATACTCCATCACAGTGTTTTCCAGTTATTTTATTGCTCAGGGGTGAAACATGATCTGACAGCTTTAATTTTTATACCTCCTATCATGAGTGATTTTCAGCATGTTTATTTTCTAAGAGCAATTTTTTTTTTTTTTGCTAATGTCAATTCATATATTTTGCCATTTTTCAATTTGTCCATTTGTCTATTTCTTATTTATTTGTAGGAACTTTTAATTCCAGAAAGTAAACTTCGGCATTTTATATGAATTCCCCAAATTTTCTCAATCTGTCTTTTAATCTTTTCTTTGTTTAGGGTGTTTTGAGCAAAGATGATTGTTTATATTTTTATGTAGTTGATTTATCAATGTGTTCTCTTTATAGCTTCTGAGTGTTGAAATATACTTAGATGCATTTTCTACTCAGTTTCTATTTTTAAAAAGTAGAGGAGAATGATTAAGTAAACTTCTTATTTTCTTCTAGTAATTTTATGTTCATGTTAAAAAATCAATTTATTTGAGACTTATTTTGGAGTAAAGGTGAGGTAAAAATCCCACATTTTGTTTTTCTCCAGGTTACTGCCCTCTTTTTCTAACACCATTTATGGAATAATCTTTATTTCCCCACAGATCTGAAACAAAAATTTTAAGGTTCATTAATTGCTTTTTTTTTTTTAAACAGTATTTTATAAAGTATTTAAAGAGCTATCTGCCCTCTGTTAACCAAGTTTAGCACATGTCAGGAAGACATTGTAATACTTTCTAAGCCCTTGAGTTACCTTGGAAGAAGTAATGGACTGATTTGACCATATTCAGTTGTTGAGTTAAATGTTTACTTAATGCAACTTCTATAAATAAGATTTAGGTAATAATTAAGGGTAAAGAGAAAGTGTAGTCAGCAAACAGAAGCGCTATCTATGAAAAATCTTGAATGTCACAGTCTTGAGTGTCATGTTTTGCCAAAAGCCTTACTTTTGGTTTCAAGTTTCATAGGACTCACTGAGAAAATAACCACTCTACACTCAGTTAAATAAGAATTTAGAGAGAGTTTATTGAATTAACAAAGTTTGCAGTATACTAATTAAGAAAAGTATAGTATAACTGACTAAGAAAGAATAGCAAAGTCAGGTTTATACATCACCAAATTGGGGAAGCAGCTACATCCACATCCAAGCAGTGCTGGGAAGTCCCTTGAACAGCAATCTGGAGTCCCAGTTGGGAAGGTCCCAGGTGGTGCATCCACCCCACGTGTGAGACTTCAGTTTGCCACTCAAAGGACCCCAGCTTTTAGCACCAGGCCACAGGCTGATGACAATCAACCTACGTGCAAGTTTGCAGCTCTGGTTATTGTCATAAATGGCTTGGTCTTAACTTGTAAGTGGTGGCATGTTCTTGATCCCACGGGGCTGGCCAAACCCTCAAGGTGCAAGAAGTCCCATGACTTACTCCCTATCTTATCTAATGGTTTACAATGTGTGCTGGTGCCACCCTTGCTGGCCTGGGTGTAGCTCAGCAGTTTGGCATGCAGCCAGCTTTAGCATCATTGTCTGGTCAGAGAGAGGCCTAGTGCCACCTCTGAAGCCTGAACAAGACTACTTTACTAGCTTCCCCAACATCACAGTAGTACACATTTAGTAATTTCTTTCCTGGCAAGAATCAATCATTAAAGTGAAAATTATAGCTGGTATTTGGTATTTGTTATCACAGGCTTATGTAAATATGGATAAGTTTAGAATTTCTGGAGATGGTTGGGGAGTCTTAGATATATTTACAACTGTACAGACACTCCTGATCTGAAACAATATTTGTCTTTTACATGCATTTTTAATTATCTACTTAATTCAGAAAATTCTACTGCCCTGCCACATCTCCAGTCACCACAGTTGAGAGAGAAATAAAACATGCCTTAACAAAGTGCCTCATTGGAAACTAGTCCCTACTGTAACATGTGATTCCTGCATATACACTCTCGCTATCAAGCTGATATCCTTATAAATAAAAATGACCTGATGAACTCTGAGACTTCACGCAGGTAATTCAGATAGTTCTAAGGAGCTTATTCGTGCCATATTGTGCAGGAACATGTTATTTACTGCTTAAAATATGTGATAGGCTAAACTCCAGTTATTCATGCTTTCATGCTCTTCCACTGGCTGTGTACATTGAAATCTGCCTTCCCCACCTTTAACTCTGGAGAAGTTGTTCATTTAATGTTTTTTTTTTATATAATTTAAAATAATGAGAAAGGAATAGCACAGAGTTTTATACAAAAGCTTAGTATATGTGAACTCCCTTTCTTTTCTATCCTCTTCTAGAAACTTTTTATTTCATAATAACAGATGTTTTACCTTACTTCAACAATTTGCTGTAATAACTCTCCTAATATGTTATTATCAATTTAAAATATTTTTATTACTTGAAGTCATTTTTTGTGGAAACTAGTTTCTAAATACAAATTCCTTTTCCCTTAAGAGCAAGGTAACTATAACACGACCTGAAATATCCAAAATATTTCAAGTAATTAATTATATTTCAAACAATATATTAATTTTTTAATAAAAAGCAACCTAGAATCCCATAACATACATTTTGAGTGATTAAATGATGATTTATGATCTTTCTTTATGTTTTGAATGGTATTTTGTCTATGTTACATGACTTTCAGTCCTTTTCCTGTGCAGAGTTACCTCCTTTTGATGGTTTTTCTTAAAATTCTTTTGCTGTTAGTGGCCTTGAAGGAGAAAATATAGGCTCATGACATCGTTTTTTTTTTTTTCAGCATCTTTATTGGAATATAATTCCTTTACAGTAGTGTGTTAGTTTCTGCTTTATAGTGAATCAGTTATACATATACATATATCCCGATATCTCTTCCCTCTTGTATCTCCCTCCCTCCCACCCTCCCTATCCCACCCCTCTAGGTGGTCACAAAGCACCGAGCTGATCTCCCTGTGCTATGTGGCTGCTTCCCACTAGCTATCTATTTTACATTTGGTAGTGTATATATGTCCATGCCACATTCACTTTGTCCCAGCTTACCCTTCCCCCTCCCCGTATCCTCAAGTCCATTCTCTACTAGGTCTGTGTCTTTATTCCTGTCTTGCCCTTAGGTTCTTCATGACCATTTTTTTGTTTGTTTTTTAGATTCCATATATGTGTGTTAGCCCACGGTATTTTGTTTTTCTCTTTCTGACTTACTTCACTCTGTATGACAGACTCTAGGTCCATCCACCTCACCACAAATAACTCAATTTCGTTTCTTTTTATGACTGAGTAATATTCCATTGTATATATTTGCCACATCTTCTTTATCCATTCATCTGTTGATGGACACTTAGGTTGCTTCCATGTCCTGGCTACTGAAAATAGAGCTGCAATGAACATTGTGGTACATGACTCTTTTTGAATTACGGTTTTCTCAGGGTATATGCCTAGTAGTGGGATTGTTTGGTCTTATGGTAGTTCTATATTTAGTTTTTTAAGGAACCTCCATACTGTTCTCCATACTGGCTATATCAGTTTACATTCCCACCAACAATGTAAAAGGGTTCCCTTTTCTCCACACCCTCTCCATCATTTATTGTTTGTATATGTTTTGATGATTGCCATTCTGACTGGTGTGAGATGATATCTCATTGCAGTTTTGATTTGCATTTCTCTAATGATTAGTGAGGTTGAGCATCATTTCATGTGTTTGTTGGCAATCTGTATATCTTCTTTGGAGAAGTGTCTATATAGGTCTTCTGCCCAATTTTGGATTGGGTTGTTTGTTTTTTTGATATTGAGATGCATGAGCTGCTTGTAAATTTTGGAGATTAATCCTTTGTCAGTTGCTTCATTTGCAAATATTTTCTCCCATTCTGAGGGTTTTCTTTTTGTCTTGTTTATGGTTGCGTTTGCTGTGCAAAAGCTTTTAAGTTTCATTAGGTCCAATTTGTTTATTTTTGTTTTTATTTCCATTTCTCTAGGAGGTGGGTCAAAAAGGATCTTGTTGTGATTTATGTCATAGAGTTCTGCCTATGTTTTCCTCTAAGAGTTTGATAGTGTCTGGCCTTACATTTAGGTCTTTAATCCATTTTGAGTTTATTTTGTGTATGGTGTTAGGGAGTGTTCTAATATCATTCTTTTACATGTAGCTGTCCAGTTTTCCCAGCACCACTTATTGAAGAGGCTGTCTCTTCTCCACAGTATATTCTTGCCTCCTTTATCAAAGATAAGGCGACCATGTGCGTGAGTTTATCTCTGGGCTTTCTATCCTGTTCCATTGATCTATATTTCTGCTGTATGTGTCCCTAGGTCTGAAGTGGGTCTCTTGTAGACAGCATATATATGGCTCTTGTTTTTGTATCCATTCAGCACGTCTATGTCTTTTGGTTGGAACATTTAATCCATCTACATTTAAGGTAATTATCGATATGTATTCTCCTATTACCATTTTCTTAATTGTTTTGGGTTTTTTTAATTGTAGGTCTTTTCCCTCTCCTGTTTTTCCTGTCTAGAGAAGTTCCTTTAGCATTTGTTGTAAAGCTGGTTTGTTGGTGCTGAACTCTCTTAGCTTTTGCTTGTCTGTAAAGGTTTCATTTTCTCTGTCGAATCTGAATGAGGTCCTTTCTGGGTAGAGTAATCTTGGTTGTAGGTTTTTCCCTTTCATCAATTTAAATATGTCCTGCCACTCCCTTCTGGCTTGCAGAGTTTCTGCTGAAAGATCAGCTGTTAACCTTATGGGGATTCCCTTGTGTGCTATTTGTTGTTTTTCCTTTGCTGCTTCTGATTTTTTTTTCTTTGTATTTAATTTTTGATAGTTTGATTAATATTGTCTTGGCATGTTTTCTCCTTGGATTTATGCTGTTTGGGACTCTCTGTGCTTCCTGGACTTGATTAACTATTTCCTTTCCCATATTAGGGAAGTTTTCAACTATAATCTCTTCAAATATTTTCTCAGTCCCTTTTGCTCTTCTTCTTCTGGGACCCCTATAATTTGAATGTTGGTGTGTTTAATGTTGACCCAGAGGTCTCTGAGACTGTCCTCAATTCTTTTCATTCTTTTTTCTTTATTCTGCTGTGCAGTAGTTATTTCCATTATTTTATCTTCCAGGTCACTTATCCATTCTTCTGCCTCAGTTATTCTGCTATTGTTCCCTTCTAGAGAATTTTTAATTTCATTTATTGTGTTGTTCATCATTGTTTGTTTGCTCTTTAGTTCTTCTAGGTCCTTGTTAAATGTTTCTTGTATTTTCTCCATTTTATTTCCAAGATTTTGGATCATCTTTACTATCATTATTCTGAATTCTTTTTCAGGTAGACTGCCTACTTCCTCTTCATTTGTTAGGTCTGGTGGGTTTTTACCTTGCTCCTTCACCTGCTGTGGGTTTCTGTGTCTTCTCATTTTGCTTCACTTACTGTGTTTGGGGTCTCCTTTTCACAGGCTGCAGGTTCGTAGTTCCCATTGTTTTTGGTGTCTGCCCACAGTGGCTAAGGTTGGTTCAGTGGATTGTGTAGGCTTCCTGGTGGAGGGGACTAGTGCCTGTGTTCTGGTGGATGAGGCTGGACCTTGTCTTTCTGGTGGGCAGGTTCACATACGGTGGTGTGTTTTGGGATGTCTGTGGCCTTATTATGATTTTAGGCACCCTCTCTGCTAATGGGTGGGGTTGTGTACTGTCTTGCTAGTTGTTTGGCATAGGGTGTCCAGCACTATTGCTTGCTGGTCATTGAGTGAAGCTGGGTCTTGGCATTGAGATGGACATCTCTGGGATATTTTCCCCATTTGATATTACGTGGAGCTGGGAGGTCTCTTGTGGACCAATGTCCTGTACTTAGCTCTCTCACATCAGAGGCACAGCCCTGACGCCTGGCTGGAGCACCAAGAGCCTGTCATCCACTCGGCTCAGAAGAAAAGGGAGAAAAAAAAAAGAAGAAGAAAATAAAATAAAATAAAATAAAATGAAGTTATTAAAAGAAAAACTAAAAAAATAATTATTAAATTTTTTATGTAATAAAAAAAAGAGCAACCAACCAAAAATACAAATCTACCAATGATAACAAGTGCTAAAAACTATACTTAAAAAAAAAAAAAAAAGGACAGACGGAACCCTAGACAAATTGTAAAAGTAAAGCTATACAGACAAACCCCCACACAGAAGCATACACATACACATTCACAAAAAGAGAAAAAGGGGGAAATATATATATATATATATATATATATATATATATATATATATATATATATATATATATATATATATATCGTTGCTCCCAAAGTCCACCTCGTCAATTTGGGATGATTCGTTGTCTATTCAGGTATTCCACAGATGCAGGGTACATCAAGTTGATTGTGGAGATTTAATCCACTGCTTCTGAGGCTGCTGGGAGAAATTTCCCTTTCTCTTCTTTGATCGCACAGCTCCCGGGGTTCAGCTTTGGATTTGGCCCCGCCTCTGTGTTTAGGTCTCCTGAGGGCGTCTGTTCTTAGCTCAGACAGGATGGGGTTAAAGGAGTTACTGATTCAGGGGCTCTGGCTCACTCAGGCCAGGGGAGGGAGGGGTACAGAGTGTGGGGAGAGCCTGCGGCGGCAGAGGCCAGCGTGACGTTGCACCAGCCTGAGGCGCATGCGTTCTCCTGGGGAAGTTGTCCCTGGATCACGTGACACTGGCAGTGTCGGGCTGCACAGGCTCCCGGGTGGGGAGGTGTGGATAGTGACCTGTGCTCGCACACAGGCTTCTTGGTGGAGGCAGCAGCAGCCTTAGCACCTCATGCCTGTCTCTGGGGTCTATGCTCTTAGCCATGGCCCACGCCCATCTCTGGAGCTCCTTTAAGCAGTGATCTTAATCCCCTCTCCTCTGTGCACCAGGAAACAAAGAGGGAAGAAAATGTCTCTTGTCTCTTCAGCAGCTCCAGATTTTTCCCGGACTCCCTCCCGGCTAGCCACGGCACACTAACCCCTTCAGGCTGTGTTCACGCTGCCAGTCCTCTCCCTCCGATCCGACTGAAGCCTGAGCCTCAGCTCCCAGCCCCACCCACCCCGGCAGGTGAGTTGACAAGCCTCTTGGGCTGGTGAGTGCAGGCTGGCACCGATCCTCTGTGCGGGAATCTCTCCACTTGGCCCTCTGCACCCCTGTTGCTGTGCTCTCCTCTGCAGCCCTGAAGCTTCCCCCCTCTGCCTCCTGCAGTCTCCACCCGTGAATGGGCTTCTAGTGTGTGGAGACCTTTCCTCCTTCACAGCTCCCTCCCACTGGTGCAGGCCCCATCCCTATTCTTTTGTCTCTGTTTTTCCTTTTTTCTTTTGCCCTACCCAGGTACGTGGTGGACCTTCATGCCTTTTGGGAGGTCTGAGGTCTTCTGCCAGTGTTCAGTAGGTGTTCTGTAGGAGTTGTTCCACATGTAGATGTATTTCTGATGTATTTATGGGGAGGAAGATGATCTTCGTGTCTTATTCCTCCGCCACCTTGAAACTCCTCCGGCTCATGATATTTTAAAAGCAATTCATTTGGGCTTGTTGGCATTAACTTGAGTGTTGATGTTGTTGTAATAGTAGGACAGATTTTCCCCAAAGAAATAACATGTACTCCCTCCCTTTATTGAACAATGTGACCAACAGAATACTCAAAATGAATTTAATCTGATTTAATTGCACACTCTTATTTCTTGCTTAATGTAGGAGATAAAGTTGATGTTAGGTACCACAAAAAAATTCATGTAGAATGAGGTTTATTTAAATTTATACCTCCCTACATCCAGCTTTATTGTTTTGCTTCTTTTCATGCATTTATTTGTATCCTACAGCTGATCTTGAAATCAAGAAAATGATGATTTACTAAATGAATATAGTATTTTTTGAAATAGGTTTCCATTCTTGACTTCTGGAGTTATACTTTAAGGACAAGAGGTAGTTCTGTATGATTATAATTCTCTCATTATTTGGTCCATATCAAGAGATTTGACTGTTGATGTCTCTACTCATTATAATCTGAATGTACAACCCTTGTTTCTGATATTATCCCAGTCACATCTGACTGATATCTGTGGTGTTTCTAATCTATAAAGTGCTCAAACAATAGTAATCATCTTATTCAATGTCTACTCCCTTTTGTACACCTCAATCACTGTAACTGCAAAACTTAACATAATTGTTAGTAGACATCAGTGGGCATAGTATCAGTGGGGTGATAGGACTGAGGGAAGGGAAAGGGGTTAGTGAGCCAGAACTGATATTAGCATCCTTATAAAGGACAGCGATATAGAAAAAAGAATCTAGGAAAAAAGGAAGAGAAGATCAAGTATCTGAAATTATTTTATCTACTTCAGACAGGTAGATGGAAAAACATTATTTTTATGACTATTCAAGAAATGTATGCAAATAGAAATACATACAAATAAGAATTTCCTAATTTTAGTCCAGATATTTTATTCTGGAAGCAAGGACAGGAAGGGTTGAAAAACAGTTTGTCTGAGATGAAAAAATTAAATCTAATAGATCTTTAATTAAAATGAAACTTATTTTATAGATGAGAAAATTGAAGGGAATGTGAAATGACATGCTTAGTCTCAAATTTAAGTATTCTGTAGTTCAGAAAGAGATATCTCCCAGTCCAACATTCAGTTAGCTGTACAGGAGAGCAAGTTGCCATGAGTATGAGGTAGGGTGATATTAATTATCCCACCTTTATGCCAGTTTTAGAAGTAAACACATGGAAAAACAACAATAACAACAAAATGAACCTCACTATTCTTGAAATGTTATGACATGAAGAAAGCATTTAATATCCCATTAATTAACCAATAATTTGTTCTCATTCAAGAGACATTTATTGAGTGCCTACTATGACAAAACTCTTACATAACCTGGAATACATATCAAAGGCCACTTACATACTTTCTTCTTTCCTCTATTGCCTGTCATTTATCTTTGGTCAAAGATGAAAGTTATTTCCTCTTTTATAAATGTTTCTGTCTTAAACGTGTTTTTCAAAATCTACATTCAGGGAAAGTTTGGAAATAGTAGGAAAATAATTATTGTCTATGCTTTCTTGGTTGGGATTTTTTTTTTCCTTCCAATTGATTGATCCTATTTCTAGGAAAGTTTGAGGGGTTTGATTTGTACTTCCCCATTTCAGTTGAACTATTAGATATTTTCATGGATACTACTAATCACTTACTTCCTAAAACTAAGTGGAAACTGGCAGAAGGACTCCTGTACAACCACGGCTGTAAGAAAGATACACACATAATCAGGTAAGAAGGGGAGAAAAATGATGGGGTCAGGATCTGTGCCCCTGGGAGGGGACTCAGAGGAAAAGGGAGATTACACGGGTTGACACCCACCTTGGGGAGTGAGCAGCTTGAGCCACAGATTGGGCACCCCAGTCATTGGGTCCTAAGTGGAGGAGACAAGCCCTCTTCTCTGGTTGGAGGACCATTGAGACTAACAGAAGGCCAGTGAGAATCCTGGACTCTGCTCATGAAGAGCATATGCACACACACACCTGAGGCAGGGTGGAGAGAGGTCTGCCCTAGCAGCTGTCTGGTTTCCCATGACTGCCCAATCACACACCTTAGCCAAAGCCAAGAGAATGCTCAGGCCCTGCTCACTCCACATCACAGCATAGCACTGGATATGGGATGGCCATGACTGGGGAAAAGACTCAACAGTGGATGCAGAAGTGACCCAGTCCTGGAACAAAGACTGGGTGGAGTAGCAGAGGCCGTTGTTGGTACTTACTCAAGCAACATATCAGAAGCAGCCCAGAGCTCTCACTGTGGCCACTTCACCACAGCTTATCCCTAATACATGGCCAGAGGCCATGTGGGCCCCATCTGGCCTGTGGAAAAATTCCACAACAGGCTGAGGGAAGCAGAGGTTAGGGGCAGTAATTGACTGTGAGAAACAAAGGGGACTTGCACCCAAGACTGCGAGCAGAGCAGTGGGTGGCTGCACAGGCAGCTCATTGGACCTCTGTGGCCTACAGAAGCTGAGAGCCCACACAGGTCTCACTTGTTTCTTCACTCACCCCCTCTGGGGCAAAGTTCTGGTACAGGGAGTGTAAAAAACACATAGTTAAAGGGAACAGAACCAGCTTGGGTCCAATCCTCAGGGCTTCTGCTGCAGCAACTTGGGATGAGACCCCACCCCTGTTACAGTGGTAATGGGCACTGAGCAGAGGGGAAGTCCTACCTCATACCCAGCTCCAGCTCTATCCCTTTCATCTCCTGCTCCACCTCCTATCAAGGTGATAGCTGACAGCACACCCTGAGGAAGGATTTTACTTGCATCCAAATCATACCCAGCTCTCCCAGCAAAGGTGTTGGGCACACTCCATCTGCATAGGGAGGCCTCCACATAAAATCAACTCTTTAAGACCACAATAGGTAACTGTTTCACCTAAATTCATAGAGGCAGAGAAAGTTAAGCAAAATGGAAAGGCAGAGGAACTACTACAATTGAAGGAACAGGAGAAAAGCCCTGAAAAAATAAATCAGGAAACTGAAGTAAACAATTTACCAGATAAATTATTGAAAGCATAGGTAATAAAAATGTTAAATGAATTAAGGGGGAAAAATTGATTTACACAGTGAATACTTTAACAAGGAACTAGAGAATATAAAAAAACCCAATCAGAAATGAGGAATGCAATAGCTGAAATAAAAAAAAAAAACACACACACACTAGAAGGAATGAATAGCAGACTAAATGATACAGAAAAATGCATAAGTGGCCTGGAAGATAGAGTAATCAAAACGACCCAATCAGGACAGTAAAAAGAAACACAAATTTAAAAAAATGAAAACAATTTAAGAGGTTTCTGTGATAACATTAAGTGTACAAACACCTGCATATCGTCTGTAGAAGGAGAAGAAAGAGGTGATCAAAAATGTGTTCAAGGGGGCTTCCCTGGTGGCGCAGTGGTTGACAGTACACCTGCCGATGTAGGGGACATAGGTTCATGCCCTGGTCTGGGAAGATCCCACATACCACAGAGTGGCTAGGCCCGTGAGCCATGGCTGCTGAGCCTGCTCATCCGGAGCCTGTGCTCCACAATGGGAGAGGCCACAACAGTGAGAGACCCATGTATCGCAAATATGTATATGTATATATATATATATATATATATATATATATATATATATATATATATATATATTCAAGGAAATTATGGCTGAAAATTTCCCAAACCTGAAGAAAGAAACAAATATCGAGGTAAATGAAGCACAGAGGGTTCCAAACAGGATGAACCCAAATAGACCCCCACTCCAAGACATATAATTAAAACAACAAAAGTTAAAGAGATTATTCTAAAGGCAGCACAAGAAAAACAAAGAATTAATTACAAGGGAATCCCCATAAGGCTATTAGCTGGTTTCTCTGCAGAAACTGTGAAGGCCAGAAGGGAGTAGTATTATATAGTCAAAGGGCTGAAAGGGAAAAACCTGTAACCTAGAATAACCTATCCAGCAAGATTATCATTTAGAATAAAAGAGATAAAGACATTATCTGACAAGCAAAAACTAAAAGAATTCATCAACTCTAAACTTATTCTAAAAGAAATGGTAAAGTGTCTTCTCTAAGTGGAAAGAAGTAAGAATCTATAGGAAAGGGACAATCCCAGTTGGAAAGACCAATATATCATAAGGACTGAAATTCGAACACGTAAGCCAGAACAAAGATTAAAAGACAAAAAAAAAAAAAAAAAAAAAAAAAGTAAAAGCAATGATAACTAAAATAAGGGATAAGGGATAAGCATGAAGTTGTAAAATATGGCATGAAAAACACAATATCTAGGGGAGTAAAAAATATAGAACGTTTAGAAAGTGTGTGGCCTTAAATGACTACCAGTTTAAAATAAGTAGATATATAGTTATAGGTCAACATGTATGAACCTCAAGGTAACCACAAATGAAAACTTACAATAGTTACACAAAAAATAAAAAGAAAGGAACAAAAGCATGCTACTAAAGAAAATCATCAAACCACAGGGGAAGAAATAAAAAGCAAAAGTAATGATCAGAGAAGAACTACCAAAACAGCAAGAAAACAAGTAACAAAATTGCAATAAGTGCATATCTATCAATAATTACTTTAGGGGAGGAATCAACATGGCAGAATAGAAGAATGTATAACTTACCTCTTCCCACAAATACATCAAAAATACATCTACATGTGGAACAATTCTCACAGGATAACTTACTGAATGCTGGCAAAAGATATCAGACACCCAGAAGTGCAAGAAAGATCTCCATGTAACCAGGTAGGACAAAAGAAAAAAAGACAAAAAGAATTGGGCCGGGACCTGTACCCCTGGAAGGGGGCTGAAAAAGAGGAAAGGTTCCCACACCCCGGGAAGCCCCTTCACTGGTGGGGAGATCAGCTGGGACAGAAAGGGAGCTTCAAAGCCTCAGGGGAGAGTGCAACAGCCAGTTGGTGTCAGGCAGAACAGAGAGATACTGGCACAGAGGATCCTTGCTACCTTGCTGCAATCCCCAGACCAAGACACACACCTGCTGGTACATGCAGGGGCTGGGTGTGGAACCTTGGGCTTTAGAGGACAGACCTCAGGAGAAGACTGGGGTTGGCTGCACAGAGACAGCCTGACGGGGCTGGAGTGTGGTACAGTCCACAACCAGGGAGGTACATGGAGGAAGCCTGGCCCTGCCATAGAAGTGAACCCTCGCTAAGGAGCACAAGATGGGAGGGCCAGGGCCTACCATAGCAGCCTCACTTTTGGAGTGCTCATGGCAGACGTGCATGGCCATTGAAATCCCACTGTTAATGCACAAGTGAGGGAAGGGCTGGACCTGCCATAGCAGCCTCTTTCTCAGTGCTGCCTCTGGGAGCTCTGGGAGCAGGAAAATACATACTACCATGGCTGGGAGAGGTCCAGCCTTAGCATCTGTGGACTTCGTGGGAGTGTACACACAGAGGCAGAGCAAGGGTCTAGGCTGCTTCCATAGCTCCCACAGCAGGTCCAGGTACTGTGTTCCTGGTACCTGACTTCTTCAGTGGATCAGTGCCTAAGGATCTCTGCTGGCAGCTTTGTGAACACAGCACCTGAGGGAAACCAGGGCAGATTACCTGCATTCCAACAGTGGAGGCAGAGACAGTGGCAGTGCCAACAACAGTGTACTTTGTGAGCACACACAGGCAACACCATGGAGCACACTCTCCAGTGGACAACTCTGACAAAGGAATACTCAGAGGCTCCTCTCCCAGTGGGAGTGATCCAGTCCCACCTATCTCACACTGTAGCCCAGAAACAGATCTAAGGGCTTCTACTCTTAACAACTAGGGAGCAGACCTTACCCCTGACAGGGTAGTGACAACCACAGAACAAAGAAGAGGCCCCACTCAATATCCAGTGCAGGCTCTGGTCACCACAACACCAATCATACCCCCTATCAAGGGGATAATAGCCAGCACACAGTGAGGAAAGAGGTGGTAGGCATCCATACGAAAAACAGCCCTTGCACCAAAAATACTAAACCAACACAGGCTACACAAGGACATTCCCACATAAAAATAGCCCTCCAAGACCACAGTAAACAACTGTTTATCCTAAATTCATGAAGTAAGACAAAAGTCAAATGAAAAAGCAAAGGAGCCACTCCCAATTAAAAGATCAAAAGAATTCCCCTGAAACAACAAACAATGAAACAGACCTCTTTAGTCTAGTAGACACTGAGTTTGAAAAGGAGATAATGAAAATACTGAAGGAATTAAGAAGGGTTATGATAGAAATGAAGGTTACTGTAAAAAGGAACTAGAAACTATAAAGAGGAACCAAGAAGTATTAAAAATCACATTTGCCAATGCGAAAGATGAGCTAAAGGCAATGAATAGCAGAATGAATAATGCAGAAGACCAAATAAGTCATCTGGAAGGCAGAATAATGGAAATCACCCAATTGGGACAGCAGACAGAAAACCAAATTAAAAACAAAAACAAAACAAAAACAAAACAACATAAGAGACCTATGGGATAATATAAAGTATTCCAATCTATACATAATAGGGATCCCAGAAGGAGAAGAAAGAGAAAAGGGGATTGAAAATGTATTTGAAGAAATTATGGATGAAAACTTCTTAAACCTAAAGAAAGAAACAGATATCCAGGTACAGGAAGCACAGAAGGTCCCAAATAAGATGAATCCAAACAGACCTACACCAAAACATGTTAAAATTAGAATGGCAAAAGTTAAAGAGAGGATTCTAAAGGCAGCAGGAGAAAAACAAAGAGTTAATTAAAAGGGAACCGACATAAGGCTATCAGCTGATTTCTTTGCAGAAACATTGCAGGCCAGAAGGGAGTGGCAAGATTTATTAAAGTCCTAAAAGGAAAAAGTCTGCAACCTAGAATCCTCTACCCAGCAAGATTATCATTTAGAATAGAAGGAGAGATAAAGAATTTCTCAGACAAGCAAAAACTAAAAAGATTACAGCAATACTAAATCTATCCTAAAGGAAATATTAAAGGTCTTCTCTAAATAAAAAAGAAGCAGGAATCTATAGGAAAAAGGAAATCACAATTGGAAAGTAAATCACTTAAATAAACCAGTACACAGATTTAAAAAAATCAAAATAATTTCTATGAAAATGATGATAGCCACAATGAATAGCAAAAGGATGAACATAAAGATGTAAAAGAAGACATCAAAATTATAAAATATTGGAGATGAGAGTAACAAAACGTAGATTTTTTTTCCCACAATGTGTTTGAGCCTATATGACTACCAGTCTAAAGCAGATATAGACATAGAAAGGGGTTAACATAGTTGAAAAACAGGGTAACCACAAATCAAAAACATACAATAGATTCACAAAAACCAAAAAGAAGAGAACACAAAAATAATACAAAAGAAAATGATCGAACCACAAAAGGAAAAAGAAAAAGGGACAAATAAGGAATATAAAATCAATGGGAAAAAAAAGGTTTAAAATGGCAACAAATACATATCCATCAATAATTACCTTAAATGTCAGTGGTCTAAATGCTCCAATCAAAAGACTCGGAGTGGCATATTGGATTTAAGAAAAAAAAAAATCCTACAATATGCTCCCTATAAGAGACTCACTTCAGGGCTAAAGACACACACAGACTGAAAGTGAGAGGATGTAAAAAGATATATCATGCAAACAGAAAAAACAAGAAAGGGGGGGTCAAAATACTAATATCAGACAAAATAGTCTTCAAAACAAAGGGTAGAAAGAAAGATAAACAAGGTCACAATATAATGATAAAAGGATCAATACAAGAAGAGGATATTACATTCGTCAACATATATGCACCCAATATAGGAGAACCCAAATGCATAAAACAAATACTAACAGACATAAAGGGAGAAAATTATGGGAATACAATAATAGCAGGAAACTTTAACACCCTACTCACATCAATGGACATTGCTTCAAGACAGAATATAAATAAGGCAACAGAGATCCTAAATGATAAAATAGAACAATTAGACTTAATTGATATTTTCAGGACATTGCATCCAAAAAACAGAATACACATTCTTTTCAAGTGCACATGGAACATTCTCTAGGACTGACCACATACTAGGACATTAAATAAGCCTCAACAAATGTAAGAGAATAGAAATTATTTCAAGCACCTTTTCTGACCATAATGGCATGAAACTAGAAAAAGAAAAAGAAATGAGAGAAAAACAAATCCATGGAGACTAAGCAACATGCTACTAAAAAAACCAATGAGTAAACAGTGAAATCAAAGAAGAAATTAAAAAATACGTTGAAGCAAATGACAATGAAAACACACCATACAAAATCTATGAGATGCAGCAAAAGCAGTTCTTAGAGGGAAGTTCATAGTGATACAGGCCTTCTTCAAGAAACAAGAAAAATCTCAAATAAACAACCTAAGCCACCAGCAGAAGAATTAGAAAAAGAAGAACAAATGAAACCTAAAGTCAGCAGAAGGAAGGAAATAATAAAGATCAGAGAGGAAATAAATAAAATATAGATTAAAAAAACAATAGAAAAAATCAATAAAACCAAGAGCCAGTTCTTTGAAAGGGTAAAAAAAAAAAATTACAAATCTCTGGCCATGCTCACCAAGGAGAAAAGAGAGAAGACCCAAATAAACAAAATAAGAAACGAAAGGGAAGAAATCACAACTGATACTAGAGAAATACAAAAAAATGTAAGAGAATACTATGAACAATTATACACCAGCAAATTAGACAATGTAGAAGAAATGGACAAGTTTCCAGAAACATACAGCTCAGCAAAACTGGATTAAGAAGAAATAGATAACTTGAACAGACTGATCACTAGAAGTGAAATAGAATCTGTAAAAAAAAAAAAAAAAAATTCCCTACAAACAAAAGTCCAGGACCAGATGGCTTCAGAGGTGAATGCAACCAAACATACAAAGAAGAACTCATACCGATCCTTCTCAAATTCTTCCAAAAGACTGAAGAAGAAGGAACACTTCCAAAGACCTTTTATGAAGCCACCATCTCCCTGATACCAAACAAAAAACCAGACAAATAAACTACCAAAAAAGAACATTACAATCCAAAACCTTTGATGAATATAGATGCAAAAATTCTCAATAATATACTAGCAAACCGAATCCAACAACACATAAGAAAGATCATCCACCATGACCAAGTTGGATTCATCCCAGGATCACAAGGATGGTTCAACATATGCAAATCAATCAATGTGATACACCATGTCAACAAAGGAAAAGACAAAAACCACATTATCATCTCAAGAGATGCAGAAAAAGTGTTTGATGAAATTCAACCCTTATGATAGAAACCCTTATGAAAGTGCGTATAAAGAGAACGTATCTCAACATAAGAAAGGCCATTTATGACAAACCCACAGCTAACATCATGCTCAATGGTGAAAAGCTGAAAGCCTTTCCTCTAAAGTTAGGAACAGGGCAAGGATGCCCACTCTCACAACTTCTACTTAACATATTATTGGAAGTCCTAGCCACAGCAGTCAGAGAAGAAAATGAATAAAAGTTCATTGGAAGGAAAGAAGTAAAACTGTCACTACTTTCAGATGACGTTATACTTTATATAGAAAACCCTAAAATCTCCACCCCCAAAATATTAGAACTAATAAGTGAATTCAGCAAAGTAGCAGGATACAAGATTAATATACAAAAATCTGTTACTTTTCTATACACTAATTGTAAACTATCAGAAAGAGAAACTAAAAAATAATCCCATTTGAAATTGCACCAAAAATAATTAAGTACTTAGGAATATAATTAACCAAGGAGGTGAAAGACCTGTACTCTGAATACTATAAAACATTGATAAAGGAAATTGAAGATGATACAAATAAATGGAATGATATCCCATGCTCTTGAATTGGAAGAATTAATATTGTTAAAATGTCCATACTACCCAAAGCAATCTACAGATTTAATGAAATCTCTATAAAAATACCCATGACATTTCTAAAAGAACTAGAACAAATAATCCTAAAATTCATATGGAACCACAAAAGACCCCAAATTTCCAAAGTAATCTTGAGAAAAATGAACAGAGCTTCAGGTATCACCCTCCCAGACTTCAGCCTACAAAGCTACTGTAATCAAAATAGCATAGTACTGGAACAAAAACAGACACATAGATCAATGGAACAGAATACAGAGCCCAGAATTAAAACCGCATACTTATGGCCAATTAACATATAGCAAAGGAGGTAAGCATATACAACGTAGAATAGACAGTCTCTTCATTGAGTGATGTTGTGAAAACTGAACAGCTGCATGTTAAACAATGAGATTAGAACATTTCCTCACACCATACAAAAATAAACTCAAAATAGATTAAAGACCAAATATAAGACCTGAACCCAGTAAAAACCCTATAAGAGAACATAGGCAGAACACTCTTTGATATAAATTGTAGCAATACTTTTTGGATCTGTCTTCTAAGTTAAAAGAAACAAAAGCAAATATTTTTAAAGTTAAATACAGGCCAGTGTGTGGGGAAAAAAAGAAACAAAAGCAAAAATAAACAAATGGGACCTAATTAAACATAAAAGCTTTTGCACAGCAAAGGAAATCATCAACAAAAGGAAAAAACCTACAGAATGTACAAAAATGTTTGCAAATGATGTGACTTACAAGGGGTTAATATCCAATATATATAAACAGCTCATATAACTAAATATCAAAAAACAAGTAACTTAATCATAAAATGGTCAGAAGACCTGAACAGACATTTTTCCAAAGAAGACATACAGATAGCTAACAGACTCATGAAAATAGATTAACATCACTAACTACTAGAAAAATGCAAATCAAAACAACAATGAGATATCACATCACACCTGTCAGAATGGCCATCATCAAAATACCTACAAATAATAAATGCTGGAGAGGGTGTGGAGAAAAGGGAACCCTCCTACACTGTCGGTGGGAATGTAAATTTGTTCAGCCACTGTGGAAAACTGTATGGAAATTCCTTAAAAAAATAAAAGTAGAGCTACCATGTGATCCAGTAATCCCACTCCTGGATATATCCAGAACAAAAACTCTATTTAGAAAAGATACATGCACTGCAATGTTCATAGCAGCAGTATTTACAATAGCCAAGTCATGGAAGTAATGTAAATGTCTACTGACAGATGAATGGATAAAGAACATGTGGAATATATATATATATATATATATATATATATTTGTGTATATAAACAAACACAATGGAATATACACAAACACAATGAAATAATATATATACACAAACACAATGGAATAATACACAAACAATGGAATCATACTCAGCCATAAAAAAAAGAATGAAATAATGCCATTTGCTGCAACATGGATGGACCTAGAGACTATTATATCAAATGAAGAAAGTCACTTCTCAAGACAATTTGGCCTTATATAACCTGAATCCTGATAATAATTTAGGTTAAGTACTTAATATTTTTGGATAGGAATACTTATCCTTTTTCTTAATGTTTTAAAAAATGTTTTAGTCAGAAATTAGTCGAGACAAATATTAGGTCTCCACTGAAGGCAATTTTTATGCCTGGCTCATGTTATTTAAAGGTTTTATTTTTCCAACAGGCTTCTTATGAATCATATTGCTTCAGTTTAAATTTTTCTTTTATATAAACGTTCACTTTTTCCTCATTATCTTGATTAAAAATAATTTATGCAAAATTTTAATTCCTTCAGTACATATAGGCATGAGTTAACATTTTTCCTGTAGAATACATCTTGGAATTCAAAATTAGTATAATGTACATATCTCTAATTGCATCACTAAAATTTTTTCTTCACTATAAAATTTTAATTAGTAAATATTGTATTAAAAATAAATTTATTAAATAAGGTAATTAAAGAGAGATAATACACTATACATGATCTAATGGAAGTATACTATTAAGCATTATTTGGACAATTAAATGTAAATCTAATACTAAGGTAAACTGGGATATTTGTTGTATAGTAGAGACTAAGTTAAACAATATTTCAGCCTGAAAATGGGTACATCTTGACCGTTGCTTGGCTTTTACTGTGGAATGTTGTGTCAATCAAGTCAGGAGCTAAAGTGAGTTGGGATTTTGTTGTTCTAAGGGCACCCTAATTGTATCACAAGCTTCACATTTCTTTAGAGTCACCTTACTTTTGAATTGTCCTTACTTCAATAGAAGAGAGGGGAAATATGGGATTACAGTGTATGTTCTCAGTGCTTGCACCACCCTCAGCTTTAGGTCTTGCCTTTTCCTCTGTGCCTGAGAGAAGGTAAGCTGTCTCCATGCTCTTTTATATCCTCAATTAACTGCAGAATTCTGTTTCCTGTATCTCAGTGGTCTTTAGCTAGGTTGGTGGCAGGGAATATTCTCTGTTGTTCTTGTTTACCCTCTATTTTGGGCAGTTACTGTGTCCCTGAGTCTCAGGCCTGGCTTTCTCGGTGATTCTGCCCCATTCTCGGCTTTAGGAAGACATTCCTAATGGTCTGGGTCCAAGACGTATTCTTGCCCCTTTCCCCAGATTCAACAGGTCTTCTTTACCTATGCCCCAAAGATGTCAGGGTTTACTGCCGTTTTCTAGGGTCTTAAGGCCTTTGCTCCATAAGGGAGTTATGGAAGAAGGTGCAATATTATGCCTTTCTTGCTGTGGCAGCCATCTGTTTCCACTATGCCTGCCTCACCAGGGAGGATTTCCCAAGACTCTCCATCTAGTCCCCAGTCCTATGTTTGAAAAGAGCCTGTGAATAAGTACAAATTTCCCTTGTGTCTTTGGCTCCCAGGGTTATTCTCATAATAGCCACACGCAGCCTCTAGCAATTCATTACAAATTTTAGCTGAATTCTCCTTACTGGTTTGTATGGCATTGGTGTCCATGTAATCTAGGTAAGCAAAAGTTGAGTCCTGTGTCTCCTTACATTCCTCTAACTTAGATTCAGGTTACTAAACTTACCTGTAACCATCAACTGTCCAGCGAATTCAAGAAAAGTTGTGGGTTTTCAGAGTAGTCAATTTTTTTGTTGTTTAAAAAAGTGGTAGCATTATGATCTTTCCAGATTTCTATATTCCAGGCAGAAGTTAGAATCTCCACATTTTGAAGTGTAAGTAAAACAAACTTCTTTTTAAGAAATTGTGTTGCTAAAATTGACCTATCAGAAAGTAGAAATTCTTAGCAACTCAGTGTTAATGGACGAAGCTGATGAAATATGTCTTGGTGAAAGGAGTTTTCAGTTTCGTGCTAGCAACCTTGTGGCTATCAAAAGCATTACATGTTTTCTGGGTTGTTTTCCTCTGTTACTTGGGAAAGAGCAGAGCAGTTAATTAGATATGTGTATTATAGGTGACATGCAAAACATGGACTTTTCCTGGATTAGAATTTCTTTTAATGTAATTCAAATAATGTAGTACAAACCCAAAATTAACCCCAACTATTAGTTTTACTTTATATTGTAAGTATAGATTCTCAGACATTCTGGAAGAAATAATTATAGTAGAAATAATATTAGTATTATAAACTTTGTTTTGTATATTCTGAAAACGTCAGAGAAGATTGCTAATAATATAAAATGTTATCTCTTTGGTCTGTTTTCTCATTTTAATTTGACACTTTTCCTATTGTATTATAAAGAGTTTCATATCTTAAGACTTTTGTACCCAGTGCAAAGTCTCACATACTTTATCAGGCAGTGATTGTAGAAATGGGAGTACCATTCATCACTTTATTCTCCTTAATGCAAAGTTGGCATTTAATAGCATATCAATTGGTTAGAATGGTCATAGGGTGGGTGAGAGGGAGGGAGACACAAGAGGGAAGAGATATGGGGATATATGTATATGTATAGCTGATTCACTTTGTTATAAAGCAGAAACTAACACACCATTGTAAAGCAATTATACTCCAATAAAGATGTTAAAAAAAAGAATGTCATAAAATTCTCAAAATGTAGCGAATATGAATATTAGAGTTGGGCAGAATTTCTTAGTTCAATGGTTGATTTAGCTTGGAAAACTTATGAGTTAAATGAGCTATGAGTCTATATTTTCCTCCTAAAAACTTATGTTTCATGAAACTATTTCTGATAGAGGTGAATACTAAAATGAATATTGGAAAATATCTGATATAATTTTAATTGAAAATGTAGAAAGATTACATCTTGGAGATGCTCACCCATTGGAGTACTTCATTACCTTCAAATAATTTGTATTTAAATTGATTTAAAATTCACTTTTAGTAATTGTCAACTAATAAATATTTTGTGAATTACATTATGGGTGAGAAATAAGAAACTGAAATGTTTAGTCCATGTTTCACTGAGAAACTACTGTCATTGTTGAAACCTTTATAGAAGTAGAATTGGAAATTTGTTGAACACAGAGTTCTATGCAATTTTTACTAATTATTCTTAACAGTATAGTAATTACCTCAGAAGGATTTAGAAAGTTAAGTTTCTAATCTGGCTTCAGTGTTCTTATTTTATTTGCCAAAGAAAAATGGCTTTAATTCTCTAGTAAATATTTATCTAAAGTAGGTAAATCTCACAGTGCTAAGGGAATCAGATTAATTTTAGAGCATCCTCTAGTCACTTTAATTCTATTTTTCTTTATTGTTATGCATGGAACTACTATTGTTGGAATATATACATTAAGTAGCCATTCAAAAGAAATCATGGTCCATTTACTTCGAATTCATTACTTAGTCTTTTTTAATATTGGCTATTTCCAATATGTGAATGAATATTCCATCATCAAAAAGTGGTTTTTCCTACAATAAATTCCCTAGAATCAAAATATGGAAATAGGGTCAAGAAAATTATTAATAAGTTGGAAATTTTAGGACTGTTTTCATAAACTAAATATCATTTTGATATTTATATCATTTCAATAATATTTGCAGTACAAACAATAATAATCAGAAAGATTATTTTCAGGCATTAATTTTTATTAGCTGTTCCATTTTATGTGAACTGCATAGACTGATATTACAGACAAAATATTTTTTTACTATCATATGATTAAAATTTATTTATTTATTTATTTATTTATTACATCTTTATTGGAGTATAATTGCTCTACAATGGTGTGTTAGCTTCTGCTTTATAACAAAATGAATCAGTTATACATATACATATGTTCCCATATCTCTTCCCTCTTGCATCTCTCTCCCTCCCACCCTCCCTATCCCACCCCTCTAGGTGGTCACAAAGCACCGAGCTGATCTCCCTGTGCTATGTGGCTGCTTCCCACTAGCTATCTCTTTTACATTTGGTAGTGTATATATGTCCATGCCACTCTCTCACTTTGTCACAGCTTACCCTTCCCCCTCCCCATATCCTCAAGTCCATTCTCTAGTAGGTCTGTGTCTTTATTCCTGTCTTATCCCTAGGTTCTTCATGACATTTGTTTTTTTCTTAAATTCCATATATATGTGTTAGTATACGGTATTTGTCTTTCTCTTTCTGACTTACTTCACTCTGTATCACAGACTCTAGGTCCATCCACCTCATTACAAATAGCTCAATTTCGTTTCTTTTTATGGCTGAATAATATTCCATTGTATATATGTGCCACATTTTCTTTATCCATTCATCTGATGATGGACACTTAGATTGTTTCCATCTCCTGACTATTGTAAATAGAGCTGCAATGAACATTTTGGTACACGACTCTTTTTGAATTATGGTTTTCTCAGGGTATAAGACAGGTAGTGGGATTGCTTGGTCATATGGTAGTTCTATTTGTAGTTTTTAAGGAACTTCCATACTGTTCTCCATAGTGGCTGTACCAATTCACATTCCCACCAGCAGTGCAAGAGTGTTCCCTTTTCTCCTCACCCTCTCCAGCATTTGAATGAAATTTAATAATAGTCTATTTTGTCGATTTTTTCCAATAATGATTAAATGACAGATTTTGAAAATTAACTTACTAGGAGTTCTTCGAGAACTTATATTTGAAATGAACCAGCCCTTCCCATCCAAGTCACTGGTCACATTTCAAGAATGCAAATTTGACAAAAACAAAAACTTTCCCCCCAAAATAGCAAAGCATGAATAATAAAGTATGAATTTTATTTCCTTTGGCAATCAATTTATAGTGATTCTATTAGTCGTTTTAAGATTTTATTATTTTTTATTAGTCCTAGATATTTATGCAGGGTATGTATGCATATAGTTTCCTGATTTGTAAAAAATACTTGGCAATCTACACAACTGAAAGCCAAGGAGGTAATAGATAATACATATAATCCAACTAGCAGCCTCTTGATTTATGGTGGACACTCCTAACATTTTATCATTAGAATTCATAATTCAATAGCCAATTTCTATTCTTACCTTCTGTATTGGATGTGTATAAAGTGCTCTAATAAAGATGGTCAAACCTTCACCGGTTCAAAGCAGATAGATTACTTCTCTCTTATTTAACATTTCAGAGGAAAGTTAATGATAGGGTGGATAGGTTCCTCTGGTTCACAAGATGATCCAGGAATTTAAATCTCTTCTAACTTCTTACTCCACTGGGGATAGTTGGTCAAAGCTGGCTTACAGAACAACATTCTCATAGAAAGAATTAAATAATAGGATGTGGAGGGCAAGCAGTTTCTTCTTGAAAATGTAAGGTGGAAGTTGCATGCATGAATTCTGGTTTCATCTCACTGACTAGGATTTAGTTACATCATCAAAATCAACATCTGAGAGATTGGAAAATGTAGTCTGTAGGTACACATGTACCTTAATAAATTTAGGGATTCTCTGCCACTAAAAGAAGAAAAGAGAGAACACAGAGAAAATGAAAAATTGGCTCTGTTGCTGGTGATACTGATAAACAGTGTTTTTAAGTAAACCATCTTGTTGTTGCAAAAACTGACTTTTGAGTGTATTACCAGTGATGTTCCCCAGCTCCATTTTGTTCTTTCCACCTCCTGAACAAGTATTAGGATATTTAATTGTTGAATTTCCCTCACTTCTGGACATTATCCAATCCAGACCTAGTCCCTCCCCCTTCTCTAATTTCTCTTTGTAGTCACTTAGCATAAGTCCAAATCCTATAATAAACCTCTCCCAACTTTGTCTAAGACACCTTTCCCTTCCTTGTTTGAATTCAGTCATGTTCCTGGTGGTCTTTGGCTGGTTGGCTTTGACAAGGGAGAATCGATATAGGTAAACAATTGGTAGTCACTGCTATATCTTGCTTCATAAAATGTTGTGTGTACTATTGTGAATTAAGTAAAGGGGAGGAAGACATTGTCCTTGCTCTCTAAATGTTCTCAGTCTCATGTGGGCAATATAAGCAAACATGGATACCTGTAATATGAGATAAACTAAGACAGTACTGTAACACAAGTGTAAAATACACTGTTATGGAGGGGAATGGGGAGATATTAACTAATGCTCTTAAGGGCAAGTAGAAAAATTTGAATAGTCCCTTTGGAAGAAGAGTGATGTCAACTGACACTAGAAAGATAGGTAAAATTTATATTGAAAAGGGCAATCTAGCTTCTGAACCAAATAAGCACACATGTGAGAGTAAGAAAATGGAGGAGCTTAGTAGATGGATATGGCAGGAGAGTGGGTTGATTGAGGATATAAGATGAAATGGCAGACACCAAATTTAGAGTTTTAAATATAAGATTAAGAAATTTAGATCTTTATCTTCAGGCACTTTGTGATACTGGAGTACTGCCTTGAGATTAAAACAAGTTGCATTATTTTGTTGGGGAGAGGTAGGTGGATACTTTAGGGAAAAGAGAATTAGAATATCTGGAGTCTGGAAGACAAGTTAAGAAAGAATTATAGTAATGTAGGTTTGAAGTTATAAATTACAGCAGCAGCAGTAAAGCAGTAAAGAAAGGATTGCATATAAGATATTGAGAGAGAAACACTTGCAGAATTAAATGTCTACATATGATGCCGAACAAAAAGGAGCTGAAAATTTTGAGCTTTCATGACTTGGAGAAAAGTGGAGATATTAAGACAGAGAGATAAACAATGCTTTTGATGGGAACAGTAATGAGTTCTGATTTAGATCTGCTGAAGATGAGTTGTCTGGAAACTTGCGTCTAAAACTTAGAGGAATAGCCATATCTAGAGCTAAAAAAACTGGAGAGTCAGCTGTGAAATTAATCAGTGAGTGATTAAACTTGGATACCAGAACTCATCATGGTCTCTCTAATGGTGCTGGCCTCTAGCTCCTTACATTGTCCTCCAAATTCCTTTGCATTCAATGTTTCATATGTGTCTTAAAGCAGGAACCTTGGCTTCTCTCTTTGTATTTGTATCTACTCTACCTACTTCCAGCATCTAGAGGTAACAACTCAAACAAATTTAACAATTCCTAGAACCTGCTTACATCCCTTCTCCTCTCCCCATGTGGCCATTTTCCTTCTAGATTTTTCATAGGCCTCTGAAAGAAATAGGACATTTTTGGTAACTCAGGTTTTTTTAGTACCTCTGCATCATCTCTGTGAAAATCAGATTTTTCTCTTCTGTTGCATTCTGCTGGCCAGCAATATATGAAACTAGCATATTAAATCATATAACTTTTAACCTAAAGTGTATGTTTGATATACATAAGTTATACTGAAATACATACAGCAAAGTCCATGAAGAGAGTACTTAAATGTTCTGATTACTAAAAGTGTCAATCACCAGGTATGGCTTAATATCACCCTTGGTCTTTACAACTTTTTTTACCTATTGCCTACCCAACTCAATTTTTCTGTTATTTTACTTCATTAAGTTTTAACTGTTTGTACAATTTGTATATTAAAAAGTAAAATTTTTAAAACTCATAATTGCTTTTAAAGAAAAAATATATTTTAAGTTAAAATGCCTTATTTCATTGCTGTATATAATTTCCCTATATCTATAATTGAGTACCCTTATACTGGGGTTTTGTCTAAATTTACCTTCTAAGCCATTTATGAACACATTGCTTCCCTATTGGTGAGTTTAATGAATAGAACCAGAACTAGGGTGGGGAGATGTATGGAACAGAGGGAGCAAAAGGAACTAATCAAAGCAAAGCCCAGCTCATGGCACCAGAGAGGGAAATCTGGACACAAAATTGAAGATATACAAATTTTAAATCACATGAAACTTTTTAAATAGCACAAAAACTGTTACTTAAAATATGTCTACAATAAAAGAAAATCTAAAAGACGACTAGTTAAAACTTGACACAGATTTAGTTTCAATTCAAAGATGTTGGAAACTGGAAAGAGTGTTTGATCTTACTCCTAAAAATGGGGGAAAAAGTGGACAAACTGCTAATTAATTACTTGTTGTGAAACAGTCAGAAAACTGAAATTTCAGGGAAAACAACTAACTTGAATTTTAAGGTTGATCCATACTGTTGCATGACTCAATATTCATAACTCTTTACTGCTGAGTAGTATGTCATTGTATACATATGCCAGGTGTTGACAGATACCTAAGGTATTTCCAGTTTGGGGAAATTATAAAGTTGCTATAAACACAGATGCCAAAAATTTACAATCAACTTGTTTATATCTATTTGCTTGGATTTTTATTGAAATTATATTGAATATATAGATCTAATTGTTAAGAACAAGAACTTAACAATATTGAGTTTTCTAATCCATAAATATGGTTTATCTCTCCATTTATTTAGATGTTCGACTTCTTTTATCAACATTTTGCTGTTTTCAGAATAGAGATTCTACATATATTTTGTTAGATTTATACACAAGTGCTTATTTTTCATGCTATCATAAATTATCTATTCACTTATATCTCTCTAAATATTGGGCTGGCCAAAAAGTTTGTTTGGGTTTTTCCATAACATGAAAAACCCAAATGCACTTTTTGGCCAACCAATATTTATAGCTATATCTATTTCTTTCTATCTATCTATCTGTCTATCTATATTTTAGTTTCATTTTCCAGTCATTCTTTGCTTTTATGTAGGAACATGATTGACTTTTGTACATTGACTTTATATACTGTGACTTGGCTACATTCACATCTTTGTTCTAGAAGATTTGGGTTGATTTAATGAGATTTTCCACTTGTATAATTATGTGCTTTGTGAATAGAGAGGAAATCACTAAAATTTCTATTACATTCGATTTAGTTCTGCCTGTTGAGACTATTCTAGAAGATTCTTATCTTATTTCCATATCACTGCTCTTTCTATACTGGAAGTTCTCCTTTATATCTCCCCAAGGTCTTAACAGTACTCCATACATCTGCTTTTTTTACTGTTTCTCTTTAAACTCATATTCAGGATACCTCAAAAAAACTAGTCAATCTACTCTATGTGACCACATTATTTTAATATATATTTCTTTGAAAAGGTAGTGCCCAGATTATATGCAGCATTCAAGTATTAACTGTTTCAGAGTCAAATTGTACTCTTTGTGGTAGCAGAGCTGTAATAATGGTAATAGACTATGTAAGCACATATAATTCTCACAGTGACCCTATGAATAAGTATTTTTATTTCTAATTTGTAGATAAAGAGACTGAGGCTTGAAAAAATTAGCAAATGTGCCCAGAGTTTCTCAGATATATGTGGTACAGCTGGTATTTGTACCCAAGTCTCTTATATCAAGTCCTTTGCTCTTAAACATTATTGTAGCTTAAACCAGTATAATTGATAGCACATTTTTTCCTGTATGAAATTGTATTTACACTATAATTTTTGATAATAAAATTGTGCTATAACTAATAAATAGATAAATAAAATGTTGATTTACTTCTGTATTACTTATTTATATAGCTCTACTTTTACCTTTTATTCTTACGTATTTTGTCAGTTCTTCGGCCTTAAGATTAATAAGACACAGAGATAACTTATTTAATAATTGCCTTTTATGAAATATTATCTTCTAATTGTTAGTTTCTGCAAATGTTTTTCAAACCCTAGCTTACAAATATGTTTCCACTTTCCAGTGAGAGTTTAAATTTCACACGAGATAAAACAGTAATTAAAACAACATCCAAATAGTAGAAGAAATACAATTTTGAAAAGAGAAAAAAAACAATATAAATAAGTACTTTTATGTTCTTAAACTAGCTCATAGCTTCCAGAAATCAAAGAGCATCTGAGAGCACAATTATTAATTAACTAGATTCCCAGAGAGAGATATTCACACAAGCTGTTTTCAGGGTTAAGTTTTTTTAGATTGCATGTGAGCAGAAGTTTATTAAATACTGATAGGCTGGTGAGAGTGCAATAAAACATTATGAGTAGCTCAATTTATAGCTGAGCAGTTTTCCCTGATCATTACTTTGGTAGCCTTGCCCAACTCTGGTACAGCAAAGCAAAACCAGACTAGGAAATAAGGTAAGTTTACCGATCATATGTCTTTGTTACTTTCGTGTTTCCAAGTAATTGTGTGTTCCTTTAATTCATGTTAGCAATATTCCTGTCTATCTGCACTTGTTTAAAATAGCAGCTATAACATATTTTCATTTGTCATTTTAAATATATAGCCCTTTGTACTAAAACAGGAAAAAACATTTCTAATTTTTTTTAAAGATAGAATATTTTCTTTGCCCAGCTCTTCATTAAAATTTTTGTCAGACTCAAGTAGAATCATAGCAAGTTTAGTTGAATTGCTCTATATAGATGAAAATAAAGATCAAAATATTTTGAAATATAAAGAAATACTCTAGGTATGATTAAATATATTTTATTTAAGAAAAATATATATGCAGAATAGAATGCTATATTTATAAAACATTTAATCTTTTGTAGCAGGTCTTTTAAAGATCAGTTATCAAGTTAGCATCTAATAGTGTTACTCATTTTGAAAATAAATATACAGAGAAAGGACATCAGTATATAATTTCCCCAAAAATATTTTGCTTAAAATTACTGTGATCCAAAATACGAACACTGTAATTACCACCTACAGCAAATGAACAACTTTAGTACTGATCATTTATAAGTACTCGTATGAATAATTTAATTTTGGTACATTAATTTTATTCTGAATTTTTTAGTTTAAAGAGGGTTAGCTTCAGGACAATGCACTTTTTCTTTGATTTCCCTTAACAAAATAAATGCATAATCCTTTTTATTGGCGTTTTGATCTCAAAGTGAAATTACTTTGAGTGATAGTTAAGCTTATTTAAAGTTAAACATTAAATGCAACTGTGTTGTTTCTCACATAACATTGAGCAACTGGGTTTCATTTTCTAAACAGCTGCTTAGATCATGTGTCTTTATTTAAATTTAGCTTACATTCATTCAGATTCTCTGAAGATTCCTGATGTAATAAACAGTTTACATATCTATAACAGGAAATCATATGCTAAAATTGAATGCTAATCTTTAAGCATTCAATCATAAGGTATATTTTAAAAATTGAGCTTGTACTTATTCGATGTCAGGCTCTGAACTACTTTCATGATTCTTGGTATTAGGAATATAACAAGCCAATGGAGGAAATTAACACATGTTTAAATAATTGCAATAGATATACTATGTGCTATTGTAAAATGGGAAGAGGATAGATTAACTCTGCTTCTAAAAGTAGGAAAACATTCACAGATGACATGGCACTTGAACTGGACATAAATTGGAACTAACCCAGAAGAGCAGATGTGGAAGAATTGAAGAAAGATTAAACAGCGTTTACTAAGAAGACATGTTATTCAAAAAAAATATATTTCATTGGTGGGGGTAAGATAAGGGTATAATTCTGAAAATATTCTTGAGGTAGAATTAACAGGACTTGTTGAATGATTTAATGTGGTAGAAAGATATGAAAGAGGGAAAATAAATTTTTAGGTTGGAACAACTGAGTATGTGAATTGACATAGATAGCTACAGGAGGAGGGACTGGTATGAGAGGGCAAAAAATTTTATTTTAAAACCAGCAATCTATAAGAGCAATTATTGTGAAAATTCTGAATTTCTATCTAGGTATATGCATTGAATTAAAACATATAAAAACATAAAATACAGAAAAG
This sequence comes from Hyperoodon ampullatus, assembly GCF_949752795.1. NCBI lineage: Eukaryota > Metazoa > Chordata > Mammalia > Artiodactyla > Ziphiidae > Hyperoodon > Hyperoodon ampullatus. The sequence continues at coordinate 63,896,039 of NC_136918.1, forward strand.
TCATGGAAACTTAAGACTAGGAGAGATAAGAGATGTATGGTCAAAACTAAGTTAAACAAATAAGTTTTAAGATAATTACTAGAGAAGAGCTCTTCCCTACCTACATTTAGGCACCTCTGGATGCTAACTCAGATGTATAATGTTATCTGAAATGAATATATATATATATATATATATATATATGAATATATATTTTTGATATGAGAGTTTGGTATATTTTATTTGCTATTTAAGGGTGGAACTTGGAGAGCATGTTGTTCAATTTTCTTTTTTTTTTTAAGAAACAACTCCTAAATATATACCATATGTATGTGTGTATATATATGTGTGTGTGTGTGTGTGTGTGTGTGTGTGTGTGTGGTGTATATATATATATTTTACATTTTATATTGTATTCTTTTATATAATTATATGTATTTTCTTTGCCACATATTTATATTTATATTCTTTTCCACAATATCCTTATAAGAAAGCACTGTTGGAATTGGAGAGCAATAGTTATAGTACGAAGAACTGGATTTTTTGACTTTGAAAAAAATAACATTTTCTCTAATCCTGAAGTTCCTAATGAGTAAAATGTGAATAACAGCATCTCCTTCATACAATTGTTGTGGAAGTAGGGATCATAATGCAAGCATAAGCTTTCTTTGACTTGAAAAAATGTTCTAAAATGAGAGAGCAAGATGCACCTACTTGGAGATCTTTTTCCTTTTGTATTTTCATTTTAGTGTACTACTATAATGTGCATCACTAATTCATTCTTTTTACTTAAAACTGCATGTGTTGTTTACACTTTTGCTAATGTGTATTATTTTAGTTTATAAACTGATAGAGCTGTCTGCGGTTCTGCTTGTGTTATGCTCAGTAGACAAAAAAACCAAATGTGTATAGTTTTATATTAATAATGGTCACTTATTGTAGTTATATATTCTACATTTCAAACATATATTCCTTTTCTTTCTTTAGATGGCAAGGAAGAAATTTACTGGATTAGAAATCACTCTGATTGTCCTCTTTGCTATAGTTACAATAATAGCTATTGCCCTAATTGCTGTTTTAGCAACTAAGACTCCTGCTGTTGAAGGTAAATAATATTGAAAATACTTATTATAGTGAGGTTGAGATAAAGTTTGCTCCATAATAGTTATGGATTTTGAAAAGTAATCTATATGAGATGAAATGCATGAAGAAAGATCTCAGGTACGTTACACAATTACTCCAACTTTTTCTATCGCAGGTTTTTCAATGAAGCATCATTATAATTAAGGAATCTATGTGCTTTGATATTAATGGCCTTCCCCATATTGTGTTCCTTAAGAAATAGCAAACAGACAAAAGGATCAGGATGTTAATGAACAGTGGAATAATCATCTAGAGTTACCAGTGAGGTTCTTCTAACTAGTAGGAAATCTCATTAGTGGTGTTTTGCTCTGGGTTTCAGACACCTGCAGGGAGGTGGGGGGGGGGAATTTAGGAGGATAATCTCTTTGTCATAGGCTTAATTTTTTATTAAGAAGAGAGATGTTGTATGAGAAAAACAGGTAGCAGGAATGAAACCAGCTTGAAACGTTTATCTTTTTTTTTCTGAATATTTCTATCCTGATTTAAGGTTGATACATGCCAGTCTGATCCACCTAATCTACTTTTTCTTTCTTCATCATTCTGTCTTGACTAAATCATAATTGGAAAACATATTGCAAATTATCTTCTAATCTAACAGTAGTTAGCATTTTCTGCTGCCTCTGGTCTCTTGGTTTACCTTCTTTTAGTAAACTGAAATCTCGGTAGATTGTGAAGCAATCAAATTTATCTTCCCCATCTCTGATTGCTAGAAAGTCGCTCTTTATTACACAGAGCTGGAATTTAGTTTTCTTTACTATTCCCTGCTTTCTCTTCTATTCACTTCAAGTATCTTCTTCCTCTTTTTTTTTTTTTTTTTTTTTTTGCAGTACGCGGGCCTCTCACTGTTGTGGCCTCTCCCGTTGCGGAGCACAGGCTCCAGATGCGCAGGCTCAGCGGCCATGGCTCACGGGCCCAGCCGCTTCGCAGCATGTGGGATCCTCCCAGACCGGGGCACGAACCCATGCCCCTGCATTGGCAGGCGGACTCTCAACCACTGCGCCACCAGGGAAGCCCCTCTTTTTCTTCTTAATCTTCTCTTTTCTGCTCTAATTCTTGTCTCCTTCTCTACATCCTTTCCCCATCCATGTATCTCCACCTTCTTTTTTCATCTCTAAAACACAATTTTTAAGCACACTGGGAATATACATTTTGTTTCCTTTTGAATCTACCTCAAGACCTCCTGTGAATGTATTTTGATTCTCTGAAGGAACAGTCAACAGGGCTTTGACAGTTTTAAATATCATTTGGATCTTTCCCTTTTGGTGACTAGGACTTGAATTTGTGGGGGGTTTTTTAATGCAAAGTTTATGTTCATTTTCATTATATATACATTTATGAATACTTTTAATGTATTTGTTACTTGAAAATTTGAAAAATTAATTTAAAACCATGTTTTCTTTTATTGACCTTTTTCTTTCCCAGAAGTCAGTGGTTCTACTTCAACCCCTGCTACCATTCGCACAACCACTGTGTATCCTGGTTCAGGAAAATGTCCAAGTGTGCTAAATGATCTTATCAATGAGAGAATAAACTGCATTCCAGAACAATTTCCAACACAGGTCTGCAACAAATGTATTTAATACTTTTATGAATAGATATATAGTATGATAATTATATTAAGATAATTATGTAATATTGGATCAATTCCATATTTTTAAAACTCTAGCCATTAATTAGGGTGCATTTCTTTTTATTGTATTTAGGTATGAACAGATGAAAGATAATGGAAATTACTGAGCTTGCTTTTCTGTACTTCCTTTCAATTCAAATTAACAAGTTAATATTTTCCCATGCTTAACAAGCTATTGTTAAATTTACAAATCTTCATGAAATTCTATCCTCTCCAATCTACTTGTTAAAAATAAGTATAACCTTTGACAATATAGGACATTTGAGAAAGATATCTACATTCTATTAAAGTATTTGTGAAGATAACATTAAGAAAACAAAGTAACATTGATTCTTCTAATTTTTTAAAATTATTTATTTTTATTATTTGGTAATTGGGGAGAAGGGGCTCAAATGGAGAAAAGTAAGTGTAACAGAATGGATTCACATAACCCTAGTTGACTTTCCCTTGGTCTTCATAACTTGCGTGGGATTAAAATGTCAATGAATGAATTTGTGTGTGTATGTGTGTGTGTCTTCCCATTTTGCAATATCTATATCAAAAGTCACACATACTTTAGATTCTGTTAGTTAATGACCCTCCAAAATTCTCAGCTCCCATTTGCTCTCATTTGCAATATATATATATATATTTGCATGTGTATGTGTGCACACGTGTGTGTATGTGTACCTGATGCCATTTTAATTTGATGTTAAAAATAGGAGAGAAGTTAACATGTATACTATCAGCTGGTAAAAGTGGAGGCTTTTAACATTTTTTTCAAGGCAAATAGCCAAGAAGAAAAAGCTCACAAGCATTCAAATTATGAAAACATGTCACACTATTAAATTTAAATATTAAATAGATTTTTGATTATACCAATGTTAACACACAGCAGCACCATGTGACTCAACTTTTACTATAAACATATATAATTTTTCTTCCACTTAATATAATCTTTCCATATAGATCATAAAATTACTGAGAATTTAGTATTTTACTTTATTCATTGGATGTTGCAACAACTGGCACATAAACTAGTTTAAATCATATTGAACTACTAATTTTCTGGAGATAACTACATTTTATGTAGGCTTAAGTTTAGGGCCATATCTTCATCTTTATAGCCTCACTTGCAACTTGATACATAATTGGTACACAATAAATATTTTAGTTCTTCTGCATTGACTACATGACAACAGAATACACTGTAATTATCCAGAGTGCAGGAATGTTTAAAATAACATGAGCTTACAATAATGTGTATTGATATGTAAATTTGATAAATCACAACTCAGAACATCAGTCTCTGATAGGGTGTAATTGATTCAATTCATCAAATATTTACATTTCTTCCAAGTGAAAGGAACAAAAGAATAAATGATATTTTAGCATATTATATATTTGAAGAAATAAGATTTTTTTAAAACATTCACTCAGACATTTATTGGAATGACTGTATGTTTAAAAAATAGAGATTGACCCATATGATAATAATACTAACCCCATGATTCCTTTAATAAATGTTTTATCAGACACTTTGTGCAGCTCGAGGTTGCTGCTGGAGGCCATGGAATAATTCTGTTATTCCTTGGTGCTTCTTCGTAGATAACCATGGCTATAATGCTGAGGGAACAACATCAACAAATACTGGTGAGAAGTGTTCTATCATGATGATCCAACATATTTTAAGTCTAATGAAAAAAGTACATTTAAAAATTTTCTTGGAAAGATATCTTAAATAAAATCAAATGGAAAATATGTACACAAAAATGTTCAAATTGATATATTTAGGACATTTTTTGCATGATTGTATCTTCCAAATGAAAAAACAAAGTCATTATATGTGACAGGCAAGAAAATTAGAAAATGTGAAAATATTTAATACTTATTAATCTTTGTAAATAAAGTCATAATTCATGCAAACATTTTTTTTTCTTTCTTTAAGGACTTGAAGCCAAATTAAACAGGATACCTTCACCAACACTCTTTGGAAATGACATTAACACTGTTCTCCTCACAACTCAAAGTCAGACACCCAAACGTTTCCGGTTCAAGGTTTGGTCTTTGAGATTTCTAAAGAAAAGTTATTAATAAAACACGTTATGAATAGACTTTTCACCCCAAGAAGACATTTCCCTCTTAATAAATATTTATTTCAAAGCAAAGAACTAGTTTAGACTCATTACTCCACTTCTCTGAGACTGTCTACTCAAATATAACATAAGAGATTTTCCTCTGGCAGTAGTTTTTGGAGAATGTAATAATATAGTCAATGTAAAATATTTGGTACAGTGTCCTGAGAAGAATAAACACTCAAAAAACTTTAGTAATTTTATTCAACTAAAGACTGTGATAAAATATTAGTTTAAAATTTAATTTGAGAAAGATGTTAATTGTCTTATATCAATGTGACACACTCTCTAGTTCTTTTTATTGATATCACTTCTAGTCATGATTTTTTTTTGAATTTTATTATTTTTTTTTATACATCAGGTTCTTATTAGTTATCTATTTTATACATATTAGGGCATATATGTCAATCCAAATCTCCTAGTTCATCCCACCACAACAAACCTCCACCCCCGCTTTCCCCACTTGGTGTCTATATGTTTGTTCTCTACATCTGTGTCTCTATTTCTGACTTGCACACTGGTTCATCTGTACCATTTTTCTAGATTACATATATATGCATTCATACACAGTATTTCTTTTTCTCTTTCTGATTTATTTCACTCTGTATGACAGTCTCTAGGTCCATCCACATCTCTACAAATGATCCAATTTCATTCCTTTTTATGAGAGCAATATCCCATTGTATATATGTACCACATTTTCTTTATCCATTTGTCTGTCGAGGGGCATTTAGGTTATTTCCATGACCTGGCTATTGTAAATAGTGCTGCAATGAACATTGGGGTGCATGTGTCTTTTTGAATTATGGTTTTCTCTGGGTATATGCCCAGTAGTGGGATTCCTGGGTCATATGGTAGTTATATTTTTAGTTTTTTAAGGAACATCCATACTGTTCTCCATAGTGGCTGTATCAATTTTCACTCCCACCAAGAGTGCAAGAGGGTTCCCTTTTCTCCACACCCTCTCCAGCATTGGTTGTTTGTAGATTTTCTGATGATGCCCATTCTAAGCGGTGTGAGGTGATACCTCATTGTAGCTTTGATTTGCATTTCTCTAATAATTAGTGATGTTGAGCAGCTTTTCATGGGCCTCTTGGCCATCTGTATGTCTTCTTTGGAGAAATGTCTGTTTAGATCTTCTGCCCGTTTTTTGATTGGGTTGTTTTTTATTTTTATTGAGCTGAATGAGCTGTCTATATATTTTGGAGATTAATCCTCTGTTTGTTGATTCATTTGCAAAAGTTATCTCCCATTCTGAGGGTTGTCATTATATTTTGTTTATAGTTTCCTTTGCTGTGCAAAAGCTTTTAAGTTTCATGAGGTCCCATTTGTTTATTTTTGTTTTTATTTCCTTTACTCTAGGAGGTGGGTCAAAAAGGATCTTGCTGTGATTTATGTCAAAGAGTGTTCTTCCTATGTTTTCCTCTAAGAGTTTTATGGTGTCTGATGTTACATTTAGGTCTTTAATCCATTAGGAGTTTATTTTTGTGTATGGTGTCAGGGAGTGTTCTAATTTCATTATTTTACATGTAGCTGTCCAGTCTTCTCAGCACCACTTAATGAAGAGACTGTCTTTTCTCCATTATAGATCCTTGCCTCCTTTGTCATAGATTAGTTTACCATAGGTGCGTGGGTTTACCTCTGGGCTTTCTAACCTTTTCCATTGATCTGTTTTTGTGCCAGTACCATATTGTCTTGGTCACCATAGATTTGTAGTATAGTCTGAAGTCAGCGAGTCTGATTCCTCTGGTCCGTTTTTCCCCTCAAGATTGCTTTGGCTATTTGGGGTCTTTTGTGTCCATACAAATTTTAAATTTTTCTTGTTCTAGTTCTGTAAAAAATGCTTTTGGTAATTTGATAGGGATTGCACTGAATCTATAGATTGCTTTATGTAGAATAGTCATTTTCACAATATTGATTCTTCCAATCCAAGAACATGGTATATCTCTCCATCTGTTTGTGTCATCTTTGATTTCTTTCATCAGTGTCTTATAGTTTTCTGAGTTCAGGTCTTTTACTTCCTTAGGTAGGTTTATTCCTAGGTATTTTATTCATTTTGTTGCTATGATAAATGGAAGTGTTTCCTTAATTTCTCTTTCTGATCTTTCGTTGTTAGTATATAGGAATGCAAGAGATTTCTGTGCATTAATTTTGTATCCTGCAACATTACAAAATTCATTGATTAGCTCTAGCAGTTTTCTGGTGGCATCTTTAGGAATATCTATGTATAGTATCATGTCCTCTGCAAACAGTGACAGTTTTACTTCTTTTCCAATTTGTATTCCTTTTGTTTCTTTTTCTTCTCTGATTGCCATGGCTAGGACTTCCAAAACGATGTTGAATAATAGTGGCGAAAGTGGACCTCCTTGTCTTTTTCCTGATCTTAGAGGAAATGCTTTCAGTTTTTCACCATTGAGAATGATGTTTTCTGTGGGTTTTTCATATATGACCTTTATTATGTTGATGTAGGTTCCCTCTATGCCTACTTTCTGGAGGGTTTTTATCATAAATGGGTGTTGAATTTTGTCGAAAGCTTTTTCTGCATCTACTAAGATGATCATATGTTTTTTTATTCTTCAGTTTGTTAATATGGTGTATCACATTGATTGATTTGTGTATATTGAAGAATCCTTTCATCCTTGTGAAAAATCCCATTTGATATGGTGTATGACACTTTTAAGGAGTTGTGTTATGTTTGCTAGTATTTTGCTGAGGATTTTTGCATTTATATTCATCAGTGATGTTGGTGTGTCATTTTCTTTTTGTTTAGTATCTTTGTCTGGTTTTGGTATCAGGGTGATGTTGGCCTCATAGAATGAGTTTGGGATTGTTCCTTCCTCTGTAATTTTTTGGAAGAGTTTGCGAAAGATGGGTGTTAGCTCTTCTCTAAATGTTTGATAGAATTCACTTTAACCAACTGGTCCTGAACTTTTGTTTATTGGAAGATTTTAATCACATTTTCAATTTCAATGCTTGTGATTGGTCTGTTCATATTTTCTATTTCTTCCTTGTTCAGTCTTGGAAGATTATAGTTTTCTAAGAATTTGTCCATTTCTTCCAGGTTGTCCATTTTATTGGCATAAATTTGCTTGTAGTAGTCTCTTATGATGTTTTTATTTCTGTGGTGTCCATTGTAACTTCTCCTTTTCATTTCTAATTTTATTGATTTGAGTCCTCTCACTCTTTTTCTTGATGAGTCTGGCTAAACGTTTATCAATTTTTTTTTATCTTCTCAATGAATCACCTTTTCGTTGTATTGATCTTTGTTATTGTTTTCTTTGTTTCTATTTCATTTATTTCTGCTCTGATATTTTTGATTTCTTTCCTTCTACTAACTTTGGGTTTTGTTTGGTCTTCCTTCTCTAGTTCCTTTAGGTTTAGGTTAGACTGTTTATTTGAGATTTTTCTTGTTTCTTGAGGTAGGATTGTATTGCTATATACTTCCCTCTTAGAATTACTTTTGCTGCATCCCATGGGTTTTGGATCATTGTTTTTTCATTTTCATTTGTCTCTAGATATTTTTTGATTTCCGTTTTGATTTCTTCAGTGATCTCTTTGTTATTTAGCAACGTATTGTTTAGCCTCCAGGTGTTTGTGTTTTTTATATTTTAGTCCCTGCAATTGATTTCTAATCCCATAGTGTTTTTGTCAGAAAACATGCTTGATATGATTGCAATTTTCTTAAATTTACTGAGGCTTGATTTGTGACCCAAGATGTGATCTATCCTGGAGAATATTGCATGTGCACTTGAGAAGAAAGTGTAATCTGCTGTTTTTGGATGGAGTGTCCTATAAATATCAATTAAATCTATCTGTTCTATTGTGCCATTTAAAGGTTGTGTTTCCTTATTAATTTTCTGTCTGGATGATCTGTCCATTGGTGTAAGTGAGGTGTTAAAGCCCCCCACTATTGTTGTGTTACTGCCAATCCCCTCTTTTATAGCTGTTAGCATTTGCCTTATTTATTGAGGTGCTTCTATGTTGGGTGCATATATATTTATAATTGTTACGTCTTCTTCTTGGATTGATCTCTTGATCATTATGTAGTGTCCTTCCTTGTCTCTTGTCACATTCTCTATTTTAAAGTCTATTTTATCTGATATGAGTATTGCTACTCCTTTTGATTTCCATTTGCATGGAATATCTTTTTCCAACCCCTCACTTTCTGTCTGTATGTGTCCCTAGGTCTGAAGTGGGTCTCTTGTAGACAGCATATATATGTGTCTTGTTTTTGTATCCATTCAGTGAACCTGTGTCTTTTGGTTAGAGCATTTAATCCATACACTTTTAAGGTAATTATCAATATGTATGTTCCTGTTACCATTTTCTTAATTGTTTTGCATTTGTTTTGTAGGTCCTTTTCTTCTCTTGTGTTTCCCAGTTAGGAAAGTTCCTTTAGCATTTGTTGTATAGCTGGTTTGGTGGCGCTGAATTCTCTTAGCTTTTGCTTGTCTGTAAAGCTTTGATATCTCCATCGAATCTGAATGAGATCCTTGCTGGGTACTACAACTTGGTTGTAGTTTCTTTCCTTTAGAAAGAAAATAGTTTTTCTTTCCTTTCATCATTTAGATATATCATGCCACTCCGTTCTGGCTTCTAGAGTTTCTGCTAAGAAATTAGCTGTTAGCCTTATGGGATTTCCCGTTTATGTTATTTGTCATTTTTCCCTTGTTGATTTTAATAGTTTTTCTTTTCCTTTAATTTTTTCAATTTGATTACCATGTGTCTCGGCTGGTTTCTTCTTGGGTTTATCCTGCCTCGGACTCTCTACACTTCCTGGACTTGGGTGGCTATTTCCTTTCCCATGTTAGGGAAGTTTTTGACTATAATCTCTTCAAATATTGTCTCGGGTCCTTTATCTCTCTCTTCTCCTTCTGGGACCCCTACCTTGCGTATGTTGGTGCATTTTGTATTGTCCCAGATGTCTCTTAGGTTCTCTTCATTTCTTTTCATTCTTTTTTCTCTATTCTGTTCCATGTCATTGCAGCCTACAATTCTGCCTTCCAGGTAACTTATCCATTCTTCTGCCTTAGTTATTCTGCTGTTGATTCCTTCTAGTGTATTTTTCATTTCAGTTATTGTATTGTTCATCTATGTTTGTTCTTTAATTCCTCTAGGTCTTTGTTAAACATTTCTTGCACCTTCTCAATCTTTGCCTGCATTCTTTTTCCAAGGTCCTGGATCATCTTCCCTATCATTATTCTGAATTCTTTTTCTGAAAAGTTGCCTATCTCCAGTTTATTTAGCGTTTTTCTGGGTTTTTATCTTGTTCCTTCATCTGGTACATAGTCCTCTGCCTTTTCATTTTTTCTCTCTTTCTGTGAATGTGGTTTTCCTTCCACAGGTGGCAGGATTGTAGCTCTTTTTGTTTCTTCTGTCTGCCTTCTGGTGGATGAGGCCATCTAGGAGGCTTGTGCAAACTTCCTGATAGGAGGGACTGGTGGTGGGTAGAGCTAAGTTTTACTCTGGTCAGCAGAGTTCAGTAAAACTTTAATCCACTTGTCTGCTGGTAGATGGGACTGAGTTCCCTCTATGTTGGTTGTTTGGCTTGACGTGACTGAGCACTGGAGTCTACAGGCTGTTTGGTGGGGCTAATGGCAGACTCTGGGAGGGCTCATGCCAAAGAGTACTTCCCAGAACTTCTGCTGCCAGTGTCCTTGTCCCCATGGTGAGTTACAGCCACCCCCTGCCTCTGCAGGAGACCCTCCAAACCAGCAGGTAGGTCTGGTTCAGTCTTCTATGGGGTCAGTGCTTCTTTCTCCTGGGTCCTGATGTGCACACTACTTTGTTTGTGCCCTCCAAGAGTAGAGTCTCTGTTTCCTTCAGTCCTGTTGAAGTCCTGCAATCAAATCCCACTAGCCTTCAATGTCTGATTCTCTGGGAATTCCTCATCACATTGCCAGACCCCTAGGCTCAGGAGCCTAATGTGGGTCTCAGAACCTTCACTCTAGTGGGTAGACTTCTGTGGTATAATTGTTCTCCAGTTTGTGAGTCACCCAACACAGTGCTTATGGGATAAGATTTTTATTGTGATTGCACCCCTCCTACCATCTCACTGAGGCTTCTCCTTTGTCTTTGGATGTCGGGTATATTTTTGGTGAGTTCCAATGTCTTCCTGCTGATGACTGTTCATTAATTAGTTGTGATTCCAATGCTCTCAGAAGAGGGAGTGCTCTACTCATGATTTTAAAGAAACTAATTTCTGCTGTTTTTTTTTACCAAGTAGTTTATTAGTATCGTCTTTTGGATTTGTCAGTGAAAACACTATATCCTTTGTACATTACCTTCTAGCCATAATTTCACAAATATTAAGATTTATTTTAAACAAAATTCAAAAGTCTTGCAGGATTTTTAAACAGGTGATAACTGAAATGTAACAAGGGTAATTAAATTACAAAACCCAGTATTCAAGAATCAATATTTAATAATACTATCATTATTTATTTATATTGGTCAATAAAAATTTTTATTTGATATAGTACCATTATGACCCACTAATTCTATTAATTCATTTACAGTTTATTCTGTGCATAGCCATTCAACAATATTAAAGTTAAGTTTATGACTAGATTAATAGCTCATCTATAAAATTATTTAATTTTTTTATAGCTTTTTTTTTTTTTTTTTTTTTTGGCTGTATGTGGGCCTCTCACTGTTGTGGCCTCTCCCGTTGTGGAGCACAGGCTCCGGACGTGCAGGCTCAGCGGCCATGGCTCACGGGCTCAGCCGCTGCATGGCATGTGGGATCTTCCCGAACTGGCGCACGAACCCGTGTGCCCTGCATCGGCAGGCGGACTCTCAATCACTGCGCCACCAGGGAAGCCCCAAATTATTTAATTTATTATTTCATGTTTAGAACTCGCATTTAATACTTAGTTCAGAATTGAAAAATTAAATAACAGTTTTGAATCAAATAATGCTAATTTTTCAAAATCTTTGCAGATTACTGATCCAAATAATAGAAGATATGAAGTTCCTCATCAGTTTGTAAAAGAATTTAGTGGAACTGCAGCTTCTGATACATTATACGATGTGAAGGTTATAGACAATCTGTTTAGCATTAAAGTTTATAGAAAAAGCAATGATAGACTTTTGTAAGTAATTATTTTATATTAATAAAAGATTAAATAATTGGTCACTTTTATTATATTATCATAGAATTATGAAAGTATTAATTTTAGGGCATTTTCAGAAAGATTAAGTTTCCTCCCAAAAGAGGGTGGGTGTATGTGTTTTAAAGATTATAATGTTAAAGGGATTTTAATTTCTCATGGAAGAAAGGAACAAGAACATGAATGAAAGTATAGAAATGGGCCAACCAAAGTTGAAGGTGAAGAGCATCACTGATACAATCTAAGCCTTGTTTATATTTTTGCATACTTAAAATTCCTGTTGTGTCTTTTCCCCTTTATTTATCATATTCTGTTGTGAATTTGTAGTGTCAAATAGATACTAAGCAGAGAGTGACGAATTTCCATAGTACAATTAGAGGATTTTTCATATATATGTATGAAATTAAATTGAATATATATTAACATATAATAAATTTAAATTACTATACATATATTAATTTAAATATTACATGAATGCCTTCATTATAAATGTATTTTGAGGGATACTCGTTGCAAATAATTTAATAACTTTCAAGATCATAGCTCTTGAATCTCCAAGAAAGGTTAATTAAACAATTGTAAAAACTGAATCTCAGCAATTACTTTCTGTAAATATATTTTAATAACTTGCGATTGAGTTTATGTTAAATCACAAAAGAAATGCTGTTTAACATTTCTCATAGTATATATTTGATATGCATAAAACATGTAACCTTTCTCTTTTTGGAAAAATAATTTTGAACTTAATTTTAATATATATATTAGAGGTGTGGAAACCAGTATAGTACTGTATTTTAAAACTCTGTCTCTGAAGCAAAGCAGAACTATGTCTGAAATTTGGCTCTGCTGCCTAACCTTGAAAACATGAATAAATTTGTCCAATTTGTGTCATTTGTGAAATGAAATTTATAATGGTAGTTGTGCTTTAGGATTTTGGTGAAGATAAAAGGAGAGAATGCATGTGAAAAATCATATTGATGATGAAACAAATTGTGTTAATAGAATTAACAAGTTCTGGTTATGGTATAAAATTTATGTGTTACTAAGAATTGATCACAGCTAAAGACTGACATATTTAAAATGCAATATTCTGGATGATAACATAGACCTGTATTTAGTAGAACATTTTATATGTTTCTAGCTCATTTATTTATTTATTTCATACTACAGGTTTGACACCAGCATTGGTCCACTGGTATACTCCGACCAGTATTTACAGATCTCAGCCAGACTTTCCAGTGAATATATTTATGGTATTGGGGAACATATTCATAAGAGATTTCGTCATGATTTATATTGGAAAACATGGCCAATTTTTACACGGGATCAACTTCCTGGTGATGTAAGCCACTCTCTTTCTTGTTATAAATAAAATAGGTATATTTGAGGATAATTTTAGCCTATTTGAAACCATCATTTTTTTGATGTCAGTGATACACATTCCAGAAGCTTGTTTAATTTAGGGGTGAGGATTGATATCAAAGTCCTAAAATAAATAAGTGACCAACTGATTTTATAAATTTCCAATTTATGAATGTTTTCTTTTTTCACTTTTATATTTTATCATTCCATTCTTGTACTTAAACTTATCCAGGGTTAGTTATTGCACAAGAATAATTCCAAACACCTTGTTCTACATGGCTTTGTATGATATGGTGTCTGCCTATCTATTGGACATCATGTCCTGCATCTATACCCACTTTTTCCTTTACCATAACATATGATCATCTTTCTTAAGTTCACATATTTTCACAAGAGGTTGGTTCTCTTTGTAAGTGCTAAACCATGAAGTTCTTTATTATTTATACAAGTCATTGATAGCTCAGTTGGTTTCACCTCATAAGAATTTTTCCCAAGCTCCTCCATGAAGAATTAATCTTTACTTTCTAACCCTTTATTCATATTTTAATATGACAACCATCACAGTGTATTATTTGTGTATACATTTGTCTGTACTTCTAGAATATACGACTATTCAGGACAAAGACCATACCATTAAAAAAACTCTTTTTTTATTCATTCATGATAGCTTTGAGTCAAATGTTAATGATTTTTAAAATGCAGATGCTCTTTCATTCCTCAAAATGAATGTGAGTTGTTGTTTTAAAGACCCTCATTTCGTACAAAAATATTAATAACTTTTGCCAATCTTTGTTTACAGCATCACTGTCTATAATAAACACCTAAGAAACACCAGGCTAATAAATACCTCATAGCTATTTTCATACATCTTTCCTTTGAACTTCCATACCCAATCAGCCAAGAAGCCTTTCTCCTTTCACTTTTTAAGTTCATTTCCAATTTTCCTCCACCACTTCATCTACTCATCAGCTTTCAACCACTGTACTGCAAAAGTTCTATGAGGGTGGGCTTCCCTGGTGGCGCAGTGGTTGAGAGTCCGCCTGCCGATGCAGGGGACACGGGTTCGTGCCCCGGTCTGGGAAGATCCCACATGCCGCAGAGCGGCTAGGCCCATGAGCCATGGCCACTGAGCCTGTGCTCCAGAGCCTGTGCTCCGCAAGGGGAGAGGCCACAACAGTGAGAGGCCCGCCTACCACAAAAAAAAAAAAAAAAAAAAAGTTCTATGAGGGTGGACATCATTTTGGAATTCCCTGCAATACCTTGGGCATACCTGAGACATAATGGATAAGCATGCTATTACCCTATCACGGATAGCTTTTTTTAAAATTGAAATATAGTTGATTAATATCTTATTAAAACTCATTTAATCATAATAAAACATAAAAGAAGGTAAACTATTAATAGTATAATATATAGCTATATATTTATATCTTAATATATTAATAATTAAAATAAGTTCAATTTTTTTTGTGCTACAATATTTCATATGGTACTTATGTAGAGAAAATTGTTATAGGAGTATGGGAGTAAGTTAAATATGAAGAGTAAATTACAAGAATGAATTGGAATCCATAAAGTCCATTTTCAGTGTATAATCTTTTTATTTTAAATAAATTTATGCCTATAGAATAATAATAATTTATATGGCCATCAAACATTCTTCATGTGCATTGAAGATACTTCTGGAAAGTCATTTGGTGTTTTCTTAATGAACAGCAATGCAATGGGTAAGAGTAATTTATCTGATAATATATTTAAATGAAACTTAAAATGCTTAACTGCTTTCTTTATTCCAATCATAGATATTGTATACCAGAGTAAGCTTTGTTGTTACTGATTTAGAAGGTGAAATTATTATAAGCAGGTTTTGTCGTTAGTGAGGCATGGATTTTTGCATATCTGTGCTTCTGTTTGGGGGAAAGTATGCTGTATTGTGATATTCGGGCACTTCATTTTCCCTCCAGAGGAACACCGAACACATCCATACAAATGAATATTCCCATTCACATAGCCTCATTTGTTAAGATAAGTTAATATGTCACTCCAGGTAAAAAAGAGAAAGGTCTATATGGGTATAGAAAGAAGGAAGAATGATTTTTTTAAGTTTATCATAATTGAAGTAGTGTAGAACCTTTTGTTTTTCAATGTTGTGAATTATGTAATACCTAAATTGGATAGGTGAATCAGTGATAGTAAAAACTACAAAAATTCAAGCAAGAGCTGTATACCATATGGTTATACAGACAATTACTATGTCTTGCATATAGACAAATTAAAAACCTATGTAGTTTTTTTCTTAGAAATCAACATGTGATAATATGATCTTTCACAGAATCTTCAATTAAAATAACTAATTACAGTGCAATTTTAAAAAGAAATCTTTTTGTTGTAAAAAGATGGATCCTCTATTCCTTGCTAAGCAGTTTCTAGAGGAGCTTTTGCCAACATCTGTAAAAGGCAGCATCTGGAATATACTATCTTAAACCTCATGTATGGTGGCATTCCACTTTTCTCCTATATTCTTATCTTCAATACCTAATCTTAATCACTTAAAAAACACTGTAAAACTATGTGATTAATATAAAGTAATTTAAATAGACATTGCAATTATTTTATCACATGTACATGTTTACTATTTACATATGCTTTTCCAATTTTTGTTTTGTAGAGATTTTCATCCAGCCTACTCCAATAGTAACTTACAGAGTTACAGGTGGCATTCTGGACTTTTACATTTTTCTAGGAGATACTCCAGAACAAGTAGTTCAACAGTATCAAGAGGTGTGTTTCAGGTTTATTTTATAAAATTTTTTCTACCATACTTTCAGACATGTCTACATATTAAAATGATTTTAGCTAAGATATTTGAGGCCTCTTAGCTAAATATATTTTTAAACCTTACCATTTCTCAGATATGAGAAAGTGTTTCTTATTTTTGTTTTTGTTATACAGTGACACCTAGGTATATTTAGATGTCTACATTTCAGATATCAAGTTGTTTCTTGCTTCTAGGCAGGTGAGATCAGTAGTTGGATTCCTTTGAGATGTGGCATATTAAATCTTATTCAAGACCTTCTTTGGTGGGATAAAACAAAAGGAAATATCTTATCTTCAAGTCTGAGGATAAGTAATGGGCATATAGGTCATTCATCCCTTTGATAAGAATCTTAGAGGCAAGTGAGTTATGAGGAAGGTTACTGAAACTTGCTGTTAATGTACCATAGGTAAATTCCAGGAAAATTGGCTCTGACACTCAGGCTTAGAAGGAAAGATTTTGAAACATAGTCTGAGGTCCTAACTTCTTGAGGTTACTGTCTAAACAACTCTCATTTACCTATTAAATAACGTCTTAGTGTACCTGAGCCCAAGATGGACCTTAGAAAGGTGAGGAATCCAAGGCGTATTTTGAGCCTAATTCTAGACGTTTCTCCCATGTAAATTGTTCTCCTGTGACTGTTAGTGTATATAATTTCTGGTGTTATTATGAAAAATAAATCATTTTTATAGATATAAGATTTAAGAATCATGCTTATTTATAAAATCTTGTTTTATTGATAAATCTCTTGACATATAAGTCCCATTTTCAAAATGATCTCAAAAGAGAAGCAATTACTATCAAAAACTTTAGTTAGGATCTAAAAACCTGAAATAAGAGTAGGTAGGGTTTTACACAATTGAATAATTTACAATGTCTAGCAATTCCCAAATTGCTGTTCATAAATGTGAATTTCAGAAAGGCAACAAAATTTACAGTCTCTATAATATGAAATCATAGTTATTGTATACAGTTATCACACCATCAAAAGAGGGGAAAGCACATTTTTGTAAAAATTTGATATTTTATTTGTGAAATATTAGTTGGGACAGTTGTCTATTACATGCCAGGTAAAGTCTGTGGTCAGCAGTAGTTGAGTTTGAGTCATGCTTGACA
The DNA here is from genome assembly GCF_949752795.1 of Hyperoodon ampullatus. NCBI lineage: Eukaryota > Metazoa > Chordata > Mammalia > Artiodactyla > Ziphiidae > Hyperoodon > Hyperoodon ampullatus. The sequence continues at coordinate 63,913,310 of NC_136918.1, forward strand.
TGAGAATGCAACATTCATGTGATATAGCAGTCCACTTGCATACATCATTTTATGGGCAGATTTGTAGAAGCTTGAACTTAAAGAATAAGATAAATGACTTGTATAGAATATAGCACTATTAATCACTGCTGCATTTCAATGGGGCACAAATTATGTAGAGAGAGGCAAAAAAACCTACTTCTTGTTTGAAGAAAAACAAATTATCCTCTCTGTATAAATTAATACATTAGTGGTCCCAGTATGTCAAAATTTAAAACATAATGCATTTGAATGATTAGACCGTTTCATAAGTTTTAAAGTTAATATATACATATAAGTTATAAGATTTATACATAAATTAATATAATATATAATAAAATATGTTTTATACATTTTTATAAAAATAAATTATGTGATACATATAATACACACACACACACACACACACACACACACACAGAAATTTCAATCACATGTCCAAATCTTTAAAGAAGTTCAATGGAGCATAAGGTGTTTATGAATAGAGTTTAAACATACTGAGTTTAGGGGGAGTTTTATTTGATACCAAGTTTTTAAAAATTAATTTAATGCTTAAATTGAATAGAATACAATAACCTGAGTTTTTTTAATTTATATTTTATTTTTACATAGCACCTTTTTTTAACATCTTTATTGGAGTATAATTGCTTTACAATGGTGTGTTAGTTTCTGCTGTAAAACAAAGTGAATCAGCTATACATACACATATATCTCCATATCTCCTCCCTCTTTCGTCTCCCTCCCACCCTCCCTATCCAACCCCTCTAGGTGGTCACAAAGCACCTAGCTGATCTCCCTGTGTTATGCTGTTGCTTCCCCCTAGCTATCTATTTTACATTTGGTAGTGTATATATGTCCATGACACTCTCTCACTTTGTCCCAGCTTACCCTTCCCCCTCCCCATATCCTCAAGTTCATTTTCTAGTAGGTCTGAGTCTTTATTCCCATCTTTCCCATAGCACTTTTTAGACCTACATGATGAAGAAATCATGGATCCAAAAAAAAGTATATTACATAAAGATACATATATATAAACATATATATATATATATATATATATATATATATATATATATATATATATATATATACACACACACATAAGCCAAAGAAAACCCATCATGCCAAATAAGATATTTGTCTTAATGTAACCTAATACTTAGTTTTTGGTGAGAAAACTTAATATCAGTTGCATTCATCTTTCCATGTGCAAAATCCTGTGCTCTGTTGTGATGAGACACTGGTGCTCTGTTGTGAGTTTGCACTGAGCCTGCTTGGGCCACCAGAGAGTGGGAGGAGAAGGGCCCATTTGGCCCTTGGAGGAGGGAAGAAACCAATGTCCTACATGTGAATATAAGTACCTTATGAAATAACTGCCTGGGATCCTTGTAGAAATATATTTTATTAATATTTTTGCAAACTCAGAGAGAAATAAGTGCCAAAATGCAAGGAGATAGAAATTGTATACTTTTAAACATCTCTTTTTCTTATGTGATTATCATTCATTCATTCATTTTGTTGCTACAAGAAGTGGGAGTGTGGTGGGACAATACTCTTTTTCTCAAATCTCTTTAAGGCTATTCTTTTATTCTCTTTTTTAACTTTCCATGCAGAGCAAAATATACTTTTGTAAATGCTACTTTTTTAAGTGCTACCTTTCTGATTTTTTAACACAAAATTAACAAAAGATGAGTGACAGAACATAAACTTGCTAAGTGTTTCATAACAAAATTCTAAGAGAATATCCAGGATACATTTAGAATGCAGATACAAAATCTTTGTTTAAAATATGTAGTTAAACTCAAATCAATACTAGAGATGTAACAATAAGAAGCATATTAATATTTGTTTCTAATGTTCATTTTTGAGACTAATTAAATATCCATTTACTTCAAGCTCATTGGACGACCAAAAATGCCAGCATATTGGAGTCTTGGTTTCCAACTTAGTCGCTGGAATTATAAGTCACTTGATGTAGTGAAAGAAGTGGTACGAAGAAATCGGGAAGCTGGCATACCATTTGTAAGTAGGATGAAGGGTTTGTGGGAATATATTTCAAGTTAAATGTTGTCATATAATAATAATTGTAGGAAATTGTCAGGATTATCATATATACCATATAGATATAGATATAAATATAAATTATTAAGCTGGTTTTTTAATGATAAAGTACACATTATGTCCATATGCAATGTCCAGGCCTACCTGAATTTTGAGAACTGATTATTAGTTATACTACACTAGAAGACATGTTGAAGTGTGAACAAAATTATAGACAGTTTTTTAAATATACTTTATTTTTAGAGCTTATATACTTTTTAATAAAATTTTAATGTATTTTATGTAATGTGCAGTTTGGTTTTTTATCCAAAGAACCCCATATATGTACATATACATATATATATATATATCGACCTAATACATATCCAGTGATCATCACTGAAACAAATGTGAATAATCATTTAATGCTTGTGTACTTTAGAATTAGAAAAACTAGTTTTATAAGCAATTACACTGTGTCTTTAGTGAAATAAAAGAGATCTAAGTTCATTTACTTTTTAATCATTATATTTATAATACAAATTCTTTGGACTTAAAGGTTGAGGTGATTAGAGGGTTCTTTCAGTACTGTTTATTGAAATATACTCTGCTAATTTTCAGGATACACAGGTCACTGATATTGACTATATGGAAGACAAGAAAGACTTTACTTATGATCAAGTTGCATTTAATGGCCTCCCTGAATTTGTTCAAGATTTGCATGACCATGGGCAGAAATATGTCATCATCTTGGTAATAACTGATTATATATATATTATTTGTAGTATCTACACATTTGTAAATTAATTGATTCTCTATAGTTTCTTTTCTCAATATTAGGACCCTGCAATTTCCATAGAGAAACGTGCCAATGGAGCAGCATATGAAACCTACGAAAGGGGAACTGCACAAAATGTGTGGGTAAATGAGTCAGATGGGACTACAGCAATTATTGGAGAGGTAAAGCATGATATTCATTAAGTTTGTGTTGCTCAGATTTTCTGTTGTGCAACAACAAAGTATTTCAGAGTGTGTGTGTTTGTGTGTGTGTGTGTGAGTTTATTTGCTTTCAAATCTGCATTTAATATTTAACTGCATAGAGAAATTTTAGAGCAAATATTTCAATTATCTCTAAACAGTTTTTGTAGAAAGACAGATAATTTTCAGTGACATAAACAAAACTAATGATAAAATATATGATAAATTATTTGGATTATTATAAAATTCTGATCATTTGGACTTCCGGGTAAGATGGAGGAAGAGTAAGACGCGGAGATCACCTTCCTCCCCACGGATACACCAGAAATACAGCTACACGTGGAACAGCTCCTACAGAACACCTACTGAACGCTGGCAGAAGACCCCAGACCTCCCAAAAGGCAAGAAACTCCCAACAAACCTGGGTAGGGCAAAGCGGAGAGATTCCCGCACAGAGGATCGGTGCCGAGCGGCACTCACCAGCCCGAGAGGCTTGTCTGCTCGCCCGCCGGGGCAGGCGGCGCTGGAAGCTGAGGCTCGGGCTTCGGTCAGAGCGCAGGGAGAGGACTGGGGCTGGCGGTGAGAACTCAGCCTGAAGGGGGCTAATGTGCCACAGCTAGCCGGGAGGGAGTCCGGGAAAACTCTGGAGCTGCCGAAGAGGCAAGAGACTTTTTCTTCCCTCTTGGTTTCCTGGTGCTCGAGGAGAGGGGATTAAGAGCGCTGCTTAAAGGAGCTCCACAGACGGGCGCGAGTCGCAGCAGAAAGCACGGAGCCCAGTGACGGGCGTGGGACGCTGGGGCTGCTGCTGCTGCCGCCAAGAAGCCTGTGTGTGAGCGCAGGTCACTGTCCACACCCCCCTTCCGGGGACACTGTGCAGCCGGCCACTGCCGGGGTCCCGGGATCCAGGGGCGGCTTCCCTGGGAGAACGCACGGTGCGCCTCGGGCTGGTGCAACGTCACGCCGGCCTCTGCCACTGCAGGATCATCCCGCACTCCGTGCCCGTCCCTCCCGCCCGGCCTGAGTGAGCCAGAGTCCACTAAGAGGCTGCTTCTTTAACCCTGTCCTGTCTGAAGAACAGATGCCCTGCGGCAACCTACACGCTGAGGCGGGGCCAAATCCAAAGCTGAGACCCAGGAGATGTGAGAACAAAGAAGAGAAAGGGAAACCTCTCCCAGCAGCCTCAGAAGCAGCGGATTAAAGCTCCACAATCAACTTGATATACCCTGCATCTGTGGAATACATGAATAGACAACAAATCATCCCAAATTGAGGCGCCAGGAGTCAGTGCTGTGCCTCTGAGGTGGGAGAGCCAACTTCAGGACACTGGTCCACAAGAGACCTCCCAGCTCCACATAATACCAAAACAGCGAAAATCTTCCAGAGATCTCCATCTCAACACCAGCACCCAACTTCACTCAACGACCAGCAAGCTACAGTGCTGGACACCCTATGCCAAACAACTAGCAAGACAGGAACACAACGCCACCCATTATCAGAGAGGTGGCCTAAAATCATAAAAAGTCCGCAGACACCCCAAAACACACCACCAGACGTGGACCTGCCCACCAGAAAGAAAAGATCCAGCCTCATACACCAGAACACAGGCACTAGTCCCCTCCACCAGTAAGCCTAAACAACCCACTAAACAAACCTTAGCCACTGGGGACAGACACCAAAAACAACGGGAACTACGAACCTGCAGCCTTCAAAAAGGAGACCCCAAACACAGTAACATAAGCAAAATGAGAAGACAGAAAAACACACAGCAGGAGAAGGAGCAAGATAAAAACCCACCAGACCTAACAAATGAAGAGGTAATAGGCAGTCTACCTGAAAAAGAATTCAGAATAATGATGGTAAAGATGATACAAGATTCTATTTCCAAGATCCAAAATCTTGGAAATAGAATAGACAAAATGCAAGAAACAGTTAACAAGGACCTAGAAGAACTAAAGATGAATCAAGCATCGATTCAAAACACAATAAATGAAATAAAAAATACTCTAGATGGGATCAATAGCAGAATAACTGAGGCAGAAGAACGGATAAGTGAGGTGGAAGATAAAATAGTGGAAATAAGTGATGCAGAGCAAAATAAAGAAAAAACAATGAAAAGAACAGAGGACAGTCTCAGAGACATCTGGGACAACATTAAAGCACCAACATTCGAATTATAGGGGTTCCAGAAGAAGAAGAGAAAAAGAAAGAGACTGAGAAAATATTTGAAGAGATTATAGTTGAAAACTTCCCTAATATGGGAAAGGAAATAGTTAATCAAGTCCAGGAGGCACAGAGAGTCCCATACAGAATAAATCCAAGGAGAAATACGCCAAGACACATATTAATCAAACTGTCAAAAATTAAACACAAAGAAATCATATTAAAAGCAGCAAGGGAAAAGCAACAAATAACACACAAGGGAATCCCCATCAGGTTAACAGCTGATCTCTCAGCAGAAACTCTACAAGCCAGAAGGGAGTGGCAGGACATAATTAAAGTGATGAAGGAGAAAAACCTGCAACCAAGATTACTCTAACCAGCAAGGATCTCATTCAGATTTGATGGAGAAATTAAAACATTTACAGACAAGCAAAAGCTGAGAGAGTTCAGCACCACCAAACCAGCTTTACAACAAATGCTAAAGGAACTTCTCTAGGCAAGAAACACAACAGAAGGAAAAGAACTACAATAACGAACCCAAAACAATTAAAGAAATGGGAATAGGAGCATACATATCGATAATTACCTTAAATGTAAATGGATTAAATGCTCCCACCAAAAGACACAGATTGGCTGAATGGATACAAAAACAAGACCCATATATATGCTGTCTACAAGAGACCCACTTCAGACCTAGAGACACATACAGACTGAAAGTAAGGGGATGGAAAAAGATATTCCATGCAAATGGAAACCAAAAGAAAGCTGGAGTAGCAATTCTCATATCAGAGAAAATAGACTTTAAAATAAAGACTACTAGAGGAGACAAAGAAGGACACTACATAATGATCAAGGGATCGATCCAGGAAGAAGATATAACAATTGTAAATATTTATGTACCAAACATAGGAGCACCTCAATACATAAGGGAAATACTAACAGCCATAAAAGGAGAAATCGACAGTAACACAATCATAGTAGGGGACTTTAACACCCCACTTTCACCAATGGACACATCATCCAAAATGAAAATAAATAAGGAAACACAAGCTTTAAATGATACATTAAACAAGATGGACTTAATTGATATTTATACGACATTCCATCCAAAAACAACAGAATACACATTTTTCTCAAGTGCTCATGGAACATTCTCCAGGATAGATCATATCTTGGGTCACAAATCAAGCCTTGGTAAATTTAAGAAAATTGAAATTGTATCAAGTATCTTTTCCGACCACAATGCTATGAGACTAGATATCAATTACAGGAAAAGAGCAGTAAAAAATACAAACACATGGAGGCTAAACAATACAGTACTTATTAACGAAGTGATCACTGAAGAAATCAAAGAGGAAATTAAAAAATACCTAGAAACAAATGACAATGGAGACACGACGACCCAAAACCTATGGGATGCAGCAAAAGCAGTTCTAAGAGGTAAGTTTAAAGAAATACAATCGCACCTTAAGAAACAGGAGACATCTTGAATAAACAACCTAAACTTGCACCCAAAGCAATTAGAGAAAGAAGAACAAAAACATCCCAAAGTTAGCAGAAGGAAAGAAATCATAAAAATCAGATCAGAAATAAATAAAAAAGAAATGAAGGAAACGATAGCAAAGATCAATAAAACTAAAAGCTGGTTCTTTGAGAAGATAAACAAAATTGATAAACCATTAGGCAGACTCATCAAGAAAAAAAGGGAGAAGACTCAAATCAATAGAATTAGAAATGAAAAAGGAGAAGTAACAACTGACACTGCAGAAATACAAAAGATCATGAGAGATTACTACAAGCAACTCTATGCCAATAAAATGGACAACCTGGAAGAAATGGACAAATTCTTAGAAATGCACAACCTGCCAAGACTGAATCAGGAAGAAATAGAAAATATGAACAGACCAATCACAAGCACTGAAATTGAAACTGTGATAAAAAATCTTCCAACAAACAAAAGCCTAGGACCAGATGGCTTCACAGGCGAATTCTATCAAGCATTTAGAGAAGAGCTAACACCTATCCTTCTCAAACTCTTCCAAAATATAGCAGAGGGAGGAACACTCCCAAACTCATTCTATGAGGCCACCATCACCTTGATACCAAAACCAGACAAGGATGTCACAAAGAGAGAAAACTACAGGGCAATATCACTGATGAACATAGATGCAAAAATCCTCAACAAAATACTAGCAAACAGAATCCAACAGCACATTAAAAGGATCATACACCATGATCAAGTGGTGTTTATTCCAGGAATGCAAGGATTCTTCAATATATGCAAATCAATCAACGTGATACACCATATTAACAAATTGAATGAGAAAAACCATATGATCATCTCAATAGATGCAGAGAAAGCTTTCGTCAAAATTCAGCATCCATTTATGATAAAAACCCTGCAGAAAGTAGGCATAGAGGGAACTTTCCTCAACATAATAAAGGCCATATATGACAAACCACAGCCAGCATCATCCTCAATGGTGAAAAACTGAAACCATTTCCACTAAGATCAGGAAGAAGACAAGGTTGCCCACTCTCACCACTCTTATTCAACATAGTTTTGGAAGTTTTAGCCACAGCAATCAGAGAAGAAAAGGAAATAAAAGGAATCCAATTCGGAAAAGAAGAAGTAAAGCTGTCACTGTTTGTAGATGACATGATACTATACATAGAGAATCCTAAAGATGCTACCAGAAAACTACTAGAGCTAATCAATGAATTTGGTAAAGTGGCAGGATACAAAATTAATGCACAGAAATCTCTTGCATTCCTATATACTAATGATGAAAAATCTGAAAGTGAAATCAAGAAAACACTCCCATTTACCATTGCAACAAAAAGAATAAAATATCTAGGAATACACCTACCTAAGGAGACAAAAGACCTGTATGCAGAAAATTATAAGACACTGATGAAAGAAATTAAAGATGATACAAATAGATGGAGAGATATACCATGTTCTTGGATTGGAAGAATCAACATTGTTAAAATGACTCTACTACCCAAAGCAATCTACAGATTCAATGCAATCCCTATCAAACTACCACTGGCATTTTTCACAGAACTAGAACAAAAAATTTCACAATTTGTATGGAAACACAAAAGACCCCGAATAGCCAAAGCAATCTTGAGAACGAAAAATGGAGCTGGAGGAATCAGGCTCCCTGACTTCAGACTATACTACAAAGCTACAGTAATCAAGACAGTATGGTACTGGCACAAAAACAGAAAGATAGATCAATGGAGCAGGATACAAAGCCCAGAGATAAACCCACGCACATATGGTCACCTTATCTTTGATAAAGGAGGCAGGAATGTACAGTGGAGAAAGGACAGTCTCTTCAATAAATTGTGCTGGGAAAGCTGGACAGGGACATGTAAAAGTATGAGATTAGATCACTCCCTAACACCATACACAAAAATAAGCTCAAAATGGATTAAAGACCTAAATGTAAGGCCAGGAACTATCAAACTCTTAGAGGAAAACATAGTCAGAACACTCTATGACATAAATCACAGCAAGATCCTTTTTGACCCACCTCCTAGAGAAATGGAAATAAAGACAAAAATAAACACATGGGACCTAATGAAACTTCAAAGCTTTTGCACAGCAAAGGAAACCATAAACAAGACCAAAAGACAACCCTCAGAATTGGAGAAAATATTTGCAAATGAAGCAACTGACAAAGGATTAATCTCCAAAATTTATAAACAGCTCATGCAGCTCAATAGCAAAAAAACAAACAACCCAATCCAAAAATGGGCAGAAGACCTAAATAGACATTTCTCAACAGAAGACATACAGACTGCCAACAAACACATGAAATGATGCTCAGCATCTTTACTCATTAGAGAAATGCAAATCAAAACTACAATGAGATATCATCTCACATCAGTCAGAATGGCCATCATCAAAAAATCTAGAAACAATAAATGCTGCAGGGGGTGTGGAAAAAAGGGAACACTCTTGCACTGCTGGTGGGAATGTGAATTGGTACAGCCGCTATGGAGAATGGCATGGAGGTTCCTTAAAAAACTAAAAATAGAACTACCATATGACCCAGCAATCCCACTACTAGGCATATACCCTGAGAAAACCATAATTCAAAAAGAGACATGTACCAAAATGTTCATAGCAGCCCTATTTACAATAGCCCAGAGATGGAAACAACCTAAGTGTCCATCATTGGATGAATGGGTAAAGAAGATGTGGCACATATATACAATGGAATATTACTCAGCCATAAAAAGAAACGAAATTGAGCTATTTGTAATGAGATGGTTGGACCGTGAGCCTGTCATACAGAGTGAAGTAAGTCAGAAAGAGAAAGACAAATACTGTATGCTGACACATATATATGGAATTTAAGAAAAAAAATATCATGAAGAACATAGGGGTAAGACAGGAATAAAGACACAGACCTACTAGAGAATGGACTTGAGGATATGGGGAGGGGGAAGGGTAAGCTGTAACAAAGTGAAAGAGCGGCATGGACATATATACACTACCAAACGTAAGGTAGATAGCTAGTGGGAAGCAGCCGCATAGCACAGGGAGATCAGCTCGGTGCTTTGTGACCGCCTGGAGGGGTGGGATAAGGAGGGTGGGAGGGAGATGCAAAAGGGAGGGGATATGGGAACATATGTATATGTATAACTGATTAAATTTGTTATAAAGCAATAAAAAAATTCTGATCATTTGATGTAAAATAATTGTATGTATAAACTGCGTACTTAAATGCTGGGTAATAGGATTTATAGTGTACATCTTCACAATGAAATCATAAGATAGCTATGATTAAAATTATTACTTCACATGTGGAAAAAAGTGAATTTGAGAGAGGTAAGGTAACTTTCCTCATGTCACAAAATTAATAAAGAGCAGTGTCAGGAAACTGCCAGCTCCAAAACGCATAATTTTTAAGCAGAACAAATATTCTTTTGGAGACAACTTTATAAGACATATCAAAAACTCATATCAGATAAAATAGAGTTTAAAATAAAGAATGTTACAAGAGACAAGGAAGGACACAACATAATGATCAAAGGATCAATCCAAGAAGAAGATACAACAATTATAAATATATATGCACCCAACATAGGAGCACCTCAACCCATAAGGCAACTGCTAACAGCTATAAAACAGGAAATCGACAGTAACACAATGATAGTGGGGTACTTTAACACCTCACTTACACCAATGGACAGATAATCCAAAATGAAAATAAACAGGGAAACAGAGGGTACACACTAGTCAGAGCACCAGTACGACCACAATGGCGGCCTCGTCCCTGCTCTGCACGATGCCCCTCTTCAGTGGTCTCGGCGCCAGCCCAACCCCACTGCTGAAGTTTCTTTTGTGGTTGCTAAAGGCCCCAGCATTGCCCCTCTTGTGCCACGACCTGGCTGTGGAGGCCAAGAAGATGTATGTGCGCAACAAGCCCCATGTGAACTTGGGTACCATTGGCCATGTAGACCACGGCAAGACCACACTGACTGCGGCCATCATGAAAATTTTAGCCGAGGGAGGTGAGGCCAAATTTTTGAAATACGAGGAGATTGACAATGCCCCGGAGGAGCGAGCCCGAGGTATCACAATTAATGCTGCACATGTGGAGTACAACACCGCTGCGCGCCACTATGCCCACACTGACTGTCCCGGTCATACAGACTACGTTAAGAATATGATCACAGGCACAGCCCCCCTCGACGGCTACATCTTGGTGGTGGCAGCCAACGATGGCCTTATGCCCCAGAACTGAGAACACTTATTACTGGCCAAACAGATTGGAGTAGAGCGTGTGGTGGTGTATGTGAACAAGGCAGATGCTGTGCAGGACTCTGAGATGGTGGAGCTGGTGGAGCTGGAGATCAGGTAACTGCTCACTGAGTTTGGCTACAAAGGGGAGGAGACTCCGATCATCATTGGCTCTGCCCTCTGTGCCCTTGAGCAACGTGACCCTGAGCTAGGCGTGAAGTCTGTGCAGAAGCTGCTGGATGCTGTGGACACTTACATCACAGTGCCCACCCAGGACCTGGAGAAGCCTTTCCTGCTGCCTATAGAGTCAGTGTACTCTATCCCCAGCCGAAGCATGGTGGTGAGAGGCACACTAGAGCGTGGCATTTTGAAGAGGGGAGATGAGTGTGAGTTCCTGGGACATAGCAAGAATATTCGCAGTGTGGTGACAGGCATCGAGATGTTCCACAAGAGCCTGGAGAGGGCAGAGGCAGGTGACAACCTTGGGGCCCTGGTCCGCGGCTTGAAGCGGGAGGACCTGAGGCGTGGCCTGGTCATGGCTAAGCCAGGTTCCATCCAGCCCCACCAGAAGGTGGAGGCACAGGTGTACATCCTCAGTAAGGAGGAGGGTGGCCGCCACAAGCCCTTTGTATCCCACTTCATGCCTGTCATGTTCTCCCTGACTTGGGACATGGCCTGTCGGATTGTCCTGCCTCCAGGGAAGGAGCTTGCCATGCCCGGGGAGGACCTGAACCTCACCCTAATCCTGCGGCAGCCAATGATCTTAGAAAACGGACACCATTTCACCCTGCGAGATGGCAACCAGACCATCGGCACCAGCCTCGTCACTGACACGCCAGCCATGACCGAGGAAGACAGGAACATCAAGTGGAGCTGAGTCTGGGCCTCTGCTGGGGCTCTCTTGTGTTCATGGCTGCCCTGGCCAGTGTTCTCTCCTGCCTCTCGTGCCCCCTTCTCAGGGCAGAGGCTGCAGCCCAGCTGAGTTGCAGCTAGACTGACACTTCCCCTGGCCAGAGGGCCACATGGCCGGCCAGGTGAGGTAGGTCAATAAACTGTTCTGTGAATAGAAAAAAAAAAAAAAATACCAAGGAAACAGAAACTTTAAATGACACAATAGACCAGATAGATTTAATTGATATTTATATGACATTCCATCATAAAACAGCAGATTACACTTTCTTCTCAAGGGCACATGGAACATTCTCCAGGATAGATCACATCTTGGGACACAAATCAAGCCTCAGTGAATTTAAGAAAATTGAAATCAAACCAAGCATCTTTTCTGATCACAACACTGTGAGATTAGAAATCAGTTACAGGGGAAAAAACATAAAAAAAAACACACATGGACGCTAAACAATACATTACTAAATAAGCAAGAGATCACTGGAGAAATCAAAGAAGAAATCAAAAAATGCCTAGAGACAAATGACAATGAAAACACGATGATCCAAAACCTATGGGATACAGCAAAAGCAGTTCTAACAGGGAAGTTTATAGCTATACAAGCCTACATCAAGAAACAAGAAAAATCTCAAATAAACAATCTAACCTGACACAAAAGGAACTGGAGAAAGAAGAACAAACAAAACCCAAAATTAGCAGAAGGAAAGAAATCATAAAGATCAGAGCAAAAATAAAGAGAAACGAAGAAAACAATAACAAAGATCAATAAAACTAAAAGCTGTTTCTTTGAGAAGAAAAACAAAATTGATAAACCATTAGCCAGAGTCATCAAGAAAAAGAGGAAGGGAATCAAATCAATAAAATTAAAAATGAAAAAGGTGAAGTAACAACAGACACCGCACAAATACAAAGCATCCTAAGAGAATACTACAAGCAGCTCTATGCCAACAAAATGGACAACCTGGAAGAAATGGACAAATTCTTACAAAGGTATAACCTTCTAAGACTGAACCAGGAAGAAACAGATAATGTGAACAAACCAATCACAAGTAATGAAACTGAAACTGTGATTAAAAATCTTCCAACAAACAAAAGTCCAAGACTAGATGGCTTCACAGGTGAATTCTATCAAACACTTAGAGAAGAGCTAACACCCATCCTTCTGAAACTCTTCCAAAAATTTACAGAGGAAGGAACACTCCCAAACTCATTCTATAAGGCCACCATCACCCTGATACCAAAACCAGACAAAAATACTACAAAAAGAGAAAATTACAGACCAATATCACTGATGAATATAGATACAAAAATCCTCAACAGAATACTAGCAAACTGAATCCAACAACACATTAAAAGGATCATACACCATGATCAAGTGGGATTTATCCCAGGGATGCAAGGATTCTTCAATATATGCAAATCAATCAATGTGATACATCACAGTAACAAATTAGAATAAAAACCATATGATCTTCTCAATAGATGCAGAAAAGTCTTTTGACAAAATTCAAAACCCATTTATGATAAAAACTCTCCAGAAAGTGGGCATAGAGGGAACCTACCTCAACATAATAAAGGCCATATATGACAAACCCACAACAAACATCATTCTCAATGGTGAAAAACTGAAAGCATTTCCTCTAAGATCAGTAATAAGACAAGCATGTCCACTCTCACCACTATTATTCAACATAGTTTTGGAAGTCCTACCTTGGCAACAGAGAAGAAAAAGAAATAAAAGGAATACAAATTGAAAAAGAAGAAGTAACACTGTCAGTGTTTGCAGATGACATGATATTATACATAGAGAATCCTAAAAATGCCACCAGAAAACTACTAGAGCTAATCAATGAATTTGGTAAACTTACAGGATACAAAATTAATGCACAGAAATCTCTTGCATTCCTCTACACTAATGATGCAAAATCTGAAAGAGAAATTAAGGAAACACTCCCATTTACCATCACAACAAAACAAATAAAATACCTAGGAATAAAGCTACCTAGGGAGACAAAAGACCTGTATGCAGAAAACTATAAGAAACTGATGAAAGAAATTAAAGATGATACCATCAGATGGAGAGATATACCATGTTCTTGGATTGGAAGAATCAATATTCTGAAAATGACTATACTACCCAAAGCAATCTAAATATTCAATGCAATCCCTATGAAGTTACCAATAGCATTTTTTACAGAACTACAACAAAAAATCTTAAAATTTGTATGGAGACACAAAAGACCCCGAATAGCCAAAGCAGTCTTGAGGGAAAAAAATGGAGCTGGAGGAATCAGACTCCCTGTCTTCAGACTATAGTACAAAGCTACAGTAATTAATACAATATGGTACTGGCACAAAAACAGAAACATAGATTAATGAAAAAAGATAGGAAGTCCAGAGATAAACCCATGCACCTATGGTCAACTAATCTATGACAAGGAGGCAAGGATATACAATGGAGAAAAGACAGTCTCTTCAATAAGTGGTGCTGGGAAACCTGGACAGCTACATGTAAAATAATTAAATTAGAACACTCCCTAACACCATACACAAAAATAAACTCAAAATGGATTCACGACCTAAATGTAAGACCGTACACTATAAAACTCTTAGAGGAAAACAAGGGAAGAACACTCTTTGACATAAATCACAGTGCATTAATTTTGTATCCTGTAAGTTTACCAAAGATCTTTTTTGATCCACCTCCTAAAGTAATGGAAAAAAAAAACAAAAATAATCAAATGGGACCTAATTTAACTTAAATGCTTTTGCCCAACAAAGGAAACCATAAACAAGATGAAAAGACAACCCTCAGAATGGGAGAAAATATTTGTAAATGAATCAACAGACAAAAGATTAATCTCCAAAATATATAAACAGCTCATGCAGCTCAGTATTAAAAACAACAGACAACCCAATCCAAAAATGGGCAGAAGACCTAAATGGACATTTCTACAAAGAAGACATACAGATGGCCAAGAAGCACATGAAAACCTGCTCAACATCACTAATTATTAGAGAAATGAAAATCAAAACTACAATGAGGTATCACCTCACACCAGTTAGAACGGGCATCATCAGAAAATCTACAAACAACAAATGCTGGAGAGGGTATGGAGAAAAGGGAATCCTCTTGCACCCTTGGTAGGAATGTAAATTGATACATCCACTATGGAGAACAGTATGGAGGTTCCTTAAAAAACTAAAAATATAACTACCATATGACCCAGCAATCCTACTACTGGCATATACTCAGAGAAAACCATAATTCAAAAAGACACATGCAGAACAGTGTTCATTGCAGCACTATTTACAATAGCCAGGTCATGGAAGTAACCTAAATGCCCATCAACAGACAAATGGATAAAAAGATGTGGTACATATATACAATGGAATATTATTCAGCTATAAAAAGGAATGAAATTGATTCATTTGTTGAGACATGGTTGGATCTAGAGACTGTCATACAGAGTGAAGTAAGTCAGAAAGAGAAAAACAAATATCACATATTAAAGTATGTATGTGGAACCTAGAAAAATGGTGCAGATGAACTGGTTTGCAGGGCAGAAGTTGAGACACAGATGTAGAGAACAAACGTATGGATGCCAAGTGGGGAAAGCTGCAGGAGTGTGGGGATGGTGGTGTGCTGAATTGGGTGCTTGGGATTGACATGTATACACTGATGTGTATAAAATTGATGACTAATAAGAACCTGCTGTATAAAAAAATAAATAAAATAAAATTCAAAAAAAAAACCTAATACTAAACTTTCTTTGAGTTATTTGTGTGGAAGTATATTAATATAAATGTTTCAGACATTACATGAAATTCCTAAAATCTTAAACGTTCTGGCATAATGTTATAAGTCATAATTCTAGTCATTACCTTAAAATGTATATCTCAGAAATAACTACATTTCCTTGTCAATTGCATTATTATGAACTTTCTTCAAATCTTTAACCACGGTCATTTTTAAGTCTTTTGTCATTTAGAGACAGCTCTGGGTGTACTCTTTTGCTTTTGCAAAAGTGTTCCTATAAAAGCATTTTGTCTTCAAGGAATTCATGGAAAAGACTCTGACAAGCACAGGTTTCTGCTAACTGACTATACTGCTGAACTGAATGAATAAGCATTTCAGAACTCTAATGGAAAATTGATGAATTCATAAAAGTGCTAACAAAAGATCAAGATAAATAAATTAATTACATGGGACTAAGTGAACTGATGAGGATGATTATAATTTTTGTGACTTTGTTTGAAAAAAAAAGAATCAATAAAAAAATGTGATTCTAGATACATTATCCTGATAATTTCACTTCTGTAATTTAATCAAAGGAAATAAAACAGGAGAAAATATTAATTTATGAAAACATTTTATTATAGCATTATTTACAATGATAAAGAATATCCTGACCATCACTTTCTATCACATTCATCAAAGTTAAAATTACTACTGAAAGTTTTCTTCAAATAATTATGAGTTCCATCAGGAAACAAAACCCAATATTCCTCCCCATAGTGCCCATTAATATCTCAGAGAATACATTTTGTTATGACCTGTTCTGTTGAATATGGACAGATCAGATAGCCAATATGCATAATTTGGATATAAAACAATATTATTTATCCCAATACATCTGAAATTGAATTCCTCTTGTTGAATGTCATTATTTTAAATAGTAAGTAAAATAATTTGAAGAAGCATAAATCATAAAGAGGTAGCACCATACATGTAGTGTTTAATAGCGTGGAACCTGATATGAGACTGCCTAGATTTGAATTCCTTCTGTACCACTTAGTAGCGGTGTAACCTTGAAAAACTTCTCTGTTCCTCACTTCTCCCATCTGTAAAATGGGTTTAATTATACTACTTACCTCAGCTGTAAAGTGATGATAAAATTAGTACCTATTCCCTAAAATTCATATGAAGATTTAATGAATTAATAACTAAAAGCACTTGGAACAGTCCCCAGCACACAATAAGAGTTATATTCACACTTGTTAAATAAAAATAAATACACAAGGAATACTTTTGCTTGAATTTCTTGGAAACAAATGTCTTTGGAAATGAACTAATGTAATTTATTTTATCAGACAATGCATATATTATACAGTTTTTGTTTATTTGTTTTTTAACTTAACCCACTAGATGCTAAAAAATAAATTAGTGAAGTCAAAATAGCAGCTGCATCCCATATTCTTATATTTTTCCCAACTTAAGTGCTTCATGTTCTCACTCTCTCTTTACTTTAACTATCAATACTTTCCCTTAAATGAACTTTAAAGTAGACCTGAGATTATTATAAATATAGATGGTGCATGGATCACATATACGTAAAGAAGTACAATGTCATAACTTCAATAATTTTTTACTCTTATTCTTCACTCAGTTTGATTTTTCATTAATTTTTGAATTTTCATTTATTTATGTTTCTTTTTATTTATGTATATATGTGAATGATCTATTCTTCCAGGTATGGCCAGGATTAACAGTATACCCTGATTTCACTAATCCAAACTGCATAGAATGGTGGGCAAATGAATGCAGTATTTTCCATCAACAAGTGAATTATGATGGACTTTGGATTGTAAGTGGTTACTTTAGACTTGTGATTTTGGACAATGAGCATAGGATTATTTTTCCATAAAAATGATTATTAAGTTGACAAAAATATTTTATAACATATTGAACATAAAATTAGTGTTCTTATATTTTTCTAGAATGTATAAATGTCATACCTGTCATGTTCATGGGTCAGAAAAAGAATACAAACTAAAAACTGTAAATTGAGATTTTTCTTATCCAGTAATATACTTTATAGGATAAAGTTCATTTCTGTCACTAAGGTGTTGTACCTTTATGACTAATAATTTATGTTGAAAAGAGTTAACAAAATTTGGAGATTAGCCTACAGTAGTGCAACTTCAAAAACTTTTACTAAAGTCTGCAGTAGTCAATCAAGCAATTGCAGCAACATGAACTTAAATAAGCCCTCAGCCTTTAGAAACTTTCCTTTTAGTAAGTTATTAAGTGGAACAAATCAAAATTGGCAGTAGGTTAAGTGTTTTATCTCAAGATAAACAACAACAACCAACAAATAATATCCTAGATTACTGTTAAAGTTATTAAAGGAAAACACTAATTTTTAAACGTTTCTTTGGACGAAGTTTTATATCTGTAGCTATTGATGCCTGCTGGTAGATTTATAATTTAGAATAATACTGATGATAGTCAATGATTTAGTGTCTTTTGTTAAGGAAACTGTAACAATATTTGGGGAATGAAACTACTTGGTGATCCCAGAATTCTATATTTCAGAAAAAAATATCTAATAATCTTGAGCACAGAGAGAACATGGGGGATGTTTTTCATAGGTATTACAACTGTACGGAATTTTGGAAGGAGAGAGAATGGATATCTGGGAATAGTTAAATTTTTTGATTGTTTAGATCACAGTATCTCTACTTTCCTAAAGTTCTCATTATTAATTCAGTCATTATTTAAATTATTTATTTATTCAATCAATTACAAGTGTTTATTTTGCATCATCATGAATATGTGGAGTTGAGTAGAAGGTTAACATAACCATCAGAATTCCTATGAAGGTAATAGAATGAAGATGGAGAGGCTTTGTTATTTGACACAAAATCAGTGAGATTGCAGTGATGATACCTAGCTGCTGGTAGAAATAACAAAAAAATTGCAATCTGCTCTTGTGTTTTGTTTTTAATTCTAGCTCCAATTTCAATTATATTATTTAATGTAAATTAAAAGTACATTTTTTCCTTCTTTCCTTTATTTTTCTTTCTTTTCTTTCTTTCTTTTTCTTGTATAGGAAAAACTTGAATCCACTACAGCAGAGTTACAAGTATAAATGACATTTAGGAATAGTGAAAAAGCATCTGATTGTGCTATATAGAGAGAATGTACTTCATTTCCTACATCCATTGAAGACTGAAATACATGATTCATCTCCAAAGAGAGGGAGGGATGGGAAGTAGAGGAGCATCTGAGAAAAATAGAGTAGTTATGATACTAATACAGAAGCATTTTGACTAATGCTTATGATAACCAGTATGATTTCAAAGCTCACTAAATATCACTGAATTAATATATGCTATGTATAAGCAGTGAATATTCTTCTTCTAGCTCTTACCTGAATAATTGCCAAACCCTACTGCTAGATTGTTTCTCAAATTCTTTTTCTTTTTTCAGGTTATTTTTTCTGACAGAATGAATTAATAGTAAAGCAGTGTTATTTAACTGATGAAATTTTATTTTCATGTCAAATATTTAGTTTTATAATTTTCTAGACTTTTAACTTAGATTCAGTGCTAATGCTTTAAAATTTTAAATTTAAATATTATAATAATTTTGGGAAATGATATGAACTTAATTGTAATTGAAAAATAGACTTTAGCATATAAACACATTATGGTTGAATTCTCTTTTTTTGTATCATGCTTAAGATAATCTAATATTTGAAAAATAAGAGCCTCCTGTTTTGGTATAATTAAGACTAATGCTGTGATTTCAAAATAAAAAAACATTAGTATTTTTAAAATTCAAGGAATATTTCCATTTTTCTGAAAAAATAAGCATATTTTTGGATCATGTTTTTACTATGATTTTGTTCTTTAAAATCTAACAAGCAGAATTCTTCCATAAAGAAATCTAATAATTTAATATATAGTTTTGGGAAACTTAAAATTCATTGAGAAGATATATCCAAACACATTCATATATAAAAATAACTGGGGGTTTAATTGGATATATTATCTGTACATTTTATAGGATTCTTAGAAAAAAATCAGTTATTTAAAAATTTCTTTGAAAATAGGGTTATTTTTATTTAGATTTAGTTTAAAAGTGAAGTTATGAAATGCCACCAGATTTTTATACAGTTTTCATTAGATTTTAAAAAACATCTCTAAAAATGGTATTGACAATTCCTAGAAATGATCACTACTAGACTTGAGGTGATTTTAATGATACTGTAGGAGTACTTATTACTATCAATCCACTGAGTCCTTTGTCTCATGACTTACAGTGCTTGAATCTACTGGCTGTAATATTGACAATGCTAATCAAATTCACTTTCACATGACATTAAATAAATGTAACATCACTTAAATACTTGAATAGGTTAGAGAAAAGTATTTTCAGAATTTTGAAAGAAGCAAAAATACAAAATACATTAAAACAGATACAAATAAATTCTATTAAATTATGAGTAGTAAGTTTAACCTATTAATAATATAATCTTTTCAAATAAACATTTTAATAAAAAATAATCAAATATCAAATGCTTTGTTTTAAATATGGTTAAAGTCTATTTTGAGTAAGTGCTATAAGAGCTTGTGAATTTTATTTCAAGTTTTCAAATACTTAGTTCAAATAGAATAACATTAATTTCAGAGTTAAATGTTTTGTCCTTGCACTTCCTTGGTGAATATTATATACAAGAGGTAATAAAATGGTTTAGAAAAAGACTCAAAATTTAAAATAATGCAACTCAGTTCCATTTATGAGTTTCAGTAGTTGAAGCTGTTTTTGAATTTAATTCAGTTAGTACATTCATGAAGAAAAATTACTTAGGTTCATCTAAAATTATTGGCTGTACAACTATAGTATCTCTTTGTATTAATTTTACTGGATATAGGACAACAAAATTGAATATAATATATCAGGTAATTTTAATAAAATAACCCCAATGTGTACTTTAGAATAACTACATAATTGTCCTTTGTGGCTATTAAGAAAACAAAAATCTGTTACATAATGAGAAATTTATTATTTTCTCCCTTGAGCAGCCTTCATTTTTCACATTAATTCCATCTGAGCATCATTTTGATGGGAGAAGGGAAGAGTGATAAAGAGAATATACTTCTGAGGAAAACAAAATTAACAAGGGACTTGAATGAGTGTGATGCCTTTGTGAGAGCAGAGAGAACGTATTATAGAGATATGGGAAATAAGGCTCAAAAATTCTTTGATGCCATTAACAGGGATGGAGAAAGACATACACATTTCTTGAGCATGTGTAGTGTAATATATGATTTTATATTAATAATCTTTTTTACTCCAAAGATTTTACTTAACTGGTTATGGACTAGAACTAGTAAACAGCAAGACAATACTGGGGCCTCAGTTTACAAGGCAAGAAAATCCATAAATGCAATACCCCACAACTCTGACTCCAAGAGATATTTAGGTCACTGGTTCCCATAATGTGGCCCAGGAGTGCTAGGATTCCCTGAGAATCTTCCCATGATTCAATAAGCTCATAACCATTTTCATTAGAATACTAAAATGCTGTTTGACTTTTTTCACTTTCATTCTCTCATGAAAGTGTAGTAGTTGTATGCTAGGCAAAAAGTGTTGTGCCTAGTTGCTAGCAAGGCACATCATAGAAACTAGATAAATGCCAGCTGAAATTAATAAACTATGTTGAATAAATGAATGTGCTGGAAATATGTACAATGATAGTCTCACAGTGAGAAGACTGATACAACCATTTAGAAAAGACAGTTGCTTAATACTTTTAATGTAATATAATTAATGCTTTATATGTATAATTAAAACTAGGTAAATCACATATATTGGGTTGTATAAAATCATTTAATCCCACCTAAGATACCTCTGTAATCTGGTATATACATTTATGAAAAAACAAATATTATTTTTCTCACTATAATGACTTGTTCATGCTGGAAGTATTTTGGAATCAAGTAGTGAGAATAGTTAAGCAAGTTTGTTTGTAGGTTGGTAGCTTATATATGTCTTCTAGGAGCAGAGGAACATCATGGTTGCCCTAGATAAAATATTTACAAACAAGTAGAGAGTTTCTGCTTATATGATTTAGAATTACTTAAAATCTGCTGTTCTTTATCTTATATCCATTCAGGACATGAATGAAGTTTCCAGCTTTATTCATGGTTCAAAGAAAGGATGCAGTGACAACAAACTGAATTACCCAGCTTTTACTCCTGGTAAATTTCATTTAACTATCTCCTTACCATTAATTGAGAATAGTTATCTTTATTTACTGGTAAATTGTAGCATATATTTCTAAATCACAAACTTTGATATAATTTTGAGACCCTGAAATAACTGGTATTTTGTTTATTTTTTTGTTTTATTTCTGGCCAAAACATTTATGTCTAAGAGAAGGAGTATGTTTTTAAATTTTGGTGTAAATTATTGATTTGTCTTTACCTCTGATGAACTGCCCATGATTAAATGATTAATGAAAAGAAACAAAATTGGTTTGAAATCATAATTTAAGTGATCAAATTTGTTCCTTGAGCACTTTGCTTTAAGGCTCTGCAGTTATTAGATGTACCTGATGTGAATAGTTACATCTCACTTATTCCAAAAAGCATGTTTTCATCATTAAAATCAGTAAAAAAATTTCACCAAAGAAACAGAAGTGCTCTGAGGGGAGTAGATTATTATAAGTATATCTGAAGAAAGATGACAATAATTATCACAGTACAATATAATCCTGCAAATTAAAGCACAATAAAATCTGAAAATCAGAGATTTAAATAATTTGTTATTGTGTAAAAGGTCTACATGTGTGGAATTAGGTTATATTTAAATAAATTATAAAGCTTTCAAATGGGTCTATAGTTACATGATTTATAATATATATATATATATATATATATTTCTATATGCATGTTAAAGTGTATTTTCTCCATGAATTTATTTATTACTGAAGTTAGGAAACAGAGTATTCATTATTGTAAGTGCAAATGTAATTTTTAATCGGTAAGAGTAAAGGGTGAAGACCCAACTGGAACTTAGCATAAATTGTTGTCTTTCATTACTTTTTAACTAAATATGGTATTACATAGTACATCACGTAAGGATTATAAAGTTTAAAATGGCAAAATATTTCTTAAGAAATTATTTCTTATATTTTTTTCTAAGATATTCTTGACAAAATCCTGTATTCCAAAACAATTTGCATGGATGCTATGCAACACTGGGGGAAACAGTATGATGTTCACAGCCTCTATGGATACAGTATGGCTATAGCCACAGAGAGGTAAGTGCTATTTCACTCAGAAAGCCCTTTAATATATATTTCTAGAAACAAATTTGGTAATTTACATATAGTGGATAATAACAAGAGTAGGAAAGCAAAGAAAGATATTTTAATGGTGAAAAATTAGGGCATTAAAAGCATCACCTCTTTTATTAATATTCACAAATTTGAAACTTAGTTATCAAGAACTACATGATATATGAATAAAACTATGATTCTTTTTTAATTCATAAATTGAAATTTTCCTTTCAAATTTTGATTCAGTTTGGTATCTCTGAATATGTGCTCTAAGCAAGAAATTCACAATTGGCCTGAGAGAATGGTGCTTCTAAAACAAGTCTTTATAAAAAACAAGAGTTTCACACTTCTGCACATGGGACCCTAAGCTGAGGTCTCCGCACAGTTGTTTCATAGGAGGAACTCTGGTCTGAAGGGCCAGGTGTGAGGCCTCAGCATTGAGCCCCCTGTGAACAAGTGAAACTAGACTTAAGCACAAAGAAAAAGTCCTTGAGACTGGGAAATCCAAGATCAAGGTGCCTGCTGATCCAGTGTCTGGACTTGGCTCACACAGTTATGGAGGTTGGCAAGCCCAAAATCTCTAGCATGGCTCAGCAAGTTGAAGAGCAGGATCTTGGTGCTCCAGCCTGGTGTCAGGCTTGAGCCTCTAAGGTGAGAGAGATGAGCTCAGGACCCTGGACCAACAGAGACTTCCCAGCCCTATGTAATATCAAAGGATGAGAGCTCTCCCAGAGATCTCCATCTCAAAACTAAGACCCAGCTCCACCCAAGGGCCAGCAAGTTTCAGTTCTAGACAATCCATGCCAAACAACTAACAAGTCAGGAACACAACCCCAGCCATTAACAGAGAGGCTGCCTAAAATCATAATAAGGTAACAGACACCCCAAAACACAGCACCGGACACTGTTCTGCCCACCAGAAAGACAAGTACCAGCCTAATCCAGCAGAACACAGGCACTAGTGCCCTCCAGCAGGAAGCCTACACAACCCAATGAACCAAACTTAGCCACTGGGAGCAGAGCCCAAAAACAATGGGAACTACAAACCAGCAGCCTGCAAAAAGGAGACCCCAAACATAGTAAGATAAGCAAAATGAGAAGACAGAGAAACACACAGCAGATGAAGGAGCAAGGCAAAAACCCACCAGACCAAACAAATGAAGAGGAAATAGGCAGTCTACATGAAAAAGAATTCAGAGTAATCATAGTAAAGATGATCCAAAATCCTGGAAATAGAATGGAGAAAATACAAGAAATATTTAACAATGACCTAGAAGAACAGAAGAGCAAACAAACAATAATGAACAACACAATAAATGAAATTAAAAATTCTCTGGAAGGAATGAATAGCAGAATAACAGGCAGAGGAACGGATAAATGACCTGGAAAATAAAATAGTAGAAATAACTACTGCAGAGCACAATAAAGAAAAAAAGAATGAAAATAATTGAGGACAGTCACAGAGACCTCTGGGACAACATAAAATGCACCAACATTCGAATCATAGGGGTGCCAAAAGAAGAAGAGAAAAAGAAAGGCTCTGAGAAAATATTTGAAGTGATTATAGTTGAAAACTTCCCTAACATGGGAAAGGAAATAGTCAATCAAGTCTACGAAATACAGAGAGTCCCATACAGGATAAATCCAAGGAGAAACATGCCAAGACACATATTCATCCAACTATCAAAAATTAAATACAAAGAAAAATATTAAAAGCAGCAAGGGAAAAGCAACAAATAACATACAAGGGAATCCCCATAAGGTTAACAGCTGATCTTTCAGCAGAAACTCTGCACCCAGCAGGGAGTGGCAGGACATATAAAGTGATGAAAGGCTAAAACCTACAACCAAGATTGCTCCAACCAGCAAAGATCTCATTCAGATTCGACAGAGAAATTAAAACCTTTACAGACAAGCAAAAGTTAAGAGAATTCAGCACAACAAAACCAGATTTACAACAAATGCTAAAGGAACATCTCTAGGCAGGAAACACAAGATAAGGAAAAGGTCTACAAAAATAAGCCCAAAACAATGAAAAAATGGTAATAGGAACATGCATATCAATAATTACCTTAAAAGTAAATGGGGGACTTCCCTGGTGGCACAGTGGTTAAGAGTCTGCCTGCCAAATGCAGGGGACACAGGTTCAAGCCCTGGTCCGGGAAGATCCCACATGCCGCAGAGCAGCTAGGCCCATGTGCCACAACTACTGCTGCCCACGTGCCTAGAGCACATGCTCCGCAATAGAGAAGCCAACGCACCGCAAGGAAAAGTAGCTCCCACTGGCTGCAACTAGAGAAAGCCCACGCATGTAGCAATGGCAATCCAGCGCAGCCAAAAATAAAAATAAAATAATAAATAAATAAATTTAAAAAAAAAAGTAAATGGAATAAATGCTCCAACCAAAAGACATAGACTGGCTGAATGGATACAAAAACAAGACCTGTATATATGCTGTCTACAAGAGACAGAGTTCAGACCCAGAGGCACATACAGACTGAAAGTGAGGGGATGGAAAAAATATTCCATGCAAATGGAAATCAAAAGAAAGCTGGAGTAGCAATTCTCATATCGGATAAAATAGACTTTAAAATAAAGTATTACAGGAGACAAGGAAGGACACTACATAATCATTGAGGGATCAATCCAAGAACAATTGTAAATATTTATGCACCCAACATAGGAGCACCTCAATACATAAGGCAAATGCTAACAGCCATAAAAGGGGAAATGGACAGTTACACAATAATAATAGTATAATATTAGTATAATAATATATATTTAATATAGTATAATAATACTATAATAATAGTAGGGGACTTTAAAACCCCAGTTTCACCAATGGACAGATCATCCAAAATGAAAATAAGGAAACACAAGCTTTAAATGACACATTAGATAAGATGGACTTAATTGATATTTATAGGACATTCCATCCAAAAACAACAGAATACACTTTCTCTCAAGTGCTCGTGGAACATTCTCCAGGATAGATCATATCTTGGGTCACAAATTAAGTGTTGGTAAATTTAAGAAAATGGAAATCATATCAAGTATCTTTTCTGACCACAACACTATGAAACTAGATATCAATTACAGGAAAAAAGAACTGTAAAAAATACAAACACATGGAAGATAAACAATATGCTATGAAATAAGAGATCACTGAAGAAATCAAAGAGGAAATCAAAAAGATACCTAGAGCCAGCCTGGGAGACCTTCAAGATGGTGGAGGAGTAAGACGTGTAGATCACCTTCCTCCCCACAAATACATCAGAAATACATCTACATGTTGGACAACTCGTACAAAACACCTACTGAACACTGGCAGAAGACCTCTGACTTCCCAAAAGGCAAGAAACTCCCCACGTACCTGGGTAGGGCAAAAGAAAAAAGAAAAAACAGAGACAAAAGAATATGGACAGGACCTGCACCTCTGGGAGGGAGCTGTGAAGGAGGAAAAGTTTCCACACACTAGGAAACCCCTTCACTGGTGGAGATGGAAGGTGGTGGGGGGGAAGCTCTGGAGCCTTGGAGGAGAGTGCAGCAATAGGGGTGTAAAGGGTAAAGCCGAGAGATTCCCACACAGAGGATCAGCGCCTACCAATACTCACCAGCCTGAGAAGCTTGTCTGCTCACCTGCTGGGTTGGGTGGGGGCTGGAAGCTAAGGCTCCAGCTTCGGAAGTCAGATCCCAGGGAGAGAACAAGGGTTGGCTGTGTGAACACAGCCTGAAGGGAGCTAGTGCACCACAGTTGGCTGGGATGGAATCAGGGAAAATATCTGCACTAGCTAAGAGGCAAGAGACCATTGTTTCAGGGTGCAACAGCAGAGGGGATTCAGAGAACTGCCTAAACGAGCTCCAGACATGGGCGTGAGCCACAGCTATCAGCGTGGACAACAGAGACGAGTATGAAACACTAAGGCTGCTGCTGCAGCTACCAAGAAGCCTGTGTGCAAGCACAGATCATCATCCACAGCTCCCCTCCTGGAAGCCTGTGCGCCTGCCACTGCCCGGGTCCGTGTTTCAGAGACAACTTCTCCGAGAGAACATATGGCATGCCTCCAGCTGTTGCACTGTCACACCGGCCTCTGCCACTGCAGGCTCGCCCTGCATTCCATACCCCTCCTACCCTGCCGGTCTGAGTGAGCCAGAGACCCCTAATCAGCTGCTACTTTAACCCCATCCTGTCTGAGCAAAGAACAGACACCCTCAGGTGACCTACATGCAGAGGAAGGGCAAAATCCAAAGCTGAACCCCAGGAGCTGTGTGAACAAAGAAGAGACAAAGGGAAATTTCTCCCAGCAGCCTCAGGAGCAGCAGATTAAATCTCCACAATCGCTTGATGTACCCTGCATCTGTGGAATACCAGAATAGACAATGAATCATCCCAAAATTGAGATGGTGGATTTTGGGAGCAACTGTAGGCTTGGGATTTGCTTTCTGCATCTAATTGGTTTCTGGATTTATGCTATCTTACTTTAGTATTTAGAGTTTATTATCATTGGTAGATTTGTTTATTGATTTAGTTTCTTCCTTTTTTTATGTATAGATATATATATATTTTTTCCTTTTTCTCTTTTTGTGAGTGTGTATGTGTATGCTTCTTTGTGTGATTTTGTCTGTATAGCTTTGCTTTTACCATTTGTTCTAGGGTTCTCTCCTTTTTTTTTTTTTTTTTAGTATAATTTTTAGCACTTGTTATCATTGGTGGACTGCTTTTCTGGTTTGGTTGCTCTCATCATTTTTCTTTGTTTTTTTTGCTTTTTCTATTACTTTTAATTTTTTTATTTTTAATATTTTTTTTAATTTTAATAACTATTTTATTTTTTCTTTCTTTATATCTTTTTTTTCTCACTTTTCTTCTGAGTTGTGTGGCTGACAGGGTCTTGGTGCTCCAGCATGGTGTCAGGCCTGTGCCTCTAAGGTGGAAGAGCCAAGTTCAGGACAAAGTACACCAGAGACCTCCTGGCTCCATGTAATGTCAAATGGCAAAAGCTCTCCCAGAGATCTCCATCTCAATGCTAAGACCCAGCTCCACTCAATGACCAACAAGCTAGAGTGCTCTACACCGTATGCCAAACAACTAGCAAGACAAGAACACAGACCCACCCATTAGTAGAGAGGCAGCCTAAAATCATAAGGTCACAGACACCCCAAAACACACCACTGGACGCTGTCCTGCCCACCAGAAAGACAAGATCCAGCCTCATCAACCAGAACACAGACACAACTCACCTCCACTAGGAAGCCTACAAAACACACTGAGCCAACCTTAGCCACTGGGGGCAGACAGCAAAAACAACGGGAATTACAAACCTGCAGCCTGTGAAACGGAGACGCCAAACACAGTAAGTGAAGCAAAATGAGAAGACAGAGAAACACAGAGCAGATGAAGGAGCAAGGTAAAAACCCACCAGACCAAACAAATGAAGAGGAAATAGGCAGTCTACCGGAAAAAGAATTCACAGTAATGATAGTAAAAATATCCAAACTCTGAGAAATAGAATGGAGAAAAAACAAACAAACAAAAAGTTTAACAAGGACCAAGAAGAACTAAATAGCAAAAAAAAAAAAAAAAAATGATAAACAAGACAATAAATGAAATTGAAAATTCTCTAGAAGGAATCAATAGCAGAATAACTGAGGAAGAACAATGGATAAGTGACCTGGATGATAAAATAGTAGAAATAGCTACCTCAGAACAGAATAAAGAAAAAAAGAATGAAAATAATTGAAGACAGTCTCAGAGACCTCTGGGACAACATTAAACGCACCAACATTCGAATTATAAGGGTCTCAGAAGAAGAAGAGAAAAAGAAAGAGACTGAGAAAACATATGAAGAGATTAAACTTGAAAACTTCCCTAATATGGGAAAGGAAATAGTCAATCAAGTGCAGGAAGCACAGAGTCCCATACAGTATATATCCAAAGAGAAATACGTCAAGAAACATAATAATCAAACTATCAAAAATTAAATAAAAAAGAAAAAAATACTAAAAGCAACAAGGGAAAAACAACAAATAACATACACAGGAATCCCCATAAGGTTAACAGCTGATCTTTCAACAGAAACTCTGAAAGTCAGAAGGGAGTGTCAGGACATATTTAAAGTGATGAAAAGGAAAAACCTACAACCAAGATTACCCAGCAAGGATCTCATTCATATTCGACAGAGAAATTAAAACCTTTACAGAGAAGAAAAACTTAAGAGAATTCAGTACCACTAAACCAGCTTTACAAAAAATGCTAAAGGCACTTATCTAGGCAGGAAACACAGAGAAGGACAATACTTAAAATAACAAAAATGAAACAATTGAGAAAATGGTAATAGCAACATATATATAAATAACTATCTTAAAAATAAATGGATTAAATATTCCACCCAAAAGACATAGACCACCTGAATGGATACAAAAAACAAGACCTGTATATATGCTTTCTACAAGAGACACTGTTCAGACACATAAAGACTGAAAGTGAGGGGATGGAAAAAGATATACCATGCAAAAGGAAATCAAAAGAAATCTGGAGTAGCAATTCTCATATCAGACAAAATAGATTTAAAAACAAAGACTATTACAAGGGGCAGGGAAGGTCACAACATAATGATCAAGAGATTAATCCAAGAAGAAGATATAACAGTTGTAAATATATATGCACCCAACATAGGAGCACCTCAATACATAAGGCAAATACTAACAGCCATAAAAAGGGAAATCGACAGTAACACAGTCATAATTGGGGACTTTAAAACTCCATTTTCACCAATGGACAGATCATCCAAAATGAAAATAAATAAAGAAACACAAGCTTTAAATGATACATTAAACAAGATGGACTTAATTGATATTTATAGGACATTCCATCCAAAAAACAACAGAATACACTTTCTTCTCAAGTTCTGATGGAACATTTTCCAGTATAGATTATATCCTGGGTCACAAATCAAGCCTTGGTAAATTTAA
This sequence comes from Hyperoodon ampullatus, assembly GCF_949752795.1. Classification (NCBI taxonomy): domain Eukaryota; kingdom Metazoa; phylum Chordata; class Mammalia; order Artiodactyla; family Ziphiidae; genus Hyperoodon; species Hyperoodon ampullatus. The sequence continues at coordinate 63,943,217 of NC_136918.1, forward strand.
GAAAATTGAAATCATATCAAGTATCTTTTCTGACCACAGTGCTACAAGATTAGATATCAATTAGATGACAAAAACTGTAAAAAACCCCCAAAAAACAAACAAAAAAACCCCACATGGAAGTGAAAAAATATGCTACTAAATAACTAAAAGCTCACTGAAGAAATCAAAGACGAAATTAAAAAAATACTGAGAAACAAATGACAATGAAAACACGATGACCCAAAACCTATGGGATGTAGCAAAAGCAGTTCTAACAGGGAAATTTATAGCAAGAGAAATCTACCCCAAGAAAGAAGAAATATCTCAAATAAACAACCTAACCTTACACCTAAAGCAATTAAAGAAAGAAGAAGAGCAACAACAACAACAACAAAAGCCTGCAAAGTTGGCAGAAGGAAATAAATCATAAAGATTAGATCAGAAATAAATGAAAAGGAAATAAGGAAAGTTAGCAAAGATCAATAGAACTAAAATGTGGTTCTTTGAGAAGATAAACAAAATTGATAAACCATTAGCCAGACTCATCAAGGAAAGAAGGAAAAAACCTCAAATCAATAGAATTAGAAATGAAAAAGGAGAAGTGACACTGCCGAAATATGAAGGATCATGAGAGATTACTACAAGCAAGTCTACACTAATAAAATGGACAACCTGGAAGAAATGGACAAATTCTTAGAAAAGCACAACCTTCGAAGACTGAACCAGGAAGAAATTAAAAAAATATAAACACACTAATCACAAGCACTGAAATTGAGACTGTCATTTAAAATCTTCCAACAAACAAAACCCCAGAACAAAATGGCTTCACAGGCGAATTCTATAAAAAATATAGAGAAGAGCTAACACCTATCCTTCACAAACTCTTCCAAAACATAGCAGAGGAAGGAACACTCCCAAACTCATTCTATGAGGCCACCATCACCCTGACACCAAAAGTAGACAAAGATGCCATGAAGAAAGAAAACTACAGACCAATACCACTGATGAACATAGATGCAAAAATCCTCAAAAAATACTTGCAAACAGAATCCAAGAACACATTGAAAGGATAATACACCATGATCAAGTGGGGTTTATCCCAGGAAAGCAAGGATTCTTCAATATATGCAAATCAATCAAAGTGATAAACCATATTAACAAATTGAAGTAGAAAAACCATATGATCATCTCAATAGATGCAGAAAAACTTGACAAAATTCCAAACCGACTTATGATAAATACCCTCCAGAAAGTAGGCATAGAGGGAACCTACCTCAACATAATAAAAGCCATATATGACAAACCCACAGCCAACATCATTCTCAATGGTGAAAAATTGAAACCATTTCCTCTAAGATCAGGAACAAAGCAAGGTTTTCCCCTCTCACCATTATTATTCAACACTGTTGTGGAAGTTTTACCTACAACAAACAGAGAAGAAAAATAAATAAAAGGACTCCAAATTGGAAAAGAAGAAGTAAAGCTGTCACTGTTTGCAGAAGACATGATACTATACATAGAGAATGCTAAGGATGCTACCAGAAAACTAATAAAGCTAATCAATGAATTTGGTAAAGTAGCAGGATACAAAATTAATGCACAGAAATCTCTTGCATTCCTATACATTAATGATGAAAAATCTGAAAGAGAAATTAAGGAAACACTCCCATTTACCACTGCAACAAAAATAATAAAATACCTAGGAATAAACCTACCTAGGGAGACAAAAGACCTGTATGCAGAAAACTATAAGACACTGATGAAAGATACTAAAGATGATACAAACAGATGGAGAGATATACCATGTTCTTGGGTTGGAAGAATCAACATTGTGAAAATGACTATACCCAGGGCAATCTATGGATTCACTACAATTCTTATCAAACTACCAATGGCATTTTTCACAGAACTAGAATAAAAAAAAATTAACAATTTTTATGGAAAAACAAAAGACCCTGAAGAGCCAAACAGTCTTGAGAAAGAAAAAGGGAGCTGGAGGAATCAGGCTCCCAGACTTCAGACTATATTACAAAGGTACAGTAATCAAGACAGTATGGTACTGGCATGAAAACAGAAATATAGGTCAATGGCACAGGATGGAAATCCCAGAGATAAACCCATGCACATATGGTCACCTTATTTTTGATAAAGGAGGCAAGAATATATGTTCGAGAGAAGACAGCCTCTTCAATAAGTGGTGTTGGGAAAACTGGACACCTATAGGTAAAAGAATGAAATTAGAACACTCCCTAACACGATATACAAAAATAAACACAAAATAGATTAAAGACCTAAATGTAAGGTCAGACACTATAAAACTGTTAGAGGAAAACATAGGCAGAAGACTCTGTGACGTAAATCATAGTGAGAGCATTTTTGACCCACCTCCTGGAGAAATGGAAATAAAAACAAAAGTAAACAAGTGGGACCTAATGAAACTTAAAACTTTTGCACAGCAAAGGATACCATAAACAAGATGAAAAGAAAACCCTCAGAATTGGAGAAAATATTTGCAAATGAAGCAACTGACAAAGGATTAATCTCCAAAACTTACAAGTAGTTTGTGAAGCTCAATATTAAAAAAACAAACCACCCAGTCCAAAAATGGGCAGAAGACCTAAATAGACATTTCTCCAGAAAAAGATATACAGATTGCCAACAAACACATGAAAGGATGCTCATCATCACTAATCATTAGAGAAATGCAAATCAAAATTACAATGAGGTATCACCTCACACCAGTAAGAATGTCCATCATCAAAAAATCTACAAACACTAAATGCTGGAGAGGGTGTGGAGAAAAGGGGACCCTCTTGCACTGTTGGTGGGAATGTAAATTTATACAGCCACTATGGAGAACAGTATGGAGGTTCCTTAAAAAAAACTAGAAATAGAACTACCATATGACCCAGCATTCCCTCTACTCTGCATATACCCTGAGAAAACGAGAATTCAGAAAGAGTCATGTACCATAATGTTCATTGCAGCTCTATTTACAATAGCCAGGACATGGAAGCAACCTGAGTGTCCATTGACAGAAGAATGGATAAAGAAGATGTGGCACATATATGCAATGGAATATTAATCAGCCATAAAAAGAAATGAACTTGAGTTACTTGTTGTGAGGTAGGTAGACGTAGAGTCTGTCATACAGAGTGAAGTAAGTCAGAAAGAGAAGAACAAATACCGTATTCTAACACATATATATGGAATCTAAGAAAAAAAATGGTTCTGAAGAACCTAGGGGCAGGACAGGAATAGAGACACAGATGTAGAGAATGGACTTGAGGACACAGGGAGGGGGAAGGGTAAGCTGGGACGAAGTGAGAGAGTGGCATTGACATATATACACTACGAAATGTAAAATAGATAGCTAGTGGGAAGCAGCTGCACAGCACAGGGAGATCAGCTTGGTGCTCTGTGACCACATGGAGGTGTGGGATGGGGGTGTATGAGTGAGAGGCAAGAGGGAGGTGATATGGTGATATATGTATACGTATAGTTGATTCACTTTGTTATACAGCAGAAACTAACACACCATTGTAAAGCAATTATACTCCAATAAAAATGTTAAAAATAAATAAATAACAAAAAAATGAGAAGAGTTTCAATTAATATATAGGTTTCTATGTATTATCTCACAAAGTAATTCTCTAACGGAATGTGTTGCTTTATATAAAAAAGGAGCATGATACAAAACAAAGGAAGGGGACAATCATATATTGACTGCCTACTATTTTCCAAGCATAGTATAAGGACCTATAATGCTATAGTTAATAAAAACCAGATTCTGTGTCTATAAATTTAAAATTTTCTCATAATTAACTGTATTCAAGTTTTAATTCAAAACCATATTTGGTCCGAGATCATACCATGATATCAAAATTTTATACAGTATCTTCATAGTGTTTGTTTACTTAAGAGAACATTATATGTCATAGAGTATAAGTAAACAAATTCTAGAAAGAAAAAAGAACACCATAGTTCATATATAAGTAATATTATAGAAAACGCACATGAGAATACTATTATACTTTTACTATGGTAGTCTGGATAACTTTAGATACTGAATTAAACTTTTGTATCTTTTTTCTGATTATTTTCCAATTATGGAAAATTTTGTCAACAACATTCAGGTACCAGTAGTGGTGAGATGAATAATGCCAATATTTGTGGATGATGAACTTCTAAAAACAAAATAAAATGCCTCTCAAATATATTAGTTTTATTTCAGCATTGCTTGATAATATTTGAAAATGCAGATATTAAGGTATAATTAACATCATTGAACCACAAAAATGTGTATTGTGTTCAAGTTCAGATTACTATATTTTGTATTGTAAAGAGATTTCAATGGGTTTAAATCACACATTTCAAAAACAAATATTGAGTGGATACAAAAAGCACATGTTTAATTTGGTAAAGAATATTATTCAAAGTTTAAATATTTTCTAGAAGATTTCTTTTCTCTGTGTTTGATCAGAATGTGTTTAACTAAGTAAATATTTATAGCTAAATTCAAAATTAATATAAAATATTGATAAAATAGTTGCAAATATTATGGCTTGGCTCTAGGAGCTGTAATACATGCATTGAAATTAAGATTTTAGAATTTATAAAATCAATATTATTTTAAAGTAAATGTTATTTATTGATTTGATTTTGTTTCTAGAGCTGTACAAAAAGTTTTTCCTAATAAAAGAAGCTTTATTCTCTCCCGGTCAACTTTTGCTGGATCTGGAAGCTATGCTGCACATTGGTTAGGAGACAATACTGCTTCTTGGGAACAAATGGAATGGTCTATTACAGGAATGCTGGAGTTTGGTTTGTTTGGAATACCTTTGGTAAGTGGTCTTATACCATGTTATTTATAAACACTGAAATTACAATTAATTTTGTAGTATTATCATCAATGATTTTCAGTAAAATGATTAAAGGTATGTTACAGAAAATTTAAGTCTTTATTCATAGGGTATTTATGAGGAAAATAAGGTTGTGGATGATGTCTATAACACTCAAGCCATTAGAATGGAAAAATAGAATGAAGAAAATTCAATCAAATCAAACTAATTGGGCTTTCCTGGTGGCACAGTGGTTGAGAGTCCGCCTGCTGATGCAGTGGACACGGGTTCGTGCCCCGGTCTGGGAGGATCCTACATGCCGTGGAGCAGCTGGGCCCGTGAGCCATGGCCACTGAGCCTGCGTGTCCGGAGCCTGTGCTCCACAACAGGAGAGGCCACAACAGTGAGAGGCCCGTGTACCGCAAAAAAAAAAAAAAAAAAAAAAAAAAAAAAATCAAACTAATTCATAAAACAAATGTCAGTATAAACAAAGCATAACAAAACTTATATAATAAATATAAAGCACCAGAGAAAATGGTAGGGAAAAATCCGAATTTGGGATTGTAATAAAAGTAAATATCAAAAGTCTAGATATATTTAAAATACTAGACTGTCAGTTTAGGTTAAAAAAAATAAAGCTCTTTCCTCTATTTAAAAGATAAAAAATAATGACAGAAAATTTTCAAATTTTTAAAGCAGAGAAAATTTATATATGCAATTCTAAACATAAGAAATCTGGTAATTCTCTATATCAAGCAAAAAAAAAGAACTAGGTAATGTTGATATTCAACACTAAAGAGTGTCATTACATAACAAAATAAATGTAAAATATTTAGAAAATTATAGTTGTTCATTTATTCTTTCATATTCATTGAACCAAATGAAAACCAAAAACAAACCAACAAAAAAAAAGCTAACACCCACACACACATACATACCATCTTGAATTTGGAAAGTAAAAAAACATATTACCAAATGATTCATCAAAATAAACTGGATGGAAATGAGAGAGGAAAACCTTAAAACTGAAAGCTAACAATTGTACTTCATATCAGAACTGTGGGATATCAGCTAAATTGGTATTTAGAAGAAAAATTTTGACCTTAAATGCTTAGATTATAAACAAGGGTTGAATGTTAATTAATGAAGGGCATGAATTAAGAAAATGGAAAAAGAAAAACAGAATAAACATAAAGATGTAGGTAATGAAAATAAGAGAAGAAATGAATGCAATGAAAGCAATGTCTCTAGAGAAAAGTTAACAAAGTACAAAGTGACTCTGAAAGCTTGAATAAAATAGACCAATACATGGCAAGTTTTGTGCAAAAAAAGAGGAAAAAAATAAGCAATGTTAAGATGTATTTCAAGGTAAGGTGTTATATAGTATAGAAACTAATTAATAAACAATAACCAGGAGTAAATATTCAAACTAAGTGTAGGATTTTTTGAGAGAAATTTTAATAACTTAGTAAATTAAAGATATACCGTTTTCATGGAAAAGAAGTCTCAATATACTAGAAATATGCATTCTCCCCAAACTATTATCCAAATTCAGTGATATTCCAATTTAAACTATACAGGGAATTTGAAGAATATAAAAGATTATTTTAAACTTCTTATGGAAGACAATACAATTTAAAGAAGTAGAAAACAGCACAGGTATTTGCCTTACCAGATAAAATAATAATATAACACAATGATACTTAACTGTGAATATTCAAATATATTAATATTGCAAAATAGGTCATGGGCCCATACATTAATGGAAATTTGTTTAATGGTAGCACTATCACTGTAGATCAGTGAGGAAAGTATCAACCTTTCATATGGACAATTGATTATCCATTTAAAAAATAAAATAAAATGGCTCTCTGTCTCACCTCATACCCAATCGATGTGTGAAAATTAAACTTTAAACATCTTAGAAAAAAATATAAGTGGGTAACTTTATGGCATTAGGTTAAGAGAAGAATGTCATAAACAGAACACAGAAGGCACAAATAATAAAGATACATTAATTTCGTTACAACAAAATGAAAACTTCTGTTCATCAAAAGTCTGTCTTAAAAAGTTAGAAATAAAATGTTTCTACTATGGGAAAATTATATTTGCAATTCATATAATCAAGAAATGATTATTATTTAATTTGAAGAACCTACTATAAATCTGAAGAAGGTAAAAACAATAGAAAAATTAGCAAAGGATATATACAAGCAATTCTATAGAAAGAGAAATCCATATGGATTCAATAAAAAATATGAAAAAAATTCTCAACTTTCCTAGTAATCAGAGAAATGCAAGTAAAAACTCTAGTAAGATACATTTAATATATATAGGTGATAAAAATTAAAAGTCTGAAAATATCAGAAATTGGCAAGAAAATGGAGCAATGGCAGCTTTTATGTACTGTGACTGTGCTTATAAATGGTAACAACCAGTTTTGATTAAACAATGTACATTTCCAATAAATCAGGAAAATAATCCTATATATATATATATTTCAGAATAAGACTACATTTTACATATTCACAAAGAAACCTATACAGACACTTCATAGAAGTATATTTTATAGTGATGGGATCCCATACAATAGAGAACTACAGCCATATTAACATATTTGAATCTCACAAAAGTAACACTTTGAGAAAATAATGAAATACAGTGTAATGCATACAACATGCCATCTATACAAAGTTAATAAGCATGCAAAACAATGTTATATATTGTTTATAGATACATATATACTATTTAGAAAAATAAATGCTTGTAAACAATAAATATTGATAGTAAGTTAAGGATAATATTTTTTGTTTTGTTTTGTTTTTTTCCTCTGGAGGGTCCTTGAAGGATGAGGAATGCAATTATATATCAGCATACATCTGGCAATTTTTTTAATACTATTTTACTCCTACAGTAATATATTTTAAACGGGAAAAGTCAAATCGTAGGGGGTGAGTTTTTGATTAAGACACGACACATTTTAATAATACAATTTTAGCTTTATACATTCAATTAATGTCAAGTAATGTGGCAAAAATGGAAAATAAACTTGGCCAAGGAAGAGTATATGAAGACAGTAAAACAAAAAGATTGTTAGTGCAAATTAATCAGCTGAGGCATAAAATGTGATGCTCTGGGCAAATCTGAGAATCCTTACACTTTAAATAATAGATATGTATGTTATTTAGGTTGGAGCAGATATCTGTGGATTTGTGGCTGAGACCACAGAAGAGCTTTGCAGAAGGTGGATGCAACTTGGGGCTTTTTATCCATTTTCCAGAAACCATAATGCTGATGGATATGAGGTAAATGCCTCTTGTTCTCCATGTTTCAAAATAAAACATAATTTTAAACTTAAATTTATATCTATAGAAGATCTGGTCTGAGGGTGTGTAGTATAAATCATAAAGAAGAGTTGGAAGTCCACTTCTCAGGGTCTATAAATATTTTGTATATATAAATATGATCAAATAAGGAAATCATGAGACATAGTCATAGCATAAATATTTTACTTAAGCCTAAAGCATATACACATGTGTCAAATCACAATATTTTAAGTTAAGGACAAAGCTTTTTGAGTCTGGATTCTTACATTCTAACAATATAAGTCCAGGTAACTTTCATAAAATTATAATATACTATTAAGGATTTCCAGTTTTTCTTTCATTAAAGATACACAAGAAATTAAAGATACTTGCAAAGCAGTTTGAGGCCATAGTCTTTCTGTAATAGGTAAAACTGTAATGACAGGTGGGGAAAAAATAAAACTAACACTTTTAAAACATGCATCTGAACTGAGCATTCCGCGTGCAGTGGGCTCTCATAGGTATATTTCTCAAAGGGAATGAGGAAATTAGGTGAAAGCATTAAGTCAATTAAGTACATGTTGGTTAAAAATATTCACTGTGCACACACTGGGGCTTAATTCTCTTTGAGAAGAGGGACAACCACTCAGAGCTCAGCCTGGAAGGAAGCATGATAGTACAGAAGTAAAAGATATAAATTGGATATTCGTCACTTCCTAATCTACCTAAGTGATGCTTCAAGAAATTTGCATTCATGGGAGATCCTGATATGAATTACATTATAATTTGTGTTCATTTCTGATCCCCAAAAAGCAGATGCCAAGAGACAATTAGACACGTTAGAGATTTATTTGTGAAGCACTTGTGGTGGATAAAGGTGAGGAAGCAGGAGAAAGTGGAGAGAGCCTTCAGATCACAATTCAGGTCTGAACCAGGTGAAGATGAAGGCAAAGAAGGTTTGATAGGGAGAGTTATATACTACAGCCCAGTTCTAAGGAAAATACGGTCCAGTAGGGAGTCCTCAAGGTGAAGTTGACCACTGGGAGACCCCTGTATCTCCCTGGAATGGGCCTGAATAGTAGTCCCACCTTGCTTATTGATTTCCTGGGAGCAGCCAAAGGGAAATATGGCTTTGTGGTAAATATGATGGTGAATCTAGGGAAGCAGTAGCTGGTTCCCTCAGTTAATTTTGTTACCCATAACAGGAAATCTAAGCAGGTTTGCTCACATCATTACACCTTGGCTGAGAGAGTCAGCTAATCTAGCTTGGGCTCAGCAAGGAGGCTGTCCTTCAAGTTGCAAGCCTATAGGCTGGCCAGGCAGCTCTCTTCCCTGTATCCCTTGGCTAGCAGACCATTTGGGCTTATTGTTCTAATAGCAATGTCAAGGCACAAGGCAGCAAGTCCTCAGGTAAGCACATTTTCAGCCCTTACTTGAAGGTGTCACATGTAGTAAGACTCCATTGGCCAGAGTATGTCATATAGCTGAGCACAAAGCCAAGTCATGGGGAAGTACAATCCACTGCTAGAGGTAGGTGCAAAGTCACATAGCAAAAGTTGAGGGTACAAGGAAGCATGAAAATTGGGACCAATAATTCAATCTACCACAAATAACAGAAGAGAAGAATGCTTTGTTAAAATAGTTTCCATCTTCTCTAAGTATGTATATTTAAAAGGGAAATGTCCACTTTAAAATAAAGTTTAATTAATATATAATATATCCAAATGAAAACATAAAAGTTAGAAATTCATATCCTTTGATAATGAAATAGGAGTAATCTCAACTTTTTACAAACAAGATAAAATGTATACATTTTGGTTTTCAAAAATATATTTAATGCTTCTATTTTAATTTTCATTCATGTTTTAACTTTCCTATTTCAATTCCTCTATTTATGCCACAGCATCAGGATCCAGCGTTTTTTGGACTGAATTCTCTTTTGGTTAATTCATCAAGGCACTATTTGAATATTCGCTATACCTTGTTACCTTTCCTCTATACGCTATTTTATAAAGCCCATATGTTTGGAGAAACAGTAGCAAGGCCAGTTCTTCATGAGTGAGTACTGTGTTCAAGAATTTCAGTATTTTTCAAATTATATTCAGACATATGAAAAATTAATAGAGGTAAATCAAGATGTCAAGTAGATTTCTACTGCTTTTTCTTACACTTATGTAAATAAGTTGATTAACTGTGGAATGATAGTAGTAAGTATAATTAATTTGTTGAATTGGACAAGATTAATCTAGAAATGTGAGAATTGTATATAACTTAAAAGGAAAAAGATATGTGGAATAATTTGAGAAATTATACTGATAAGCAATATTAAATATAGAATACTGAAAACATAATCATGTATATATTGTGAAAATCATCTAATTATAGATAGTGTATAGTATAGTTACAAAACAAGGAATTGTGCTTGTCTTTGTACTTCTTGACCAAGGCAGGGACTTTCCTCAAGAAATGACTAAAGATCCTTTCAAATCCAAGTCAAAATGGGAGTTTATAAAGAAAAAAGTGTAAAAGGAGGAAAGTAGAATATGAAATATTTCTGGTACTTTATGAAACTATCTTACAGGAGAAAAATTAATTAAACAGAATAGTTGTTTATTACAGATAAAAAGGAGCCTTATCATATATGATGGATTTTTTTGAGTTCCAAATGAACTAATTTCCTCTCTCCCTTTCTCCCTCTTTTCTCCCCTCTCTCCCTTCCTTTCTACCTTCTTTTTTTGAGTGTCAGATGAACCATAAGGATGTAATAACTATAGATTCAAAATGACATATTAAATAAGTAAAATTAAAGACACTAATTATTCCCAGGGAAAACTTAAAACATAAACCAAATGAAGAATTGGGAAAACTTATTTTTTATCTTTGTATTGTAAATATTGTCATTGTTCTTAGGTTTTATGAGGATACTAATAGCTGGATTGAGGACACTCAGTTCTTATGGGGCCCCTCATTACTTATTACCCCTGTCTTGAAACAGGTAGGATACAATTTTAATAAATTTATATTTTAATGGAAACTTTGTATAATCAAATCCACACTAAATTACAAAACATCTGGGTAATAAATATTACTCAATAGACTGCTTCAACCTGATAAGTATTAAACCGAATTCTAAAATGCAGAAGAAATTGTGAAAAATTATAAATATATTAAGTAGATTTATGCTGTTCAAATATATAATATGTACTGGGGAGAAAAATGTTGTATAAAATTAGTATTCTTCTGAAAAGGAAAGCTTTATTTATTAAATGAAATCAAATCTTATAGTAATAATAAGGAATTCTCATTCAAGTAGACATAGACATTGAAATTTTGCTATATTGTAAATAAAGGTGAACTTGAAAACCAGTGGATCATATGAAAATGTTGAAAAATAGTCAAATGAGTTATATGGTTTTTATCTGTTATTTAAAAGTCTATATGCCATGGAAATATACAGCAGTGAATGTGTTCACACTCACAATTACCATGTAGATTACAGAAATACAAATGCATGTATCCATTATTTTAGTTGCCACTTAAATTAATTTGATCTTTGCTTTAGGAATATTTTACATTATAATATCTAAAGCTAGTAAAATAGCCTTTTGATTACTATATATAGAAAATATTGGAGTATAACAGTACAAAGGAAGTTTCTTTTCACTTCACTATGAAAATCCAACTTAACATTTGATGTGATTCTCTTCCATTACATATTGAAGTAAAAAATATATATCTATATACAAACTATCTTGTTTATTTTAGGGAGCAGATACAGTGAGTGCATACATCCCTAATGCTACTTGGTATGATTTCGAAACTGTAAGTAACCTTAATATAATAATAGATCACAAGTACATATTGCTCAACATCTGTACATGGAAACTTAACTACAAACACACAACATATCTTTTCTTCAGTAGTTCTGTTATTATTATAAAAATAATAATTCCAAATTTTAATAATGTGGAAGAGTCTGTGTGGGTGTATATTTTGTTGCATGTGAGAAAGTATATTTTTTTTGCACGTGATTAATATGAAGTTATATTCTTTAGTGTAAAGAGTTATCCATTTTAAATTGTGGAAATAAAAGGTCAAGAGTAATTTTAAGAAGGAGTAGTGGGCCTCCCTGGTGGCGCAGTGGTTGAGAGTCCGCCTGCCGATGCAGGGGATACGGGTTCGTGCCCCGGTCTGGGAGGATCCCATATGCCGCGGAGCGGCTGGGCCCGTGAGCCATGGCTGCTGAGCCTGCGCATCCAGAGCCTGTGCTCCGCAACGGGAGAGGCCACAACAGTGAGAGGCCCGCATACCACAAAAAAAAAAAAAAAAAAAAAGAAGGAGTAGTAACTTATTTTAATAATTTCCCTATTTTACATATTCATCTTATGGCCAGAAAATTGAGTATTAAGCTAATCTTAAACATTTGTTTTTATATGGTATATTGTAATGTTTGGGAAAGATTTTCATCTCAATCTTGAAAAGGCAACATAGCAGGATTCATACACACAACCTATTTTTTTTTAATTGACCAAGACCTTCTGAGAATATTTATTTTAAAGGAAAGTATTTTGTAATGCACTTACATTTGCTAAGCAGGCACTTTATTTTTATGAGAACTGATGTTTAAAAAATTCTTTCTAGAGACATGGTTAACTTTAAACCAAAACAAAGAATAAAAAATAGTGCTAATTAAGAATATTGTTAATTATTGTAGAAGGGAAATGGATTTCTCTACGTTGATTTTTTTTGTGAAACCAAACTTACTTTTACCCAGATTTCATCAGTAAACTGAAAGAGTTTTCTTTAAAAGTTAGAAAATGGCATGTTAATATTCACTAAGATGACACAAATTTCTCATAATAAGAATTATTTCTATGTGTCATTCTAGTAAAATGGGGTTTAAATTCTTTACAATAATGAAAAAAATATTTTTATCTTCCAAATATTAGGGTGCAAAAAGGCCATGGAAAGGACAACGTGTTGATATGTATCTTCCAGCAGACAAAATAGGATTACATCTTAGAGGAGGTTACATTATCCCCATTCAACAACCTGCTGTAACTACAACAGCAAGGTAAAATGAAAAGGCATTAACTGAAATCTGAAATATAATTCAAGTTTTAATGTTTCACATTTTTATTAAGAATCAAATATTGATATTTGGTTTTTTCACCAGAAGATATTTGATATACATAAGGACTTCTTGCATATAACCATCATGTTTATAAAAAGAAGAATCCAATTATGTATATTACTACAAACTTCTTGATTTAAAAAATAAGCATAGATTAGAAATTTATTTCCTATGCCAAAATGTACTGACATTCTCTAAAGAATATGTATAATTAAAGTTAACTGCTGATTCTTAATAAAAAATGAAATATTAAGTAAGTTATGTAATTGATTAAAGTGTCAGTTGTTACATATTTGGATTTTCAATACATAAATGTCACAATGTTTTTCTTTCAGCTAAAACATTTTAAGTTAATAAATGAGGTGGATATTTCTGTTAAGTAAAGAACAAGATAGAAGCTAAGTTGTTCAGTAAGAATAAATGTTAGAACTGCTTAGAAAAAAAGCAGAAACTTGAAAATTCTGGTGCTTTATCTTGCAACATTCATTCTGGGTACATGGACAGAATGTGTCATATTGAATCTACGCATTTCCCCATATTCTACAACACCCCAATAGATATCTATTCCTTACTCTGCTGTATTTTCTTCATAACATTAAGAATATCTGGAATTATATTTTTACTTTTTCTTGTATGTAGTGTGTCTGCTCCCCCAGACTATAAACTCCATGAAGGCAGAGACTTGACTTTTCACTGCTTTAGTCCCCAAACCAATAATAGTGTCAGCCTATTATGGAATAGGCTCCTGATTTTCTCTAAATGTTTGTTGAAGGAACAAATTAATGAGTGAATGGATGTGTGTTAGTAACTTAATTATTTTTGTTTTCTAGAATTGATTACTTTCATATTGTAACTGTTTCATGACTATGTTCTCAAAATAATTGGTTATACTCTAGAGCTGTATTGAACAAGAAAAACATACACTTTGATGAGTGCATGTTGGAAGGAATATATTCTGTATAGAGCAGTTACCTGAACTGTATAGCCTCATTTTAAGTTTAAAAACCTATAGCAATATATAACTAAAAAAATATTCATCATGTTTCATTTCACATGATAGAATTAGCTTCATTTGTAAGACTATTAGAGATTCCACTTAGCATTTAAAATTTTATTTTATAGTGCTTTTCATTGTTTTGTAACCTTGGTACACTGCAATTTAGGGTTAATGTGTATGTGGCAAATACATGTTGAATTGAGCAATCATAAGATATATTTAATTTTGTTGTTTGAATTGAAATATTTTTATACCATTTCAATTTTGATGGTGTCTTGGCCCCCAAGAAATTCCATATTGTATATTTTTAAATTAATTTAATTAATTTATTTATTTTTGGCTGTGTTGGGTCTTCGTTGCTGTGCATGGTCTTTCACTAGTTGCAGCAAGCATTGGGGGGGCTACTCTTCATTGTGGTGCATGGGCTTCTCATTGCAGTGGCTTCTCTTGTTTTGGAGCACAGGCTCTACGTGCACAGGCTTCAGTAGTTGTGGCACGTGGGCTCAGTGTGTCTCACAGGCTCTAGAGAGCAGGCTCTAGAGAGCAGACTCAGTATTTGTGGTGCACGGGCTTTGTTGCTCCCCAGAATGTGGGATCTTCTCAGACCAGGGCTCCAAACTATGTCCCCTGCATTGGCAGGCAGATTCTTAACCACTGTGCCACCAGGGAAGCCCTCCATATTGTATTTATTCCTTTCATTTATTTTCTAAGCATATGAATTAATTTTCTCATTGATAAATTACTAATAAGTATAGACATGAATTTTATTAATATCAGTCTTCTCATGTGAATGCAGAACTCCTACAAGTCCCTTATGTTGAAATGGATTTATTTATAGGAAATTTCACTATTATACATTTATTTTTAATCATATATGCACCCAAACTTACTTAACAGCCGAAATAACCCTCTAGGACTTATAGTTGCTTTAGATGAAGATAACACAGCAAAAGGAGACTTTTTCTGGGATGATGGAGAAACTAAAGGTAAGTTTCAAAGTGATATGCTTTTAAATGTTCATTTCATGATGGGAAGTTTTGCTTTTATTATGAAATTGCACAAAAATGTCACAAGTTTTAATTTTTAATTGCTGTTTTTTATCTATCTTAAGATTTTAGGTTACTTTCCGAAATTTAACATTGGTATTTAAATTATGTATATTTAATTACAATATTTGGTTTTATCTTTTGGTTTATCATAAAAAGTCTTTGACAAATATAAATACCTTTATTAGATTACTGTATAAAAATTAAAATAGGTAGTAAATTCACAGATGTATAACTTGCATCCTATTTTCAACTATCTTATATGATTATAGTGGTTAAAACTAAAGTTTTATTACTGTAAAAGAAAACCAACATTAAGGCTTTAGTTAATTAATGTAGTGGGGGAGGGATAAATTGGGAATTGGGGATTAACAAATACACAATACTATATATGTATAAATAGATAAACAACAAGGACCTAATGTATAGCACAGGGAACTATATTGAATATATTTTAATGAACTATAATGGACAAGAATCTGAAAAAGTATATATATATATATATATATATATATATATATATATATATATGTATAACTGAATCACTTTGCTTTACCTGAAACATTGTAAATCAACGATACTTCAATAAAAAAGCTTTAGTTATTTAATGTCAAATTATTTGAGATAAAGATTTTGCCATATAAACGTATCACAATTTATTTCAATTATTAAATATCTTTTATTTAATTAGACCCAAATTTGAGAATTCAGTACACCAAGGGAATAAAAAGAGTCGTTTTTGCTAATATTAAATTATGCCATAGAAAATTAATCTCTTTGAATTTACTTAGTTACAATCAGTCTCATAAATTTAAGGTTTTTTAATCTTATTTTTTAATAGAGGACTCTTAGGTATGTGTTTTATATATGTACATATAAAAAATTATAGTTTACCTTCTATTATAGCTCACTACTTTTCAGATATATTAAAGAATGCCCTATACGCCTTTGTATATAGTATATGAAACATCCAAAATCTCTAAATTAACTCCAAGAAATAGCCTATGTATTGGTGTGCTCCCTTACAATGTTGAAAATATGGAATCTATGAAAAAAAATTCTGTTCTTTTTTAAGTCTTATCTCCTATGAATATGTAGATTACCACAACATATCTGCTCCACCAGATATATTGTCTTCCCCTTGTCAGTTGATGATAATTTCATCTCTACAAGATGCCAAAAACTTTAGAGTTCACTCTTGTCTGTTACAACCTAGGAATTTCTCTTGGTTCTACCTTGATCTTGGTTCTCTCATAAACTCCACCATTATCATCACTAGTTTTCATTTTAATTACTGCAATAGCTCCCTAACTGGTCTCTAGGTCAATAGCTCTTGTCAATCCCCCTTTTTTACATTCTATTTACCAACCAGCAGATAGAGTAATCCCTTTAAAAGATGATTCAAATCATCACACTTCTGCTCAAAACCCTCTATCAATTCTCCATTTTACTCAATTAAGAGTCACAGTCTTTTCCAAGACCTAGAGCATTCACTATGTCCTGTACATTTTACACACACATGCACACACATACAAACTGTGCCCTACCATTCTCCATTGCTCCTTCTACGCCAGCACACCAGCCTTCTCCCTCTTTCTCAAATACCTTAGAGTCAAACACACTAGGGTGAGCTCTGCCCTGAGAATAGATTCAAAGCATTTACTACATAGAAATTCTGTAAGAGAGGATTCCAGCAGAAGTAAATTTTTTCGTAATCATCAGGTAAAGAATGTTGTTGAGATAATACCTCTATTGGTAGCATGTGGAACCTGAGTTTAAGGTTATTCTCATTTCTCAGATTATATAAATATTTCCAAATTCATTCCTTTTTTCTTCTTGCAAAAAATTATATTGATAATTTACTTCATATAAAATGATTAAAAATATGGAGTTATGATTTAATCAGTCATTTAATATGATATCTATATACTGAAGTGTGTTAAAAAGTTAAAATCAAAATTTTCTGAATAATCAATCAAACACAAGATAATAAAACGACCTTCAGTTAGGGTTTTGATTCTATTTTTATTTCCTAGGATTAAAATTTTAAGTAAATTAATGTTATTCAAAGTATTGTATATAAATCCTAGTATTCCCTTTATATTTTCCACTCTGTTTCTTCCTAATTATTTTAGTTATAATCTTTAGTTCCTGTTAAAGAAACATGTTGATAAAAAGTTATGTTACATTGTTACATATATGATGCAGAAAATAATTGTTTTCTTCAATTTTTCTCATTAAAGTTTATTTGAAACTTTAACGTCTCCACATTCACTCATTCTTCAAATAATGAAAAATATACTGAAAGATGCAAACCAAAATTGTGGTGTGCCATGTCTTCCCAAAATAAACTGAATGTTACACAGTTTACTAAAAAGAGATAAAATATCATTCAAAAAATAGTTATAATTATATATATTTTACTACAAGTTTTGTGCTCTCTGAATTTCCAGAACTATTTTAGCAGTCTTTGAAAAATCAAACTGGACAAAGATGGATTCATTACCTTTACTTCCTGGGAAAATAAACTACCATAATAGTTTCATTTAAAGATAATTAAGAACCTTAATTTAAAAGAATAATCTGTTTAATTTGCTTCATTAATAAATAATATCTATTTTTTAAAAAATTCCCCGTGTTGTCTAACTGTAAAAATAAAACAGAATTTAACATTACATTTTGATCTGATAATTTTTTTTCACCATTTCAGATACCATCCAAAATGGCAACTACATTTTATATACATTTTCAGTTTCTAATGTAAGCATTCTCCTTGAACACATAGCTAAATATAATACCTTGTTAATGTCTAGACCGTGCCTTTTCTTGGAATGATGTTACATTTCTCTCCAGAAATCAGTGGAAAGAAACAAAATAGATTGTTCAATTTAAATTATTAAATTATATATGAATTACCTTAAATTTTTATATTTCAATGTAATAGATGAGTTTCTGTTGATGAAATTGATGCACAGGTATCTTCAGACTTCTTGTAGCACTATGTCTGGTTTAAGCAATATGTCCTGGGAAAATAATCTCAATATATTTGAAAATGTTTTAATATACCAGTCACAGCCGTGACTGTCATGGATTTGGGGTGAAAATGAAAAAGCTATGCACAAGATTAAATTTTGAATAATTAGTAGCAATGTTTTTTGTAGAAGTTAGATTTCTACATATATTCTTTTTTGCCAAAGATAATTTATTCTTCACCAATGTAGAGAATGAGAAGGAATATACATGATTTGCATCATGCATAATTTATATCTGAAAATAATTTTACAGCATGTATAAAAAACAATTTTAAAGAGTTACTAATAAGTGTATTTATATAGGGTACTTTGATGTGAAGAGCTGTTGGGAATGGAGGGATAGATGATTGGTTCTTTTCTTATTATACTGTATTACTAAATACTAAATAATGCCATAATTTAGTACTAAATAATACTAAATTATTAGTGTTATCAGCATAAATAAATTCTAAATTATACGAGATGTAGAACATTTTCTTAGAATTTTGGCTAATTCCTAAGCTCTCTTGTCTAGAGTTTTTCACTTAGCAATTTTCATAAAAATATGTATTGGTTAATTATTTTTATTTAGTAAATACACTATAGCTTATACATTTTTAGAACTATAAGATTTAATCAATATAAATACACTTGTTATTTCTGATTTGTATCCAATGACCTTCTACTTGATATATAATATTATATACATTTTTCAGAACAAATTAGATATTATCTGCACACATTCGTCATACCAGGAAGGAACCACTTTAGCATTTGAGACTATAAAAATCCTTGGGTTGATAGACACTGTTACAGAAGTTTCAGTGATGGAAGATAATCAACCAATGAGAGCTCACTACAATTTCACTTACGATACTTCCAACCAGGTAAATACAATCTTAATATATTTTAGTTAACACATACTCTCATATTTAACATTATATAACTATTCAGGCTCTTGGTTTTGTGATTTTTTTCTTCATTACATATCTTTCTTTTCTTTTCCTTTTGCTGGCAATATTCCATTTTAGCTTATCTCAATTTATGTTGAGATATCAACCTTAAGGTGAATTGATACTACTTCTCCCTCTCTATTTAATTTTATCTTGGATATCACTTATGTATGCCTTTTGAATATTTTTTGATACCATTCTCCTACCCTGAACTCTTACCTACTGCATATGATAAAGAGTCTAAAAGTTTTACCTTCTCATTTAAGACTTCTTAAGATAATGATTGAATCCATTTCATCAATTATCTCTTCTTTCATGAACTCCCTTTGTCCTCAATATATCTTGTACTTCTCTTTCAAACTTTTGTTTACAGTCTCCCCTTCTAGTAGTCCCTTTCTTATCCTCATTCTTGCCTTGTTTAACAAGTGTACTAGAGAGGGATAAGGAGTAACAGAATTGGGCTCAAATTCCAGCCCTGCAGTCTATGCATTTAAACACAATAAATTAATCTCTCATTATCTCAGCTTCCTCATATGTAAAATGTCATATTTAATCATAATGTTGCTTCAGGTAAAAAATTAATTATTTAAAATGATAGAGACAAAAATAATTTAAAACATGGAAGTGATTTTTATTGGCATTTACTTTTCTACCATTCCTATATTCCTAAATATTAGTAATGTTAGCATAAATTCTAAATTGAGACGTAGGACATTTTCTTAGAGTATTTTTGTGTAGCTTCTAAGTCCTCTGGCCCAGTTTTTCACTTAGGAATTTCCATAAAAATATGTATTGGTTAATTATTTTTATTAGTAAATACACTATAATGTATATATTCCTAGGACTATAAGAACTAATCAATATAAATTTAAATAATACAGGCTTATTGAGAACTCTATGACTCTAACAAAGATTATTAAGTGGGCATAATACAAAATTACTTTATTGTATGTTTTTACAATCCCAGTTTATATCTGTTTCTATTTTTATGCTAATGTAAAGATTTACAAAGACACTTGTAGATACATCTTTCTACTTCTCCTGTGCTTGGACACTATCCTTTCACTTTTTTTTCTTTTTGCATAATACCATGTTATCTCCTCTCTAACTTGTCCCTCAAATATTATAAGCAGTGTATAAAATTAGGAAAATAAATAAATAATATTCCCCTCCTCTGACTCTGGGAGCCTCCAAATCAATCAAAGTGGTCAACATTTTCTTCCCTTTTTCTTCATTGAGGGGACTAATATTTATTTCATACCTGGTATGCCCCAAGCACTATGCTAGGTGTTTTAAATTTCACAGATAATTTATTCATTATCCCCATTTTACAGGGGGAGGAAATTGAAGATAAAACAGGGTAGATAATTTCCACAGATTCATGAGCATTAATTATCAGAACTGAGAATTGAACACATCTGTATTTAAAGATAATGTTTTTCATCAGTATTCTATAATTTCTCATAGTTTTGAGAACTGTCTTGAGATTCTAGCTATTTCAGTGGCATGCCATGTTTTCTCTTTTCTATTCTTTCTTTTAGTATTATATTAAAATTATTAATGATTTGATTTGAAGAATTGCTGTGGGGTTGCTGCATTTTAAAAATGTTAAGTATTTTTAAATCGTCCAGTGGTCAGAAATATTTTAAAGTTTTCTTTCTCTTCAAAGAATCTACTAATTTACAATCTCATGTTTAACCTTGGAAGAAACTTTACTGTTCAATGGGATCAAACTTTCTTGGAAGCTGAAAAGTTTACTTGTTATCCAGATGCAGACATTGCAACTAAACAACGCTGTGAAGAACGTGGCTGCTTATGGGAAACGGTAATAAGAATTTTAATTATTCATGATATGGCTTTCACATAAATGTTTCAAAGTAAACCGTACATATTATAATTTTAATTCTACAACATATAAACTAAATTCAGCTAGAGAAGCATTTGGAATATGAAATTAGGACTTCTAATAGATAATTTATCTTTATCTTAATTAATTCTCCAAAGACATAATTTAGTATATGCCAGACTAAATTGATGTGTAAGTTGCTTTCCAGGCATTTTGGATAGTGTTACTTTATTTAATAAACTAGAACCCTATTTGTTGCACTCTGTTAGATGTTAGTTGTGGCTGACTAGCTTAATTGAGCAAGGTATTATGTCAGTAGGGAGTAGTCTTTCAAAAGCATTGTCTCAAGTTATTAAAATTTCTGAAATTGATTGATGGGCTGTATCTGTTCCACTAAGAGGTGACAATTTCTGCCAGTAATTTTGGTCAAGATTTCAAGAACAGTGCTTCCCTGGTGGTGCAGTGGTTAGGAATCTGCCTGCCAATGCAGGGCACACGGGTTTGAGCTCTAGCCCAGGAAGATGCCACATGCCGTGGAGTAGCTAGGCCCGTGCGCCACAACTGATGATCTTGCACTCTAGAGTCCACGAGCCACAACTACTGGGACCTGCGCACCTAGATCCTGTGCTCTCAACGGGAGAGGCCACCACAATGAGAAGCCTACACACCACAAGGAAGAGTATGCCCCGCTCTCCACAACTAGACAAAGCCCACGCACAGCAACAAAGATCCAATGCAGCCAAAAATAAATAAATAAAATTAATTAATTAAAAAAAAAACTTTCAACAACAATGATGGTCATTGATAGTAGACGTTTTTACAGAAAGGGATATGGGAAAAGTCCCCGCTTGCTACACTCATTTTATTTTTTAAATTCTGAACTTTTGGTTACATCATTGAGTTTTGTCAGCAAAAAAAGAAATTATTTCATATAATCAATAAATTAAATGCATGTGTTATAACACTGAGAAGAGTCTAGACACATCTGCCAGCAACTTCCCAAAAATGTCTACACTTATATGAGGGAATATATAGAATCTCTGCCACCAGAGAAATGGCCCTCATTCCTCTGCATTGCTTGATAAAGTAGCATAATCTTTACCATTAGGTAAGTTTATGGAAAAATTGAACAAAGAAGTGAGGAGGATAAAAAATAATGAAATCAATAAAAACCAAATAGTGAAGTATCTTTCCAATATGCCTCCAAAATCTTCTTTTTAAATTCCAGCTCTTCATTCAAATCCATACCCATTCTCCATTGCATTCAATGCATGGTCACTTACTCTCATTATCACCTGAAACTAACACAACCATGTTAATCAACTATACTCCAATATAAAAGTTAAAAAAATGAATATAAATGATATTCCAGAAAGAAAATACATCAACCTGAAGTACATCTGAAGTAAGAATGTGCCTGGTATAGTCCACAAACAGCAAGGAGGCCATCGTGTCTGAAACAGAGTGAGTGAATGGAAGAACAGCAGAAGATGAAATTATAGACATATGGGAACAAATAATATAGATCAATTACTTAGACCATTTTTAGGATTAAGATTTTTACTCCGAGATAGAATACTTCTGGAGAGTTTTGAAAAGATGAATGAGAAAATTAAATTTCCATCTTAATAGGACTATAATGACTCTGTGTTGAGAACAGACTGTTAGCAGAATAAGGCAGGGAGACCAGGAAAGAGGCTGTTACAGTAATCAAAATAAAATATTGGTAGATTGAGCCACAGTGGTAATGGTAGAATTAGTAATAAGTGTTTACCTTTTCTGCATATTTTAAAGACAAAGCCAAAAATTGTTGTTCCTTGATTGGATATAGAATATGATAGAAGGGTAAAAATGACTTCAAGTTTTTGGTTTAAACAGCTGGAAAAAAGAAAGTTGATAGTAACAAAGATGGACAAAACTGTGTGGAAACGAACATGGAGGGGAAGAGTTAAGATTTAGACAAATTAAGGTTGAGGTACTCAATACAAATCCAAGTGCAGTTTTCCAATTGTGAGATGTAAACTAATCAAACTGAAAATTTTATATCATTGGTAAGATCTAAAATTTAGAGTCAACGTATATACAGTGTTTCAAATCATGTGATGAGGACATCATCAAAGGAATGAGCTTGAATAGAAAAGGGAAAAGGTCAAAAACTAAACCCTGAATCATCCAACATTTAGACTCAGGGAAATGATAAGGAACCAGAAAAGAGACTGAGAACAAATTGTAAAAGAAGTAGGTTGAAAGCAGATAAAATGTTGCTTCCTGTCAGCCATGTGAACAAAGCGTTCCAAGACAGAGAAAATTATCAACTGTGCAAATTATACTTATAAATCAGTAAAATAAGAACTAGAAACTGAAGTATGGATTTGGCAGCATGGAAATCTTTGGTAACTATTACAAGAGAAATACTGATGGAATGCTGGGATTTAAAGCCTGGTCAGAGTGAGAATGAGATTCCAGTAAGAATGAAGAGACAAATTAGAGAGAGTGAATATGGCAAACCTTTTATGTTTTGCTCTAAGGAAAGCATAAAAAAATACAGCAGTAATTTGAGAAATGAGTGAGGTGACAGTTTCTTTTAACATGGGAGAAATCAAATTGGTTTATGCCATTGAGAATAACCAATAATAAGTGGAATATTAGTGATGCAGGACAGAGAATTGAGAATTGCAGGAGAAATGTCTTTGTTGTCAAGGAGGCATGGGATTGGGTGCACGAATGAAATGGTTCACTTTAGATAGAAGCGTAGACCATACATATTTTGTAACAGGAGGTAAAGAGGTGGGTGGGTAGTTGTGGTGTTTCGTTCTGATTTTTCTCCCAATTGCTTTCTTTTCCATACTAAAATACTAACGAAAATCATTAGGAGATGATGAGAATAGGGAGGGTTTTTGTGGCTGGAGAAAAAAGGAAAATGTTTTTCAGGGCAGTGTGATAGTGAGTGAACTAGGCAAATATATTATGATTGATCTTTTGGACCCACTCTAACTTTCATGATTATATAAAGGGAGAGCAGTCTACATGATTGTGTGCATTTTTCAAGCCATTCAGCCACACAGTTGTAGTCACTGAGAATGCAGAGGATAGGCTTTTTTTCCCAGAATTGTTGTTTTGCAACTGAGTGTAAGAAAGCAAGTGAGGGACATAGTGATTGAGATTATATGAAAAGGGGTGGTTTAGATGGGATTTATACAGTTTCCATAAATTAAATCACAAGATTATTTTCATCCTAACTACAAAAAATAACAATGCTGATAAACTACCAAGAAAGATAAATGAGAACACATAAAATGATAAAGGGAAAGTGTTACTGGGCAGAAAGATAGCTATGAAGCAGACATATACAGACATTCTAAAGTCATTTTCTAAAGTTGACCATTTTCCTGGTTCCATTGGCACTCGATTCCATGCCTTTGGAATGAGTACTGAAGTATTCCTATCAGTTAAGGATTGCCTGAAGCTGAAGGTATCAGAGACCTAAAATCTGATTTGGTTAAACAAGACAGGATTTATTTTTCTATTACAGAAAAAATCTCAGGCCTAATATTCTGGTATCTAAATGTTGTCACTGTCCCCTATTTATCATTTGTCTTTCATCCACAAAGTTTTATTATACAATTACATATGCATTCCAGGCCTGGAAGGTGGAAGAGCAAAGGATATCCTAATTTAGTCAGCTTATATCCTTTTCTTTTAAGGAGATTTGTGGGGGTGGTCACATACAACTTCCTCAAAAGAGACTGGGAAATATAGATGGGCACATTGCTTCTTCCAACAATATATTAATTTCATAAGAAAGATGGGAGAATGGATTGTGGTAATGCAACTGGCCATCAAAGCCACAGTGTTTCATTCTTTTTCTAAGGTCTTAGCTGCCACCCCTATACAAACTAATTAGCCCTGATCTTTGGCCACAGTTCCTATTATAATACTGGTCAGGATGTAATTAACCAATAGAAAGACCAGTCATGAAATAAAGAATAATATACTTTGATTATAAGTAAAAGAAAAGAACTTTAAATTCATGCCACTCTGAGGGTTATTGTAGAGCCATTTTACACACACAAAAAAAGGCAGTAATCAATAAGAAGTGTAAAAACAAACTTGCGATCAAAAGTTATGAGTAATATACTTAATTATTTTCAGAGACAACACAATCATCTATATTCTGAATTGAAAAACTATGACATTTGATTGTTCTGTTCTACCTGTCTGTCTTTAGAGTCAAAATATAAATATTCTAAACATTTTACTACATGGTGTGTCATGTTGCCTAATAGATATTTTGTGCTATGACTGCAATTTCATTTTAGTATTAAACAATAATATTTGTAAATCATACAACATGTGATTAACATGTCTACCTTATTTTTATTTAATATTACAATGCTTACAATTTGTGACAATGAACTTGTCTTGTTTTTAGGCTCCTTTAGGATCCAAAACACCTGAGTGTTACTTTCCTAAAGAAGACAACTCTTACTTAGTCCAGTCAACTCATTACTCATCAGTGGGTATAACAGCTGACCTCCAGCTGAATACTGTAAAAGCTCGAATAAAGCTACCTTCTGATCCCATCTCAACTCTTCATGTGGAGGTGAAATATCATAAAGATGATATGCTGCAGTTTAAGGTATGTTTAATATAAACTATTAATATAAACTATCTCAATGCATGATTCATCTCTCAAGACAGATTTTAAATAGATTTGGTGCTTGGATTTTTCATGTAATACTAAGGATTATTAATTGGGTTGATGACTTTTTTTTATTAGTTTCTGCTTTATAACAAAGTGAATCAGTCATAGATATACATCTGTTCCCACATCCCTTCCCTCCTGCGTCTCCCTCCCTCCCACCCTCCCCATCCCACCCCTCCAGGCGGTCACAAAGCACCGAGCCAATCTCCCTGTGCTATGCGGCTGCTTCCCACTATCTATCTAGCTTACGTTTGGTACTGTATATATGTCCATGCCTCTCTTTCACTTTGTCACAGCTTACCCTTCCCCCTCCCCATTAGGTTGATGACATTTTGATTCTATAAAGTAAAGTGCTTTTTTTCCAACAGAGCTCATAGCTAGATGAACAATAAATAAATTTTTTTGTTTTTGCTAGCTTTGTGAATAATTAAACATATAGTGGTGTTTTTTAATTATTTAAATTCTTGATAAATCACTTAGAATTAGACTATGTTGTTTGTCCCATTAAAATAAGCAAAACAGAAAAAAATAAACACAATAGGATGCTTACTGTTTCCATTATTTCTTTTTAAACAGTGATCTGAATTTTCTGGCCAATGCAATAAAAAATACAAAAGAGAGAATTTCTTTCAATAGTTACACTTAGCAATTATTTTTTACCTAAGAGCTCCAAGGGAATCCATTAAGAAAACTCTTAGAAATAGTACTGACTCATATATGACAAATGGAAAGCAATTTCAACTCATACAATCAAGAAAAATATTAAGACCTCACAAGCAGACATTTAACAGAAGAAGAAATAAAATTTGGAATAAAATATTAAAGTACTTATACTCATTAAAAATAAAAGGAACTAAAGGCAAATACAAAGAATGGGAAAGCTAAATTTGGATAATCATGTAGAAAATGGTTTATCCTCATCAGCAAGGAAATAAATGACAGTTTGAGAAATAAATGCTTTTTAGTTTAACATATAATAGTATTAGAGTACACATTTTAGTGAGAATATTAATTAGTACACTAATTCTGGAAAACAGTTTGCCAATAGTTTATCAAGGATCCTAAAAATGTTAGAATACTCTGACCTAATACTATCACTTATAAGTATTGTACTGGGGAAATAAAGACATGAATGAAGATAAATTAGCATTAATATTCATTGTAAGATCATACATAAGGCAAAAATATTGAAACAACTTTGTCTAACCATGACGTGATAAATAATTTTGTGTATGCATATAAGTGAATATTTAGCTTTAAAGTTCTCTTTTTGAAGATTTCTCATTGTATGGAAAAATGAATTATAAAACATTAAAACAGGTAAAATACAGTATATAATTTGAGTCCATTACATATCTATGTATGTGTATAGAATTCTATATAGATATATGGGCCATGGATACAAAATTAGGAATTATGATAAGAATTCTAAATGTTCTTGTTTGAACCATTATTTAAATTATTTAATGATATGTACCTAATATGTTGGCAATAAGAACAAAACATACCTGTTTTCATTATCTCTCTGTAATAGATTTATGACCCCCAAAATAAGAGATATGAAGTTCCAGTACCATTAAACATTCCAGCTACACCAACAAGTACTTATGAAAATAGACTTTATGATGTTGAAATCAAGGAAAATCCTTTTGGCATCCAGATTCGAAGGAGAAGCACAGGAAGAATTATGTAAGTGATTCAATTATTTGATATGAAGGATATTTTCACTGTGCTAGCATGTCATCACACCAAAAGTGGTTTTAGGTGCATGTATTAAATAATTTAGCTTATTTTAACATTTAAAAACTAAAGTCAGCAAACCATTAACAGTTGGTGTAAAATTTTATTTACACTTTGGATGTGATGAATTTCATTATTAAATATCAGACCTATTCTTCTAATCAAGTTGAGAACCAAAACCAAGACTCCTATTGAAAAGCATGATGAGTGTTGTCAAAATGAGCAGTTGGAAATGTGTTATGTAAATATTTTATTAGAACTATTGAAATTGGAGTTTTTTGGTCCTGGAATTTGATAGAGTTAATACTATCTTTGCCAGGAATTGATGAAATGAAATTAAGATATACACATATAGATATGTTTTTATGTCTAATGAATAAACTAATTTTAAAATATTATCTTTATTTGGTAAAAAGCTCTACAAACTACAGTGTATTAAAAGATACTTCTATGTAATTTAAGCTTGCCCTGCTATCCTTTACAAGATGCTGTCACTATGTGTTCAGGTATTGTCAGTATGGATACAAATAATGAAGAAAATTATGTTTATATTGTTTTAAAATTTTGTTGTTATGATAATAGTTTTGTTCCAAAGGATAAGAAGCAAAATGATTTTGTAGAAAATTCCTGATGCAGAGGCATTATTTATTGTTATTCAGGAAGCATTACTCTTTAGTAAATACTTTTTCAAAATCATTAATATAAAAATTTGAATGTCTCAAATTCTTTTTAATACTTATGTTTCCTTTCCCTGCCAACTTTCTTTTCTTCTTTTTTTATCTTCTTCTTACAAATGACATTCTCTGTAGCACATTTCTTCTGGATTTTTTTCATAAACACGTTTTTATAAATACAAAACAAAAGAAGAAGAAAGTGATTGGGAATAGTAATAGAGTTTAGAATTAAAATATCCATTATACCTTATAGTTTATTTTGATATTGATTTCTTTTTGTTCTATAAGTAGTAAACATTTACTGATTATCTCAAGGGAACAGGACAATAAAGCACTTTCAATTCCTAGGACATATATTACTTCTAGGTCATATATTACTGATAACTTTATATTAATTTTATTTTAAAAAGCAATATATGTCTAAAGACAAACACATAGCCATAATAAGATTATGAATATATGAATATATGAAACATATTTTAGATATTCCTTAACTTAGTCAAAAAAATGTATTGGAAAAATTATCTATTTCTATTTGTATCTGGGTATGATAAGGCCTATAGAGAAAAATACAATTGATTTTTATAACACCTAAGATTGAATTACCATTATTATTTGTGATACTATTTGTATATGTATACAGGAATAAAATTGTTTTCCTTTGTTTTCAGTTGGGATTCTCGCCTTCCTGGATTTGCTTTTAACAACCAGTTCATTCAAATATCTACACGCCTACCATCAGAATATATATATGGTTTTGGGGAAATGGAACACACAGCATTTAAGCGAGATCTGAACTGGCGTACTTGGGGAATGTTCACAAGAGACCAACCACCTGGTGTAGGTACCAATATTTGACTACCCCAAGTGGCAACAAAGACCATGATTCAGACCCCAGCCACTTCTTTGTAGGCCTGTACTTCAATATTGAAGCAATGAAAAGAGGCTAGAGATCCCAAGAGCTGCTAGAGTGATTTTCTGAAAAACAAATGAAAAGTCACCATAAATTACAGGTGAAAGTAGAGGATCGAATGGATAACATCATTGACTACAGTGAGAAGTGAGGTTGTGACCCAATTCCTTACCCTCTCAACTGCATAGAAAGAACATTCAGATTCAGAATTCCTTGTCAAATACATGTTTACTTTCAGCTTTTAGAAAATAACTGGCTTCTCCTTGAAATTTTTTTCCACTCCTTAGATAAAGATTTGAATGCTTTTTCCTTTGTTACCCTAAGCTGCAGTTGTGCATTTTTATGAGGTTATATTGCAAGTTACAGTTTTAGAAAATGTTTTTATATGTTCGTATCACTTTTCCCAATGTTTTGTCTTATTAATGGTGTACATTTCATGAATATTTAATACATTGCACAATTGATAT
The DNA here is from genome assembly GCF_949752795.1 of Hyperoodon ampullatus. Taxonomy (NCBI): domain Eukaryota; kingdom Metazoa; phylum Chordata; class Mammalia; order Artiodactyla; family Ziphiidae; genus Hyperoodon; species Hyperoodon ampullatus. The sequence goes on from NC_136918.1 coordinate 63,972,828, forward strand.
AAACTATAATTATTCTAAACATATAATGGAAAATACATTTTAATAAAAATACTCGCTCATTTCCATTTTTCACATGTGATGTTAACTTAAAGTATATATTCAGTATGAGATTATAAATGTGTATAATGTCATAACCACTTTTTATTGTTAGGTGCTCATACAACTTTTATTTGTATCACAATAGCTCAGACTTATGAAAGCTGTTTTTCATTTATTCCACTTGAAAGAATATGTTCTACCAAAATTTACCTCTTTAAAATCCTTCAGAGGCTTCCCTGGCAGCCAAGTGGTTAAGACTCCATGCTCCTACTGCAGGGCATGGGTTCAATCCCTGGCCTGGGAAGTAAGATCCCACATGCCCTGCAGTGGGGCCAAAAAAAAAAAAAAACAGAAAAATCCCTTCAACATTAGTATTGGCATTATTAGTTTAATATAACCTTGATTCTTAATATATAAATTTTCTTTCACATGCTAATCAGTTACTGGGGTTCAGTGTGTGTCAATGATATCAATTTGATTAGGGATCATCAACTTGTAAGCTTTGTAATCTTGACAAGATATTTCATGACCCCGAGTATAGATTTTCTATTCTGAAAAATGAAAAGATCTAGCTGAAAATGAAATTAAATGCTTTGTATATAAACAGCGTATTAATGTTTAAAATATTATCAAAATATTATATAAACTTAAATATTATCACATTAAGTACTTAAAGAGTTTGAGTACTTTGATCAGTTTAATCATTTATAGAGCATTCTATTATTTAAAAAGAAGTACAAATTTATTAATAAATTAAGACACATAACCTGTGAAAAGAAACCCAACTATTCTAAAACCAATGTTTTTTTTTTGTTGTGTTTTGTTTTGTTTTTGTGATACGCGGGCCTCTCACTGTTGTGGCCTCTCCCGTTGTGGAGCACAGGCGCCATATGCGCAGGCTCAGCGGCCATGGCTCACAAGCCCAGCTGCTCCGCGGCATGTGGGATCTTCCCAGACTGGGGCATTAACCCATTTCCCCTGCATCGGCAGGCGGGCTCTCAACCACTGCGCCACGAGGGAAGCCCTAAAACCAATGTTTTTTTACATAAGTTAATGTGGCAGTATTTGTGAGTGTTACACATTTGTATATTCATTCACATTCTCTAATGCAGTAAGGCTTCAAATAATAAATAAATGATTTTCTAAAAAAATGTGTTTAATTCAATCATAGTTTATATGTGCAATGAAGGAACATTTAAATTCCTAGGTTCAATTGTAGAGTGAATTTAAATATTACATTTACAAAATTCACATTCTATTATTATTTAAATATATATTATGTTTTTTTTTTTAATTTTAGTATAAACTTAATTCCTATGGATTTCATCCCTATTACATGGCTCTGGAAGATGAGAGCCATGCTCATGGAGTTCTCTTACTTAACAGCAATGCAATGGGTAAAAAAATTTTTTTTTAGTTTGTCATATTTTATGTGACTTTAATAAAATAATAACATAGATTAAAATGTAATCATATTTTGGACTTCCAGATGTTACATTTCAACCAACTCCTGCTCTAACTTATCGCATAATTGGAGGAATATTGGACTTTTATATGTTTTTGGGCCCATCTCCAGAAGTTGCAACAAAGCAATACCATAAAGTATGATTTCACATTAAAAAAATAATAATAAAGTTTTTTAATGATATAAAGTAATTCTCTTTGTTCACAAATAATTTTTTTTCAAAGGTAATTGGCCAACCAGTCATGCCACCTTATTGGGCTTTGGGATTCCAGTTATGTCTTTATGGGTACAGAAATACGTCACAAGTTGAAGAAGTATATAATGGCATGGTGGCTGCTCAGATCCCCTATGTACGTATATCAATTTTTAAAATGGTGTTAAATATGTCACCTATAAAAGCAGAATGAAATAATTAAACACATATACTTGAAAATTATTTTAAGCATTTGGCAAAAATCAGTGCTTGTTAGTAGCACCAAATGAATTGGATATGAGATTTTATTAGTAGTCTTTATCAGATGGATAAAATAAAGGAATAATACCATTCCTTTTCCTTCTTTCTCACCTATTCCATAGCTGTGAGTTGTACTAAACAAGTTACTGTGCACTTGCTTTTCTCTCAGAAGCTTTGGGTCTCGTAGGTAGTCAAACACATTTCTTCTCTTCTCATTAAATGAGAGTAAGAGTCCATAGAAACCTATTTCATCAACTAATGTGACAAATTACACAAAAAGAATTCGAGGTGAAACAGTTATTTTTGCCATGAAATAAACAATAGTTGACATATTAGAATACAGAATTAGTGGGCTTGCAGAATATCTTCTTCCCTTAGTGTTTGGGAAAGTAAATATTCTTATGTATCCAGAAATAATCACTTCCTGTGATTTTTATTTTTTAGGAAGATTAAGTAATCTCAGGTATCCTCCTGGTAATATTTAAACATTGAAATCTAGAATGCTTTGTATATAAGAACTCATTCTAAGAAGAGTAAGAAGGACCTCATTTATAAGACATCAGTACCTATAGTAGAATCCAATATATGGTTCCTTAATACATTATTATAGGGAAACTAATTGTTTAGGTTGATGATGTAGCAATACGCAAGTGAAAAAGATGTTTTAAAAAGGAGATTTTTTCATTATTAGGTCTACTATGCTAGCCATATTTTTATAACACCTAGAAGAAGAAATTGTCTATTAACGAAAATAATGTTTTTAAATGTTATTTAGGCCTAAATGAAAGATTTCATAAAGCATTTATTACTTTAAATATATTTGTAAATACCTACTTGTAAACAATATTTTTCTTATTTAAGCTTGGGATGTTATTTCAAAAATGACTTTGGTGGATAATAAAAGAATAATTTTATAATTAATGATGGGTTTACTAATAATTCTTTCTTCCCCTTTGGCAATATTAGAATTATTTGAAATTATCCCATATTTGCTTTGTGTTTCCAGAAATACAGCAATACCTATTTCTATATATCGTACAAAATTCCAAATTTCCATTTAATATAATTTCATGACCTCATAAGTCCTTTATTTCTGTGTCTTCCTATTTCCTTTGGAAATTATATAACAAAAGATACTGATTTGAAAGAACTTGTACTTCTAAATCAAAATGACTATTTAATGAACTGTTAACAAAACAGAGCACTTACACGAACTTGCTCTTAGAATATTTTGCATCTATACATGCTACTTTTATTTCTTGAACATTGCATTACTTGATTAATTCTCTTAGGAATTGAAACTTTCATATTGCTGTTACTTTCATAAGTATAATAGAATGTGACAAACTCCCTCTATTGAATCTTACCCCACTAAAATTCTTATATCTTTCAGGATGTTCAATACACAGACACTGATTACATGGAAAGGCAACTAGACTTTACGATTGATGAAGAATTCCGTGACCTTCCTCAGTTTGTTGACAAAATAAGAAGTGAGGGGATGAGATACATTATTGTCCTGGTCAGTGTTTATATTTTATATTCTATCTGAGCCTTATTATCTTAGTTTTTTTAAGATTTCTCTCCTGAATGAGGAAGGAAAAGGTGTTTCAGAATATGAAGTGTATTATTTTGGATTGTACTCCCAAATCTAAATCTTTCTTCCTTTAACACTTCATTTCATTTACATGGCTGCCACAGGCTACCTTCATTCTTAGGTGTATCCTTAGAGATTTAAGACTAAATAAAGCTGGGAATCAAAGGCAGTTTGTTTTCTAGTAGTCACCCAAGCTACAGACTGGTCTCAATTTACAGACACTATCACAAAGTGATGATGGATTTTCTATTCCTATACAATTCTCAACTTATTCTCTGGGACTGCTTCTTATGCTTGTCATGTTTAAAAATTTTCCTTCAAGTTAGTGATTCAGGGGCTTCCCTGGTGGCACAGCTGTTAAGAATCTGCCTGCCAATGCAGGGAACACGGGTTTGAGCTCTGGCCCGGGAAGACCCCGCATGCCATGGAGCAACTATGCCTGTGTGCCACAACTACTGAGCCTGTGCTCTAGAGCCCGCAAGCCACAACTACACTGAGCGTATGCACCACAACTACTGAAGCCCGCGTGCCTAGAGCCCTTGCTCTGCAACAAGAGAAGTCATCACACTGAGAAGCCCGTGCACCGCAACAAAGAGTAACCCCTGCTTGCCACAAGTAGGGAAAGCCTGTGCGCAGCAACGAAGATCCAACACAGCTAAAAATAAATAAATAAATAGATTTATTTTAAAAAGTTAGTGATTCAGTGGGAAGAATATTTCATCAATATCTTACAGAAAGCAAGGTAGGTAGCCAGAAATCCCATGGAGATATAAAAACAAAGCAAAAAACACCTGTAATCTTGCTTGAAATCATAGCTAATACATTTTCAAAAGTTCTTAAATTTTCCTTCTAGGGAATTTAGAAGACAATCTAACTAGAACAAAAAAGTTTATGCCATCAGTCCCTTTGTCAGTCCATGTGAGACTACAATACAATGATAATCTAATAATGGAAAATTGTAACATTTTATAAGAGCTACTCAAGTGGATATACTTTTATACCATAGTTACCTGGATTGTATTTCATTTTAATTTTAGGATCCAGCAATTTCAGGGAATGAAACGAAGCCTTACCCTGCCTTTGAAAGAGGACAAGAGAAAGATGTCTTTGTCAAATGGCCTAACACCAATGATATTTGTTGGGCAAAGGTACTGAATTGATATCTTGAAAGAAAATAAGTATAAAAATGCTATTTGAAAGTTTCTATTTAATTAAGCCACAGTTAAAAACATATTCAGAGGGAGAGATGTAATGACTTAATAGGTAATAAATAAAATAATACTCTTTGAGTTCAATCCAAATTATTAGAAACAAAGAAAGAATTTATATGTCCTATGTTCAAATACTATTTGTTTCATCTTTAAATTGTCTTTTATTGTATTTCTTGGTACCTCTTGTGTTTTATTATAAAACTTACATTAATAATATGGTTATTCACTATTCTATACTACATGGGTCATTTAAATGTTTGTACTTCTCTTAAAAACATCTCATTGATAAAAGAAACAATGTTTGTAAAAGCTATACTTATAGTATTCCTGACTTGAACAGGGAATATAATTCATTGTATTTAATTTAAGCAATAATATCTCAACCTGTGTATATTAACACATTATAGAAAGCATCCTGATTTTGCTTATATATAAAGAGTAAAGAAAAAATCCACTAGTCATAACTAGAATGAAAAAAAATCCCATAATGGGAGATGTAATTAATGAAATATGGGAGCCTTTTTGGATCTTGGACCAAAAATAGAATGCTAGTGATAAAAGTGGTGAAATTCGAACATAGACTGTAGATTAGTTAATAATATTCTACTAATGTTAATATCTTGGTTTTGATAATTGTACAGTGGTTATAAATATGTTAATATTAGGGGAAGCATAGTGAAGTGTATAGAAAAACACTAGATATAATGTTGGTGACATTTCTATAAGTCTGAAAATATTTCAAATTAAAACGGTAAAAGTAAAATAGAAAAAATTATGTGATAAACAGTGAAAAATCACAATGTTTTAAGAAACATTACAGGTATACACTAGTGGCTATAGAAAGGGATTCTTTTTCTTCTTACTTTCTCCTCATTTTATATTTTCTCATTCCATACATTTTCTCAGATTTCTACCTTTCAAGCACTATTCTCTATCAGCAACTAATTCCTTGTATGTAATTACCACTCTGTGGATTATTTACATTTTTATATGGGACTTTCTAATTTTTACAACATAGATTTAAATCCCAGAGCTTTTGGCCTGATTGAATTTGGGCTCTGTTCTGTGTTTGTGGTTGCGGTAGAAGAAAACATTGGTAGGCGGGGGGCAGGGGCTCGAGTAGGTGTGTGGGAAAGAGGAGGATTTAGTACTAACTGCAAAAACCAAGAAGATATTTGCCTCAGCATGGCATCCTCCAACTCAGTTCTTCAATACCTTTAATATAAATATATACTTTTTGTTTTTAGATTTTAATCCTGGGGTAATTGTAGAAAGAGTTTTAATATACCACATTAAATTAAATTTAGCATATGCTTTTCATATTAATTCTTGACCAGACCTTTTGGTTACATGCATTGTTTGCAAAATCGCTACTGACCACAAAGGATGGTATTCTTTTCCTTATTTGCCCTACTAAAGAGGAGATTAATATGGAAAATGGGAATAGTTTGCAAATGATACATATACCAGAACACAAACTGAAAAAAATAATTGAAGGAATTGCTGATCTGGGATCTTGAGTCTGTAATATGCTTCTAAAACTCTATTACACTTTGTTTACAACAGTCATACCACACTGAATTTATTTTGAACTGGTTTCCCATTTCTTCTCTCTTTGTAGGTTTGGCCAGATTTGCCAAATGTAACAAAAGATGAAAGTCTAATAGATGAAGCTGTTAATGTAAGTTTCATATTGATTAACTATTTAACTGAAAGAAATTCAGCACTGGGATTTAATGACGACTTTGACCAATAATTCAATTTTAATACTTTCCTTAAAAAAAGTGATGGCTTATTTTCTAATTCTCTGTATCAGACCATATTAAATCAGATTTATTTATTTTTTAAAATACCAACATGTTTCAGTCACTCTATGAAGCAATTTTACATTTTATTGTATTTAATCCAAGGAACAATTCTTTTCTTTTTAATTTAAATTTTTTTGTAGTAAGAATGCTTAATATGACACTTACTCTTAAAATTTTAAGTTTAAGATATAGCATCCTTCACCCTAGGGACAGTGTTGTACAGAAGATCATTAGAACTTATTCATCTCGTGTAATTGACACTTTATGACTATTGAATAGCAACTCCCAATTACCCCTGGAACCCCAGCCCCTGGCAACTACCAGTCAACTCTCAGATTCTATGAGTTTGACTATTTTAGATACCTCCTATAAGTGGAATTGTGCAGTATTTGTCTTTCTATAAATGGCTGATTTTACTCAGCATAGTGTCCTTAAGGTTTATTCATGTTGCCCCGTATTGGAGAATCTCCTTCTGTTTGAAGACTGAATAGAACTCCATTGTATATACCACATTTTCTTTATCAATTCATCCATCAATGGACATTTAATTTATTTCAATATCTTCACTCTTGTAAATAATGTAGCAATAAATATAGGAGTTCAGATACCTCTTTGAGATCCTGATTTTAGGTCTTTTTGGATAAATGTCCCCAAATGGGAGTGCTGGATCATATGGTAGTTCTATTTTTAATTTTTGGAAGAATTTTAATACTGTTTTTCTCAGTGGCTGCACCATTTTTCATTCCCACTAACAGTGTACAGGCATCCAGTTTCTCCACATCTTCACCAGCACTTGTTTTCCCTCTTTTATGGATAATAGACATCCCAACAGGTGTGAGGTGACATCTCACTGTGGTTTTGATTTGCATTTCCCTGATGACTAGTGATGTTGAACATTTTTTCATCTATCTGTTGGCCATTTGTATGTGTTCTTTAGAGAAATGTCTATTCAAATCTTTGCCCATTATCTAAGTGAGTTATAGTGTTTTCTCTATTGGGTTGTAGGTTACATTTTCACTTCATTGATTGTTTCTTATTTTGTGCAAAAACTTTTTAGTTTGATTTAGTCTCACTGATCTATTTTTGGTTTTTTGCCTGTGCTTTTGGTGTCATATCCATGAAATCTTTGCCAAGACCATTGTCATGAAGCTTTTCCCTTATGTTTTTTCCTAGAAGTTTTGCAGTTTTGGGTGTTACATTTAGGTCTTTAGTCCATTGTGGTTTGATTTTTGTCTACTGTGTAAGATAAGGATCTGATTTCATTCTTCCACATGTGAATATCCAGTTTTCCCAGCACCATTCGTTAAATAGACTATACTTTCCTCATTGTATACTCTTGGCACCCTTGTCAAAATTCAGTTGACTATACATGTGTGGATTGATTTCATGTGCCATTGGCCTATGTCTTTATTTTTATGCCAAGACGATACTTTTTTTTTTTTATTAGTTTCTGCTTTATAACAAAGTGAATCAGTCATACATATACATCTGTTCCCACATCCCCTCCCTCATGCATCTCCCTCCCTCCCACCCTCCCCATCCACCCCTCCAGGCGGTCACAAAGCACCAAGCTGATCTCCCTGTGCTCTGCGGCTGCTTCCCACTATCTATCTACCTTACGTTTGGTAGTGTATATATGTCCATGCCTCTCTTTCCCTTTGTCACAGCTTACCCTTCCCCTTCCCCATATCCTCAAGTCCATTCTCAAATAGGTCTGTGTCTTTATTCCCGTTTTACCCCTAGGTTCTTCATGACATTTTTTTTTTAATTCCATATATATGTGTTAGCATACGGTATTTGTCTTTCTCTTTCTGACTTACTTCACTCTGTATGACAGACTCTAGGTCTATCCACCTCATTACAAATAGCTCAGTTTCGTTTCTTTTTATGGCTGAGTAATATTCCATTGTATATATGTGCCACATCTTCTTTATCCATTCATCCGATGATGGACACTTAGGTTGTTTCCAGCTCCGGGCTATTGTGAATAGAGCTGCAATGAACATTTTGGTACATGTCTCTTTTTGAATTATGGTTTTCTCAGGGTATATGCCTAGTAGTGGGATTGCTGGGTCATATGGTAGTTCTATTTTTAGTTTTTTAAGGAACCTCCATAATGTTCTCCATAGTGGCTGTACCAATTCACATTCCCACCAGCAGTGCAAGAGTGTTCCCTTTTCTCCACACCCTCTCCAGCATTTATTGTTTCTAGATTTCTTGATGATGGCCATTCTGACTGGTGTGAGATGATATCTCATTGTAGTTTTGATTTGCATTTCTCTAATGATTAATGATGTTGAGCATTCTTTCATGTGTTTGTTGGCAGTCTGTATATCTTCTTTGGAGAAATGCCTATTTAAGTCTTCTGCCCATTTTTGGATTGGGTTGTTTGTTTTTTTGCTATTGAGCTGCATGAGCTGTTTATAAATTTTGGAGATTAATCCTTTGTCAGTTGCTTCATTTGCAAATATTTTCTCCCATTCTGAGGGTTGTCTTTTGGTCTTGTTTATGGTTTCCTTTGCTGTGCAAAAGCTTTGAAGTTTCATTAGGTCCCATTTGTTTATCTTTGTTTTTATTTCCATTTCTCTAGGAGGTGGGTCCAAAAGGATCTTGCTGTGATTTATGTCATAGAGTGTTCTACCTATGTTTTCCTCTAAGAGTTTGATAGTTTCTGGCCTTACATTTAGGTCTTTAATCCATTTTGAGCTTATTTTTGTGTATGGTGTTAGGGAATGATCTAATCTCATACTTTTACGTGTCCCTGTCCAGTTTTCCCAGCACCACTTATTGAAGAGACTGTCCTTTCTCCACTGTACATTCCTGCCTCCTTTATCAAAGATAAGTTGGCCATATGTGCGTGGGTTTATCTCTGGGCTTTCTATCCTGATCCACTGATCTATCTTTCTGTTTTTATGCCAGTACCACACTGTCTTAATTACTGTAGCTTTGTAGTATAGTCTGAAGTCAGGCAGCCTGATTCCTCCAGCTCCGTTTTTCGTTCTCAAGATTGCTTTGGCTATTCGGGGTCTTTTGTTTTTCCAAACAAATTTTGAAATTTTTTGTTCTACTTCTGTGAAAAATGCCAGTGGTAGTTTGATAGGGATTGCATTGAATCTGTAGATTGCTTTGGGTAGTAGAGTCATTTTCACAATATTGATTCTTCCAATCCAGGAGCATGGTATATCTCTCCATCTATTTATATCGTCTTTAATTTCTTTCATCAGTGTCTTATAATTTTCTGCATACAGGTCTTTTGTCTCCTTAGGTAGGTTTATTCCTAGATATTTTATTCTTTTTCTTGCAATGGTAAATGGGAGTGTTTTCTTGATTTCATTTTCAGATTATTCATCATTAGTGTACAGGAATGCCAGAGATTTCTGTGCATTAATTTTGTATCCTGCTACTTTACCAAATTCATTGATTAGCTCTAGTAGTTTTTCGGTAGCATCTTTAGGATTCTCTATGTATAGTATCATGTCATCTGCAAACAGTGACAGCTTTACTTCTTCTTTTCCAATTTGGAATCCTTTTATTTCCTTTTCTTCTCTGATTGCTGTGGCTAAAACTTCCAAAACTATGTTGAATAAGAGTGGTGAGAGTGGGCAGCCTTGTCTTGTTCCTGATCTTAGTGGAAATGGTTTCAGTTTTTCACCATTGAGGACAATGTTGGCTGTGGGTTTGTCATATATGGCCTTTATTATGTTGAGAAAAGTTCCCTCTATGCCTACTTTCTGCAGGGTTTTTATCATAAATGGGTGTTGAATTTTGTCGAAAGCTTTCTCTGCATCTATTGAGATGATCATATGGTTTTTCTCCTTCAACTTGTTAATATGGTGTATCACATTGATTGATTTGCGTATATTGAAGAATCCTTGCATTCCTGGAATAAACCCCACTTGATCATGGTGTATGATCCTTTTAATGTGCTGTTGGATTCTGTTTGCTAGTATTTTGTTGAGGATTTTTGCATCTATGTTCATCAGTGATATTGGCCTGTAGTTTTCTTTCTTTGTGACATCCTTGCCTGGTTTTGGTATCAAGGTGATGGTGGCCTCGTAGAATGAGTTTGGGAGTGTTCCTTCCTCTGATATTGTTTGGAAGAGTTTGAGAAGGATGGGTGTTAGCTCTTCTCTAAATGTTTGATAGAATTCGCCTGTGAAGCCATCTGGTCCTGGGCTTTTGTTTGATGGAAGATTTTTAATCACAGTTTCAATTTCAGTGCTTGTGATTGGTCTATTCATATTTTCTATTTCTTCCAGAGTCAGTCTTGGTAGGTTGTGCATTTCTAAGAATTTGTCCATTTCTTCCAGGTTGTCCATTTTATTGGCATAGAGTTGCTTATAGTAATCTCTCATGATCTTTTGTATTTCTGCAGTGTCAGTTGTTACTTCTCCTTTTTCATTTCTAATTCTACTGATTTGAGTCTTCTCCCTTCTTTTCTTGATGAGTCTGGCTAATGGTTTGTCAATTTTGTTTATCTTCTCAAAGAACCAGCTTTTAGTTTGGTTGATCTTTGCTATCGTTTCCTTCATTTCTTTTTCATTTATTTCTGATCTGATCTTTATGATTTCTTTCCTTCTGCTAACTTTGGGGGTTTTTTGTTCTTCTTTCTCTAATTGCTTTAGGTGCAGGGTCAGGTTGTTTACTCGAGATGTTTCCTGTTTCTTAAGGTGGGATTGTATTGCTATAAACTTCCCCCTTAGAACTGCTTTTGCTGCGTCCCATAGGTTTTGGGTCGTCGTGTTTCTATCGTCATTTATTTCTAGGTATTTTTTAATTTCCTCTTTGATTTCTTCAGTGATCACTTCGTTATTGAGTAGTGTATTGTTTAGCCTCCATGTGTTTGTATTTTTTACAGATCTTTTCCTGTAATTGATGTCTAGTCTCATAGCATTGTGGTCGGAAAAGATACTTGATACAATTTCAATTTTCTTAAATTTACCAAGGCTTGATTTGTGACCCAAGATATGATCTATCCTGGAGAATGTTCCATGAGCACTTGAGAAAAATGTGTATTCTGTTGTTTTTGGGTGGAATGTCCTATAAATATCAATTAAGTCCATCTTGTTTAATGTATCATTTAAAGCTTGTGTTTCCTTATTTATTTTCATTTTGGATGATCTGTCCATTGGTGAAAGTGGGGTGTTAAAGTCCCCTACTATGATTGTGTTACTGTCGATTTCCCCTTTTATGACTGTTAGTATTTGCCTTATGTATTGAGGTGCTCCTATGTTGGGTGCATAAATATTTACAATTGTTATATCTTCTTCTTGGATCGATCCCTTTATCGTTATGTAGTGTCCTTCTTTGTCTCTTCTAATAGTCTTTATTTTAAAGTCTATTTTGTCTGATATAAGAATTGCTACTCCAGCTTTCTTTTGATTTCCATTTGCATGGAATATCTTTTTCCATCCCCTTACTTTCAATCTGTATGTGTCTCTAGGTCTGAAGTGGGTCTCTTGTAGACAGCATATATATGGGTCTTGTTTTTGTATCCATTCAGCCACTCTGTGTCTTTTGGTGGGAACATTTAGTCCATTTACATTTAAGGTAATTATTGATATGTATGTTCCTATTCCCATTTCCTTAATGGCTTTGGGTTCGTTATTGTAGGTATAGTCCTTCTGTTGTGTTTCTTGCCTAGAGAAGTTCCTTTAGCATTTGTTGTAAAGCTGGTTTGGTGGTGCTGAACTCTCTCAGCTTTTGCTTGTCTGTAAACGTTTTAATTTCTCCATCAAATCTGAATGAGATCCTTGCTGGGTAGAGTAATCTTGGTTGCAGGTTTCTCTCCTTCATCACTTTAATTATGTCCTGCCACTCCCTTCTGGCTTGTAGAGTTTCTGCTGAGAGATCAGCTGTTAACCTGATGGGGATTCCCTTGTGTGTTATTTGTTGTTTTTCCCTTGCTGCTTTTAATATGATTTCTTTGTGTTTAATTTTTGACAGTTTGATTAATATGTGTCTTGGCGTATTTCTTCTTGGATTTATTCTGTATGGGACTCTCTGTGCCTCCTGGACTTGATTAACTATTTCCTTTCCCATATTAGGGAAGTTTTCAACTATAATCTCTTCAAATATTTTCTCAGTCCCTTTCTTTTTCTCTTCTTCTTCTGGAACCCCTATAATTCGAATGTTGGTGCGTTTAATGTTGTCCCAGAGGTCTCTGAGACTGTCCTCTGTTCTTTTCATTCTTTTTTCTTTATTTTTCTCTGCATCAGTTATTTCCACTATTTTATCTTCCACCTCACTTATCCGTTCTTCTGCCTCAGTTATTCTGCTATTGATCCCATCTAGAGTATTTTTCATTTCATTTATTGTGTTTTTAATCGATGCTTGATTCATCTTTAGTTCTTCTAGGTCCTTGTTAACTGTTTCTTGCATATTGTCTATTCTATTTCCAAGATTTTGGATCTGGGAAATAGAATCTTGGATCAGCTTTACTATCATTATTCTGAATTCTTTTTCAGGTAGACTGCCTATTACCTCTTCATTTGTTAGGTCTGGTAGGTTTTTATCTTGCTCCTTCACCTGCTGTGTGTTTTTCTGCTTTCTCATTTTGCTTATGTTACTGTGTTTGGGGTCTCCTTTTTGCAGGCTGCAGATTCGTAGTTCCCGTTGTTTTTGGTGTCTGTCCCCCGTGGCTAAGGTTGTTTCAGTAGGTTGTGTAGGCTTCCTGGTGGGGGGGAATAATGCCTGTGTTCTGGTGGTTGAAGCTCGATCTTGTCTTTCTGGTGGACAGGTCCACGTCTGGTGGTGTGTTTTGGGGTGCCTGTGGCCTTATTATGTTTTTAGATATCCTCTCTGCTAATGGGTGGGGTTGTGTTCCTGCCTTGCTAGTTGCTTGGCATAGGGTGACCAGCACTGTAGCTTGCTGGTCGTTGACTGAAGCTGGGTGCTGGTGTTGAGATGGAGATCCCTGGGAGATTTTCGCTGCTTGATATTATGTGGAGCTGGGAGGTCTCTTGTGGACCCGTGTCCTGAAGTTGGCTCTCCCACTTCAGAGGCACAGCACTAACTCCTTGCTGCAGCACCAAGAGCCTTTCATCCACCGGAGTGCTCTGGTGGTCTTTGAGCAGCTATAATCCGACTCCAGGCCCATCCTGCCAAACTCTGGGATGTTGGAGTTGTGGCTGCTCACCGTGTCGCTGCTTTGCCATCTGGCTCCCGCATAGGTTCTACCAATAGGAGGTACTGGAGGGGAGGAAGGAGGATAGAGGCTTGTCTTGGGTGTCCACAAAATGAGTAGATCTCCACACCTCCAAGACGATACTTTTAATTACTGTAGCTTTGGAATATATTTTGAAATCAGGAAATGTGATGCCTTCAGCTTTGTTCTACTTACTCAAGATTATTTTGCCTATTCAGGGACTTTCATGTTTCCAAATACATTGTAGGATTGTTTTTTATATTTCTGTAAAAGATGCCATTGGGATTTTGACAGGGGTTGCATTGAATCTACGGATTGCTTTCAATACTATGGACATTTTCACAATATTAATTATTTCAGTTCATGAGCATGGATTATCTTTCCATTTTTCTGTTTCTTCTTCAATAGCTTTCAGTAATGTTTTGTAGTTTTCAGTGTACAAATCTTTCATCTCCTTAGTCAAGTTTATTCCTAAGTATTTTATTGTTGTTTGTTGCTACTGTAAATAAGATTATTTTCCTTTCAAACAGTTCATTTCAGTCTATAGAGATGTTACTGATTTTTGCATGTTGATTTTGTATCCCCACTTTCCTGAATGTATTTATTAGTTCTAATAGTTGTGTGTGTGTGTGTGTGTTCTTTAGAGATTTCTACATATAAGATTACATCGTCTACAAACAGGGACACTTTCACTTCTTCCTTTCTGATTAGGGTGCTTTTTTTTCCCCCTTATTTATTTCTAGTTAGTTGGGCTAGGATTGCCAGGACTATGTTAAATAGAAGTGGCAAGAGTGAGCATACTTGTCTTGTTTCTGATATGAACTAAAACTCTGAAAGTTTTTTTTCTAAATGAGTATATTAGCTGTGGGCATTTATTATAGAGCCTTTATCATGTTGAGGTAATTTCTTTCTATTCTTAGTTTGTTGAGAGTTTTTATCATGAAAGAGTGTTGAATTTTATCAAATAGATTTTCTGCATTGCTTATTGGTATGACCCTGTGTTGTTTTTTTTTTTTTTTTTTTTTTTTTTTTGTGGTACACAGGCCTCTCACTGTTGTGGCCTCTCCCATTGAGGAGCACAGGCTCAGGATGTGCAGGCTCAGCAGCCATGGCTCACGAGCCCAGCCGCTCCATGGCATGTGGGATCTTCCCAGACTGGGGCACGAACCCGTGTCCCCTGCATCGGCAGGTGGACTCTCAACCACTGTGCCACCAGGGAAGCCCTGACCATGTGAATTTTATCATTCATTCCGTTGATGTACTGAATCACAATGATTGATTTTTGTATGTTAAATAATCCTTGCCTCACAGGGAAAAATCCCACTTATTCATGGTGTATGAGCCTTTTAATGTGCTCTTGAATGTGATTGCTAATATTTTGGTTGAGGATGTTTGCATCTCTACTCATCAGATATTGTTAAGTTGTCTGAAACTAGAAATGTGTCCATTTCTTCTAGGTTATCTAGTCTGTTGTATAATTATTTATCATGGCCTCTTACGATCCTTTCTATTTCTGTGACATTAGCTGTAATTCTCATCTTCTCTTTTTTTCTTAGTCTAGTTAACAGTTTGTAAATTTTGTATATGCTGTCTATAAGAAACTCAGTTTAGATTTAATAACACACATAGGCTTGAGTGGCTGTAGGAAAATTATACACATTCATTAAAGTTGAGATCAGGCTGCCTTCACTATCACTTGTGAATCTGACAGATAAATGTCTGACTGACTGGTCTCTCTTACGATTTTCTATATGTGGGTCTAAATTTTGTTTTAACAGGGTTCCAGAACTCATGTAGCTTTTCCAGATTTCTTCAGGAACTCCACAGCAGAGTGGTGGACAAGGGAAATTATAGATTTCTACAATAACCAGATGAAGTTTGATGGCTTGTGGATTGTAAGTAAACTTCAAGAAATTTATAGTTTAAGTTATTTATTGTGTATTGATTATGCAAAATTCTTACTAGATTTTAATAATGTTAACAGAGTATTCTTTATGAAATTAGCTCACTCATTTTTTCCGTAGAACCTTCTTATGCAAAAGACTGGTAAAATGCAGTTTAACAATTCAGTTTAAGTATTTAGTTGCTTTTTCCTGAATATTAAGTTGAATATATTCAACTTGACCAAGAAACCAAAATAGTCTCTTTATATAATGATATATAAATGCTTATAAATATTTATTTTATTTTCATTCGATATAGATATGTCTCACACTCGACTGTCAGTCTTTGGTGTAAGAAGTCATAAACTCTTGCAGATGTAGCAAAATCATCTCCTAAATAATATCTTAATTTTAACTTTAAAATGCTGGCAATAAGATTTTTATTATAATTTTGAGATAGCATAAAAAGAATTTACTTTATCACAAGTAAATATTTAATACAGGAGATATTTACATAATACTTATCTGGATTTTTGGAGGTGACATTTCTATTCTGCTGATTTTTTGATATGTATGCATTAATTTACTTACTTTTTAAATTAAAAACCTTATAGGGGTGCTGTTATGTATAAGCCTTGAGGATGTAAAGTTGTATAAAGATAGTTTTTTTAATTATATAAAGTTATGTACTATAAGGGATTCCATTAAATATATCCCCAATAATTATATCTTGATCCAGAAAAGATAACCTTTTTATGATGGAGGAATCACCTTTAAATGGCAATTAATTTATATATTTATATGATGGTCCGTTTATATATGGTTACTAAAATTCTGAAATGTGTACTCAATAGAGATACTCTTTGAAATTTTCTGTATTTGTAAACTATTACCTTGTGGTTTTAAAAACCACAAACCATTGTTTTAAAAAAGTTGATACAACACTCCAGGGCAGAAATGGAGGGAAAGTCATGGGGGAATATACACTATTATAATTTAATGTCTAAAAACATAGAAAACAATTCACTTTTATATAGATTTTATCTACAGAGAAAAATAGGACATTTTATGGTTTTCAAAAGGAGATGTGAATTATAAAACGTTAAGAAAGACTGAGCTAAACTAAATTCTTTAGTATTGTTGAGATGCCTTATACTTTTGCTTTTTAGAATAGTAAAGTACTATTATTCAAATATCCTACTTTAACTTACTGGGTGTCTGAATTAGTTCTTTTAAGAAGATATGCCCTAAATTTGTTTTTTGTTTACTTTTCTTTCTCTTTTTAAGGATATGAATGAACCAGCAAGCTTTGTAAATGGAACAACTACTAATCAATGCAGAAATACAGAGCTAAATTATCCACCTTATTTCCCAGGTACAATATTGCTGCTGTGCCTTGGCTGTTATCATGCTATTATTATTTATTAATCAGGTTTGTATACCTTATGACATAGAGAACAGGATTCACATTTCCAGTGCTCACTACCCATCTACACACTGGACCACACCTCAACCCATTACCAATATCATCTAAATCATCTAACATTACTTCAAGAAGAAAACTCAAGAAACATGTTTTATCTATATGACTACATTTCTAAATTTGAAGTTGTTACTTTGATTGTCTTAAGAATCTTCCCAGATTTGAGAATTCTCAATATTCTTTAAGATAAAAAATTAAAATCTTTTATAAAGATTTTTTAAAGTTTCTCTTTATTAGGAAAAAAGTGAAAAAATGCTAACAACACTTCTTTGGTTGTCCCTGACCTAGGAGGGAAAAGCACAGTCTTTCAGGATTCATCCTCATGCTCTTATGTAGGCAGTAAACTGCATAAACAGTTACATATCAAGTGATGGCAAAGCTCTGAAAATTTGCATCTGAAACAGAAAATATGCCAGGGCTTTATGTTAGCATATGGATTTTTTTTTAAAATCTATTTAATCAGTATTTCTTATCTAAATGCATAAAATTTAGTAGACTTTTCGGAGTACACTTACTTTTCAGGTTTTTATGAGTTCATGTTAATTAGTAACATTTTTATTATTGAATATAGTAAAATTGTGCACATATTTTCCAGTCACAACTGTAACTGCAATCACATTGAAGACCATTTTTTTCATTTATAATTAGCATAAACAAAGTGCACAAACGGTTAAAAAATCAACAATATTTTCAAACAATGATTAATGTTTTGCCAAAATAATTTATAGTTACAATTTACATATTTCAATATAGGTTACTTTATAACATATTAATATTTTTTATTCATTCTCCCCAGAACTCACAGAAAGAACTGATGGATTACATTTCAGAACCGTGTGTATGGAAACTGAGCAGATTCTTAGTGATGGATCATCTGTTTTGCATTACGATGTTCACAATCTATATGGATGGTCACAAGCGAAACTTACTTATGAGTAAGCAATCTTCATAATCATCATTTCTGACTCTTATTTTTCAGATATTAGATTTAATCTTACCTTTTTTGAGTCCTTCCCTGCTGGCCTTATCTTACTTGGTCCTACATGGCACTTAGAATAATTGTCTTTCTCTCTCTCTGTATCTTTGTTTTAAATGTTTATCCAATTCCCAAAAGAACCCTGAACCATTTTATTTTGTTCCCCAGTATGCACCCAGCTTATAGTAGCAAAATGCCTAACAAATAGTCGGTGCTCAAAGAATAATTTTTAATGAATAATTGAGTAAATAATATATAGTTTGATGTCACTAATTAAAACATTAAATCTGACTAAATCTGCTATTTAAATCCATTATTAACAAATAAGAATATATGTCAATGATCTTAAGCTTCTGAAACTTGAATATCCATATTAATCAAAATCTTATATGAGGCTAATGATGATGGAATACAGGCCTTTCTTTGAGTATCAAGTCTTTATTAACACTGTGCAATAAAATGTTCTGCAATGAGAGAAATGTTC
This sequence comes from Hyperoodon ampullatus, assembly GCF_949752795.1. NCBI lineage: Eukaryota > Metazoa > Chordata > Mammalia > Artiodactyla > Ziphiidae > Hyperoodon > Hyperoodon ampullatus. The sequence goes on from NC_136918.1 coordinate 63,991,375, forward strand.
TGTAATTCTCTATTGTCCAATATGGTAGCTGCTAGCCATATATGGTTGTTGAGCAATGTGGCTAGTGTGACTCAGGAATAGAATTTAAAATTTTATTTAATTTTCATAAATGTAAATTAAATGGCCCCACATGGCTAGTGGTCACTATATTACACAGTGCAGCTCTAGATCACTGGTTCTTAACTACACATTGTAATCAACTGGAGATTATTTTTTTAATTTTTATTTTATATTGGAGTATATTTGATTTACAATGTTGTGTTAGTTTCAGGTGTAGAGCAAAGTGATTCAGTTATATGTATACATATATATATATATATATATATATATATATATATATATATATATGTCTTCTTTTCCAAATTCTTTTCCCATTTAGCTTGTTACAGAATATTGAGTAGAGTTACCTGTGCTATACAGCAGGTCCTTGTTGGTTATCTATTTTAAATATAGTTCAAACTGAAGATTTTTTAATAAATGCTGATTTAATTAATCTGAACTATAGCATAAGCATCTGAATTTTTAAAAATCCCCCAGGTGGTTCTAATGAGTATCCAGGGTTGAAAAACATGGCTCTAATATATGACGGAAGTTGGAAAAAGGATGAAAAGCATTTTGGAGTAAAGGTTATGGGTAATATTTCCTCACTTAGTGAAACATGCTTATCTTATTTCTAGCAGCAAATTCTTTTTCAACCTAGAATATGTGAATTATTTAAGATTTTATTACATGAATGAATGACTACAGATTTGTTGACCAAATCCCAATGTAAGGGCACTAAGAACATGCAGAAAGACTAAGGAATGTCAGCAGGACAGGAATAAAGATGCAGAGAATGGACTAGAGGACACAGGGAAGGGGAAGGGCAAGCTGGAACAAAGTGAGAGAGTAGCATTGACATATATGCACTACCAAATGTAAAATAGATAGCTAGTTGGAAGCAGCTGCATAGCACAGGGAGATCAGCTTGGTGATTTGTGACCACCTAGAGCGGTGAGATAAGGAGGGTGGGAGGGAGATGCAAGAGGGAGGGGATATGGGGATATATGTATGCATATAGCTGATTCACTTTGTTATACAGCAGAAACTAACACAACATTGTAAAGCAATTTTACTCCAAAAAAGACGTTAAAAAAAAGTAAACAAACTGACAAAAAAACAAAACCTGTGTAATGTGATAGATACTACAATAGTGTTATGAGAATCAAGGAGAATGCTCAGCTAATTCTATCAGGAAAACAAAAGTGACATCAAAAGAAAAGTTATCATTTGAACTGATCTTGAAGAATAAAAGGAATTATGCCAGGGAGTAAAGGAAGGATACTACATTTCACCAAGGCAAAGAAAGTATATAAAATTTGTCATAAGCTATTTCTAAGGTATCTATGGCCACCTAAGACATAATAAGTGCATTATAGCTTCTACAATTGAGATCTGTGGATAAGAATCATGGATTTGCTCTTTGTCAATCTGTGACACGGATATGGTTGGCACACTTCTAGGATTTAATGAATGTGTCAGTATGTTACTAGACAATGCCAATGAATTTAAAATCTCCATGGAGGGAGGAATAATAATCAATTAAAATATATTTGGCTAAGTGGAACTAAAACAATGCTTGTCCCTGGGAAATAAGGATCTGAGGTGAGGATGAATCTCCTTGTCTTGTGCTAGAATTTTTTGTTGTTTGACAATAACATCAAAATAGAGGCTCTTCAAGATTCTAAATTCTATTATGCTGTAATTCAAAGTTGTGTATAAAGAGAAACTACTTTGGAGAAACACTGACAATGTCAACTTGAAAAAATTCATAATAAATATTCTGTAATATAAAAAAAGAATAAACAAACTGGTCTTCAATAATGCCTTTATATTGGGACAAATGCTTCTTCAATTAACCCTACTCGAGCATAATATTGGAGCACAATTATCCTCAGCTAACCTCACTTTACCATAAAGCTATAGATATTAAACATAACAAAAGTATTGAGAAGTGAGTGATGAACTCTTTGGCAAAACTTATGCATCTTGAGATGAAAGTATGTTCTTTAAGGAAAATTGGAAGAAAGTATTTATTTCATAGAGGGCAGTAAATTGAACTTCTGGAGCACATTACAGAATCTAGCATGGCTCCTGACACACTGTAGGATGTTTAGTAAATTTAAGTGAATCAATTTTTATTTCACCACAATTATCAAAATTATATAAATAAATTCAAGGCAAAAGTAGGTAAATTTCTAAATAGTTGACATACAAAGGTGTTTAGAGATGTTTAAGAACCATTTTTTAATGCTTAAATAACATTATGAAGAAGATATCAGTACAATCTTCCAAAGAACATCCCTTTAATAATGTTAATTTTGCTCCTGTCCATAAAATTTTTCAGTAAAATTTAACCACATTTGTTGTTTAAGTTAAACAGATTAATAAATTTTAATGTTGAGTTAAAAAGCCCAATTTATGCATAGCTATAGACTTATTATATCTTTTAAATACTTTCTTACTATTTATGTTTTTCAGTTATATGAGAAAAAAATGGTTGAACTCTTCTTCAGATATTTTAGAGATTAAATATAGTCATTATACGTTTAAGACCTTGACAAATGTAAAAGGATGCTATAAATAAATTATATTGAATCAAATAATGGAGAGTAAAGACTTTTTATCAGTTGAGAAAACTGAAAGGATTAAGAGTATAATTTATTTCTTCAAATTACTCAGACTGTACCATTTTATTGTTCCTTTCTGTGACTCATTTTCTGTTTTCATAATTGGCACACATTTGACATTCACCTAGTTCTTGTTATTGTGCTCTTCACTTAACGTGAAACAAACAACCCAAACAAGGAAAGAACAGAATGAGTGGATGCAGAAATAGGAGGTAAATAATCAGCTTGAAAGACTGCAAACGGTTCCATAGAAAAAAACCTTGGAGATCAGTGGCAAATGAAGAAATTTCATGTATAAATCCCATACAAAAAGTTTTCAGTCTTCAGTTGATCTTTGTCTTATTTAAAATTCAATATTGTACTGAAATAAAGCCTATGCTTCAGATGTAGGGAGAAATATATTTTTAAAATTTCAAATTGTGTGTTTAAATCTCAGATAATTATCCAAGGATTATACAGCTATATATTCCATACTTTCATCTTCAACAATACCTTGAATGACTTTTGAGAGTACTACATATTTTTCATTAGAGAGAACATAGAAAAATAAAAATCTTTGACTCCCTTTATAAGTTCAGGTTGTGTTAAGTATATAATTTTTAAGTAAATGCCCAAGATTTTTGTAATCTTAATTTAGAATGAAATAAAAATGTTAATAAATATAAGTTATTTTATCAGATATTCCTAGAGACTGGGTTATTTAGCAACTTGGAAAATTACGTTGCTTTAAGATGTTTAGTGAATCTAACCTGAAAAATAAGGGGCTTTTTTTTTTTTTTTGGAAGAATTGTGTACTATAGGAAGTGACCTCTTCTTGCAATTTTTTTTAACAAAAAATAAGACCAGTATAGATTAAAAAAACAAAAAACAAAAAACAAACACTATACAGGTCATATATAATTTGGAAGTTTTCTTGGTTATAGCTGTAACTTTCTCTTAATTAATTGTTAATAACTTGAAAAAATATGGAATATGTGTCTCTTAGATATTACTTTCTGATTAATATGGCTGAGTTGATATAGCTGGTATCAATGTTTAAAAAAATTGAGATCTGAAACCATAAAACCATTTCCATGGTTTAGACTTTCACATTCTTCTCACTAAAAAAATCTCAAATTTAAGTTTTACTTATACACTCAAAAACAATGGAAATATTTCAGCTTACAAAAACTTTTTATCCAACTCTAAAACTAAAACTGAAATTACATTTTCTGATCTAATGGTGAGTCTCTTTGAGTTGTGAAACTGGCAAGTTACTATTTCTATTGGATAGTAAATATATAATACTAATTTTTTTGCTTTCTAAAAATATAATTCAAAAAAAGTCTTCAGTTTTCAAAAATATTTTTTAAATAAACATTGAGAGAAACATCCTGTATTACTTTCTCTTCTTTGAGCATTACTGCTCAGTGTTCTAAAATAATTTAATATCACACAGTCAGAGATAGCAGTATTGTGGGTATATTTACCAATTGATTTCATCAGTAATTTAAAAAAATAGTCAATTTAATAATTTTGAAATTATTATCTTTTGAAACCATGACAAAAATAAAGATATTTATTTCTTGTTAGGGCTTTAAGATATTTAATTTATTTTCAATTCAATATTCTCCTTTCACATAACCCACATTTGTAATCTACACATACAGTTTTCTAAAACTCATTGTTTTCCTTTAGAAGGACTTTTTGTCCCAATAACATAAGATATTTTTATAACTTTTCTAATACTTTTCAAAAACTGCTCATGTAGACAATCATAAACATGTAATAAAAATGTTTCTGTAACACAACATTGAAATTCATTTTATAAGCTAAATTTTCCAAATTAACTTGTAACAGAGAACAAACTGTATTATGGTTGAAAAGTGTTTCTTAAAATTAAATTAAGTTCATTGTAATTAACTGTCTGTAAAGTTGGAACATGATGGAAATATGTACAAAATATTTATAGCTATGTAATTTTAAATTATAGTTTTAGTGGTGGCAAGTGATTTCCCAAATAAGAAATATTCTGTGAAGGGTTACAAAGGAGATTTTTCTAATGCAAGACGTTAGATTTCCCTTAAGAGAAAATTGTTATGAAAATATTTTATGCAGAATTCTTCTCAATCAGAAATCTAAAAAGGCATATATTTGGTTATTAACTTAAAGCCTCAGTAAAGACTTTTTGCAAAAGTAAGACATAAGGCAGAGAAAAAGAACCTTCAAGAATATGTATTTCTTGTATGTGGAAGCATTAAAGATTTGGGACAACTCTATCCTTGTAAATAATTTTTATATCAATTAAATAAAATGAATTTTCTTTACAAATTAACTAAACTTAAGATATGTTTCCATGAAGATTTCTAAACTGATCATCAGTTCTTCCATTCCCTATATAAATATACATTCATTTCTTGTTAAATGTCTGCATATATGTCTGACATATGTTAAATATATTACTGATTCTCAATTGACTAGATCCTTTATATTTGTTATAAAAAATGAAGCAGTGAAGATGGTTTTCTTATATGATTTTTTTAAGAGAGACATACAAGTAGGAAATTTTAAGTTAGCAAATACAATATTGTTTCTATTATCAACAGATGGTTCAATATATCATCATATATCTGTTTAAAATATTCTCAGTTTCCTGTAATTTTGAGATATTCATGAATTCAAAAATTTCTTAAGCTACTATTATATGTATTAGGTGTAAGGAATATAAAGAAAATTAAGTCAGTCCTTAACCTCAAGTATCTCAAGGTGTCATTGAAGAAGCTTTATGTATAAACAAATCAGTACAAATACTGTGGTCCATCTGTAACAAGGAAATGATTAGATACAGTTTATAACATGGTAGTGGGTTACAAATCTGCCTAATTAAGTATATGAAATATTTCCTCCTGATATAGTTCTCTAGTCCTTGTTCATATGCAAATTATTTTAAGTAATATAAAAATAAACATTTTCTTTCCAATTAATATATATATATGAATACTCCCTAAAACAGGGTGTATTATAGCAAATATTCTCTGCAGAGTAATATGAAGATTAAATGTTGACAAGTTATAAATAAGAAGGGTTGGAGCAATTAATGGAGCCTAAATCTTTATCAAGAAAACACATTTAAGTAGAATAAAATGTGTTCATTCAAAAACTCACAATATAACTAGTTGATTTGATAATATCAATAGTTAACTTGTATTCACTGAACCAATAAATAAAGGGCCACTTAGACATGTCACTCTGGAAATTGTTGGAAGGGAAAAAAGATGTCCTTCATGCTTGTAAGGATTTTATAGTATAATGAGCAAAGACTCACTTATAAAGAGCTAGTCATAATAAGAGACAGCATAGACACCATAAATCAGATAGCTTTTTCTTTAATGAAGTTGTCCTAAGTAGAAATATCCAAAGAAAATACCTCATGTAAAAACTCATAGATCCTCTCCATCTATATTAGTGCATTGCAGAAGGCAACTGGCAAAAGAGGAATTGTTATTTCTCGTTCCACATATCCTACTGCTGGAAGATGGGTAGGACACTGGCTTGGAGACAACTATGCAAAATGGGACAATTTGGACAAATCTATCATTGGTATGTAAGAGTCACCATCTTTATCATTATTCTTTTGAATCTTCTATTAGGTATTCACTTTTGCTAGTTCATATACTTTGTAAGTCCTTCTCTGAAATGTGCTTTTGGCATCATATTTTATGACAAACAGCATAATGAAAAGGCAATGGGCCAGAAAGCAGGATCTAGTTTATTTTGAGAAAATAATTTCATCCCTTTTTGTCTCAGTTTCTTTCTATGAAAGGGCAAGAGATGGGAAGGATAACATATAGAGCTAAGAATAGAAATGCTTAGAAATTCTAGATTCTAGGGAATAAGAATCACTCATAGATGCTAACGTATGAAACATCTCAAACCAAATTTTGAAAGTTTTCTGACAATAGTTGGATAAAGAGTAAATGAAATATTATTTTAAAGATAATATTTTTCTGTTTCATATCTAGACATAAAAATTCTTTACTATTTATATTAGGATTCAAGGAAAACAATCAATCTTTAGAAATATTCCTTTAAAAGAAGAGTTGGGAATTCACATGCATTCTATTTTATTAAAATGATCATTCCTCAGGAGATTTTTAGCTAATAAGGATAATTCAATTTGTTTCATATAATGAGACCTATGGTTAAATAATTACAGAGACAGCATTTTGTTTTAAAAATAAAACCAAGGAAGGCTTTCCTGGTGGTGCAGTGGTTAAGAATCTGCCTGCCAATGCAGGGGACACGGGTTTGAGCCTTGGCCCGGGAAGATCCCAGATGACACAGAGCACCTAAGCCTGTGCTCCATAACTACTGAGGCTGCACTCTAAAGCCCACGAGCCACAACTACTGAAGCCCGAGTGTCTAGAGCCCGTGCTCCACAACAAGAGAAGCCACTGCAATGAGAAGCCCACACACCACAACGAACAGTAGCCCCTGCTTGCCGCAACTAGGGAAAGCCTGAACGCAGCAATGAACACCCAGTGCAGCCATAAATAAAAAAAAAATAAATAAATAACTTTATTTTTAAAAAAAAGGAACCACTAACGCTTTCTTCTCATACTATAAGTATTCGTAACAGTTTTGTGATCTAAATGTGCCATCTTCAAAGTGTCAAGGAGGCATTATTACAGTGTCTTATTTTTATAAATGTTATTGACATTATAAAGTAAAAATACATAAATTTCATGGAAGAAATGATAGAAAAATATATCAATAATCTGAAAAATGTGTCATTGAATTAGAGGTCAGTATTAGAAATAGAACATCTTCATAAATGGAAAAAAATCAAATGTCAAAATATATGAAATAGTGGCCTTCTATAATTTTTTTCCTAATTTTTTAGGTATGATGGAATTTAGTTTGTTTGGAATGTCATATGTAAGTAGCTCTATTCCTTTTATCTTCATCACTTGTTAATATTAAAAAACAAACTATTAAAATTAATTAAATATAACTGTATTTTAGACTGGAGCAGATATCTGTGGTTTCTTCAACAATTCGGAATATCAGCTCTGTGCCCGCTGGATGCAACTTGGAGCATTTTATCCAAATGCAAGACATCACAGCAGTGCATTTACTGGAGTATGTAATTACTGCATTTACTCTCATTCCTTTGCCCCACTAACCTTAAACGTTTTTGAATAGAATTCACCCTCCCTGGCTGATTTCCAGATGAATGTTTTGAATCTCTTTACATTTACTGATGGCATCTGAGCCCAAGACTCTGAGAAGTTTCTGACTTGGGGTTCTTTGGGGTTCAAGACTTGGTTAGCTGGCATACTTACTGCCCTTCTATATAATTTTGGATTAGCCAGAAAAAAACAGTCCTTCTGGAAATTATTCCAAACCTGGACAGAATGATAAAAAAAAAAAAAATCAGTTTCAAACTAAATAATTAGAATTGTCACTTAAAATCAATGCACGAAATGGGCAGATTTAAAAAGCAAATGTTTTAAAAATGAGTTGAGAAACAGAAAAAAATAAAAGGAAAAGGGAATCATGAAAACTAATTTCTGAGTGGTGACACTATTTACTTTACTATATACTTTACTAAACTGGAAGAACTTTTTGAGTGAGGGGGAGACAATAATAAAAATTATGAAAAAGTATAAACAATTGCAAGCAATATCTAAGTAAGTGCTAAATTTTGTTATACTTTCAGTGAAGACATAGAGAAGAAAGATAAATAATCAAAATGCACCTCATTGAAGAATTGCAGACAGAGCTGGACTTTTAAGGATGGGTTCCAGCCATAGTAACTGAATGGTAGAGCTCATCATGAGTTTTGAATTCTTCATGTCACCCTGGGAAATTTTTTGTCAGAATAGAAGGGAGAATTTATATTAGAAAATGAAAAATAAAAATGAAAATCTATACAAGGTTAGAAGGCAGTATGGGACCACATTTTGGAAAAATTTGAAAGTTGGACAATAGAGACAACTTTATGGGATAGGAATATTTTAGCAGGAAAACTTTATGTCACTAATGAAATTCAGAAAGCTGTATTGTTGGGAGAGTGAGGCATGAATCAATAAAATCCTGAACAGGGATTCATTCAACAAGAATTCATTGAAAATCTATTATTTAATATTTACAAAATCCCTGCCCTAATGCTTTATATAATGCAGGAAGGATAGAGATAACAGATAATAGACAATTATATAGATAGATAGATAGATAGATAGATGATAGATAGATAGATAAAACAGCAGGTACAAATAAATCATATGAGGGAAAACTAGAGTAAGCTAAAATGATAGAGATTTGTGGGTGTTCTGGTTTAGAAGGGATGCCCAAGGTGGTCCTCTTGGATGAAATGACCTTAGCATTAGAGAAGAGACTTGAGTTGAGAAAAGCAACAAATTTACATATATGGGGGAGAATTCCAGTTCTGGGGAAGAAGTGAAAGACTCCAAGATGTGAATGTGGCTGGAGGTTTTGAGAAGATGAAATGGGAGAGGGAAAGACTGAGGAAGTACTTCTGAATAAAAATCTACAGAACTCAACTTAAGTTTAATTATGAGGTAATATAATTGAATTCAGGAATGTATGGTTTAGAATTAAATGCTTGTGTTTTATCATGTTAAAACTGAAATAACATCAACAAAGTCTGTATGCAACAGATATGATCTTTGCCTTTTCTAACTTGACTTTGAATCTAGTAACAGTAGGATCATATTGATATATAGCTTAATATTTCTTGGACCATTGCACTTTCAAGGTTTTGTCTATTCTAACACTACATGTACCAGTGATAGCAATGGGTCATCATTCAAACCTTCTTACTACTTAAATCTAGAAAAGTCGGAATCTTCATAGATATGATACCACTCTTAAGGGCTCTGCTCCTGTTGATAACAACAAAAAAACATTGCAAGTGTTGCCCCCTGGAGTTATGTGGCAGCCTTGTTTTTTCCCTTGATATAAATTAGAATGTAAAATTCTAATCACTCTCCTTATTATTTTTTTTAGCCAGTAAGTGCAATAACATTTTTTAGAAGCTTTTATCTTTCCAGTGTCAATTTTAGTCTTTTTACCTGGAGAGTATATTCCAGAGCAGACATGGGCATGTTCTTTTTTCTTATCCAACATTAATTAGATCCCCTCTTCCTCCTATACTATTAATTCTTTAGTACCATAACTTATTCATTTCTCATGAGAACACACAATGTGCAGGGTCACCATGATAGGCTCTGCATGTCTGTTTATTTCAATGCACTTATATATAGCATTCTGTTTCTCTCCTAGGCTTTTCATCCTACACTGAGCATCACCACAGTTCACAATGTGTTTGTCACCTATTCAAACGTGAACTGCTCTTTACATATGTTCACCTAAATGAAATCAAGCCATGGACTTAATTTGCATTTTCTTATTAAAATATTAGTTATTCTTTCTCTTTCCATTGTATGGGATAGAAATAACTACTCCATAAGGTTTTCGTGATGTAGCACATGACAGTGAATTAAATTATGGCTTATTTTTTATTCTTCAAATATGTATTTGAAAATTATGATTTAAACAAGGACAATAGCTTATGACACTTTCATTTTGATTTGTTTCAGAGACAAGATCCTGCTTCCTGGAATGCAACTTTTTCTGAAATGTCAAAGAATATTCTGAATATTAGATACACTTTATTGCCCTATTTCTATACACAGATGCATGAAATTCATGCTCATGGTGGCACTGTTATCAGACCCCTTTTGCATGAGTAAGCACAACTTTTTTTTCCTATCATGCAGAGAGATAGCTTTCATTTAATTTACTCAATAATCACTTATACTGCCATATAAAACATTTTAAATTGAAAGCTTTTTCATTGTTATTTAAGTATACATTTTGGGTTAATAAGCATTTACATAAATAAATCTACTAATAAACAGACTAATATATGCCGTTAAAAATGAAACACAATCAGTTTTTAAAAAGTAATAATTCTTAGGAATAACAATTGTATACCAGGTATTGTTTGAGAGAATTTACATACCCTATTACATTGAGTGTTTTCAAAAGATCTTGGAAATAAGTAATATTATCTCTATATTATGGTTGACTTAATTGAAGTTTACAGCAGTTAAGTAAACCCACCATATACAAATGCCTGACTAAACAAGACCATCCTAACTCCTCCTAGAGGTGTTCTAATTGGGTACCCTAGAACAGTTCTACCATTCTCTGTGACAATTGTTTTGGATTTACTCCTTGAAGCTCAAACTGATATATGACCAAATATTGAAATTCTATTCTATGGAGTATAGTTGCAAAAATTTTAGCCTGTTCTATTTTTAAGGCAAATATAAGCAATTTCTTATGGACGTTACAAACACACACACACACACACACACACACATTCAACCATAAATACGAAAAAACCCTTGAAATAATCATGATATACTTAGCTTCTTGTGTGCCCTATATTACCAGAGTAATTGATTGAGGTGATTTGTTAGATTTCACTATTGGTAAATCAGTAAAAGATAAACAGCAAATATTTACTCAATTAAACAGTAGTAGCCAAGATAAAATTACCAAAATAATAAGTAGATCAATATGCCTTCTGTTCTAATAATAAAAGATCCAACTTTCCAAAAAAAAGGAAAAAAATATACTTCCTAGATTCAAATTATCCTCTAGTAATTTATTACCATAATCTCTTCTTTATTTCTGGTAACATTTTATTAAACCCTTTCCTCTTTTATTTCTAGAAATTTCCTCTTTGTCTTCTCCCTATTAACTTTCCATAAGAGCTGGAGTATCAGCACTGGTGTGAGTGCCCAGCCAGAAACATTATTATTAACTATGCAGGCTCTTGTCCTGCTGAGAACTTCTGGATTTTTGTTCCCATGGGAAGTACATAGAGGAAAACCCCAGCAGTCCAATTTAGCATTAATCTCGGTTTAGAATAAAACAAAACACAAACAAAAGAACAAAAATAAAAAATGTATACTTCCATTTCAATTAAGGAAAAAATGTGGACATTTAATAGGGGCAATTCTCAAACTATAAAAAGCAGATTTTGTTTTTTCAGCCATTTATATCTCAAACTCAGAAACATATTAACAAATGGAAGAACCTTTAGGATTTATAAATTCACTATTCAGTGAGCTTAATTTACATAGGATGTGCAAACTCTTTAAAGTTACCAAATTAAGATTCTTATAACACACTTGTCTCACACTTTTCTTCCAGAGTGTTTATAATTCTTGCTTCCTGGTTTGTTGATCTTCTACTAGACAAAGTTGATATTTGAATTTATGTGAGTTCTCTTCAAAGGAGATTTCTCACTCGGTCTTATACATCTATGGCAACTCTGCACTTTGTTGGAAGGTTTAGTCATGGTCTAGATTTACTTATAAAGTATTGTACTACTGCACACTGAATTCCAAGTGATAAAATTGTTTTTGATTTTTTATGTTTTGATTTTCATTTCAATCCACAAAAGTCCATAATGCAAAATGTGATTTTAATAATTATTTTATGGTATTCAGAAGAGAGAAATTTCTTTGATTCAATTTTGTAAATATTTTGTCCAGGTTCTTTAATGAAAAGCCAACCTGGGATATATTCAAACAATTCCTGTGGGGTCCAGCATTTATGGTTACCCCTGTATTGGAAGCTGTAAGTCCTACCACATATTTTTGTTCACAAAATAATTTTTCCATGGTTTATATGTTTTTAATGACTATATCTTTAAATTCCAGTACTCTGACACTGTAGAAGGCTACGTCCCTAATGCTAGGTGGTTTGATTACCATACAGTAAGTACTTAAGGAATTCTGGGGGGTTGACTAAACAGAAATGGGTAACAACTTAATTATAGCCTTTTTATTAATGACATACGTGTTTTCCTTTCCACTTAAAAAGAGCAAGATATTTCTTGCTAGTTATATCAGAATCAAATTAACAAACAGTGAAAGAGTTAATTTATTCTGCCATAGTTTCTTATGTAGTCATTGATTTATTTTACCAAATAAACGTGGAAATTATACAGTATACACAAAAAGGTCATTGCCCTTTATTAGGTATGCAGAAAGATCATTAAAAGTAATGCAGTCCTTTAAAGAAAAATGTATATGACAAATCAGGAATAACTTTTGTGACCCATCAAAAACCCATATATTTTCTTCATGTGAGCACCACAAAAACAAGTGGTGGTAAATTACTTTCAAAGCTATCAATAAACTAAGGAATAAGTATATGCTTTAACAACATGAATTCCTGAATAAATGTTTGTGGTTTTATTATTTTTTAAATTAAAAAGTGTATTATTTGATTCTATAAATGTGCCCTCTCAAGTACCAATATTGCTGGTGATTCTGCTTCTTATTGTTTTGTTCTTTCGTTCAACGCTGTCATTTCCAGGGCAAATATATTGGTGTCAGAGAAAAATTTCATACATTTGCAGCTCCTTTACATGAAATAAATCTACATGTTCGTGGTGGTTATATTCTACCTTGTCAAGAGGCTGCTCAAAACACATTTTACAGGTAAGTGAAGTGTTCAGAGAACTCAGATTAGATTTTGAGAGAGAGCATGCTAGAACTGTCAAGAACTGGGAAAGGTCTGAGCTTTTATCCTACTTCCAAGCTTACAGGTTAGGCTGCCACAGTTTCATGGATTCTGGGTCTGAGACAAAGGTCTTTCTTACTCTTGGCATAGCAAGAAATATGAGTTTCATGTTTGCTCCAGTTGCCCCTGTCCCCCAAGTCTCATGTGGGTGACATCAAGTGGCCCAGGTAGATACTTCCCACCCAGGAGGCTTATGTCACAGCTAAGGAAGGCAACACTTTGGAAACTCAATCTTTTATAATAGGCTGTAAGCAAAAGCATCCATTATTTGCTTTGAAGGGAGAAAAACTGTCTTTGCTTCTGTATGCAAAATATGTGGAAACTTGAGAAACTCATGGAAAATTGTCCTCCAACATGATAGAATGTTTCCCCGGCCAAGATACCAATGGAAACTTAATGTCCTCTGTGTAAACATGCAAAGGTATTGATAAACGGATGTCTTGTATTTTAAATGCCAGTCTCACGTAAGACCTCGTCATTTTTTCTGAGTCTATTTGGAAAGAAATATTATTTACTTTATGAAAATATGTTTTTTTTTAATGAACTTTTCTGTGAGCTTTAAGCAAACATGGCTCAGAGGGCTTCTCTTTCCTTCTATCTTTTCTGCTCCCCCTGTCCTGTGACACATACCCGGACCCACTTTAGTCTATGAAATGTAGATATCCATTGACAAGATCACTACTTCTTCATGCTATTTAAGTCCTCTGCTGTCTGCAGAAGAACCAGACCTATTTGTAGCAACCTTGTCCCATTTAACAATGAAAGGTAACTCAGATTTTCTATCTGTTACCATTTATAACTGATCATCTGCTAAGACCCCTTATGTGATATTCTCTCCTTCACAGTCAACAACATGTCCTATTTCCACGGATCATGGGTCCATTCTGTCTCCTGTGACTGATGTAAGAGTGAATTTCTGAGACCAGTCATAGAGTCTATTTCCCCTGACTAAATTCCTGGCTTAAACATTCAGATTCTAGAGGACTCAGTTCTGTTTCTCTTCTCATCTCATGCTGTACCCATTCTTGTGGTGATCTACATGCCCCAGTTGGCATGATTAGACTCTTTCTAGCTTCTGGAGCTACCCAGATCCCTGAAGTCATTTGAAGAGGAGAAAAATGATTATACCTAAGAAATGAGAGTTTCATGGAGGAGACCATTCATAAGTTGTGCCTTGAGGAATCCTTATGTTATGAGAGATGAGTAGAGAAGCCATTCTGGGTGTTCTGGGTGTGTGTGTGTGTGTGTGTGTGTGTAGGTGGGTAAAGTAAATAAGATATTGGGTTTAGGTATACCGTTGACCTTTGAACAGCATGAGTTTGAATCACATGGGTCCAATTTTACATGGATTTTTTCAATAGTAAATAGCACGGTACTACTCAGTCCATGGTCGGTTGAATCTGTGGATGCAGAGGAACTGTGGATACTTGGATACACATTGTTCATTGGTCAACTGTATATACAGGGTAGAATGAAATTTGTGAAACTCTTTTAATCTTATTTTAAGTATGTTAGGAAATTGTGGGTTAAACCAGATTTTAATGTTGCTAATAAGTTCTACTTATCTTTTACCTCAGTGACTATGAATTGAAATACATATATACATGCATGTTAAGACATGCCAATATCTGTACATGGAAAATATAAAGTTGCTGTGGAGATTTTTTTTGCAGTATGCGGGCCTCTCACTGTTGTGGCCTCTCCCGTTGTGGAGCACAGGCTCCGGACTCGCAGGCTCAGCGACCATGGCTCACGGGCCCAGCCACTCCGCCACATGTGGGGTCTTCCCAGACCGGGGCACGAACCCATGTCCCCTGTATCGGCAGACAGACTCTCAAACACTGCGCCACCAGGGAAGCCCTGCTGTGGAGATTTGAACTCTAGATATTCTGGATATTTTAGGAGACTTCCATAGCAGTATAACCTTCAACATTTGTGATTGGAAAAGGCAGATAGCTAAGCATAATTTGTCTGAGAAATCCTTCCATAGCAATATGAGGCTGTCAAACCAAGCTTTTATACTGAGCACGGAAGCAGATATTTTGTTCATAGATAGGCCTATTGTAGGCACAAGCTTGGAAGTACTGTCCAATCCAAGGAAAAGACTTGCAATTCTGGCTACTCTTCACATTCTTATTAACAGTTGCCAATGATAATTAAGTGATTTATATATGGAAATGTGAGGAAGGCTTAAGTCATATGAGATTAAAACATGCTATTGAAACAGCTTTATGTTTAATGGTCAATGACAGTGTTATCAGAGAGAAGAATAAATAAATATATCAATAAACTTAATATGGATTTAATTATAAATGAGGTCACTTCTGATTTGTTACAGTAGGTGAATCCTTGATGTCAAAGAAATGCATGATATTTTCTATTAAATATGAAGGATTTTATGGTTTATATAATTTCCATTAACTCATTAAAAAAGGAAAATCCTTTTATTTTCTTTGCCTAAAACAGTCTGTGTTCCTTTGAACACTTATATGGATGTCATATCATAACAAGAAATATGCTATTCTATAAACCTTGGTAAAATTGTATTTTTTTCTTATAGTCGAAAAAATTACATGAAGCTCATTGTTGCTGCAGATGATAATCAGATGGCACAAGGATCTCTCTTTTGGGATGATGGAGAGACTATAGGTAAGTGTTCCATTTAGGAGATAAATAAAGCAGGTAACATACATATTATCTCACATTACTTTTTTGTTATCTATTATTGTACATTGGAAGCTGAATAAAAAGCCAATAATAATACTCAAAGCTAAAATAGTTTAATAAATAGTTGAATCAACTTAAAAAATAGACTTCCAAATATTTAAAGACTTTCTTCTTATCCTAAATATATTTAATCCCTGCGATCAGTGTCTAGATGACTAAGAGTTTTGTGTGGGCAGGGCTGATATATTGATCATCTTTGTAGTCCCATAAGTTAGCCCAGTGCTGTTCGCATAATAGACACTCAGTATGTGTGAGGTCAACTGAGCTGAAAAGCCACATTCCCATGCACGCATATTGATGCACAAAGGATGCCTCTAAAACATGAGACAGTTCAGAAACAAAATTCAAACTTGTTCTCTGTGCTTTATGGCTATAGCTTTTGTTTTGTTTTTGTTTTTGTTTTAATATTCAGCAGTATTTTTACATGAAAAGCTTAAAGATTTAAACTTAAATCTTTGTTTATTCCATGGCTACTCCTCAAAATCAGACAGAACTACTAAATTTTTAGCAGTGCGTGCTTTGCTACCTGGGATCGTTTGTAAAGAATGCATATTCTGGGGCCCATCCAAATTCCATTAATCTGGGGAGAGGCCCAGGAATCTGCCTTTGAGTAAAATGCCCCGGGGTCATTATTATGCTGTTAAATAAACACTGTTAGAGGATTAGGTTTACTGACTGCCTTTAGTAGTGCCAGCTCTGCTAGATGGGACTTCTGAGCATTCTCTTGACACAAATTTTTGTCTTAAAAACTAACATCTGTGTGGAGCTATAGGGCAGTTCACTGCAATTTAAATAAATTATCCATAGATGAGAGATTTTTCATTAATAGCAAAGACATACCTCTTTCATCTTTTCAGGTAAATCATAGTTAATATTCTGCAAACATAATAAATAGGAATTTATTAGTGAGTAAAGTATATCAGAAAGTGATATAAGAATCATATGGTAATAAGCAAGACTCAAAAATAAAATCACCTCTTCCTAGTATTTTGTGATTTAGAAGGTGAAGAACTCAACTGCTATTAGTTAAAATCATATGTTCTCAGAGACCTGAACTTCATTAATACATTAAGGGAGGTTCTAAAAAGTTTGAAAACTTTCTGCCTCACTGGGCCCAGCAAGAGGCACTTTGAATTTGCCTACAATTTCCTAGGGATGCAAAGTTGAGTTATACATAATTTGCATGCTTGTCTTGGGATATTTGAATCTTACTATCCAACAAATTGAGTTAATTCGTTTTAACAGTAAGGGGGACAAAATTTCTCTTAGAATTTTTTCCCAGCTCTTTCTATCAAACTAAGATAGCAGATGAAAGAACTTGGTATAACATTTACCCTTTGGAAGTTTCATGGCAGATTTTTTGTTTTATCACTGGAAAGTAACTGAACATAATTCATATATTTCTCTCTGTTCTCTTCATCCAAGCATACAAAATTGTTCTGGCCCATTACATCTACTTTTTTGGTTCTATTTCACAATCTCAGTATATTTGTTATAATTAAGTATAAAGATCTCAACTAATACCCTGAAATTTCTTGAGTGAACAGCAAAAACAATACATAACAAATGCTTGGAGTCTCTGGATTTATTAGATCAAAATCTCCAAAGAAGTCTTCTCTCACAGCAAGCTTGCCAAACTACTCGATAAACTAGATGATATCTAAATGATTTCCTCTTTTAAGTACATTTAAAATTTATGGAATACTATTGAAATCGTAGAAATACATCTTGGTGGGCTCCAAGGAGCTCCAGTTCTTTATGTCTCAGCACAGAAAGAATTAAACGAGAGGCAAAGTGATAGATAAGAAATGATTTAATAAAATAGGATGCTTTTGAGGTTTACAAGCAGGCAGGCAAGAGGATGCCACGCAGAAAACTTAGTGGACTACAGTTTTATAATCGAAGGAAAAGTGGGGAGGGGAAGAAGACCACCTTCTTCCTCATTCTTGAATAGATGTCAAGTTTCCTTCATGGGGCGGGGAAGTTTTCATGTCCCTACATGGTCAAACCGGGACTGTCATGGCACAATGGAAATGAGCAAAAAGGTGGTAACATATACTAAAATATGGTAAATCATCTCAGGTTTCAGTATAATGTCTCCTTTTCCTTATATTTTTGTTTTTTGTGTGGTCAGAAAAGCATGTCCTAGGAATCATTAACTTACTGACCTCACTGGGCAGGATGTGGGTCTCATTTCACCATTGTTTTATTGTTTTGGGGCATGTCTCATTCTTATGCTGTATGGTTTTTTTGCTAAGCAAGCCTGCTTGATTTTGTGGTTAAGCAAACCTAATCTCTTGAGTGATCACTAACTTACAGGTTTTTTTCCTTTACTTACAATCACTTACTGGAATTAAGTATTTAATCACCTACTTGGTCCCTTTACTCTGTCCCAATCACTATTATTTGCAGACATATTTTTTCTCTCTCAAAAAAATAAAAAATAAAGCAAAATAAACTTATTTTGAAATGTGTATACATTAAGTAAATTTTGTTCTAGCTAATGTTCTAGATGTTCTAAAACATAGATGTTCTAATGTTCTAAAACTGTTCTAGCTAATGAAATTGTAGCTTAGTAAAATATTAATTTGTCTTACTCATCTTAGTGAAATAGACATATGTCTACTCTGGACTAAGTTCATATGTGGTATCTTTCTCTTATTCATTAAAAACAGCAAAAGAGCAAAACAGTTCATATCCTCTTAATAGCTTCACTTTTGTTTCCTTTTATCTCATGGATTTGTACTTTAAAAATTGCTCTTAAAAACTTAAGCTATAATTATGTATTTAAAATTGAGACTAAAATTTTTGCCTTAAAATGCATATTAAATAAGCGATGTATACATTAATATATACAGAGAAAGTTTGGGACAGAATATCATTTAATTTTAGTGTAGGCACAATTAGTCTCAAATTAAGCAATTTTCTTCCCAAGAATTAACGAATATAATGCTGGCATGTATAAGTGGAAAAGAGAATTAAAATTTGTTGCTTTTTCAATGTTATCCAAATACTTGTTTTAGTCATGCATTTGACTCTACTTTTGCCTTTTTGTCTTACACGTTTGTTTGGTTTTACATATGACACAATCATAGAAGTCAGAGAAAACTGGACATAAGTCTAGACTTGATAATAATTAGTTGTTTCACTTTTGGCCATTTATTTAACTTTTCTTTTCCTCTTTTATACAGTGAGAGTAATAATACATATATCTTACAGCATTGTGATAAAGTACTTAGAATTTGACAAATACTAAATAATAAATTTTAGTTCTAAGATTATTTTTTAAACTGATTTTAAATTTGGCAAGATTAAATCTTATTTAAAGCCTATGTTTTATTAGTTTGATATCAGTTGACCTTTAATAATCTCTCACAATTGAATATTTTTCTCAAACGACACTAGGGTAAGTTACCATCATGTTCTCTTTTCTATATAATATTATTTTATTGTCAGTCATTGAGGTGGCCAATATGTGTCCACGACTATCACACCCAATTCTCTTTATTCTTACACTTCTTCTACCCTCCCAGAGCTCTATGAAGGTGATTTTACATGTGTCACTGCTTTAGTGTTACTCTCCTACATACAAACAGGCACACACCAACTTACCCATCCATCTAGTACCCTCTCTGGTGACTCATCCTTCGTATTTCAGTGCCCTTGGACTGTGTTCAAATAAGATATATAAACTTAGAGAAGATTAAATATACATTGATGGTGTTTGGTACCCTTTTACTGTGAAAGAAAAGCAAATATATATAGTACTAGTATTTACTATTGCTCTTCTTTGGAAATATAAATACATCACTCTTTTTTTTTTCTTTATAGACACTTATGAAAGAGACCTATATTTCTTTGTACAATTTAATTTAAACAAGGTATGTAGTCATTACAGATCATTTATTTGCAATTGTGTTAAATAATATTTGAAGTTTTATGCTGTATTTTATATTTACATATTTTATATATATTATATACTATACCTCTTTTCAAATATATGAATAAACAATTTGCTATACTATGAAATACATTTTGGTTAATAGATATATGCTTTTTAAAGATTTAATTGCTTTTGCTAGATGAAGGGTTTAATTTCTTTTTATTTGTCTTTATAGACCATCTTAACAAGCACTATACTGAAAAATAGTTACATAAACAAAAATGAAATGCGGCTTGGATACATCCATATATGGGGGAAAGAAAAGACTCCTGTTAGTGAGGTTAATCTCATATATAATGGAAATAAAGAGTCTGTTAACTTTGAAAACCCAGACCTGGAGGTAAGTGATGTAAGAAAACGTTTCTTTTTAAATTGAGCTATTCAAAACGTCTACATGAATGTCTGGTATTTCTTAGTCCTAAAGAAACATAATTATGGGTCAACTATTACTTCCTTGTTTATTTATTTTCATTAAATATCCATATCTATTTCCATATTATCATCCTTGGTAACATATAAATCAACCTAACAGCATCTATTTTATAATTGTTCTGATATAATCAAAGCAAAATTAAATTTACATTAAATCTCTAAATCATTTTCATCCCTCAAACCCTAATACTTTTCAAAACCAAAATGTTCACATTTGAACATTTAATATGTCTTAGATAAAATATACTTGAAAATCCTTGCGAAATTAATAGAATTTTCTATTAGCATCTATGAATAATTTGACATAGAGCTGTATGAGGATATGATTTACACGAAGAGGTCAGGATTCTTATGTTATAATCCCTTTGCTGATAGTAACGAGCTTTTTACATTGAATAAATAATTTCAGGACTTCTTTTTCCTTACAGTTAAGTAAGAATATGCAAGTAAACAACCTCTTAAGCTCCTTCCAGTCTTAAATTCTGTGAAAGTAGATTTCAAAGAACATATATTCTAGAAGCCAGCTAACTGTTTTAAGTGTTTGATCCAAGTTTAAGGCTACATCTGCACTGCTAAAACTTTGAGTGTGTGTACACATACCTGTTTGTGTTTAATCATAAATCATACAAGATGTAAGAGTTGAACAGCACCTGAGAAGCCATTTCTTTCAGTTGAAATTTAACATCTGTCCTATTATTATTGCTGTTCTGTAGGCAATCAGAATTTCCCCTTTAATATGCAGCTATTTCTTAATTTCTACTTTGGCATTAAAATACTTCTATTTATTTAAATTCTATCAAGTTTGGAAAATTAGAGTTTTATATATTTAATGACCTTCCATGGTAAAATAAAAGTTGATAACCCACCACCTCACCCCCATTTTTATTCTTTTAAAATTTCACCTGTTTATAAAATTCCAAAGTAAGGGAATCAATGATTTAGTCCAGTGGTCTCATATGGCAAACTAAGAAACTGAATCTTTAAAAAGGAAAATTAATTCCTCAGGAATAAATAGTCAATGATTATCAATCATAATTAGAAATCACTTTTTTTTGAACAGCACAATGTTCAATGAGATTAAAGAACACTGGTTTTCCTTACATTTTTTCTTGTTCTTATTTACTACAACAATGGTGAAAAATAAAGCTCACAATTTTTATTATAATAGTAAACTAAATGCAGTCAGCTGAACGAGGTCAAATAAGATATTTTAACATATCAAGTATTATTTCAAGATAATTTCGACCAAATACTTGGCATAAAAAAACACCATTTATAAAGAAAATTTCATTCCACTGCTTTCAAACACATTCACAAATAATTTTAAATATCAAGAATAAATTTTTTTCATGGTTCATTATCTCAATGATTCCAAAAGAAGATATTAACTTTACTAACAAAGGAATAGTCCCTTCTAAGTGTATTTAAATACAACAAATATTTATGAGCATCTACTCTTTTCTGACTTTTTATAGATATATGAGAAAAGGAGGGAGTAGTCAAATTCTTTCTCTATTTTGGTTGCCCTTTCCATGAGTGTAGAAATTATATGCAAAGGACATTTAATTGCTCTATCAATACAATTTTTTAAACACTTTCCTAGCAGCAATTATGCCTAGTTGCCATCTGTATAGGTATTAAAATCTATGTGAGGTACTTCTTGTTTTTCACTTTTGATATAAAGGAACTAAGTTAGGTTTTGGTGTAAGATGGATCAGTTTCAAACCTGACTAATAGATACTAAAAAAATATTTTACCTTTTACTTTTTAAACTCTTCTATTATGAAGCATGGGAAATAAATCCTAAGACGCTGTGCTTTAGTAAAGAATAAATTTTATAAATTCCCCAGTGAGTGTTTGGTATTTGTTTAGCAGTAAGGAAATGTTGGTTTTCTTCTTCTCTTGCATATTTGATGACTGAATTCAACTTTCTGAGTTAAGGCACTGAGAGTCATGTGAGTCTATTGGAGCAATGGAAAAGCCTAATGAAATCGACATACTATAAAAATATTACAGATGATTGTTTGAGTACAGTGGCTTAATTGGTCACCTCCATACTTAGTCCCTATATGGTCTGACAGAGATTCTCTCCAGTGAAAGAAAGTAACATCCACAATGAAATCATTGGCAATAAATTCAGCATCTTAAAGCCCTTTAAGATTGATGTAAAAAAAACATATTTCTAGGGGCTTGCCTGGTGTCGCAGTGGTTGAGAGTCCACCTGCCGCTGCAGGGGACACGGGTTCGTGCCCCTGTCCGGGAAGATCCTAGATTCCACGGAGCGGCTAGGCCCGTGAGCCATGGCCACTGAGCCTGCGCGTCCGGAGCCTGTGCTCCACAATGGGAGAGGCCACAACAGTGAGAAGCCTGCGTACCACAAAAAAAAAAAAAAAAACAACATATTTCTAAAATCTAAGTTTTGTCTCTAGATGACTGGATAATATTTGAGGGTGGAATGCATAGAGATCTATGTAGTGCAATTATGAATAACTGCATATTTAGGAGACATGGAGAAAGAGTAAAGTAGTAGAAATAAGGTAGTTGGTTAATAGTCTCAGTTTTTAGTTGTATTTTGACAACCATTCTCCCCCTCTGAGACTTATTTTCATCATCTGTATAATGGGTGGGTTGGGTGAGACTATTACTGAGATGGTTGTGAGCTCTCTGGAATAAAAATTAATCAAAATGGAAAAGAAAAACAAGCTATACCTGTTTACTAATAGAACATTTATTTATGGAATTAGTTTTTGTTAAGAAAAC
The DNA here is from genome assembly GCF_949752795.1 of Hyperoodon ampullatus. Classification (NCBI taxonomy): domain Eukaryota; kingdom Metazoa; phylum Chordata; class Mammalia; order Artiodactyla; family Ziphiidae; genus Hyperoodon; species Hyperoodon ampullatus. The sequence goes on from NC_136918.1 coordinate 64,014,517, forward strand.
AGTTCTGGTTAAACAATTATTTGCATTTTATTTATTTTTTTTTAGATATTAAACATTGATCTAAGACAGAATAACGTTACTCTAGATGAACCAATAGAAATCAACTGGTCATGAAGATCACCATCAGTCCCAGTTGTCAAAGAGAAATTAACATCTGGATTTAAGTTTCACCATACTTATTTACTTATTCACCCTAATTATTTACCCTCTTCATTTATTTCTTATATTGTGTAAAATGTGATTTTCATAACATCTATCTAAAGTTATTGCACAGTGTACAATATTAATACTGATTTTATAATATTAATGTGGTCTTGATTCAATGTTTTAACATATTTAGAAGAATTTAATTGTTCTAGTTACTCTTGCTAAGTATCAGCTAAAACTGTATATTAGTTACTAAATATGTATGTGTGTGTAATTAAGATATAATTAAAATAGGTGATTTTTAAATTAAGCAAAATTTTTATGTAATTTTATATATTTTCTTCAGTGTTTAGTAGATTTATGTACCAATAATTGTCATCAGATTTAATTATTTCTTAGTGTGTACATTTAATTAGAAAAGAGAAAATAAAATATATATAAGTACATACACTGTACATTTTTAAAAATTTTCCAAAAGAAAATTGTCTTGGTTTGGGTTGCTATAACAATTTACCATAGAATGCATGGCTTAAACAATAAATATATATTTCTCACAGTTGTGGAGCCTGGGAAGTTTGAGATCAGGGTACCTGCAGATTTGGTGGCTGGTGAGGTCCCTCTTTCTGCTTTGCAGACAGCCAGATTCTCCTTGTGTCCTCACATGGCACAAAACAAACAGAAGGGATGCAAGCCCTCTGATGTCACTTCTTCTAAGACACTAATTCCATTACTGAGGGCTCCACATGCATTACTGTGTATGTACCAAAGGCACATCTCCAAATACCATCACACTGGTGATTAGAGATTCAACATATGAATTTGGGAAAGGGGGACACAAACTTCAGTCCATAACAAAAGTCCAAATTTCTTCTTCTAACTTTGCTTTATGGATAGGAGAAAAAAATGTTACTATCTATTCTATTTAATTAGTTGAAAAATCATCTTAGCTCATTCATTAAGGTTGTAGGACTAAGTCATGGCCTAAAAGAGTAATTGTTGATATTTTTTAACACTTAGGTTGCTTTGAATTTACTTAATCAACTAATATCTGTAACTTGATATAATTCTTTCCTAATTAGAATATTAGAATATTGTTATAATGAAATATTTAAGACAATTCATAACTCAGAATATAAGCACCAGGGAAAAATAAAATGATAATGATGGCTATAATCAAAAATACAAGAAACAAGTGTTGGTGAGGATGTGGATAAAAGGGAACCCTTGAGGACTATTGGTGGCAATGTACATTGGTGCCACCACTATAGAAAACAGTTTTGAGTTTCCTCAAAAAATTAAAAATAAAACTACCATATGATCCAGCAATTCCATTTCTGGGGATTTGACTGAAGAAAATGAAAGCACTAACTCAGAAAGATATATGTGTCACCAATATTTATTGCAGCACTATTTACAATAGCCAAGATATGGAAACAACCTAAGTGTTCATCAATGGGTGAATGGATAAAGAAGGTGTGGTACATATATACAATGGATATTATTCAGTTTTAAAAAATAATGAAATGTTGCCATTTTTGACAACATGGATGGAGTTTGAAAGCATTATGCTAAGGGAAATAAGTCAGAAAGAGAAAGACAATACCATATGATAGCTCTTATATGTGGAATCCAAAACAAAAACAAACAAAAAACAAACAAGCAAACAAAAAACTCATTGATAGAGAACAGATTGGTAGTTGCCAGAAGCAGAGCTGGGGAATGGGAGAAATGGGTAAAGAAAGTCAAAAGATTAAAAAATTAATAAATAAAATTAGAATATCGCTATGGTAACTCAGAATATAAGGACCAGGAAAAACAATAATGATAATGACAATAGTAATAATAATGAAGTTTACTTCCAAGAAATATTATAGCAATTAAGGGGAATTTACAAGCAGGTTATAAATTAAAAAGCCAGATGCTGAGAAGGAATTCAGTCATTACAGATGAGATTATAAATGAGTGCAGCCATCTCTGGAGGACAATAATGTCATTCGTATTCAGTAAAGTTAAGTTTGTATTTTCCCTTTGACCCAGGGTTCCACCTTGAGATATTCTCACAGATGTGCACAAAGATGTATGTACAAGCATACTCACTTCTTATTGAAGAAAAAGAAAAAAAAATCATTGACTGCTGTCAGTTTAGAGTTAGCTTCGTCCTCAAGATTAGGCTGTGGTGCTTTTCTGTGAAAATAAGTATTTTCACAGAACACTTACATCAGACAAGTTCATCTGTAACCACAATGGATCAAGACAATAAAAAGACCACTCCATAAACATTTTGAGGACAGAAAACAATAGAAAGACTCTCCAAACCACAAAATACCAAACAAACACCTGCTTCTCTAAGTTAATATGAGTGACTTGCTTTTTTTTTATCAATTGCAGCTTTAGTCCTACTCCATTCCTTCCACCTCCAGAAAAATAAATTAATTAAAAAATAATTGACACAAAGGCATCAATTTTGACTATGGTATCAAAGAAGTGGAGATAGTGTCTATCCTGGTAGTTCTCCTAATGACAATATCCTATATGAGACCTAAGTCATTTGGTCCCCATAATGAAATATTAGTTAAAACATATCAGCTTTAAATATACACCTAACTGGTTCAATGTAATTATTACTAAAGCAATTGTTATTTTGTTTTCAATGTCATACTTTATATATGAGTGTGAAGGCTTCTATGTATGCATTTTAAAAGGGAATGATAAGTTACTTGCAGCTATCCTTATAAAAATTAGATTTCTATACTTTGTCTCCTAAACAACCTGAGGCTGTCTATGCCTTTGTTCTATGCCACCACTATTTCTGTTTATAATATCTCTAATAGACCCACTAATTTTTCCTTGCCTTTTCCAGGCAAGGAAGAACTGACTTACCTTAGGGAACTTCAGGGTATCAAAACAACTTCCCCTATAATAGTATCCTACTGTTGTGTTAAAAAATTATTACAAATTTAGCAGCTTAAAACAACTCAGATTCATTATTTCACAGTTTCCAAGATTTAGGAGGTGGGTCATAGCTTAGCAGGCTGCTCTGCTCAGGGTTTCAATGGCTGAAGTCAAGAGTTGACTGGGTTTTGTTATCATCTTGGGACTACACTGGGGAAGAATTTACTTCCAAACTTTCTTAGATTGTTGGTAGTCTTTATTTTCTTGCATTAGAAGGACTGAGGACCAGCCTTCTTGGTGGTTGTCAGCTACAGGTTGCACTCAACTTGTAGATATTGCCCTCACCTCCTAGAGGTCACCTATAGTTCCTTGCCATGTATGTTTACTTAACATGGCACTTAGTCAAGACAGCAAGAAGAATCTCTAGAATGAGTCTGCTAACAAAATAGAGCAAGGGTCCCCAACACCCGGGCAGCAGATTGGTAGGAATTGGGCTGCACAGCAAGAGGTGAGCGGTAGGAGAGCCAGTGAAGCTTCATCTGCTGCTCCCCCTGCCACTCCCCATCGGTCTCATTACCACCTGAACCATCCCCACCCCACCTCCTCCACCCCGTGCATGGAAAAATTGTCTTCCATGAAACCAGTCCCTGGTGCCAAAAATTTGGGGACTGCTGAGATAAAGTATTATATAACATAATATAATCATGGGAGTTACATCTCATCAAACTTGTCATATTCTATTTATTAAAGGAATTGACAGGTTGTATTCACACTCAAGGGGAAGAAATTACACAAATGCATGAACACCAGGAGGTGATGATTATGTAAGCCATCTTAAATTCTGTCTGCTCTATCCCCAAACTTACTCATGGGCCAAACAGAAAACAATCAGATGAATAAAATAACTCACTATCAGAAGTAAGGCTCCACCAAGGATTCTAAAAACAATAGACCAAAGACCATTATGTCTGTACCTGACAAACCATGGCAAGCACTATAATAATCAATTAGCAATATTTACTGAGTATTAACTACACACAAAGATGTATAAGATATCATATTGGCATTTGGAACCAAATTTCAGGTGAAGACAAAAACTTAGCATGAATTGACAATCAGTCCCTCATTCCATAAAAAGCCAACCTATATTAGCAATACTAAAAAAAAAAAAAAGTTCAAAATGAGTATTATGTATATGTCCATCAACAGATGACTGAATAAAAAAGATGTGGTATATATATTTACAATGAAATATTACTCAGCCATAAAAAAGAATGAAATTTTGCCATTTCCAACAACAGGGATGGAACTGGAGAGTATTATGCTTAGTGAAATAAGTCAGACAGAGAAAGAAAAATACTGGATGTTATCACTTATATATGAAATCTAAAAAATAAAAATAAATAAATAAATATAACAAAACAGAAACAGATTCATAGGTACCACAGAACAAACTAGTGGTTACCAGTGGGAGTAGGGATGGGGGAGGGGCAAGGTAGGGTTAGGGGATTAAGAGGTACAAACTGCTATGTATAAAATAGGTAAGATAACAAAGATATATTGTACAACACAGGGAATATAGCCAATATTTAAATAACTCTAAAAGAAGTGCAATCTATAAAAATATTGAATCAATGTGTTGTAAAAATGAAACTAATATAACTTTTCACATCAATTACACTTTCATAAAAATATAAGTATTCTGCAATTAAAAACTATTACACTAAATATGCAATATGCTTAAATTATGATTCTTTACCCAAAATAACTTTATGAGATTTATGTTCCTGCCAGTGATACAGTATGCTAGAGAATGGAGGTTCCTTTAAAACTATAAATAGAACTCCCATATGACCCAGCACTTCCACTACTGAGCATATACCCTGAGAAAACCATAATTCAAAAAGAGACATGTACCACAATGTTCATTGAAGCACTATTTACAGTAGCCATGATACGGAACCAATATAAATGTCCATCAACAGATGAATGGATAAAGAAGATGTGGCACATATATATAGTGGAATGTTAGCCATAAAAGAAACAAAACTGAGTTATTTGTAGTGAGGTGGATGGACCTAGAGTCTGTCATACAAAGTGAAGTAAGTCAGAAAGACAGAAATAAATACCATATGCTAACACATATATACGGAATCCCCCCCCCCCCCAAAAAAAAATGTACTGAGGAACCTAGTGTCCGGGCAGGAATAAAGATATAGACATAAAGAGTAGACTTGAGTACATGGGGAAGGAGGGGGAAGCTGGGGCGAACTGAGAGCAGCATCAACATTTGTACACTACCAAATGTAAAATAGCTATTGTGAAGCAGCAGCATAGCACAGGGAGATCAGCTCGGTGCTTTGTGATGACCTGGAGAGGTGGGATGGGGAGGGTGGGAGGGAGGTTCACGGGAGGAGGGGATGTAGGGATGTATGTGTACATGTGGCTGATTCACTTTGTTGTACGACAGAGACTAACACAATATTGTGAAGCAAGTATATTCCAATAAAGACCTATTAAAAACAAATAAATTTTTTTTCTGTTTTTTTTTTTATTTTATTTGTTTGTTTAATTTTTGAATTTTATTTTACTTATCTTTTTATACAGCAGGCTCTTATGAGTTATCTATTTTATACATATTAGTGTATACATGTCAATCCCTATCTCCCAACTCATCCCACTACCACCACCACCCCTGCCACTTTTCCCCCTTTGTGTCCATACATTTGTTTTCTACATCTGTGTCTCTAAAATAAATAAATATTTTTTTTTAAAAAAAAGAGAGAATAGTATAGACTAGAGGTTTAGAAATGTTGTCCCCTAAAGAACCCTAACATTTCTGTAGAGGTTTCTCCAAATAAATGAAAAAAGAAATTTAGCAGGCCAAGTTGCCTCACTTTACCCATGTGAGCTCTGGTATATGTGACTTATGCACTTGGCTACCCAATAAGCTAAAGTCGGGCATCAAACAGATTTGAGTTTGAATTCTAGTTCCAACATTTAATAGTGTGATGTAGAATCTGCTGCATAATTTTAGCTATCCTCATTATACATACATAGTGATTAGTGGCTACATTTCAGATCACAAAAAATATATATATGATGTAGAAAGTACATGGTATTCACAATCTTCCCTAGTGATTCACAAAATCAATGTTACAAATCTGATTTAAGGGCTAAGAAGAGTAACTTGGTGATGATTACATCAAGGAGAATTTGCAGTAATATAAAATAAAATAGCCCATATCTTTAAATGTCATATATTTTATATTTTAAGCCCCTCTTCAGTCTATTATCTCCTCTCTACTTTTGCTCAGGTCACCATTGTTTCTAATCTGGAAACATTTTTTAGACCATCTTAAATATTTATTATTGCTTCCACTCTCGTCTCCTCCAATCTTTCCCAGTTATGACATACTACAAAAAAATCTAAGATACAAACCTTATCATTTTATTTTCTTTAATGATTCCCCTCAAATAAAATCCAGAACTCTTACTATCAAATAAAAGGCTATAATTGAATGGGAAAAAATACTGTAAAGTTCTACTAAATATTTTAGACAGAAATACCTTATTTTTGATAAAGAGGTTTAATTTTAACCTAATCTCCCACACTCATTTTATTTCTTCCCCACCTCATTACCTAGAATGTTGCTTCTTTCTGTCTTATTCTTTCAACAAACTCTTGTTACCATATTATAGCTATGTTTCACTGACAAATTAATGGGCAGATTTTCTAACTACTCAAAGCAAAATTAGTTCTCTCTTCCTTCAAGTTTCCATAGTATCTCCTGTATTACATTACCTTGAAATGGAAATTGGCTATTTATACCATCCAACTAGATTATGACCTTTTGAGGACAAAATACAAGGATTGATTGCTGGCTTTTTTCCAATGACAAATACCTAACTCTGCACACAGTAGTAGGTGTTAATAAATGTGTTTAATAAGGAAGAAGAAGAAGAAGGAGAAAGAGAAGGAGGGAAAGGGAGGGGGACGGGGGCAGGGGAGGGGAAGGAGGAGAGGGAGGCCTGGCAAATTGATGGCAGCATCTTTCTAGACAAGTTACCAGAAATGTGAGTTTTATATTCTTTTCTCCCTGCTTCTCCTTTCAGTTGCTTGCCTCATTGCTGGTAATGAAAATCTTCATTGACTTCCCAGTGTTAATTTCACTGGGATTTATGTTTAAAGAAATTGTCTTATTATATATGTATTATGCAAGGTTCCATTATTAAAAAAATAATCTGTACTCTATATTAAAAATTCCCTTAAATGATTTGACGTTGAAAAGATTAGGACAACACAAAACAATAAAAGTAAAAATGATAATGATGTGGAAATTAAATCTGAACTATGTAAATATCATGCACATTTCTGTTTTCCTCTAAATTTGTTCCCCATATGCAACATGAAATTAAATCATATCTAATGTAGTTTCCTCTGCATATTAGATCATTCAAATGGCAAGTCTGTATTTGACATAACTATAAATAGTGGTTGGTGGGTGATAAATTAGAACAAAGTACATAGGATTTTTAATAAGTTAAAAATGGCTTTTTTTTTTTTTTTGTATGGATTTGGGAAAGTCATTCTAGGTGAGGAGAAATCCAAGAATAAGGTAGGAGCATGCTAACTGGTACCAAGCTCTCTGCAAAGAACAAAATATATTTAACTTAGTCTATCTGAAGTTAATATTTTTACTTACATCAAAGGTGTGAGAGCAGGTGCACACTGTACACAGAGGACTCTCTCCCTGGGAGACCTTCTGGTTTAACTAGGTGGAAAACGTTGAGACATCTTTTGAGCAGTTGAAAGACTGCAGAGGAGATTATGGTGCTTTTATCTTTTGTCATTACAATTTTTTATGAATGGATGTTTCAAAATTAATACAATTTGCATAATATTAGGGGAAATGAAATATTATTTTATTAACCCATATGTTTTACTTTTCAAGATACAACTCTTAGATTCCAGAGTTTGAACATAATGATAAATTAATCAATAAACAAATCATCTCATAATCTCTCTTGAGAGCATGTATAATATCATACATACATAAACTGAGTACTATAGTTTGCAGTTGTTTGTTAATATGTTCTTAATTTTTATATCTTCCAAAACATATCTTTTTGTCTTTTCTCAAAATTTAAATATTCTTCTCCTTATATTTTCTTTTAATGAAATTGTTGTATTTTCTATACCAAGCTCAATTAAAGTTGGAGAAATTATTTGAAGTGTGTTCTTTTATAAAATTCTTTTTCTTCTGCTTCTTGTCTATTTTTATAGCTCCTTATTATATTCTTAGGTATTTTAGCTATTTGAATATCTGGATATAAGTTTGTTCCTTTTTAAACTTGACATATCATGTAGGACTTGAAATTATCCACCATTTGATCAAATAATTATTTCCTTAATTACCCAGGTCTTTCACATTTTGTTCCTGATGTGTGTTACTGCCATAGCTGACTAAGCGTTTTCTCCTATGATATATGTTATTCATGTCTCTTAACGTCATTTTAGTAAATATTTTAAAGCTCTTTGATATAACTTTCTGTTTACTATGAATATGAATGTTGGTACATTTTTTACATTAATATTAACTATATGTAGTGACCACACATCATTTTACTTTAAAATGAGATTGAAATAAAATAGGTTAACTGGTAACAAAATACATATATTACTTTCAGTCCCTTTATCACTTTGGACTTTGTAACATATTATCAACTAGTATTTCATTTCTCAGCAGTAAGTTTGGGAAAATATTATAGCTCATTTAGGTGAAATCCATACTTGAAATATATGAATATCATGTAATATTCAAAAAAGTCATAATATATGATTTGGGAAAAATAATTATCTAGAAGTACAATAAGATTAAATAGCATTTATCATACATTTACTCTTAAACTTCATCTGATGTGGTAGTATAAATGTGAAAGTTATTATCAATACACAGAAGTTATGGTAATGTAAATCTTAAGAATTTGGAAGTAAGATGTCTCTGAAATCAACATGCAATGGTTCAGAGCAGAAATATGTAAATTAACCTTAGAGTTATTCCACATCACCCAAAAGCTCATTACATCCTTTTCCCTTCACAGGTCTTTACTTCTCTACCTCTTATTTTCTGAACCATTCCTCCTTCACAGTCAGTTAATGATCTTCAACAGATCTTCAACTTCTCCAAATATTCCCTCAGCACGTTTTGCTGTCCTTAGCTGAAACTTGGCTGATTCCCCCATGGCACTGCTTTTCTAGCTATTTATTACTTCAAGCTTCAGCAATCTTACATCCAGGCCAGGTTTCTACCATGGGCTTCACATCTGTGTATTCAACTCCCTCCTTTTCAGTAGTTTCTTGGACATCTACAAGCACCTCAAATGTGAACTTTTCAAAACTGAACTCATGATCTTGCCCACCTTCTCAACTCCACTTTATTTGCCAAACTAGCTCTTCATCCACTCCTTCTCTCCTCAGAATATGACCCAACCATTCACCCAGTAGTTCATGCCAAAATTTGGGGGGGATCATTTTTGACAGTGATTTCTTCTTTACACCCTAGAACTAATGTGTCACCAAATTCTGTCAATTCTAGGTCCTAAATCCTTCTTTCTGCTCTTTATCTCTCCAGCTACCAACATAGTACAAGTCGTTGTTATGACTCATCTGGAATACCACAATAGCCCATTAATTACTCTATCTTCCTCAATTTCCTCAATTCTTTCCCTCTCCCTATCTATCCCCTTTACAGAAGCCAACATGTTTAATAAAAACAAGAATACAATTATGTTATCCTCATGCTTACCCACCAGTGGCTTCCCTTTACTCTTGGGGTGGGAATAAAGCCTTCACATGAGCATTCCTGATAATGGTGTAGTTCTCCATATTTACCTTGTGTCACACTATCCTTCACTCTCCCTGCTTCAATTATACTTACCTTCTTTGTGTTCCTAGAAACACTATGCTTCTTCCCACTTGAGAAATTTGAACATACGCCCCTCTTTGGACACTCCTTGTTCTACAGGTAATAGCACATCTGGCTCCCTCACTTCCTTTAGGTCTTTGACTATCGTTGTCTGCTCAATGAGGTCTCCCTGACCACACCCCTGCACTCCCTACCCCCCTTCCTTGGTTCATCTTTAGCTTTTATTACCATAAAACATGCTATAATATTTATTGGTGTATTCCCTGTCTCCCATCCCCAGAATGTGAGCTCTTTGAGAGCATGACTTTGTCTTATTTGCTCATTGCCTTATGCCTAACTCCTAGAAAAGTACCTGCCAATGAGTAGACACTCTATAAATATTTTTGGAGAAATTAACTGATCTTAACTCTCCTGACAACACAATATTTATATAATTATCTCTATTTTTAAAATGAGGAAGCTGACTATTAAGGTCAGTCAGCATGAAAGTGGTAGAGCAGGGGTTAGAATCTCAGCTATTTGGCTGCAAGTTATTCTGGTTTGACACACTCACATGCACTTGCATGAATAAAGAGTAGTTTCCTCCAATAGAATGGTTATTACTTTACATGGACATCCCCTGTTTCTATTTTAAATGATGTATTTTATAAGGAAACAGAATCGGTATTATTTACCTTGGCACTGATGTGTTTCTGCATTTAATTAGACATATATGTGGTAAAATTTAGCTGACCCGAGGAGCACTCTCACTCCTGAAACATCAAAATACAGAAAACATTTGCATTTGACACACTGAAAATATGGATGCTTCCTTTTTCAATTCAACACATTCTAATAGGTGTAAATTGGTTTAAAATAGGATTCAGAAATGTGTTTTATCTCTTCAGATACTGTTAACTTTTAAAATATACTTTTCCTTAAACGAAACAACATTTTCCTTGCTAGAAACAATGCTATGAAATGAAAACTTTAGAAAGTGCATCCTACATTCTATGTTTATAATAATGAAATTCCCACAAAACACTGCCACAGCTATCATCACAACAATTACCATAGCAAATAGATTTTGGGGGAGGTGGGGACTTGGTATATTTGCTCAAACAAGACCACAGTAATCAGATAGTCATCCACTTAAAGCTTAGTGAGCTGAAATCTTATCTTTAGTCTATTTTTATACCCAATTGTGGTAAGCAGAACAATGCCTAATGCAAAGATGTTCATGTCCTTATACTCAGAGCCCATGAATGTATTAGGTCACACAGCAAAGGAAAATTAATGTTGTAGAAGAAATTAAGTTTTCTAATCAACTAACCTTGAGATGGGAAAACTATCTTGGATTATTTGAGTAGTCTCAATGTAATCACAAGGATCCTTATAAGTGGAGGAGGGAGGCAGAAGAGAATCAGTGTTAGGGTTGTGTGATTGGCCATTTTTGGCTTTGAAGATGGAAAGGGGGCACAAGACAGGAAATAAATAACAGAACCCCTTTGGCAAGAAAGTCTGGGAAATGTTTACAGGCCTAATGCCCTTGTGGTAAGAGTTTAGAGAGATAGGTATGGTTCTGAATATCAACAAACATTATTGAGACTATTAAGTGTATGACTTTGGGCACATTATGTAATTATTTTCATCTGTGAAAAGGGATAATAATAGTATCTACCTTGTATATTTGTATGGATTAAAGAAAATCATCCTTAGAAATAATTTAAGGAAAGTCTGATACACAGAAAGATTGTAATATAGTTTAGCACTTATTTTAATTTCAGAAGAAAATATTAAAATAATAATGCATGTAAAACTTAGGTGGTCATGGATTTAACTCTTGATTATAGTATCACTTACTAGTTGTATTCATTTGCTAAGTTACTTAATTCTCTAGCCCTTTTTCTTTAGCTATAAAATGTAGACACATTCATCTATGAGATAACATATGGCAGACACAATTAGAGATCAATATATTAAAGTCAATATTATTATTAATAATTACTATCACAAATAATAAATTTAAGTAAATATATTCTTATTAGATATGTGTTGTGTATCAATAAATGAGAGCTGAATGCAAATATATAAAATGTGAAGCAAGACTTTTGATTACATTGTTAAGTCCAGCTTTATCTCGAAATGGTATGTTAAAAGAGATAATTCATGAAGAGCATTTTCTCGCTAATCCCATAAAAATAAAAAACCGTTGTATATTAAACTCAATTGACTTGAAACCTGGGCTTTCTATTGTATTTAGTGAATGATAAAAGCACACAATAAAGCAAATAATTTAGAATGCTTATATAATACTTAAAGGTATTAGAAATGATTTTTGTTATTTTCAATTGTCTATTATTTAAGGAAATATACTGTATTGAACTTTTTTAATAGAACAAAGCAGAAAAATACAAAGAGAAAACATTTTAAATCACCCAAAATCACACCACCCAGAAATGATGTTATTTACATTTGATGACCACTATTATAGAGATCTCATTATTTATATGTACAGAGAGACACCAAAAACTGCTTCTTGTAGAACACCTCATTTTCATTGTTAGTGTCAAAGCATAACAACTTCAGTAGCTTTTGTATTCTACTTTTTCTTCTTATGCATTTTATAACTAGTACTATCTTAGAAAAATATATAGACTTGTAAGTATAGGGGTTACTACACTACAGTTTTGTTTGAAACTGTCATTTTATAATGTTCTGCTCAGATTGTCATTAGGAAGGTGTCAGAAAAGATAAGATTTTATTCTCTTACTTCTAGGACAAGAAAACAAAATCACTTTCCCTTTAACTTTGATTTTGACCTCTGCTGAATGTAAAGCTACAGGTTTCCTAGCACAGGTTTTGTTTGTATGTGTGTGTGTGTGTGTGTGTGTTATTTTCAGAGGAGATTTATTTAATTCTAATCTTTAATAGGAAACAAAAATTTGTAAGCCCATTCCCAGGATTCGAATTTCTAAATTTTGTAATACAAATTAACAATGAAAATTTTAGGTAACCACCTTCAGCCCTGAATTAAGTTTATAGAGGGAACAGACACAAGTGGAAAAGAGGAAAACTACATTGAATTTTTGATGCTGTGTAGTAAATTAAGCTCACTTCCCAGGTGAATGTCTCTTCCACATTTAAGACTTCTAGCAAGTGTATGATTGAAATTTGTTTCCTTGCAAAGTTGCAAATTACCATGCCATAGACTTTCCAAGTCATTCATGAATTGTTCAAACCAAGAATGCAAATGAAAGGTTTTATGTCATCTCATTTCAGATATTTATATTTGCATTTCTGGCTTGAATTCCAAGAGGTTGTTAACTTTGACTTTTCAGGCTTGAGAAAAATGAATCCACTCTTGGTGACTTTATAAAAATCATTCTCCTGAGTTTGCAAGACTGCTGGGCAAGTTCTGATGCATGGCTAGTTCAGTAAAGCAGTACTAACTTGTGTCTCCACAAACTGATTTATCTGAATCACCATGGAGACAGTGGCCAACTTTCTTCTTACTAGAGAGCTCAAAAAGGTGCATTTAAATTTTAGCACTGTAAATTATCAGATAAATGTATTATTGTACTTGAGAATAGAACCTGTTAGCTCTGAGATTACTAATATATGGCTGTTTTGAAATTTTATAAACAATTTTGACATAGTTGCTCAACATATTACTTTGAAGAAATGAGAATTTCAGTGGTGTAAAGAATTGCAGCACAAAGTTGATTGATTGCCAGGAGTAGAGCATCAAAAGGAATAGCAGCAGTGGAATAGAGCTGGTTCAGCAGATGCCTATGTGATTTTCTTGAGTGGCTTAATAACTGGAAGATGGTGGTATCATTAACTGAGATACTGAGGTAATGAAGTAGGGAAATGGGGGGAAATACCACAGGATAGAGGGGAAGTTGATGGACAGATAACTTAGCAGGGATTTGCTAAAAGTAACAAACTCTTTTTTTTTTTTCACTGTTGTGGCCTCTTCCGTTGCGGAGCACAGTCTCCAGACGCACAGGCACAGTGGCCATGACTCATGGGCCCAGTCGCTCCACGGCATGTGGGATCTTCCCGGACGGGGGAACGAACACGTGTCCCCTGCATCGGCAGGCAGACTCTCAACCACTGCACCACCAGGGAAACCCAACTTTTTTTTTGATGTGCAAGGAAGGAGCATCTTGTTCATTAACATATGACATACACAGTGAAATCCTAAAATATTGAAACCTACATAAATTAGTTTACATACAAATTTCCAAACTTATATGTCCATCAGATCTATTTTCCATAATAACACTTTTCAACATTCAGTAGAATTACTGTCCCAAATAATATGATTAGTAGAGTATTGGTATAGTCCCCTTCTTAAATTTACTTATTCTCCCTATATTTGGGTTGTACCAATTTGGGGAGGCAAGGTAACCCATTTTCTGAAATTCCTAGTTTTATTTCCTAGATTACACAGATTATTTGCATAGTTGAATTTGAATAGCCTTATAATTATATTTCTCAATTAGCTACAATTACATTGTGATTCAGTATATCATTATCCAAATTATCATAAGAATATTTTAGTAAAAGCATTTACTACTTTCCTTTTCTATGGGTGGAAACTTAAAGCTTCTCATCTGAGAGTAACATGACAAACAATTAGAATATTTTGAATTAAAATCTACTTTTCTTCATTATCATTCAACACTAGAAAAGGCCTCCTATCTATTACTCAAATGATTCTCTGGGAAATATGCACAATAATTTTACTCTGATTCTTTGAATATCTGTTACAGTATGATACATATGAAGAGTCATATGCATGGGTCAGATGTGTATATTCCTCAATACTGCTTCTCTTTTCAGCAAAGGAAGAAAATGGATTTTATATGATTAAACATTTTTTATAAGTTAAGATTTCTGAGAGGTTTGAATACATTATCTTATACCTCTAACGTGTGTTTGTTTCCAGGCTAATTTAAACATGGACTTTTGTTTTTTTCTTTTTTCTCTCTCCTCTCCCTCACTCATTTTTCTTAGGAGCATATCTCCACATCAGTACAAGGACACATCAGGAAGGACTAGTATAGTTTCCCATTATAATACTCTTAGTTTTTTGAAATTAGGAATTCAAAATATTAATTAATTAAAGTAAAGATAAATAATTTGTTTTAAAAGTATTAACATCATTTTATAAAATCATACTTTTAATTTAATTTTGTTACCTAGTAAAATATTTCTTAACATAATTGAATCACATTGCTTAGGTACTCCAGCAAACTGAAACATACTTTGGAATTTTGGAAATAAAAAATATGGGTTGACAAATATGACCATTTGTTCTTGAAAACAGAAGATACATGGTTTTTAATTTATTTTTATTTTCTATAGTGTAATAGTGTTTTCAGGAACAATCAATTCCAGCTATTCTGTTTTGTAGTCACACAAAGTTGTACACAGTTTTATATTCAGAAAGCTAGTGTATGTGTACTGTACGTGAGCATGTGTGCTATGGAAATTACTTACAGGTGAACTATGAAGAAAGATCAATCTTGCAGACTTCTGCATGGAATGTCTGCACAAGTGTACAAGATTACTTTTACTTCTCCATTGTATGTATACATTGAAACTAGATGCAGGAAACTACTGAGGAGGTTAGAAATTGGTCATCAAAATATAGAGTTTGGCTTTATTCATCTCTATATCCCTATTTCCCCAAATCTTAAATCCTATGCTACCAGCCAAACCTTCTGAGAAAGAAATGTGTTGAATAAACCTAGTGCAATCTAAATTATGATAAAAAGGAACTATAGCATTAAGTACACTTACCAAGGAAATGGACTTTAAATTTATCTTGAAAATGATAATTCATAAACTCATTAATAAACATTTTCAAGTTCTATTCTTCTTCACTTTCTATAAATTTAAAACTGTTATTTTCAGGAAAAAAGGTTCATCTTGTTGGTTATGGTCCTAAAATGTTAATATTTATAAATAGTTACAAATAGAGTGAAAGAACAAGGAGTATGATACTCTCAGGTACATTGATTATGGTTTATGTATACCAAATACAGAAGAAAACAAAAAAGAAGATTAACAGAGAGTTAGATAATTATTTGCTAACTTGAGGGGAGATAAAACTGAGAATTCTGGAAGAAACTGAAGAGAAAATTCAAAGGAAATCTTGAGGTTCAGATCAAATGTACAAAAGTAAAGTAGAAACAAATGGTGAACATAGACTAAAATGAGGTCAGAACTAACACAACAAATGGCACATGGAGATTCAATAAACAAGAGAGTAAATTAATATGTGACAGTAATCTGATAATTTTAGCAAAAAGTTTTTTGAAAAGACACACAAGAAAGAACCAAGTATAGCACTCTCCTACCGTAAATATTGTTATATAAAAAGAAAGAAAAAAATATAAAGCAAAAACACAAAAGAGGAGATTTTGAATACTCATTAGAAAGCAATATAAAAATAGTTAATACATTTCCATGTCAATTTACAAATGAAGATAAATTGAAGATGGTGGCAAAATAGAGGATAAAATCAACATTAAAATATCAGCTAGGAAAACATATTTATAAAGGAACTCTATGCATGTCAATAAAATACAATTTATAGCCTACAAAAAATAGGACATTAATGACAATTTGGGGCCACCATTTACTACATCTCAAATAAGAAATGACACTTTTAGAATTGTCCAGGCAAGAGAGAGTTTTCACTCAAAACAATGTTGTGGTAAAGAAGAGATTGTAAAGATATCAATCATCATGTTGATAAGTCAAAGCTGGGTAGAAATTGAAATTGGAGGGGGCACCAAGCCATGTGGTAAAGAGAAATGTCCAATTGAGACTTGTTTATGAAGAGCCATTAAACTTATATTTGATGTAGTGATAACCTTCCTGAGAATTTATCATAAGAATATGAAGCAAATATTAGTAATAGTTATCCATATTAAAAGACAAAGATTAGTGATATCTAAAGATCTTTAGAGTTTAAGTAGGAAAAATATCCATAATGTTATGTATACAAAAATTAAACCTCATATGTCTGAATAAATTCTGGAATGCAAAATGAAACATTTAACTTAAGTAAGTGTACATATACAGGCAAATTTATTAAACAGATTGACAGAGATATATGTTATTTTGAGTTGAAATATATTTTGGGATCCTAGCATTTTTATATTAAATGTATCACCTATTATTGTAATAGAAAGTGAACAAAGGTACAATAAAAATGAAGAACATCTATAATTCTCTTAGCCAGAGAGATAACACAATTAACTTTTAATGTATTTTTCTTTTAATCATATTGTAGGTAGATGATAGATAGATAGATAATAGAGTTTTCTCCTTACATCTTATACAGCACTAGAAACATCCTATTATGCTGTCTTTTTATTTGCAATATGATAATGGTTATTTTTATTGTCATTAAAATTCTGATATTTAGTGACTATATTTCTAATCATTTATCTCTTAATCTAAATTTTAGTTGTGTCCATTGTTTTGCTCCTTTTTGTGTTGTAAAACACCCTATTTTACTCTGAAATGGCAAGATGGTGGTACCAAGAATCTTGATACAAGTATGTTTTGTTCTCTAACCGTTGGGTAAAAAGAACTGATGAGCAATGATAGACAGAGAACATGAAGATGGCATGGTATCTATTTCCTATCCTGGCTTCAAGAACCTAGATCTGAACCTAGTTCCTTATAGGAGGAACTATCACAAGAACATGATGTTTGAGCTAAGAAATGAGTAGCAGGAAGGAGTAAATATGTAATAAGCTGGGAGGAGCCTGGAACAGCACGTGTTGAAGCCTTGAGATAAGAACCAGCCTATGGTGTTTGAGGACCCAAAAGGCCAATGTATCTGGTGATAAGGGGGTAAGGAGGAGAGGGTAAGAAAGATGTGGGAAAGGTAGGCATAGGTCATTTCAGGTAAGGTTTTTTGGGTTGAAGAAATGAGAATATATTCATTCTAGCTGTAATGGAAAACAGAAAAGAGATATAAGTTGGTTCATATTTGAAAATACGACTCTACTTGATGATAGTTTAGACATTTGAAAAAAATTTGCACCGTGCTAAAAATCTTTAAAAATGATGATTAAAGGAGAATCAGTTATTCAAAAAGAATAAAAACTTAAGGCATGTGCAGATGTAGAAAGAAAATATATGTTTCCTGTGAAAGGAGAATAAAAATTTGTGGTGTTTTTTTACCTAATAATTCCTCACTTATCAATATGGCCCACAAATGCAGCTCAAATGGAAAAAAAATAGCTTTTTCACACCTGTTAAAAACATTTAGAGTTAAACCAAAAAGATTTCCTAGCAATTAGAAAATATCTGAGTAGTCCATACAATTTCTTACTTTAATTAAAATGATAGATATTTAGAAATGCTGTGTAAATAAACATAAAGGGAACAAAGATGAGTATAAATAAGATTATGATCTGCTTAAAACAACTGGAAAAGTGTAGATAGAGTCTTGAAGCTGCTAGTGAAATACATTCTTTTACTTTTTTTTTGTAAAAATATCTAAGTATTTAATAAACAATATTATAACAGATATGGAGAATAGTCACATTGAACAAAATAATTAAATGATATAGACCTGAGCATGAATGCATATTCTTTTGGCAGAGCAGAAGTTGTACTACCATGGGCTGTGGATACAAGTGGCTAAAGCATTAGAACATATACAAAAGCATATACTGAATAAATAATGGTAATTTGAGCTTATTTCTTTATAAAGAATTGTCAATTTTGGGAGAAAGTGTGGTGATTGATCTTGATATATTTAAATAACTTTTGTAATGTATCTGTGACTCACAAAAAAGAAATTTTATGCCAAAGATTTTAAATATATAATTCAGAGAAGAGGATGGATGGGGTTTTCTTCTTCCCAGTGAAAAGTTAATTCTATGACTTCTGGGGACAGCTCTTCCTCATAATGTGGCTGGGAAAGGCAGCCTAGGACTAATTATCTGGAAGAAATATGTATTTCATTCTTCCTGGGCCCTCCTAATTAAAGCTTGAATTGCTTAATTCTTTTATCTCCATAATGATCCTTGCCATCACTAGCCTTCTTATCCATTCTAGATTAACCTTCTAAAGACACTTTGCAGGTTTGGGTGTTTTCAGTGGTTTAGTTAGTCAGGAACAGAGTGAGCATGTGTTCCACAGGCCCCAGGTTAAGTGCTGTTTCTTCTCTTTTGGACTCTTCCAGCCTTGCTTCTTCAAATATAAGGATGCAATAAAAAATATTACTATGGGTGAAAATGTGTTTTTCCAAAATATGTGTTCAAGTACTAATCTCCAGTACCTTAGAATGTGACTTTATTTGGAAATATGGTCTTTACAGAGGTAATCAATTTAAAAAGAGGTCCTTAGGTTGGGCAGTAATCCAATAAGACTTATCAAGAGAGGAAATTTTTACACAGAGGCAGGCATACAGAGGGAAGATTATGTGAAGAGACATAGGGAGAACATTATGTGAAGATGAGAGCAGAGATTGGATGCATCTGTTATACAAGCCAATGAATGACAAGGATTGCCTGCAAATGACAAGAAGCTAGGAGAGAAGGATGGGACAGATTTACCCTCACAACCCTCAGAAGGAACTACTCCTATTGATACCTTGATCTTGGACTACTAGCCTCTAGAACTGTGAGACAATAAACTTCTGATGTTTTAAACTACCTAGTTTATGGTACTTTGTCACAGTAGCCTTAAGAAACTAATACAATGTGTTTTTAAGAGGAAGTGGATAGACACCTTCACATTAATCACTGATGAATTATTTTAGTGCCCTCAATACTCTTTCCATGCTTGTGTTAACCATCTAATCACAGTTTTTAATTACATTTTTGATTATTTTAGAGATACGATCTGGGAATTAGTGGCTTTGAGTAGCTGCCATAAATCATAGAAGATACTATCATAAGTAAGCAACAGGTTAATTGCTAATCTGTCTCTTGTTTATTATTGTCTAGATGCTTTTTTCTGCAATATTATTCAGTTATTAAAAAGTATTTTGAGTACCTACTATGTTCAGCATTGTACTAAAATATGGAATGGTGGAATATTCCTTCTTTCTTTCATAGAAATGATGAGGTAGGGCCCAATATCTGAACTGTTCATGTCTATGCAAATACATAGCTGTACCAGTGACAAGAGTTGCACTTTCCACCAAAGGTATCTACTGTTATCCTCAGTAACTACTTACAATGTCCCAGAACTTCATCTTAGTGCAGTAATTTGCATCCATTCATCCTACTTAAAAAAAAAAAATTCCTAGTAAGCAAGTATTAATGCATTTTAATTTTCTAGAAAGCATATCAACAATATACATTTTCTGAATTGGATGCTATTTATATCTTCTATCATTTATAAGATAGTTTCCCATAGTTTTGCATGTCACTTCTTTGGTTTAATATACATTATGCCAGTGAAAACAAAAAAGTTTCATGCACATTTGGCTATGGAATCAGGGTGACAGCGGGTGATGCTGAAATCTCAGACTCTGTGCACTGAATTGAATCTCAGAGACAGAGTTTTGGGTGAAATAGAAAAGAATAACTTTATTGCTTTGCCAGGCAAAGGGGGATGCAGTGTGCTCTTGACCTCCAAATGATGTATCTGGACTGGAAAGGACTTGGTGAGAAGTTTTACAGTAATGGTTCAAGGGCACAGTTATGATAAGGTGCAGGGCCTGCCCTCCTTTAATCCAGCCTCAGGTGGTCTCCTGATGAGCTTCGAGTTTATCAAGCTGTGACCTTCTCTCCTGAACATCTTCCATTTGGTGGGAGTTTTAGTTCTGCAGAAAAACTTGAAGATATTGTCATGTGTATCCCTTGAGGTAGAACCAGGACCCTATCCCAAGGCTGCACTATTGTTTCTTGACTGCTCCTCCCTTTTCTCTGCATCCCCTCCCTTCCCTGATTAACAAATGTTTGAAACTGACCTTTGGAACTCAGGGAAGGTCATAGAGACTAGAGTCTATTCCCTACAAACAAGAAACAGGAGACAGAAAGACTTCTGTGCCCAGGAGCCCCACAGGGTCCTGCTCAATTTCACGGACAATGATGACCAGAAACTGGGAGTTAAATAATAAAAGGAAGGGAATTGAGATCTGCTGGTGCAGTTAAACTATCAAAACATGTTTATTTCCAAAGTTCTTTTTTTTTAAATTTATTTTATTAAAGTATAGTTGATTTACAATTTGTGTTAATTTCTGCTGTACAGCACAGTGATTCAGTGTATAACCATAATGGGAGAGAATAGGAGAAATAATATATTATTTTCCTATTATTTCCCATTAGGGTTTATTACAGGATATTGAATGTAGTTACCTGTGCTATACAGTAGGACCTTGCTGTTTATCCTCCAAAGTTCTTTTAGTATACTCCTTGGGATCTTTTTTTTCCTTTAATAAGTAAGGGGTGAGAGAATAGGAAGAAAGGGAAGAGTCTCTTATGCATCCACAAAGAGCTAAAAATATATTTGTTTCATAAGACTAAGATAATTCTACTCCAGTGTACATATAAAGCATTAGTGAAAATATATAATGGTGGTTACTTATAATTATATTACATGTGTCATACATACAGTATTCTGATACTGCAATCTGTTACTTAAAAATATTTGACCGATCATTAATTGCTTCTCTCTAAATTCTAAATATTTAACAGAACTTCTAAATCTCTTCTCAGTTTGGCCCATACTTCTCTCTTCTTTATCCTCGCTTCCTGTTATTTCTTTACACTCAAACACACATTATACTCTAGACATATTTTTAAACAGTAACAGTTAAACTATGTTTTGCATGACTCATGTTGCTCTAGGTTTGCCTATGAATTAAGGCAAAAGGGTTGCAGGATAAACTCAATTTATTCTAAGTTTCTTGAACCTATCCTTCATATTGATTGTGAAATATTTGCTTGTGTCTATATATTGTGATATTTTTAGGATTTAGTAAGTTTATACAATGAAAATTAGGGAAGCAGTGGTATACTTTACTCAATATAAATGCAAAATGGAAAAGATTGAGATATGCAGTAGCTTAGCTATTACACAGCATAGCTTAACATCAGCTTTTATGTCTTCTTACTACTTGCAAATTTTGAAGATGAAAGAATGTATTATGTACACTTTTATTTCAGTAATTTATATAGTCTGCTCATTATTGTTGAAGATATGCAGAAATGTCCTTGACAACAGAGAGGAATTAGAAAGACAACAGTGCATCTGGTAAGAAAGGGTACAGAATGACCTATGACATCTATACCTGTTTGTCATAAAAAAAGACAAGGTCACAGCAGTGAAAATCAAATGAAACCACAAATGGAATCCTCTTAGTAAAACATAGCTTTTGAAGATAGTATTCATTATCCACAATGATAGGGAACAGGTAACATTTAAGAAAGATAATTAGTAGAATGCTCTGATAAAAAATGGAACACACACACACAATAAAAAGTTTAAAGTATTTAAGTATTGCTTAAAAGTTTAGACAAAAAGAATCAGGAATGTGAGCCACAGATTTAGGCTTGGTTCACCAATTTACTACTTGACTTGAGTCAAACAATTTCACAGATTAATTTAACTTTTTGGGAAAATAAGCTGGTAAGATGGAATAATATGTGTACTTCAAGGCCCACAAATACAAATGATTTTGTGACGAAATTTAGGCTGATGGTAAAAAAAAAAAATCTGATATGAGGAAAGCTGATAATCATAAATGGAACTGAAACATGACCCGTTGGAGGAAGAGGGATACTAAATATCAACATTTAATAAGCAAGAGTCATTTCTGGGGATCACAAAATATGTTACATGAATTTTAATGTATTAATTAGCATTATTCAGGTATAAAATTAGTATGATTGCTGACCATTTAAAATTCATTTTGTGCAAAAGAAATGCAGCTCTATTAAGGATTAGGGATTTTCCATTCAGTCATTGAAAAATATGTATGAAAAATATACAAAAAATTCAAAGGTAACTGTTTCTATAACTATTTAGGATAACATTAACTTATTTTTTTGAAGCTTGTAATCAATTAATATTTATAAAGTAGATATAAGTAGCCCTGGAGTTTCTATATGTGAGTTATTTATAACTTACTTCTACCTCTACCAACCCTTCCCCAATAACTTCCAGGCACCGAGGATAAATATCTTTACATTAATTCCTTACCATGATATTATCACCTTAAGAGTATGCACAAAACAAATTAATTTTTATCCCTGGATTAGCTAAGCTATATATAATATTTCTTGAATTGCCCAATATTTTCTTCATTTAGGGAAGCTGTAGCATTATTCCTTTCAATGGATAATTGAGAATGGACTACCTGGATCAAACATTTAAAACTTCAAGACAAAAAAAAATTCATTATGTTCTCTCTCGGTTATCAGAATAAGCAACTGTAGAATTTCTTCTGTTGACATCTCTGAATTTCTTACATTACAAATTACACTGACATTCAGATGAGTATCTATTGAGGGAGATTTGTTACTAGGAGTGTCAGGAGGAATGTGTCCCCCTCTGAGTGTGCCTGTGTTCTGCATTTGTTTTTATAAGGGTATTTACTCTTACATACCATCATTGGTATAACTGGGAAAGAAATATATATTAAAAATAAAAAAACACAAACAGAGAGAGAAAAATAAAAAACAACTACATGAAAGTGTCAATGAAAAATTGATCAGTCAATCTAAGAAAGAAATGGAAAATTTTATTCGAGCCAAATTTGAGGATTATAACTCTGGAAAGAGCATCTTAGAAAGTTCTGAGAACTGTTTCCACCTGTTAGAAGTCAAGGCACAGTTATATAGGTGTTTGGAGAAAGAAGGCCATACATCAAATGAAGTTGTTTTTTTTTTTTGCTGTACACGGACCTCTCACTGTTGTGGCTTCTCCCATTGTGGAGCACAGGCTCTGGACACACAGGCTCAGCAGCCATGGCTCACGGGCCCAGCCGCTCCACGGCATCTGGGATCTTCCTGGACCGGGGCATGAACCCATGTCCCCTGCATCAGCAGGCGGACTCTCAACCACTGCGCCACCAGGGAAGCCCCAAAGTATTATTGACAGTTAACATAATTCAGATCTAAGCATCACTGTGGTGGGTCATGTGACTCCTGACAAGATCAAGAAGGAATGTTATCTTTTAAGGAGTTGTCTTGTTGATACTAGGAGAATGTTGCTCTCTATGGCTGAGCAGATATTCCTGTTGATGGGCGAAGATGGGAAAGGTTTGGTCAATGCATAATGCAGATACACAATGCACAGTGGGGGGAGAGAGGAGGCCAAGGGCAGAGAAGAATTTTTGTTTAAATTCCTCTTGTCTTGCCATAAAAATATTACTTTTATTTCACAAAAGTGAGCAGATTTTAAAGATAAGAAGAAATTCATGTTATAGGTGATGCCAATAAACCCGAGGCATTAAAATTTTCTCTTCATCTCCTGAAAAAGAGCCCTCTGACTTTCACCTTTTTGTAGGGAATTTCTATGGAAAGTAGTAAATAAAATGAAGCTATTGATAGTATGTAATAGGACTCAAGTCAAAAAATAAAATAGGGCTTCCCTGGTGGCGCAGTGGTTGAGAGTCCGCCTGCTGATGCAGGGGACGCGGGTTCGTGCCCCGGTCCGGGAAGATCCCACATGCCGCGGAGCAGCTGGGCCCGTGAGCCATGGCCACTGAGCCTGCGCGTCCGGAGCCTGTGCTCCGCAACGGGAGAGGCCACAGCAGTGAGAGGCCCACGTAATGCAAAAAAAAAAAACAAAAAAAAAAAAAAAAAAAAAAAAAAAAAAAAAATAAAATATCTAAAATCAATATCTAAGATAGCTTGTTTAACAGAAGAATTAAACACATGCACTTTTCTCCACTCTATTCCAAAACAGTAAAGTTAAAAATTTATAAACACACAAGAGCAATCAGAACAGAAGAGACAACAGATGAGAGGTATAAAAACATTTCTAGAAGATGTGAAGTAAATAAACAGATCATTATTGACTTAGGAGACTAGAGAAAGCATAAAATCATTATTGAATATTAGAATAGAAATTCACTTTTCAACAATGGGTGCTAAAGGACAATGGAGCATCCTATATTGAAAATTCTGAAAAAAAATTATTTGTATAGACTTTAATCAAAGCCAATTCAAAATTAAATGTCAGAGTAGACAAAGAAATTTTTGGACACACATGGACTCATAAAATTATTACTGTATTAGATTTCTAGGCTGTGTGACAAATTACCATAAATTTAACAGCTTATGAGAAAACACATTTGTTATCTTACTGTTTCTATGCATCAGAAATCCAAGTACAACTGAGCTACATCTTCTCAGGGTCTCACAAGTCTACAATTAAAGTGTTGGCCAGGACTTAGTTCTCATCTGGAAGTGAGTTAAGGAAGGACCCACTTCCCTGATCACGTGGTTGTTGGCAGTGTTTATTCCCTGCAGTTGTAGGATTAAGAGCTTCGGGGTTTTTTTTCCTGGCTGGCTGTCAAAGACAGACCTCAGCTCCTGGAAGCTGCCTGCAGTTCCTAGAGGCTGCTCATGGTTCCTTGCCACTTGCCATGTGGGCTTCCTCAACATGGCTGCTTACTTCATCAAGTCAATAAGGAAAGAGAGACACTGGCGCAAGATAGGTGCTTCAATCATATATAATAATGTACAAGTCCTGCCCACAGTCAAAGAGAGATTATACAAAGGCATGAATACCAAGAGGTGGGAATCATGGGTAGCTGCCCTAGAGTATGTTTGCCACACCTACGCTGGCTATTTTCCAAGAAGAAATGGAGGATATGCTCACAAAACAAGGGAATATAGAGGAATGTGTATTATATCATGGTAAACAGGGATACAACACAGGAAAGAGGCAAAGGGAATTCCCAATATGACAAAGATAACAGCTTTACATCTGGCCTACTGAGAAGTCAGGTTAGAGCAAGTTGTGATATAGGGAGCATCAGGATAGACATTGTAGAAAAAAGAAAAAGAAAAAATTACCTAATGTATTCAAGTATGTTAAAATTTTTATTCAAAGGGCTTTTATAATTCTATTGAAGAGTTTGCAAAGAATTCATGATAAGTACCTACAAATTAAGAAAATAAGAAGAAAACAAAAGGCATTATTTACTCCAGAAGAAAAACAATGAGAGTACATAATGTTCCATGAAAATGCTAAAATAAAAAAGAAATTTAAATTGTATAAAGATCCAGTTTCAGCAGTAAGCTGCATTTATTCCTTCAACAAAACTCTGTTGAATATTATGTTCCAAATATTGCTTAGTACTACAGATAGAGCAGGAAAAAAGAAAACTCCCTGCCCTCACAGAAATTACATTCTAGAAAGGAAAGGCAGAAAATAAATGATATAAAAATTAATATAAAATGCAATATCAGGTAGTGATAAGTGTTTAGAAGAATATTAAAACAGGGTAAGGAGATAAAGAATGATACTGTGGACATAGAGCAGGAAGGACTAATAGTGAATAACCAAAAGCTTTAAAAAAGTTTCAGGAAGAGAGATAAAGGAAAGTGAGATGATGCAATAATGTTCAAATTTCATCTTTCCTAATAGATATTTTGTAAAATTAATAAAAGTTTTTTTTTTTTTTTTTTTTTTTTTTTGCGGTACGCAGGCCTCTCACTGTTGTGGCCTCTCCTGTTGTGGAGCACAGGCTCCGGACATGCAGGTTCAGCGGCCATGGCTCACGGAATCAGCCACTCCGCGGCATGTAGTATCTTCCCGGACTGGGACACGAACCCATGTCCCCTGCATTGGCAGGCGGGCTCTCAACCAGTGCGCCACCAGGGAAGCCCAGTAGAAGTATTTTTAAACATAAACCAAGTATCCAAGATGTTGCATTCATGATTTTCTAAAATAATATACTGAAAGCAAAAATTGCCATAATAATTATGCTATGTCTATGTATTCTATGATACTTGATATTTATGTTTCAATTTTTCTACAGAAACATTCATTCAGCCTACATCAGTAATAACTTACAGGGTTACTGCAGATATTCTATACTTTTTTTATTTTTGTGAGAAATAATCCAGAAGAAGTAGTACAACAGCATGTTGTATGTAATAAATAATGAATATGTAATAAGGAACCTGATGTTTCCTTTATTGTTCATTCTAGCTTTTGCAACACCTACATGCTTTTAAACCTTATGTCAGGTTAAGAGAAAATGTATGTAATATAGGTAACTTTCTTCACTGACCATTATGCTTGCTTTTCTGCTATAAATTCTTGATTCTTTATGTTATATCAATATATTATATTACAAATTTATTGAATTTCTATATTTATTAATGTTTTGATTGTAAAATTGTTTTCTTTAGTAAAATATTTTTTATTTAGAATCCAGAATTAGAAATGTACCTTGTTACTCTATTAGGGGATTTACTTTATAGAATTACCAATATATACATTTATTACTTCCCTCTAAGGTTTTCAATGGGAAATAATAATTCACCAAATTATCAAAAACTTTTTTGTATATTCTAAATAAAATAAAACCTTTCTAAGGTGAGCTTTTGCTGGCATTCATATAAAGTAATGGTATATTTTTGGGATAAGAAATTTAATGATGATGATATTGATGATAATGATAACTTTTAATCAAAGCCGTCGTTGCTTGGTAGAAATCTTATGTGACGGAGCTTTTGTCCCAAGTGAGGTTATACAAAAATAACTTAAATTCAATTGCCATAGATAATTATAATATTCTTATTAATACCAGCATTATATTTGTATATTTCTTGAGTAATAGACTTTCACAATGTCATCTTAAGACAGAGCACAAATAGAAAAGGAGAAGTTCTGGGAAGATGTGACTTTAATTTAATTTGGGTGAATAAATACAAAAAAAGTAAATGAAATACTAATTCTTTTTTTTTTTTTAACTAACAATCTGAACTTCAAGAAATTTTTTCTGATCCCAATATTTTTGTTTTAGAAGTCAGTAATATGCTTCTGTTGGGAGAAACTGATTTTGATTACTCATGAACTTAAGATAATTTATTTATTAAGTATGGGGAAACTAGATTTTTTACCCCAAATCATAAATATACATATTTATTTATATAGATATTTACCTTTAAATATAAAACTTTAAAGTAGACTCTGTTAAATACAGTTAACTTTTTTTGAGAGCTCACTACAGACCAGGTACCGTTCTAGACCAGGTACTATTCTAAACTACATGCTTACTTCATTTAATCCTCAATAATTGTTGCTGAAGTAGGAGAAAACAGGATTTCCTTACAAGACTTTGCGATTGTCTAACTTTCCTCTTTACTCAGAGTCAGAAATTTAAAAAGCAGACTTTACCTATTATTGTTTCAACTTGTTTTCTATGAAACACTCCTTTAATGCCTACTCTGATTCACTGAAGAGCAAAGAACTTCTTGTTGTTACTTTACTGAATTCTTATAGATTCACATATATCAATTAAATATATATAATGATTAGCTGAAATAACAAGCCAAGTTTTTCAAACTGCAAAATTTCAAGGTAAGGCATTTATGACTCTGGGTAAACACAGAATTTTTATTTTTTACAATGCAGGGAAATTTGGATCCTTATTAAAATATAATTAAATAAATTCCTTACTTCTTACCTCTGTCTTTATTTCTTTGCCCAAGCTTATTGGACTACTATTGATATCTTTATACTGAGCACTTGAATTCCACATGAACCACTGGAATTATTTAATTATGGGTGATGTGAAAGAGGTGGTAACTAGAAATTGGGAAACAGGCATTTCTTTGGTCTCCCTTGGTAACTAAGTATAATATGGAGCATTAGTTTTAGTTTTGAAAGGCAATTTTCCTCATAGCAAGTAAGATGTCTGAATTCAAATAAGGATATTTTAGAGAGGATTGTGCTTTTTGGGGAGATTAGATACCCTATAGCCACCATCAAGAGAGAGAATAATAATGACCTGCATAAATAAATGATAAACCAAGCAATATAAACTCTTAAAATGTCAGTGAGTTATTATTTAATCATGTGTATTTATCTATGGTTATGCATTACTGTAATATCAACAATGAACTAAATGTCATTTCAGTGTTTCCCAAACTGGCATGTTGGGTAATAATAGAACAAAATCTAAACAAAATAACCAAAACATCTTACATACACACATATACTGATATGTTATAATAAAATATTCTATATTTCAACAAATAAAGGAAATACTGATACAAAAATTTGAAGAAATAATTTTACAGAGGGAGAAGATGCTTTAGTTTAAAATGCTACTATGACAGTATGTACTGAGAATCTCCAAGAAATAGGCACTCTGTGTATCTTCACAAACAAGCATATTCAGGGAAAACTGTTTCAGGTCACTCCTGTGAACATGTCTCAAAACAGGACTGCTGATTTACATTAATACATTAGTTATATGTGGCTTTGGGAATCAACGTACATTTAAGATGTATGGATAAGTATTCTACAGAGCAAAATTTATTAATAGCTAGTGTCACTTGAGGCAATGCAGCTAGATGATTATTTAAAATGCTTTTTAACTAATAAGAATCTTGAAAGAGGTTCTTACCTGTGGAGCAGAACCTGAGTATGCAAGTTAAGGGAGAAGACATTTTTTTCCCTTTTTTTCCTGTCTCCTAACTCAATGTTGTATTTCCCACTGCAAAGGTGGGAGAGGATGGAAGGAGATTTAGAAGGGTGAGAAATAAAATGGGGTTCATAATACTTAAAATTAAAACTGAATTTTTAATAGCTGAAATAACACAGACAATTTTATTGCAGTTAAAATGACATATCACTTTGCTTTTTAAAGGAAATGGTGAAATTAAAATTCAGCTATATTCCTTTATATTTTTAAATAAAATAATATAGAGTTATCAGTGTTAAATCTGTTAGTAAAATATATTCTTAAAATATTTTAGATTAGACACAGAGCATAGTATTGTTCTAATATTTTTTCTAATGCATTTTTTTTTAGCCTCAAGATCTCTAGCATATTTTAGAAGTAACTTCCTTTTGATCACTATGTCAAAGCATTTTTTTGAACATTTGATATACAGTGCTGTCTTATCTCCTTACTCGAGTTTATAAATCCCGTGTGAATGAGACACAGTATCAAGGCCACTTCTGCATGAGTAAATCAAGTACTCACAAGTTTGTTTCATTTTCCAGGTATATTCAGTTACCTTTTAAAATATCACTGGGTATGTATTGTATAAATTTAAAATGAAATAGCTAAGTTAAATAGCAGCAGTTTATTTAAAGACTGTCATTGTTGTTGGAAATAACTATCCAGAAAAATATTACAGATTTTTTTTATGATTTATAAATACCTTTATGATGAAATGTTGGCCATTGTATTTTGTAAAGCACTGTTCCTTTGATATTGAAGGGATAGGATTTGTAACTAACTGAACAATCAATACTGAATATTACCAACAAATAGAAAGATGGGTGGAACATATTGTGATATGGAAGTTATACACGAGGAGAAAAGACTAAATTTGTAGTTAATCTTTTTTAGTATTTTATGTTCAGATACTTGAAAAAACAGATTAGCAGCAAAAATTTAAGAGTAATAAAAGTTCAGTGGTGGAATTAGAGTGCTCTGGTATATTTTCCCATTTTGATAAGAAATATAAATTATGGAAATAATTTTTTCTATTCATCCCTAGGGAACATTCACTTTAATAATGAGCTGTACATTATTTTAGAAAGATAATAAAAGTATGAGCTGTGAATAAAAATAACTAGATGTGGAGAGAAAATTTAAAATCCCCAGAAGATAAAGAAAGATTTTCTTAGAACAAGAAAGTTTAATTGTCATAATTTTTACTAATTATGACAGACCAATATTTTGCTTTATCTTAAATTTTATTTTGAAACAAATACCTGAACTGAGGACACTCAGTTCTTATGGGGCTCAGTGTTCTTTATCACTTCTCTCCTGAAAAAAATAAGTACAGTCCACCTATTGTATCTGCAGGTTCCACATCCACAGATTAAACCAACAGCAGTTTGAAAACATATCTTTAAAAAATTCCCGAAATATCCATAAAACAAAACTTGAATTTGCCTCCTGTCAGCAACTATTATGTAAGAATTACACTGTATTGGATAATTATTAGTAATCTAGAGATGATTTAAAGTATATGGGAAGATATGCATATGTTATATACAAATACTACACCGTTTTATATGAGACTTGAGCATCCATGGGTTTTGGTATGAAGAAGAGTCCTGGAACCAGTCCACTACCACAATTATATGAGTTTTGGAATATTAGTGTATGTTTCCATATAAAATTTCTTAAATACAGATGTAAAAGCTGGTATATTTTCAATAATAATTATTACTGAATTATCTTAATTTTATCTGGATCAGTTTACTGTGAATCACACAATATTACAGCCCAATGGTTATGATCATAACTAAAATTTATAGATAATTCAAATAACATATACATGTTATCAAAATATTTGTAAAATATCAAGCAATAAAGTATAAAGTACATCTATCATCTCCATACCTTGAGATACTCACTTTTCACATATTACTGGATATCCTGAAGGACATTTTAATTGTAAATACATGAAATTACTTACTCATTTAGTTGTTATTGTTGTTTATTTGTTTTTTTTACAATGATTGGATTGTACTACACACACTATTTTATCTTATTTTTTCTCACTTAAAATACTGGGGAATCTTTCCAGGTCAATAATACACTAGTAAACTTGAAGAAGACCTTTCATTGCCCATTTGCTATTCATATTTTAATAACCAGCCTGAAAGTTCATAGAGAGTAGTATAATCTGTTGTTGGGGAAATAACGTTGAATTTACGATGGCTCAATCAAAAGCTGTGCTGAAAAAAAATACAATTTAGGGAATACAACTGGAAGAAAAGACAGCTGTCCCTTTTGAGATGTGTGAAAGATGACCCTTGGATTCCATCAGACGATCAGAGAGTGCTGCTTATGCCATGCATGGCTCAGATTTGCTGCTCTGCCTTAGTTACAAAAAATGACCTGTTCATGTTCTCTCTTGTATTTTCTACAGAACTAACATTAGAAAATATTCTTGGGCTTCCCTGGTGGCGCTAGTGGTTGAAAGTCCACCTGCCGATGCAGGGGACGCAGGTTCGTGCCCCAGTCCGGGAAGATCCCACGTGCCACGAAGCGGTTGGGCCCGTGAGCCATGGCCACTGAGCCTGCGTGTCCGGAGCCTGTACTCCACAACGGGAGAGGCCACAACAGTGAGAGGCCCGTGTACCAAAAAAAAAAAAAAAAAAAAGAAAACATTCTTTATAGCATAGCATACTAACTATTTCATAAAACTTCTTGGGAGAGAAATGCGTTTCTGCTGACTAACTAGCTTGTTTTTAACTTATGAGGATAAAACAGTTTACATGTTAATATGTCCTACTTTGTGATGGCTAGCTGCAAATCCCAAAGATTTGCTATTTTCCTTTAGCAACTTTTGGAACTTGCTTATAAATGACAAACAATTTGAATCTTAATACTACCTGCCCTTATTCTTTTTCCTTCATGTGATTTTTCTCAGTTACATTTTTACCTTCTTGTACATAATTTATGAGCTTTTTCAAATCCTTTATATATTGACACAAAGTAAAAATAATTATATTGAAAAAGATATAGGTAAATGAATAAAGGTGGTTCCTTTGTGTATTTAAAGATAATTGTGGGAAGTGGAGGAGTTCACATTATAGTTCTTGGGAATTAAGACCATTGGTAAATTATTTGGTTTTCTCAATGTTGCTTTGGGGAACAGAGGTTTGAGGTTGAGGTATATACTTATAAGGCTTATATTGCAATGAATGTTTGCCAATTTGCTTAAGCTCTTCTGTCAACTTCCTCAGTTTGGTTCATGTATTTATTTAGCATGACCCTAGGAATCTTGATAATATTATTTGGTTTTAGGGATTTAAAAAAGACTGCTATGGCTCATTCTACATTTCCTCTTCTGGACCTGGAATTTTGTACTTTTTAAAGTAGTTCTAATTCCCTTTAGTGAGAAATGATATTCAGAGTCTTCCATGTGAATGTTAGGATGCTTGTTTTTCATAGAATTGGTGACTGTTCCCACACCTATTGCAATGAACAGAGCTACGAAATATGTATAATTTGAAAGCAGAAGTATATTGGGAACTAAATTGATATTTCTAGTTTAAATGTAGAATTGTGTGGTTTTAAAAAAATCTTCTTTAATGTATCTTCTATTTTCTCTTACACTTAAAATATTAATTCCTAAACATTAACATAACTATTTGCTATGTTTATTTCAGAATAAAGATATTAATATTGTCTCTAACAGTATTACTAAAAGCTGTTTAATTTTTTTCCCCAAGTTATTTTTATCCATTATCAAATTACTGTTCTTTAAGGTCACTTAATATATGTCCTCTCTGCATGATATAGCTACCAACTAAGGTTTAATTGTTCTATTTTGTTCATGGTTTTTAGGGATTACTTTATTTTTCCACCTTTGATTTACACTTGTTTTATAATTATGCAAAATTTTACATGCCTATAATGCCAAGAATACAAAAGAGCATATTCAGAGAAGTGTAGCTTGTTTCCTAATTCTCATTTCTGTCCTCCACATAACCATCTCATTCACTTAATGACTTACACTTACACTTCAAAAAAGTAAGCAAATATTGGGCTTCCCTGGTGGTGCAGTGGTTGGGAGTCCACCTGCCAATGCAGGGGACACGGGTTTGTGCCCCAGTCTGGGAAGATCCCACATGCCATGGAGTGGCTGGGCCCGTGAGCCATGGCCACTGAGCCTGCACATCTGGAGCCTGTGCTCCGCAACAGGAGAGGCCACAGCAGAGAGAGGCCTGAATACTGCAAAAAAAAAAAAAAAAAAGTAAGCAAATATGGATAAATTAAAATTTTATTTCTAAAAATACTTGTTGCCATAAATGTTTCTAATCATTTACATACTTAAATTTATTTTATTATAACAACAGAATCCCATAAGATGAATCACTCCCATCAGGGAACTTTCACAAGCCTCTTAGGTAGCCTCATCCACCAAAAGGCAGACAGCAGAAACAAAAAGAACTACAGTCCTGGAGCCTGTGGAACAAAAAGCACACTCACAGAAAGATAGACAAGATGAAAAGGCAGAGCACTATGTACCAGATGAAGGAACAAGATAAAACCCCAGAAAAATAACTAAATGAAATGGAGATAGGCAGTCTTCCAGAAAAAGAATACAGAATAATGATACTGAAAATGATCCAGGACCTCAAAAAAAGAATGGAGACAAAGATCGAGAAGATGCAAGAAATGTTTTAAAAATATCTGGAAGAACTAATAACAAACAGAGATGAACAATACAATAACTGGAATGAAAACTACACTAGAAGGAATCAATAGCAGAATAACTGAGGCAGAAGAACGGATAAGTGACCTGGAAGACAGAATGGTGGAATTCACTGCTGCAGAAGAGAATAAAGAAAAAAGAATGAAAAGAAGTGAAGACAGCCTAAGAGACCTCTGGGACAGCATTAAATGCAACAGCATTCACATTATAGGGGTCCCAGAAGGAGAAGAGAGAGAGAGGGAACCCGAGAAAATATTTGAAGAGATTAGAGTTGAAAATTTCCTTAACATGGGAAAGGAAATAGCCACCCAAGTCCAGGAAGGGCAGGGAGTCCCATACAGGATAAACCCATGGAGAAACATGCCAAGACAGATAGTAATAAAATGGGCAAAAATTGAAAACAAAGAAAAATTATTGAAAGCAGCAAGGGAAAAATGACAAATAACATACAAGGGAACTCTTATAAGGTTAACAGCTGATTTCTCAGCAGAAACTCTAAAAGCCAGAAGGGAGTGGCATGATATACTTAAAGTGATGAAAGGGGAGAACCTACAACCAAGATTACTCTACCCAGCAAGGATCTCATTCAGATTAGATGGAGAAATCAAAAGTTTTACAAACGAGCAAAAGCTAAGAGAATTCAGCACCACCAAACCAGCTCTACAACAAATGCTAAAGGAATTTCTCTAAGTGGGAAACACAAGAGAAGAAAAAGACCTACAGACACAAACCCTCAAAAATTAAGAAAATCATAATAGGAAGATACATATTGATAATTACCTTAAATGTGAATGGATTAAATGTTCCAACCAAAAGACACAGGCTTGCTGAATAGATTGAAAAACAAGGCCCATATGTATGCTGTCTACCAGAGACCCACTTCAGACCTAGGGACACATACAGACTGAAAGTGAGGGGATAGAAAAATATATTCCATGCAAATGGAAATCAAAAGAAAGCTGGAGTAGTAATACTCATATCAGAAAAAATAGACTTTATAATAAAGAATGTTACAAGAGACAAGGAAGGACACTACATAATGATCAAGAGATCAATCCAAGGAGAAGATATAACAATTATAAATATATATGCACCCAACATAGGAGCAGTTCAATACATAGGCAACTGCTAACAGCTATAAAAGAGGAAATCGACAGTAACACAATAATAGTGGGGGACTTTAACACCTCACTTACAACAATGGACAGATCATTGAAACAGAAAATTAAGAAGGAAACACAAGCTTTAAATGACACAACAGATTGGATAGATTTAATTAATATTTATAGGACATTCCATCCAAAAACAGCAGATTACACTTTCTTCTCAAGTGCGCATGGAACGTTCTCCAAGATAAATCACATCTTGGGTCACAAATCAACCCGCAGTAAATTTAAGAAAATTGAAATCATATCAAGCATCTTTTCTGACCACAACACTAAGAGATTAGAAATCAATTACAGGGGAAAAAAAGCAAAAACAAATGGAGGCTAGACAATATGTTACTAAATAACCAAGAGATCACTAAAGAAATCAAAGAGGAAATCAAAAAATACCTAGAGACAAATGACAATGAAAACATGACAATCCAAAACCTATGGGATGAAGAAAAAGCAGTTCTAAGAGGAAGTTTGTAGCTATACAAGCCTACCTCAAGAAACAAAAAGAATCTCAAACAAACAATCTAACGTTACACCTAAAGGAACTAGAGAAAGAAGAACAAAACCCAAAATTAGCAGAAGGAAAGAAATCATAAAGATCAGAGCAGAAATAAATGAAATAGAAACAAAGAAAACAATAACAAAGGACAATAAAACTAAATATGTTTCTTGAAGAAGATAAACAAAATTGATAAACAATTTACCAGACTCATCAAGAAAAAGAGGGAGAGGACTCAAACCAATAAAATTAGAAACGAAAAAGGAGAAGTTAAAACACACACCACAGAAATACAAAACATCCTAAGAAACTACTACAAGCAACTCTATGCCAACAAAATGGACAACCTGGAAGAAATGGACAAATTCTTAGAAAGGTATAACCTTCTAAGACTGAACAAGAAAGAAATAGAAAATATGAACAGACTGA
The DNA here is from genome assembly GCF_949752795.1 of Hyperoodon ampullatus. Taxonomy (NCBI): domain Eukaryota; kingdom Metazoa; phylum Chordata; class Mammalia; order Artiodactyla; family Ziphiidae; genus Hyperoodon; species Hyperoodon ampullatus. Next base: position 64,050,929 of record NC_136918.1, read on the forward strand.
TCACAAGTAATTAAATTGAAACTGTGATTAAAAACCTTCCAACAAACAAAATTCTAGGACCAAATAGCTTCACAGGTGAATTCTATCAAACATTAAGAGAAGAGCTAACACCCATCCTTCTCAAACTCTTCCAAAAATTTGGAGAGGAAGGAACACTCTCAAATTCATTCTATGAGGCCACCACCACCCTGATACTAAAACCAGAAAAAGATAATACAGAAGAAGAAATTTACAGAGCAATATCACTGATGAGTATGCATGCAAACATCGACAACAGAATACTAGCAAACAGAATCCAGCAGTACATTAAAAGGAACATACACCATGATCAAGTGGGGTTCATCCCAGGGATGCAAGGATTCTTCAATATACACAAATCAATCAATGTGATACACCATATTAACAAATTGAAGGAGAAAAACCATATGATCATCTCAATAGATGAAGAAAAAGCTTTTGACAGAATTCAACACCCATTTATGATAAAAACTCTCCAGAAAGTGGACACAGAGGGAAACTACTTCAACATAATAAAGGCCATGTATGACAAACCCACATCCCACATCATTCTTAGTGGTGAAAAACTGAAAGCATTTTCTCTAAGATCAGGAACAAGGCAAGGATTTCCACTCTCACCACTATTATTCAACACAGTTTTGGAAGTCCTAGCTACGGCAATCAAAGAAGAAAAAGAAAAAAAAATACAAATTGGAAAAGAAGTAAAACTGTTGCTGTTTGCATATGACATGATACTATACACAGAGAATCCTAAAGATGCTACCAGAAAACTACTAGAGCTAATTAATGAATTTGGTAATGTTGCAGGATACAAAATTAATGCACAGAAGTCTCTTGCATTCCTATACACTAATGATGAAAAATCTGAAAGTGAAATTAAGGAAACACTCCCATTTACCATTGCAACAAAAGGAATAAAATACTTAGGAATAAACCTACCCAGGGAGACAAAAGGCCTGTATGCAGAATACTATAAGACACAGTTGAAAAAAATTAAAGATGTTACAAACAGATGGAGAGATATACCTTCTTAGATAGGAAGAATCAACATTGTGAAAATGACTATACTACCCAAAGCAATCTACAGATTCAATGCAATTCCTATCAAATTACCAATAGCATTTTTTACAGAACTAGAACAAAAAATCTTAAAATTTGTATAGAGACACAAAAGACCCTGAATAGCCAAAGCAGTGTTGAGGGAAGAAAACGGATCTGGAGGAATCAGGCTCCCTGACTTCAGACTATACTACAAAGCTACAGTAATCAATACAACATGGTACTGACACAAAAACAGAAACATAGATCAATGGAACAGGATAGAAAGCCCAAAGATAAATCCACGCACCTATGGTCAACTAATCTATGACAAAGTAGGCAAGGATATACAATGGAGAAAAGACAGTCTCTTCAGTAAGTGGTGCTGGGAAAACTGGACAGCTACATGTAAAAAATGAAATTAGAACACTCCCTAACACCATACACAAAAATAAACTCAAAATGGATTAGTGACCTAAATGTAAGACTGTGCACTATAAAACTGTTAGAGAAAAACATAGGAAGAACACTGTATCTCCAAAATATACTAGCAGCTCATTCAGCTCAATATCAAAAAGAACAAACAACCCAATCCAAAAATGGGCAGAAGACCTAAATAGACATTTCTCTAAAGAAGACATACAGATGGCCAAGAAGCACATGAAAACCTGCTCAACATCACTAATTATTAGAGAAATGCAAATCAAAACTACAGTGAGTTATCACCTCACACCAGTTAGAATGGGCATCATCAGAAAATCTACAAACAACAAATGCTGGAGAGGGTGTGGAGAAAAAGAAACCCTTTTGCACTGTGGATGGGAATGTAAATTGATACAGCCACTATCAGCCACTACAGCCACTAATTGAGAACAGTATGGAGGTTCCTTAAAAATCTACAAATAGAGCAATTTACTCTCAGTCTTGTTTTACTATTCTACCAAATGAAGTGGTTGAACCAAATGGGCCCAAAGTTATCTTTCTTAAATAGTATGATTGTCAACTGAATTAATCTTTCTAATCCTCAATTACTTAATCTGTATATATATATAAAATGCCTACCAGATAGGGCTATGCAAATTAAGTGTGATTTTATTTATAAAAGGATTAAATAAAAGGATTGTGCATTATGAGTATTCAACAAATTGAATTATTATTTTTGTTACTGTTATCATTATCAGAATATGTATTTATACCTTTGGAATATTTCCAGATAATGAATAAATATTTGATATTTAATTAATATTAGAAGACATTTTGCCAACAATTGTTCTTCTGCAGTTCCTCTGTACCTTGAGACTGTGCATATGGAAGACATACTTTAAAGTTTTTTCAATGTAGGATTTTTGACTGTGCAGAGAGAAGGCAACCTCACTCTCACGTTGTTTGAATGACAGACACAGAACTTGAGCCACAACTCACCTTCTGTGAGTTACAGACTCACATCTCAAGGTGTTATAGGCTGCAATGTTTTGCATTTTAAAGACACAAATCCCTAAAGTCAAGCTAATGAAGTTTTAATGTTGTAAGGTCATGCAAAAATATGACCATTTGAAGATAATTATTTAGGAAGTAGGTGGGCTTTTCATGTAACCAAATTTCCATTTCATCTAAATTTGAACTTTTACATAATATTATAATTGTTCTATCTCCCATAAAGAACTTCTGAAATCATCCTCTTTGAAACAATACCGTCTCTTCTGTCATCTCTCTTACCTGCACATTCACCTTGACCCTCTTTTGTGCTTCAGTATAATATCCAATCTTCTGACCAGTTTAGCTACCACTACACTACAACTTAAATGCCCATCAACAGATGAATGGATTAAGAAGATGTGGCACATATATACAATGGAATATTACTCAGCCATAAAAAGAAATGAAATTGAATTATTTGTAGTGGGATGGCTGGACCTAGTGTCTGTCATACAGAGTGAAGTAAGTCAGAAAGAGAAAAACAAATACCGTATGCTAACACATATATATATGGAATCTAAAAAAAAAAAAAAAAATGGCCATGAAGAACCTAGGGGCAAGACAGGAATAAAGATGCAGACCTACTAGAGAATGGACTTGAGGACACAGGGAGGGGGAATGGTAAGCTTGGACAAAGTGAGAGAGTGGTAGTGCATATATGGACATATATACACTACCAAATGTAAAATAGATAGCTAGTGGGAAGCAGCCACATAGCACAGGGAAATCAGCTCAGTGCTTTGTGACCAGCTAGAAGGGTGGGATAAGGAGGTTGGGAGGGAAGGAAATGCAAGAGGGAAGAGATATGGGGATATATGTATATGTATAACTGCTTCACTTTGTTATAAAGCAGGAATTAACACGTCATTGTAAAACAATTATACTCTAATAAAAATGTTAAAAAAGAAAAGAAAAAGAAAAGGGAACTGATTGATTTTTGAGAAAAATAGTCTCTAAAACTCTTAAACATGTCTTTCCAAATTGTCTCAAAATGTCTTTACAAAAAACAAAGACATAAAAATTGAAAGAGAAATAATAGGAAATATAAAGAAAAAAATTGAAGTTATATGTGTGATTAAAAAAATCCAAAAGGAGAGAATAGACAGAATAAGAAAACAAATAAGAAAAAAATAATTAAAAAACATTTCTCTGAGTTGAAAATAAGTAAAAGATTTCAGTTTGAAAGGAAGACTAAACAGAATTTCTGAATGATGCATAAAACTTCAATATGTCTTCCTGAAATTACAAATTTTCAAAGTAGAAGGAAAATCCTTAAACTCCTATTCATATGAAGGAGCACCAGGTTAGCAACAATCTTCTCATGAACAATACTAGAGGAAGTTCATGGATAGTTTTAATGTATTTGATACAATTGTCTAATAGAAGGCAATTGAAGTTATTGGACATCAGAGATTTTATATCACTTTGATTAAAGATATGGGCAGACTTGTTGAAATCAAATCTTATGTACAAAATTTACTTCATAATTATAACAGTAAACAAAATAGTTACATGTAAAATATATTCTATAAAAGATAATACATAACAGCCTAATATATTTTAGCATGATGAAAGATTATTTTATTGAATACATCTAGTTTACACATGTTTTGTGGTGTTGAGAATGATGGTGCAGATAAAATAACATAGGATCTGATACACATTACCTTTATTTAATTGTAATAATTAGATTTCATGGCACGACATTGCCTTATATTCAAAAAATATTAGATCTATATTAGGGATAATCTGTTAAAAAAACAAACTTAAGAAAGTGTCAAAAAATAAATGTGATGCTCCAAATACTCAAATCAGGATTTATTTCTAGCTTCAAATTAAGGTACTTTGCATTGTTAAATGCATATTATTCTTTTTCTTTTCAGGAATTATGTGTACTGAGGGAAATTCATAATAATGTAAAAACATATTGACAAAATCTACAAATATAAAGTAAAACTCTGTTTAGCAGTCTCTGTCAATAGTTGAAAGCAGAATTTTCCAACCCTGACTGCACATGATCACCCCTTGGGGAGATTTAAAAAGTATCACTGCTGAACACCAAGCCCCAGATATACTGATTAAATTGGCCCAGATGGCACCCCTGGAATGACAGTATTTCAAAGCTCTCAAGAGATTCTAATGTTCAGCCAGGAATGAAAACCACTGGTTGGAATTAATGGTACTGCATAGTGTATTAGTCACTATTAGCACATGAACTATTAGCACTATTAGTGACATTAGTCACTATTAGCAGAAGGGCTTCCTTGTTTCTAGCGCCCTGCTCCTGTCCCTAGTCAAGGTTCCCCTGGTACACCTAGAAGAAAATTTTGGTACCATTTATATGTGTGTGTATATATATATAAATATATACATATATATACATATATATATATATATATATATATATATATATATATATATACTGATGTTGCCCTCATACTTTTTCATTTATCTGTAGAACCCATGTATTTCTCTTCCTCCTCAGTATATTGCATTGCTTTGCTCAGCAGAGGAATGATTCAAGAATGACAATACTTTTATTTCCTGCATATCATCTCCACAATGTTAATTTTGAGAAAATATACACATGCTTTTATGTGGATCTGCTTGCACAGAAGTTTTCTTTTTTTTTTTTATCTTTTGAGAATGATCAGAGGAGATTTGATAGATAATAGATGATAGATAGATAGATAGATAGATAAAAGGAATAAAAAGTAGGCTAAATGCTAATATTGTATATTAGTCTTACCAGAATTCATGGTACAGTGGGAGGAATGGGAGTTTTGAGCAATTAGGATTTTCATTGGTTCCTCATGGGCACCATGAGGAACCCGTATTCTTATTCTTGATTTCTTCACTGGGGATTTCCTTTCTTTCCTGTGTGATAACAATTGCAATTCATTATCAAAAAAACTAGGACTCATGGGCTTCCCTGGTGGCACAGTGGATGAGAGTCCGCCTGCCGATGCAGGGGACATGGGTTCATGCCCTGGTCCAGGAAGATCCCACATGCCATGGAGCGTCTGGGCCCATGAGCCATGGCCACTGAGCCTGCGCGTCCAGAGCCTGTGCTCCACAACGGGAGAGGCCACAGCAGTGAGAGGCTTGTGTACCGCAAAAAAAAAAAAAAAAAAAAAAAAAGCTCGGTCTCAGAAAAAGAAATGTCATCTTAAAAAGATGACATATTTTAGAATTCAAAAATGTGGAAGTTATGATATTAAAAATGATGGTAATCAGTAAAACAAGTTAAAATGGTGATAAGCAGGAATTGTTTTGATGAATGTGGGCATGGATAAGATTTTGGTTAGTGCTTTTTTTAACATCTTTATTGAAGTAAAATTGATTTACAATGGTGTGTTAGTTTCTGCTGTATAAAAAAGTGAATCAGCTATATGTATATATATATATATATATCCCCATATCCCCTCCCACATGTGTCTCCCTCCTACACTCCCAATCCCACTCCTCTAGGTGGTCACAAAGCACCAAGCTTATCTCCCTGTGCTATGCAGCTGCTTCCCTCTAGCTATCTATTTTCCATTTAGTAGTGTATTTATGTCAATGTTACTCTCTCACTTCGTCCCAACTTACCCTTCTCCCTCCCCATGTCCTCAAGTCCATTCTCTACATCTGCGACTTTATTCCTGTCCTGGTCCTAGGTTCATCAGAACCATTTTTTTTTAGATTCCATATACATGTGTTAGCATATGGTATTAGTTTTCCTCTTCCTGACTTACTTCACTCTGTATGACAGACTCTAGGTCCATCCACCTCATTACAAATAGCTCAATTTCCTTTCTTTTTATGTCTGAGTAATAGTCCATTGTATATATGTGCCACATCTTCTTTATCCATTCATCTGTCAATGGACACTTAAGCTGTTTCCATCTCCTGGCTCTTGTAAATAGAGCTGCAATGAACACAGTAGTACATGACTCTTTTTGAATTATGGTTTTCTCAGGGTATATGCCCAGTAGTGGGATTGCTGGGTCATATGGTAATTCTATTTGTAGTATTTTAAGGAACTTCCATACTGTTCTCCATAGTGGCTGTGCCAATTCACATTCCCACCAGCAGTGCAAGAGGGTTCCCTTTTCTCCACACCCTCTCCAGCATTTATTGTTTCTAGACCTTTTGATAATGCCCATTCTGACCAGTGTGAGGTGATGCCTTATTGTGGTTTTGATTTGCATTTCTCTAATGATTAGGGATGTTGAGCATCCTTTCATGTGTTTGTTGGCAATCTGTATCTCTTCTTTGGAGAAATGTCTATTTAGGTCTTCTGCCCATTTTTGGATTGGTTTGTTTGTTTGTTTTGATACTGAGTGACTTTTAAAATTAAGATCTTTTTGTCCTCACTTTGGTAGCATATATACTAAAATTGGATCAATACAGAGTTTAAAATGACCCCTGCTCAATGTTGACATGAAGATTCATAAAGAATTTTATATTTTGTGATGATAGTTAACAATACTGTATTGTATATGTGAAGTTTTCAGAGGATAGAGCTTAAATTAATCTTCTTACCTCACACACACACACACACACAAAATGGTAACTATGTAGAAGTGATGGATAAGTTAATTAGCCTGATTGTAGTGCTTTTTTTTACAATTTATATATATTTATATATATATATATAATTATTTTGTACCTTAATTATATACAATTTTTATATGTCAAAGTTATGTCACTAAAGCTATGTGAAATTTTAAAAAATAAGTTTTTTTAAAGGTAGGGTTTATTGTTTAGAACATTTACTCTTTCTAAAATCTCATGGATTACTCATTTTAAAAATCAGACACTACAAACAAAAAGACATAAATAATGTTCATCCTGTATGAGATATTGTGTATGCTACTGTGAATCTGTGTTGATAAAAAGTATAAGTTGTAATTAGTAATTTTTATTTAAAAAAACATATTTCTAATTTTCATTTTCCTCTTTATGTGACAACACTTTCACTGCAGTAAAGAAAACAATTTATATAATTAATATTTTTGTCAATTGGAAAAATCTGATTTAATTTTTTGTGAATGACCAATTCTCTGTCATTCATGTGCACTTCTGAGACAAATCTAGAATGAAAAGATCGTTATTTTTTTGGATGACAGATCTTACCTCTACTGATGATTGTTCTTTTTCTCTTAAATTTCAGAAACTCCAGAATCCTTTGATTCATTTCCAGGTAGCAGTAAAGTGTTAGAGGAAAGGAACAATAATTCCAAATGTCCTGAAAACTCTCTTTTGTCTAAACAATTCAAAATCCAATAAATCTCCCAGATCAGAGGCTGAGGGCAGAATTGAGAAGAGCATCTCAGTGCTTCCACAGATTTACAGAAGTAGGTATGTAGTATTTTCTCTATTAATATGTGAGTTTTAGTAGATGGCTCGATGAGAACTGAGATCTCAATTACTCCGGCTGTAGGAGATTGATTGCTGATGGCTCTCAACTCAATCCCTCTCCAGGAATTGTCTTCAACCCAAAAGATCCACTTTGGCTAAATCCACGTCCCCTTTCCAGGGCAGCTTGCATCTGAGGACTGGTTTATAGAGGTTCGTAAAATACAACTTCCTTGTCTTAAGACAGAATGATTGTGTAAGACCATCCCAGCTGGAGAACTCCCCAAGTGGTGTGTTAAGGCCTTTATTGTAATTGCCTTTCAGTTCTCCTTCTTGACCTGCTCAACTCTACTCCCCTTCTCCCTCATAACTGATCCAATAATCTTACTGTATGGAAATCTCAGAGTCAGTATCCCAGAGAAACTTCCCTGTGACATGACTGTGTAGATACATGATTAAAGTACAAATGTATGTTCGTACCACATGTTAGGTTGGCCAAAAGTTCAATTTTTTTTCCATAAGATAGTTCTAATAGTGCTTAGTTGTCTTTAAATTCATTCGAAACTATTTTGTTAGATTGTATTGTGACAGCTGTCATATCAGCATGCATTAAAAAAAATCAAAATTGGTGAATTTTTGTGTAGCCATTTAAATATTGAAGATGGAAGAAAAAAATCAACATTTTCAGCATATTATGCTTTATTATTTCAAGAAAGGTAAAAACACAACCAAAACGCAAAAAAAGATTTGTGGAGAAGGTGCTGTGTCTGATCGAACGTGTCAAAGTGGTTTGCGAAGTTTCATGCTGGAGATTTCTCGCTGGACGATGCTCCACGGTCGGGTAGACCAGTTGAAGTTGATAGCGATCAAATCGAGACATTAATTGAGAACAATCAACATTATACTACGTGAGAGATAGACAACATACTCAAAATATCCAAATCAAGCATTGAAAATCATTTGCACCAGCTTGGTTATGTTAATCGCTTTGATGTGTGGGTTCCACATAAGCGAAAAAAACCTTCTTGATCATATTTCCTCATACGATTCTCTACTTAAACATAATGAAAATGTTCCATTTTTAGAACAAATTGTGACGGATGGTGAAAAGTGGATACTGTATAGTAACGTTGAATGGAAGAGATCATAGGGCAAGTGAAATAAACCACCACCATCCACACCAAAAGCCTGCCTTAGTCCAAAGAAGGTGATGTTGTGTATATGGTGGTATTGGAAAGGAGTCCCCTATTATGAGCTCCTTCCAGAAAACCAAATGATTAGTTCCAACAAGTATTGCTCCCAGTGAGACTAACTGAAAGCAGCACTCGACGAAAAGCATCCAGAATTAGTCAACAGAAAACTCATAATCTTCCATCAGGACAACACAAGACCACATGTTTCTTTGATGACCAGGCAAAACTGTTACAGCTTGGCTGGGAAGTTCTGATTCATCCGCTGTATTCATCAGACATTGCACCTTCAGATATCTATTTATTTCAGTCTTTACAAAATGCTCTTAATGGAAAAATTTCAATTCCCTGGAAGACTGTTAAAGGCATCTGGAACAGTTCTTTGCTTAAAAAGATAAAAAGTTTTGGGAAGATAGAATTATGAAAAATGAAGGTAGTGGAACAAAATGGTGAATATGTTGTTTAATAAAGTTCTGGGTAAAAATGAAAAATGTGTCTTTTATTTTTAGTTAAAAACCAAAGGAACTTTTTGACCCACCCAATATTTAAAGAAATCCATCTTCTGGGAACAGCCACACAGTCAGCACCTCTTCAGGACCCAAATGAAAGCACCCAGAACTGTTCACATACATCCTAAGAATTTCCTTTTGACCTTCACACAAAAAATGAACAAGTATGGATGTAAACTTTGCAGCCCTATTTGTTCTAGAAAATCATCTGCAAGACTAATGGCTTCTTCCAGGGTTGGAAAAAGTGTAGACTCTTTTGTGAAAATAAAATATTTCTCAACCAGGTTGGGGATCTCGAATAACTAACTGACGGCTCTGATTTCTAGGTAAATATGATGATGAATTCCTATTTTCTAGAAAAAGAATTGAAAAGTTATAACATCAAGCAGTAGTGGACAGTCCCCAGTAGCTCTGTGTTATCAATTGAATATCCAGGCTTTATAGGCATATTATGAATTTGCATTTACTTTATGTCTTTAGAGCTCCAGAGTAAAGAAACTAGACTGAAAAGAGGATAAATTAAAATAAACAATTGTCCTTTGGTTTTGCTTAAACGGCTGTGTAGCTAAGTGGTTTTTAACCAGTGATTTTGCCCCCAGAGGACATTTGAAATGTCTGGAGATATTTTCAATTGTCTCAACGTTGGAAGGGGGACTCCTATTGACATCTAGTAGGTAGAGAACAGCAATGCTGCTTAACATCCTACAATGCACAGTACAGACTGCTAAACAAAGAATTATGTGCTCCAAAATGTCAATAGTTTGAGAAACCCCGCCAGAAGGCACTCAGTAATTAAGGAAGTGACAGAGTTACTCTTTTCTTTCTATGGACAACTGCTAAATTAGCCAAACAATTTCTATAAATGTGGTGATTTTCTGTAAAAAAGTCCACAGTTAATTTTGCTTCTTTCTTTCTTATACTGTAGACTTCCAAAGTTTATACAGCTTTTCCAGATTTCTTAACATCAACAGATGAAGGAAAAATGATGAAAATTGCAGAAATATACAATACCATGCTGATCTCCTATTTGAAATTATATATATATATATATATATATATATATATATAACTTATATCCTGCAAACCATCAAACATGAGAGTGTAAGTTATATATATTTTATATATAATATATATAACTTACCTTTCTGTTACTTTGTACATTACAGATTATGTGAATGTAAAATCTTTGGCATCAGATAATAATGCTGGCAATATGACTTCTGTGAAAATAAGACTACAAACTTTTCCAGCAGTCTTTTCTTGTAAAAATGCTGGTGAACTGCTTCTCTAACACTTCAACTCAAGAAGTATTTATTGTGCTTACAACAGGTGCTGTTATGGAGGTTGGATAGAGTAACATATCATTCCTTCCTGGACAAGATACATTTTTCCACACAGCTGACTGCTTTGAATAGGACCAAACTATCTGTTTAAACAAACTTAAAATTTATTTTCTTTGTATAATCTGCTTTTAGAGAAACAAAAAGAAGAGTTTATTTTTCTAGCTCAAGCCATTAGCACCTCAAGATGAACCTCAGAAGAGTCTATTTAGACACAGATATGTTTTCTCATTATAGAATGCTACTTGCAGAAGGCTAACTGATCACATAGTTAGATAGTTTGATTTCTTTATTTAGCTAGAGAAACGGTTAATATAGTAAAAAAAACTTGTAATAGTCTATTTATGTAATGTTAGATTATAAGACTTGAAGCTGTTAGTCCAATTGTATTACTGAGACTAAAGCAAAGAGTCATCTCATGTTTAAGGATTGATTCTCTCCTAGGAATTGGACACATCCCTGCCAGTTCCACTATAAGTCATGATGCTGTGACCTGGATACTAATGCTATCTGTAGCAGTCATCAGAATTTCGATATTCTTCCCTATGAATTGACCTTTGTCCACACAAGAAGACAAGGATATTCATTAAAAAGAAATTCTCCATTGAGACCTCAAAGACAGTTTAGTGATCACCTGAATGACATTATGTCACCCTCTCTTTGTTAACAGTCTGTGAGGTCTTGATTTTGGTGTTTTATTTGAATTATTTGTTCAGCTTAGAAAAGACAGGCCATCAAAAGTCAGGAGGAGCCTTTGGCTTGAGGGAAAGTATACAGGACAAAAGATACACTAATGGACAGTCAGGCAAAAGTATTAAGTCCTCAGAGACTGGCAATGGAAGAAAGTTGAAGTTGTTAAAAATTTACAGGAGCATCTGGGTCATGTTGCCTGTCAGATGGAGGATCCTTTAGTCAGATTCTAGTAGGTACCAGCCAGTAGAACTATACCTATTACAAGTGCTAGCAGGAAAATATCTGAAGGTCATTTATTTTCAGTAAAAGCCAGTAATTGATCTTAATAATAAAATAAGGAAGAGATTATCCATACTGGCTCTGTTCAAGTATCAGCTCCACCACTTGCTAGCTATATATAGACATAAATATCTTCACCTCTCTGTATCTCAGTTTGTTTACCTCTAAAATCGGAAAATAAGTTGTTACAGAGATTAAAATAGTTAATATATGTAGTAATAACATTTTGCATGTTAGCTATTATTATGGTAAATATTTTAGCCTCAAATGTTAGCCTCTAAAATTAGAGAAATGAACTATACTTTTATTTTCACAAATCTGTTTGAGTACAGGCCATAAAATGATTTTGTGTTAGTATAGGCAATAAAATGATTCTAGTTGGTACTTTTACTCAAGGAACATTTATTAAGAGTTCTTAATGTCAATAGCTGCTTTTCTACCCTTAAAATTGAAGCTGAATCTGGCCTCTGTACCCCAGCACCGAATTAAGTCTTGGAGACAGAGTTTTGGGTGATATAGAAAAGAATAGCTTTATTGCTTCACCAAGCACAAGGGGCCAAAGCAGGCTAATGGCCTCAAAACTATGTGTCCTGGGTTTCCCTGGTGGTGCAGTGGTTAAGAGTCCGCCTGCCAATGCAGGGGACACGGGCTCGTGCCCCGGACTGGGAAGACCCCACATGCTGCAGAGCGGCTAGGCCCGTGAGACATGGCTGCTGAGCCTGCGCGTCCAGAGCCTGTGCTCCACAATGGAAGAGGCCACAACAGTGAGAGGTCTGCGTACAATAACAACAACAACAAAAAAATTAAATAGGACCTAATTATTTAGTGTTTTCCAAAAAAAATGGATAAAAATATTAAAAATGGAGTAACATTGTATGTGAAAGTAATCTCCAAATCATAGAATTCTAGAGTAAAGACTCTGGTCTTGGGATTAAATAGAGAAACTAAAAGGATTATAGTGTTCAATAATTTCATGGATATTATTAAGAAGGAGTTTAGAATGAAATTCTAAATAGGCTCAAGAAGAATTTACATAAATCATAAGTAATGCAACAAAGGAGTTATGGATATTTGTGTTACATAATTACATGCTAGGATTTTTTTTTTAAGGAAAATTGCTTGAAAGGAAATGTTAATTCCCTTCCCAAAGCAACCTTTATTGCTCCTGTTAGACACAAAATATTATCCCAGTTGGATTATTTTAAATGAGCAGGATGATTATCATGTACATAGAAATTATTAGTGAATATTAGACCCTGCAGTATAATAGAAAGAAAGGTGAATTTGAATCAGAGTGCAGGTGCCTGTCTGGGTTTTGCTTCTATATAGCTATATGAGTATAGGCAAGACAATTCATTTCTATGAGCCCTTGTTAGATATCAAGTGAAAAATAATTCCTATCTTTACCTTACAATTTTAATTAAGATCAGGTGAAAACAAGTTTATAGGTCTTTTCAAACATTAAAATAATATCAAATATAAGTAATAATTATTATTATTATCATTTTGCCTTAATTAACCAGGAATATCAACCAAGAAAATCAACCATGGTCAGTCACCATGCTCATTTTCAAACAAATCACATCTATCCTAGAATACTTAATGATAATTTGAAAATATTTATAGCTGATAGAGATTGATCTGAATGACCTTATATAATTCAGGTTTTAGATAAATTTTAGTCAAATGAGAAAACAATCTTTTTGAAAATTTCAAACTGCTAAATACTTCCATTTTTATTTTAAGTTCCTTCAGGAACTAAAAATATATAGTTCAAAATTCAGAAATTTTATTATAACATCAACTAGTGAGAAATAGACAGCTTAAGGGAAAATTGAGGTGGTTCACACTAATGGATTAACCATGTCCTACGAATGTGGACCATTTCTGGAAATGAGAATTTCAGTTCACTGAGCTTAATATGAACAAATATAAATTCTTCAGTTTTCTAAATATCACCCAGTGATTTAGTTCCTTTTACATGATTCTTTTACAGGAAAGTGAAATCATCAAAAACATGCTTAACAGCTCATTTTCAAATAATATCAAGAGAAAAAAAAGTTGTACGTGGCAAGGCAGAAGACCAATTCACTGAATTAGTCTGAAGGTTGGGAAGCAATTTGGCTACAAAAAAAAACTTGTGACTTCTTTCTCCAGATAGCTCTACTTTCATTACACTTTCTAAATCTACATATATATGCAAGTCATATTTACAACAAACATTTTTATTGTTGCATACATAAAGAAAATAGTTTTTATTTTGCTACTCCTAAATTCCATAATAGCCTCTTCTTCAGTGAGGTGAACATGTTAAATCCCCTTGTTCTATTCTCTTGATACCTTTCTCAATGAAGTTACACCGGTCCCTGCTGAACAGACAGTGAGCCATATGACCCCACTCCTACTGTTAGTTGATTCAAAAGAGCAGATTCTGATTCATACTTGCTTAACCTGTTTTTCTGTCTACGGAGTTGGAAATGTACTGAGGACACATTGATTCTACTTAGCCTGTGTCAGCACTGGAATGAGGACTTGACCAAAGAAGCAAAGAAAGACCGGAATCAAACTCAGAGAACAGAAGAGAGAAGAAACCAAGTAGCTTTAGAAATACTATTGTCCAGTGGATTTCTAGTTCCGTGCAAGTCCCAACTGTACTTTCTGTTTTTAGTTTAATTAAGGTTCTCCCTTTTTCCCTTACATTAAATTTCCCTTTTCTGCTTAAACCAATAAGAGTAAATTTTAGTTACTTTCAACAAAAGAAGTTGCCTGTGGAATAAAGAAACACTAACGTGCATGTTTATACATTTGCAATTGCAGAAATTGATATACAGAAATTAAGGGGCGGATTCACAGGTCACACTATTTGTCAGTGATAGAGCTGGATTAGGACCCAGTTATTCCATTGCTTCTTCTTTGTTCAATGTTCTTTTCATACGGTCCATTCTATTTACTTTCATATTATTTTTTTGTTTAAATTTTTTTATTATTTTTGTCTCTTCACCCCCATTAGAGCTCATGTGGCCAAATCACTTTAGCAAAGATAAAGTCCTACAAATTGGTGAGGAAAAATAAACCCAAAGGAAAACGTTACAAACATTTTATATATCTTCAATTAGAGGAATACAGTTTTCAGAACACATATTATTTTTTCTCCTTCCTCTTCTTATAAGCTTATTCTTTTTTTTTTTTTTTCCATACATAGGCCTCTCACTGTCATGTCCTCTCCTATTGCGGAGCACAGGCTCCGGACGTGCAGGCTCAGCGGCCATGGCTCACGGGCCCAACCGCTCCACGGCATGTGGGATCTTCCCGGACCGGGGCACGAACCTGTGTCCCCTGCATCGGCAGGCGGACTCTCAACCACTGTGCCACCAGGGAAGCCCCAGAACACATATTTTTTAAATGTAGAGTTTTTAATTGACTATAAACAACAGAACCTTCCTGGAAGATGTAGTATCTCAATCTTATCATTACTCCTGGACAGGAGATCTCTTTGAAATGTGAGAAATTACAAACAATGTATAGTTGATTAAGCTCTGACAAAAAAAAAGAGAGCAGAGAGAAGGATTCACTCATTCATTCATGAACAGTTCTTACCAATTTTCTTACAAGGGAAGACTTCAGATTTAGGGTACAAAGAACAAAATCCAATGAACAAGCATTTTCAGCACCTTACAATTAAGATAAAATCCTTTTAAAAAATCCAGCTGTGAATTTCTTTTAATTAGCTTGCTACTCAGTATAACACATATTGCAAGTATTTCTTCTTGAATAACTTCTTTGAATAATGCAGCTGGGAGTATAGTCAGTTGAGCATTGATGCAGCTGGGTAGCTGAAAAGATGAAAATCAAAAGTGAATTCTGATGAAGTAATTTCATTTTGAGCCTTTCATATTTCTTCCCCCCTAAATTAAAAAGAAATGAAACCTTGAATTCAGCTTGTTCACTGTCTACTCCATGCCAATGCACATTTTCAGATAATAAGATTATTTTGTCCAAAATGAATACTAAACACAAAATTCTATTTTCTCATCTAATGGTGAGAATTTTTTTATGTATAGAGCCTATAGTAATTTGCTGTGATAATATAATAGCTGACCTGCTTTTTGAAAGGAGGTGAAAATGTTATTATTGTTAATATAATATAACGTTGCTGTAATATTTTATCGTGAGATGTTATAATCTCTATAGACATTCACTTATAGTATGTTCAGTTTTAATAAGAATTCTATTGTGAAATAACTATAATGATTATGCTGGGATAATCTTTTCATTATGAAATCATATCAGTAAGTTTTCAGAGACCATTTTTTTACTACATATTTATAATGCAATGAATGCCTTCAGAAATTTAATCAGCTGATAACATCATAATTTAAAGCAATATATCCATGAAATACAATTAATATAATGGAAATATCTCTTGTTTTAGTTATATATATATGATAGCCCATTTTAATTACAGTATAGATTTTATTTTTAGCTCCCATTTGTTTTGTGTTAATATAATATTTAAATATATTGGACCCTAAAATATTAGAGTATAAAAAGTTTTTTCATCGTCTAACTTATCTATTTATTTGTCCAACAAATATTTACTGATGACCCATTATGTGCCAGATAGTATGTTAAGTACAGGAAACATAAAAATGAATAATACAAATGTTGGCTTTCAGATCCACAGTTTTTTTTAGAGAATGAGAGACCAACTTACAAACAAAAATAGTCTACATATTTATCAGATTGGCAAAAAAAAGTGACAATACAAAATGCTGTCAAGGATGTGCAGAAATGGGATCACTCATACATTGCTGGTGAGAAGGCAAAATAGTTCAGCCACCATAGGAATTTGTTTGGCAGCTTCTTATAAAACTAATCATGCAACTACATTATGACCCAGCACTTGTACTCTGGTAAATTTATGCCAGAGAAATGAAAACTTGTGTTCATACAAAACTCTGTATACAAATGTTCATAGCAGCTTTATTTGTAATGTCAAAACTGAAAACAGTCTTATGTCCTTCAAAAAGTGAATAGTTAAACAAACGGTGGTACATACATACCATGGAAACTCTATATATTAATAAAAAGGAACTAACTATTGAATCATGTAACGACTTTGATGAAACTCCAGGGAATTATACTGGGTGAAAATACCTAATTCCTAAAGGTTACAAACTTCATTGTTCCACTTTTATAATATTTTTGAAATAATAAAATTATTAAAATGAGAACAGATTAGTGGCTGCCAGTGGAAGGGAGGTAGGTGTGGTTATAAAAGGGCAACAGGAAGGATACTAGTGATGGACCATTCAGCATCCTGACTGCTGTGGTAGATATATGAACATACAAAAATGTGGTAAAATTGTATACATAATACTAAATACACACACTCAAGTGAGTACAGAAAATATTGGTGAAATATAAATAAGATCAGTGGATTGAATCAATTTCAATATTTTGGTTGTGATGTCTTACAGTTTTATAGAATGTTAGTATTGGGGGAAACTGAGTAAAGTGTACATGGAATCTCTCTGTATTATTTCTTACAACTACAGTGAATAAATATACAGTGAGTGACAGGGGATCATTATTTGATTGACAGTCCCGAGTTATGTAACAAGTTCACTCTCGTGCATGCCCTTACCCTTGATTCACTAAGAATAACCTCCCTGGGGGCGGGGGTCAAAACCACGTGCAGATTTTCTTATAATGATGGTATAATAAGTTTCGGTTTACTATAGGTTATAAGCCTGTCTAGTTTGGGCATGCGCAGCCTGGAAAGTTCCCTCATGTTACTGTGCTCCCTCTTTATCAGGATATGTTGCCCACCACCCGACCATAGTTTCCCCATTGTGGGTAGGGTCAGGGGAGTGTCCCCAGATGGTTAGGGTGTAACTTGACTACTCCCCTCTTGTCTTTTTGCCATTGCCACCTCCTTGCTGTAAATGTCAGGGGAGGGTCCCCAGATGGTTGGGGTGTGACTTGATTATTCTCCTCTTGTCTTTCCATGTTGTCACCTCTTTGCTGCTAATGTCTAACTACCTAACAATTTCAATTTCATTATGTGATATGATTTCTTTCTGTTATTCTATTTTGCAGACATTATACATCTCACAATATTTTTCCAGAGCACAGTAACAGCATAGTAGCCATGTTTTATTTCTGATTTATTACTTACTTAAACCTTCCTCTTTTTGATCAAACTGTGACACTGTGGCATTTTTAATCAATTTTTCATTCAAACTGAAAAGAAGTATATAACGAATAGTCCATAAAGTTTATTATACTTAATTGTAGGATGATATTTTGCAATTAGCTTGGATGTGTCAATATTCCTAGAATTTAAGTAAAAGCAAACCACTCATTTAGGCTCATGGATAAATATTAAGTGGTAAAATGTGCCTAGTGTGTTGCATTTCCTACTGAAGAATTTCTCAAATTAGACTTGGTTTATTTTTCTCTGTAAAATTGAAAAGGCACACTGCCGGAGTCCAGCTCCAGCGAGTCCAGGGATACCCGAGGGATGGATAGCGTCGGCGAAGGAAATAATTCTATTACACTTCTTAAAGTATCAGCATAGCATGTTTCTCTTTCTCATGTCTTTATCCTTCATTCTTCTTCTATTGTTTACAATCACAGGTTTATATATTGTAGTTGATTACCAGGTATGTGGCCAAACAATCTTAGCATAATCAAACCTCAAAATATTCTATAAAGATTTTTAAAAAAAAATATCCCCTAGTTTCTAGATGTCCTATTAAAATATTTCCCCAAGTTCCCATTAATCACAGGTGGTTTCTTAGTAACCAAGCCAAGCAGTTATATGATTATTTCAATTGTAAAAGTTGGAGCTACTTGTTCTTATTTCTCTTCTTGCATGGGCAACCTTTTACAATGGTTCCATGAAAATATTTAAAATGTACCTGCATGCTCTTTCTCGTTGTTTCCTTCAACTGAGACAGTGTTTTCTCCCTATCCTGTCAACCAATTCTGCTCTAGTCATTTGCTTTTCTATAATTAATATTCCTTTATAATAGAACCATAAATTTCCTATGTCATCAGGAACTCCGGCCCATGGCCATAACTCCATACTAGAGGGTGTTTTTCATAAAAACATCCCCTTAGTTCTAGGCTCTTAATTCTTTACCTATTTCCCCGGGGCTTTAGTGGGTACTTCCCATTCTCTGGTAGGTTCAGGAGGGGGAGTCCTAGAGGAATTTTTCTTTCACGTGGAGCAACATGCCCCCAAAATTGCCCCTGTATGTAAATTTATTATCATAAAACATAACAACGGAGCTGTAGTCCACCTTCCTGGCATGGCGCTGCCTTGCAGTTTTACCTTCCGTTGCTCATGACTTTGTCATGGTGCAGTGGCTCCAGGATGGCTTCCGACAGCACACTTGGTGGTATGAATGGCAATTTAAAAGACACCAGTAAAACAAAGTAAGGGCCCTTAGTGCAGAGAGTAGCTGAATTCTGATCTTTCAGCAATTATCAAGTGACTACTACCTGTTGGGGTTAGTGAGTAATAAGAAAATGAATAAGCTATTCCAAGGGGAAGCCAATACCCCAGTGACATTTGAGCCTTGACTGCCTTACTTCTTCGGCTGTGAAATAAGCTCATCTCATAACTTCATTACTTACATGAAGTGAAATCAAACCAAATACTTTATGTCAGATGGATTTCCCGTGAATTATTAATGATAAAGAGATTAGGTATACAGGTTTAAGTGTATTCAGAATTTCCTTAGGTACTTGATTAATTTCCTCATGTTAATTCTGTGCATAAGACAAAAGAAAATGAAGAATAGCCCATTTGCTGTTTAAAACAGTAATCATTTTATTTCCAACAGTTATATCAGTTTTAAGAGTTATTTACTCTGATGAATGAATTTAAGTAGAACCTGAGAAATGAAAAAGAATTACAAAATTAGATTCATTCTATTTCAATAAAGTGACAATTTTCTTCAACAATTACACTTGATAAAGATGTATTCAAAGAGTTTCAAACAGTGCTAACCACAAAATCTAGACTCATGATTAAATAGTGAAATTTTCTTTTCAATTTAAGAGTATAAATTTTAAAACATTCCACAAAATTTTATATTCATTGTACTTAGGTAAGAGGATTATATATGTCAGTACTGAATATTCTTCTTTCCAAAAATAAATGTAGAACAAGATGTAGAGAATACTCATACCAATGAGATATTTCTATCAAATATTGCAGTAAACCCCCCAAGAATGCTATTTTTTTTTTTTTTTTTACTGTATCATCCTCTTCTGGATAACCTCAGAATTGCAATCACATATAAAATTCTGGTATTAAACAAGGAAGTGACAATTAGAGATTGTTTACACTTAAGTCATCATGTTTGTGTTATAACAATATATAGTCTAGAGTCTACAACCTAGAAAGCAATCTATGTGGTAGTCAACAGGAAGACTCCACTCAACAAGATTTCCCTGGAAGGATTACAAACTCAAATGCTTATAATCTTCAAATAACATTTGCTAGGAAGTTTGTGGTTTTTTGAAAAATATTTCAGCATTGGCAGTGCTACATCATGTGTGTGCATGTATGTGTGCGTGTGAATGTGTGTGCACACATGTGCTAGTTAGGTTGGTTACACCACAGGTGAATTCATTGTTCAGATCAGTTACTCTTTAGGGAATGTATATAATCAGAAAGTCCTCATTTGAGAAATGTCTACTTTAAGTGCTTTAAGGTACCTATCATCATGTGAAGTTTCGTTAGTTAGCCAAATAAATGTCACAATTTTCTTGTGAAAATATTGCAATCCACATTTTTCAGATTGCCTAAAATATTCTTAGAACACTCCTTGCAAGAGATACTTCTTGTGACACACATCACATCCCCTTAGCTTCACCTTTAATTCCAACAGCTACTGCAATAAACATTCTAGGCAGGCTTCCATGCAGTTTATAATGATCAACATCCTACCAAATTTGATTTCCCTTTATTCACTTTAAGAAGGAATATGAGCAAATTATATAATACATAAAGAATTTATAACCACATTTAGCTGACTAGCGATCTGTGAAACACTGTTTTCTGTCAGGTGTTGTTTATTTTTTTTTAATGTGCTTAAATATGTTAAGAAAATACCAGTTAAAACAAAGTTAAATAGGTTAATTTATTGTAGGACAACACAAACCCTTAATATGTTAAAGTATTGTGGCTTTCAAAAAAGAGATTCTACACAATGTATACATTACTCACACCCAGAAAAACACATATATATACAGTGGGGGAAGAAACTATAACAAGATATTAAAAGCACTTGCATATGGCAAGCTACATTTATCATTAAAGGAAAAACTCAAAGTACTATTCATAGTTTTATACTTTTGTAATCTTTAAGGCCAAGGGAAAAAAATGATTTACTTAGGTTAGGGTTGTTGACCACCATTATTTCTGTCAATTGCAGGAGGATTTTTGTTAAACTCCTCAGGAAATAAAATAGAGATTTTTTTTGATTGGATTCTCCCAGAAAACTGTAAGTAATTTTCTGAACATATTTATTTTTCCCTGGCAAAATCCATGATGTCTGATTAGACATAGTGTCTGTCTGAATCCCTCGTTAAGGCACCAGGAGAGTTGTATACATACCTTTTCAAAACAGTGAGGAAACAACTACTGATTCTTACCAAAGACAGTGGAATACATAAAAAGTTAATGAATCACAGAAGTTGTCTTCAGTTTGCAGTATCTAGTTAAGTCTTTCAACATCTCCTATTTTTCTCCTTACTGATACCTTTCTGTGTGATGCAATCACCTTTGAACTTCCTACTCAAACTTTCCCCTGAAATGGAACTAATGAAATCACATGTGACCCCTAAATTAATTAAAGTTTACATGGAAAAAAAATTTCTAATTACAATGACTTTCCTAAAATAGGAACCCTATTTCTGGGGAAACGCGGAGAGGATCACATAACATAAGACACTCAGCCATCTTCAATAGTGTGGATAAAAGAATGCAAATCAGACCACAGTTTGGTCAGTTTTCTCTCTGTGTTTTGCCTTTCTCTTCCTACAAGTTTCCACTCTCTTTAAGACCTAATTGATCTGCACATTTTCTCCTGAATATACTAATTTACCTGCTTGAAATGTTTTGATCTATTTATGAATATTGATGCTATAATATATGTTTAATAAGTTAGAAATTTCTATATCTAATATAATGAATTATTTTCTTTGTAAGAAAGCACAGAAATAACATTACATTCCTCATCTTCAGAATAATAGACTTATTACAAAAAGACTAACTCCTCATGACAATATATTGTATATAAACTGCTATTAACCTCCCCAAATTAATAAAAAAATGGCAATGTTTATGCAGGTCCTCTGCCTGTTTTTTAATTAGGTTGTTTTGGTTTTTTGGTGTTGAATTTATGAGTTCTTTGTATATTTTAGGTAGTGACCCCTTGTCAAATATACTATTTGCAAATATCTTCCCCCATTCAGTAGGCTGCATTTTCGTTTTGTTGATAGTTTCCTTTGCTGTGCAAAAGCTTTTGAGTTAGATGTAGTCCCATTTATTTAATTTTACTTTTGTTTCCTTTGCCTGAGGATACAGAGCTAAAAAAATAGAGCTAAGACCAATGTCAAAAACTGTAATATCTATGTTTTCTTCCAGGAGTTTTATAGTTTCAGGTCTTACATTTAAGTCTTCAATCAATTCTGTGTTTATTTTTGTATATCGTGTGAGAAAGTAATCCAGTTTGAGCCTCTTGCATGTAGCTGTCGAATTTTCCTAACACTATTTATTGAAGAGGCTGTCTTTTTCTCATTTATTGTAGATTAATTTTGCCTCCTTTGTTGTAGATTAATTAATCATATAAGTGTGGGTTTATTCCTAGGTTGTCTACTCTGTTCCACTAAATTATGTGTCTAGGTTGTCTATTCTGTTCCATTTAATTATGTGTCTATTTTTGTGCCAGTACCATAATGTTTCATTATTGTAGCTTTGTACTATACTTCAAAATCTGGAGGGTGATACCTCTAGCTTTGTTCTTCTTTCTCAAAATATCTTTGGATATTTGGGGTCTTTTGTATTTCTACACAAATTTTAGAATTATTTGTTCTAGCTCTATGAAAAATGTCATGGGTATTTTATAGGGATTGCATTGAATCTGTAGATTGCTTTGTGTAGTATGGTCATTTTAACAATATTACTTCTTCCAATCCCAGAGCAAGATGTATCTCTGCATTTGTTTGTGTTATCTTCAATTTATTTCATCAATGACAGGTCTCCAAGTACAGGTCATTTTTTTTTCCCAGAGAAGACATACAGATGGTCAATAGACACATGAAAAGATGCTCAACATCACTAATCATCAGTCAGAGAAAAGCAAATCAAAACAACAAGATACCACCTCACACCTGTCAGAATGGCTATCATCCAAAAGATAGCAAATAACAAGTATGTCAAGGATGTGGAGAAAAGAGAACCCTCACTCACTGTTGGTGACATTGTAAATTGGTGTAGGTGCTATAAAAAACAGTATGGAGTTCCTGCAAAAAAGTAAAAATAGAACTGCCATATGATCCAGCAATTTCACTTCTGGGTATTTACCTGAAGAAAACAAAACCACTAATTTGAAAAGATATATGCACTCCAATGTTTATGGCAGCATTATTTACAATAACTAAGATATGAAATAAATTATGAATAGTAACAGATAAAGAAGACGTAATATATATATGTATATATGTATATATATATATATGAATATTAGCCATAAAAATGAAATCTTGCCATTTGCAACAACATAGATAGATCTAGAGGGTATCACACCACTTGAAGTAACTCAAGCAGAGAAAGACAAGTTTTGTGTGATCTTACATATATATATATATATATATATATATATATATATATGGAATATAAAAAACAAAACAAGCAAACTAACAAAACAAAATGAAAACAGACAACAGACTCATAGGTACAAAGGACAAACAAGTGGTTGCCAGAAATGAGGGATGTGAGGGTGTGAGCAAAATGGGTGAAAAATATTAAGAGGTACAAAACTCACTCTAGTTATATAAAAAATAAGTCACAGGGATGTAACATACAGCACAAAAATATGGTCAATAATATACAATAACTTTGTATGGAGACAGATGGTAACTAGACTTAGAGTGATGATCATTTTATAATGTAATCAAATGTCAAACAATTATGCAGTGTACCTGAAACTAACATAATATTGTACATTAACTGTATTTCAATAAAAGGGAAAATTAAAAAAATTAAATGGCAATGTTTTATTTAAAATTAGCTTTACATCAAATCTTTCTTATTAAATGTTTCTTTGTAATACTTTCTAGAATCAAGTTTCCAGATGTTTTCTCATTAAAAAAAAGACTGGGACCACTTAATTTAAATATTATTTGTAACAAACATTTGCTTGTTTGTCAATATGATAGACAAACTGGCTGTTTAATGTATCCACAGACACTTCCTATATGGAGAACTTTTGCTAACATGGTAACTAAATCTGACACCTTATGTGTTACAGCTATAGCCAGATTCAGAGAAACTATCAGATTATTGTAACTCAGTGGCTATTGCCTGCATGAATGAATTCTTATTACAATATCACAGATGGCTGAAACAGATCCTCATTGATTTTTGGAATTAACAGTGCATTAACTTATTGTGACATGAACTGTTTTTGCAAGAGAAAGAATACCATAAATGACCAAATGTAGCAATCTTTTAATTTCTAGACAGTCATAGGAGGAGTAGCTGTTGAGAATCTCTACTATTAAAAATGGATGTTTATGTAATTTAATAAATACCAGATTTAAAGAAAAGTTTTATAAAACTTTGTACTGAACCTGGAATGAGAATAATTTTCAAGGAGTCTGGTTTGATGAATTCTCACTATATATCAATTAGCTAAACTTCACAATAAAAAGTAGTGAATATATATTTTTAATGACAATGGAGTATGGATAGTATAAGTAAAAAATGGTGAGTCCATTGTGATAAATATGGGAATAACTTATAATGGAATAATCAGGTAGAACATTCCATTTAGATTGTGTTCTCTTCTAAATTATCAGTTGAACTGTGGGACACTTGGGGTTGTAAACATATATAACAAGTACACAAATTTGTTATTTATGTGTTTGAGTTTGCACTTTTTTTTTTTTTCGGTACGCAGGCCTCTCACTGTTGTGGCCTCTCTCATTGTGGAGCACAGATTCTGGACGCACAGGCTCAGAGGCCATGGCTCATGGGCCTAGCCGCTCTGCGACATGTGGGATCTTCCCAGACTGGGGCACGAACCTGTGTCCCCTGCATCGTCAGGTGGACTCTCAACCACCGCACCACCAGGGAAGCCCGACATTTTTTTAATAGATAAGATATTATCTAAAAATATTCCCCTCTCCCTTGACTTTTTGTAAGCTTGAAGCTGTTTTCTACTCAGTGGTGATTATATATTAAAATTCTTCCTTCACTTAAAATTTTTGTTTTGTTTTTATTATAAATCATTGCAAAGACTTTTTTGGAAGTTTGTAGTGTATAAAATATAAATAAATTCTGTTTACACTTATAGAGGTTTTATTAAATTTTTTCTTTTGTAGATTGAATAGACGATTTATCTCATTCTTTTTTTGTTGAGAGAGAAAGAAAAATATGTGACATAAATTGTCTAACTTTCTGCCAAGAAAGAGCAGCTGAATTTTTTTATATGAATGAAGAAGGGAATCATCAGGCAATTTCCCCCTTCTCTGCCATCATGGGATAATTTTTCCCTGGAGAATATCCCTTTGCTCTTATTTGCCTTCCTGTACATTTCAGGCAAAAATAAGCTCCTAAGTTATCATCCATGCCCTAAGGTTTTTATAATGAATAAAAATATTTTAAATGCTTTTCTAATATTCTTGTCACAATGAATATTACTAATTTAGAGAATATTTCAAAAGCTCTCCTTTTTGAGGAAGATAAAGCATAGATTAACGTTTAATATAAAATATTATTTCCACTAGAAGATCAATTTCAATCACCAAAAAAATTAAAAGAAAATGAATTTCAATGGATTTCTTTAGAGTAATGGATTATCAAGAGTATTATAGACTAGTAATCTCAAGCACCATGACACACTTTAAAATGACTATCATCACTTAGCAAATATTAAAGAAATTAATATATTTTGTCAGCATAATTTATATATAAGGTCCATTTAGATATATAATGCCTAGGGATTTTTAACCACCATAGTCCCCTATATATTATAAGCATATAAGAAATTATTATTAAGATATAAGCCCATTACATTTAAAATTTTTAAAAATCTACTATCTTTCAAAACAAAACTACAAATGAGAGATGATTAGTTGGTTGATTAAAAAATTAATTATTCTGATAAAAAATTCTCTACATATAGGACAGATACTATAGAAATAAAGGCCAAAATCCCTCTTAGGAAATACATTTTCTATTCACAGTATAATAGATAAATTTAAAGATATGCCATGAATTAATGAAAAAAATAGGGACCATAGGAATTTTTGTGCAAGTATCAACTTCTGTCATCCTTAGAAGATGTCTTACACTCTTAGTTTCTCAATTATCTGCAAATAAAGGTTTTATTATTAGTTTCACTTAGGGATTTGTTAATATCTAAAATTTTTCTTTGGGGTTAGTGGCAGTCTCCATCAACTAAATACTAGGACAATAGGATGGCATCGCTATGACTTTTTTAAAATATAATTTTTTAGAGCAGTTTTCGGTACACAGCAAAATAGACTGAAAGATCCAAAGATTTCCTATATTTCCCCTTCCCTTATACACACACAGTTTCCCCATTATCAACATTCTGCACCACAGCAGTACATTTGTTACAATTGATGAACCTACATTGACGCATCTTTATCATCCACAAAGTCCATAGTTTATATTAGGGGTCACTCAGTGTTGTACACACTATGGGTTTGAACAAGTGTATAATGACACGTATTTGTCATTATAGTATCATACAGAATAGATTCATTGTCCTAAAAATCCTCTATGTTATGTCTATTCCTCTTTCTCTACACTAACCCCTGACAATCACTGATCTTTATACTATCTGTAGTTTTGCCTTTTCCATAATGTCACATAGTTAGAATCATATAGTGAGAAGCTTTTTCGTATTGGCTTCTTTCACCTAGTAATATGCATTTAAGATTCTTCTATGTCTTCTCATGGCTTGATAACTCATTTCTCTTTAGCACTGGTTAATATTCCGTTTTCTGGGTATATCACATTTTATTCATTCACCTACTGAAAGATGTCTTGGTTGCTTCTAAGTTTGGGCATTTATGAGTAAAGTTGCTTAAAAAACCTTTCACAAATTTTTGTGTGGACATAAGTTTTTAATACATAAATACCAAGGAGCATAACTACTGGATTGTATGGTAAAAATATGTTCAGTTCTGTAAGAAACTGCCAAACTGTCTTCCAAATTACCTGAATTCGAACATTTTGAATTTCCACCAACAAGGAATGTGAGTTTCTGCTGTTCCACATTCTTGTCAGTATTTGGTATTGTCAGTGTTTTGGGTTTTGTTCTAATAAGTGAATAGTAGTATTTCACTGTTTTAATTTTTGATTCCTTTAGGGCATATAATGAACATTTTTGCATATACATATTTGCCATCTGTATATCCTTTTAGGTGAGGTCTCTGCACAGGTCTTTTATCCATTTTTAAATTAAGTTGTTCATTTTCCCATTGTTGAGTTTTAAGAGTTCTTTGTATGTTTTGGATAACAGTCCTTTATCAGTTGTCATTTGAAAATAGTCTCTGGTTTGTCTTCTCCTTCTACTCTCATGGTCTTCCACAAGCAGAGGTTTTTAATTTTAATGAAGTCTAGTTTCTCAATTATTTGTTTCATGGGTCTTGCCTTTGGTGTTTTATCTAAAAAGTCATTGCCATACCTAAGGTTATGTATAAGATATCATTTCTGCTAGATATATTCTAGAAATTTTATATTTTTGTGTTTTACATTTAGGTCTATGATTCATTTTAGGTTAGTTTTTGTGAAGTGTATAAAGTCTATGTAAAGATTCTTTCTTTGTATGTAGGTGGATGTACAGTTGTTCCAGCACCATTTGTTGAAGAGACTTTCTTTTCTCCATTGTATTGCCTTTTATCCTTTGTCAATTATTAGTCTACTAGATTTATATGGATCTATTTCTTTCCTTGACCTACTGTCTGTTCTTTTGACAATGCCTCACTGTATTCATTACTGTAGTTTTATAGTAGTCTTGAAATTGGTATTTCTGTCCTCCAACTTTGTTTTTCTCTTTGAATATTGGGTTGGATATCCTGAATCTTTTGCCTCTCCATATAACCTTTAAAGTCAGTTTGCCAGCATACACAAAATGATTTGTTGGGATTTTGATAGGGATTCCATTGAACTTATAGATCAAAAAGGGAAGAAATGATGACAATATTGAGTCTTCCTATCCATGAATGTAGACTATCTCTTCATTTACTCAGTTCTTCTTTGATTACTCTTATCAGAGTTTTGAAATTTTCCTCATGCAGATCTTGTACATATTTTGTTAGATTTACATACTTAAGTTTTTCAGTTTTGGATGCTAA
This sequence comes from Hyperoodon ampullatus, assembly GCF_949752795.1. NCBI lineage: Eukaryota > Metazoa > Chordata > Mammalia > Artiodactyla > Ziphiidae > Hyperoodon > Hyperoodon ampullatus. The sequence continues at coordinate 64,079,450 of NC_136918.1, forward strand.
ATGATGCTGGGTTTTTAACTTCAAATTCCACTTGTTCATTACTTGACTGTAGAAAAACCAGTTGACTTTTATATATTATCATTGTATCTTCTGTAATTGCTCATTTGTTTCAGAATTTATTTTGTATATGCCTTAGGATTTTTTTAAAAAAATATTTATTTACTTATTTGGCTGCACCAGGTCTTAATTGAGGCATGCAGGATCTTCGTTGCATCATGGGGAATTTTTAGTTGCAGCATGAGAACCCTTAGTTGCAGTATGTGGGATTTAGCTCCCTGACTATAGATCGAACCTGGGCCCCCTGCATTGGGAGTGTGGAGTCTTAGCCACTGGATCACCAGGGAAGTCCTTCTTTTAGATTTTTACATAGGTAATCATGTGATCTACAGACAAAGGCAGTTTTCTTCTTTTCCAGTCCATATATACTTTTTTTTATTAGTTTCTGCTTTATAACAAAGTGAATCAGTCATACATATACATCTGTTCCCCCATCCCTTCCCTCTTGTGTCTCCCTCCCTCCCACACTCCCTATCCCACCCCTGCAGGAGGTCACAAAGCACTGAGCTGATCTCCCTGTGCTATGCAGCTGCTTCCCACTATCTATCTACCTTACGTTTGGTACTGTATATATGTCCATGCCTCTCGTTCACTTTGTCACAGCTTACCCTTCCCCCTCCCCATATCCTCAAGTCCATTCTCAAGTAGGTCTGTGTCTTTATTCTTGTTTTACCCCTGGGTTCTTCATGACATTTTTTTCCTTAAATTCCATATATATGTGTTAGCATACAGTATTTGTCTTTCTCTTTCTGACTTACTTCACTCTGTATGACAGACTCTAGGTCTATCCACCTCATTACAAATAGCTCAGTTCATTTCATTTTATGGCTCAGTAATATTCCATTGTATATATGTGCCACATCTTCTTTATCCATCCATCCGATGATGGACACTTAGGTTGTTTCCATCTCCGGGCTATTGTGAATAGAGCTGCAATGAACATTTTGGTACATGTCTCTTTTTAATTATGGTTTTCTCAGGGTATATGCCTAGTAGTGGGATTGCTGGGTCATATGGTAGTTCTATTTTTAGTTTTTTAAGGAACCTCCAACTGTTCTCCATAGTGGCTGTACCAATTCACATTCCCACCAGCAGTGCAAGAGTGTTCCCTTTTCTCCACACCCTTTCCAACATTTATTGTTTCTAGATTTCTTGATGATGGCCATTCTGACTGGTGTGAGATGATATCTCATTGTAGTTTTGATTTGCATTTCTCTAATGATTAATGATGTTGAGCATTCTTTCATGTGTTTCTTGGCAGTCTGTATATCCTCTTTGGAGAAATGCCTATTTAAGTCTTCGGCCATTTTTGGATTGGGTTGTTCGCTTTTTGCTATTGAGCTGCATGAGCTGTTTATAAATTTTGGAGATTAATCCTTTGTCAGTTGCTTCATTTGCAAATATTTTCTCCCATTCTGAGGGTTGTCTTTTGGTCTTGTTTATGGTTTCCTTTGCTGTGCAAAAGCTTTGAAGTTTCATTAGGTCCCATTTGTCTATCTTTGTTTTTATTTCCATTTCTCTAGGAGGTGGGTCCAAAAGGATCTTGCTGTGATTTATGACATAGAGTGTTCTGCCTATGTTTTCCTCTAAGAGTTTGATAGTTCCTGGCCTTACATTTAGGTCTTTAATCCATTTTGAGCTTATTTTTGTGTATGGTGTTAGGGAATGATCTAATCTCTTATTTTTACATGTCCCTGTCCAGTTTTCCCAGCACCACTTATTGAAGAGGCTGTCCTTTCTCCACTGTATATTCCTGCCTCCTTTATCAAAGATAAGTTGACCATATGTGCGTGGGTTTATCTCTGGGCTTTCTATCCTGTTCCATTGATCTATCTTTCTGTTTTTATGCCAGTACCACACTGTCTTGATTCCTGTAGCTTTGTAGTATAGTCTGAAGTCAGGGAGCCTGATTCCTCCAGCTCCATTTTTCTTTCTCAAGATTGCTTTGGCTATTTGGGGTCTTTTGTGTTTCCAAACAAATTTTGAAATTTTTTGTTCTAGCTCTGTGAAAAATGCCAGTGGTAGTTTGATAGGGATTGCATTGAATCTGTAGATTGCTTTGGGTAGTAGAGTCATTTTCACAATATTGATTCTTCCAATCCAGGAGCATGGTATATCTCTACAGCTATTTGTATCATCTTTAATTTCTTTCATCAGTGTCTTATAATTTTCTGCCTACAGATCTTTTGTCTCCTTAGTTAGGTTTATTCCTAGATATTTTATTCTTTTTGTTGCAATGGTAAATGGGAGTGTTTTCTTGATTTCACTTTAAGATTTTTCAGCATTAGTGTACAGGAAAGCCAGAGATTTCTGTGCATTAATTTTGTATCCTGCTACTTTACTAAATTCACTGATTAGCTCTAGTAGTTTTCTGGTATAATCTTTAGGATTCTCTATGTATAGTATCATGTCATTTGCGAACAGTGGTGGCTTTACTTCTTCTTTTCCAATATGGATTCTTTTTATTTCCTTTCCTTCTCTGATTGCTGTGGGTAAAACTTCCAAAACTAAGTTGAATAAGAGTGGTGAGAGTGGGCAGCCTTGTCTTGTTCCTGATCTTAGTGGAAATGGTTTCAGTTTTTCATCATTGAGAATGATGTTGGTTGTGGGTTTGTCATATATGGCCTTTATTACGGTGAGGAAAGTTCCCTCTGTGCCTACTTTCTGCAGGGTTTATATCATAAATGGGTGTTGAATTTTGTTGAAAGCTTTCTCTGCATCTATTGAGATGATCATATGGTTTTTCTCGTTCAATTTGTTAATATGGTGTATCACATTGATTGATTTGCATATATTGAAGAATCCTTGCATTCCTGGAATAAACCCCACTTGATCATGGTGTATGATCCTTTTAATGTTCTCCTGGATTCTGTTGCTAGTATTTTGTTGAGGATTTTTGCATCTATGTTCATCAGTGATATTGGCCTGTAGTATTCTTTCTTTGTGACATCCTAGCCTGGTTTTGGTATCAAGGTGATGGTGGCCTCGTAGAATGAGTTTGGGAGTGCTCCTCCCTCTGCTATATTTTGGAAGAGTTTGAGAAGGATAGGTGTTAGCTCTTCTCTAAATGTTTGATAGAATTCGCCTGTGCAGCCATCTGGTCCTGGGCTTTTGTTTGTTGGAAGATTTTTAATCACAGTTTCAATTTCAGTGCTTGTGATTGGTCTATTCATATTTTCTATTTCTTCCTGATTCAGTCTTGGCAGGTTGTGCATTTCTAAGAATTTGTCCATTTCTTCCAGGTTGTCCGTTTTATTGGCATAGAGTTGCATGTAGTAATCTCTCATGATCTTTTGTATTTCTGCAGTGTCAGTTGTTACTTCTCCTTTTTCATTTCTAACTCTATTGATTTGAGTCTTCTCCCTTCTTTTCTTGATGAGTCTGGCTAATGGTTTGTCTATTTTGTTTATCTTCTCAAAGAACCAGCTTTTAGTTTGATTGATCTTTGCTATCGTTTCCTTCATTTCTTTTTCATTTATTTCTGATCTGATCTTTATGATTTCTTTCCTTCTGATAACTTTGGTGTTTTTTTGTTCTTCTTTCTCTAATTCCTTTAGGTGCAGGGTCAGTTTGCTTACTCGAGATGTTTCCTGTTTCTTAACGTGGGATTGTATTGCTATAAACTTCCCCCTTAAAACTGCTTTTGCTGCGTCCATAGGTTTTGGGTCGCCGTGTATCCATTGTCATTTGTTTCTAGGTATTTTTTAAATTCCTCATTGATTTCTTCAGTGATCACTTCGTTATTGAGTAGTGTACTGTTTAACCTCCATGTGTTTGTGTTTTTTACAGATCTTTTCTGTAATTGATGTCTCGTCTCATAGCATTGTGGTCGGAAAAGATACTTGATATAATTTCAATTTTCTTAAATTTACCAAGGCTTGATTTGTGACCCAAGATATGATCTATCCTGGAGAATGTTCCATGAGTACTTGAGAAAAATGTGTATTCTGTTGTTTTTGACTGGAATGTCCTATAAATATCAATTAAGTCCATCTTGTTTAATGTATCATTTAAAGCTTGTGTTTCCTTATTTATTTTCATTTTGGATGATCTGTCCATTGGTGAAAGTGGGGTGTTAAAGTCCTCTACCATGAGTGTGTTACTGTTGATTTCCCCTTTTATGGCTGTTAGTATTTGCCTATGTATTGAGGTGCTCCTATGTTGGGTGCATAAATATTTACAATTGTTATATCTTCTTCTTGGATCGATCCCTTTATCATTATGTAGTGTCCTTCTTTGTCTCTTCTAATAGTCTTTATGTTAAAGTCTATTTTGTCTGATATATGAATTGCTACTCCAGCTTTCTTTTGATTTCCATTTGCATGGAATATCTTTTTCCATCCCCTTACTTTCAATCTGTATGTGTCTCTAGGTCTGAAGTGTGTCTCTTGTAGACAGCATATACATGGTTCTTGTTTTTGTATCCATTCAGCCAATCTGTGTCTTTTGCTGGGAGCATTTAGTCCATTTACATTTAAGGTAATTATTGATATGTATGTTCCTATTCCCATTTCCTTAATTGCTTTGGGTTCGTTATTGTAGGTATATACATTCTGTTGTGTTTCTTGCCTAGAGAAGTTCCTTTAGCATTTGTTGTAAAGCTGGTTTGGTGGTGCTGAACTCTCTCAGCTTTTGCTTGTCTGTAAACGTTTTAAGTTCTCCATCAAATCTGAATGAGATCCTTGCTGGGAAGAGTAATCTTGGTTGCAGGTTTCTCTCCTTCATCACTTTAATTATGTCCTGCCACTCCCTTCTGGCTTGTAGAGTTTCTGCTGAGAGATCAGCTGTTAACCTGATGAGGATTCCCTTGTGTGTTATTTGTTGTTTTTCCCTTGCTGCTTTTAATATGATTTCTTTGTGTTTAATTTTTGACAGTTTGATTAATATGTGTCTTGGCTTATTTCTCCTTGGATTTATTCTGTATGGGACTCTCTGTGCCTCCTGGACTTGATTAACTATTTCCTTTCCCATATTAGGGAAGTTTTCAACTATAATCTCTTCAAATATTTTCTCAGTCCCTTTCTTTTTCTCTTCTTCTTCTGGAACCCCTCTAATTCGAATGTTGGTGCGTTTAATGTTGTCCCAGAGGTCTCTGAGACTGTCCTCTATTCTTTTCATTCTTTTTTCTTTATTTTGCTCTTCATCAGTTATTTCCACTATTTTATCTTCCACCTCACTTATCCGTTCTTCTGCCTCAGTTATTCTGCTATTGATCCCATATAGAATATTTTTTATTTCATTTATTGTGTTTTTAATTGATGCTTGATTCATCTTTAGTTCTTCTAGGTCCTTGTTAACTGTTTCTTGCATTTTGTCTATTCTATTTCCAAGATTTTGGATCTTGGAATTAGAATCTTGGATCATCTTTACTATCATTATTCTGAATTCTTTTTCACGTAGACTGCCTATTACCTCTTCATTTGTTAGGTCTGGTGGGTTTTTATCTTGCTCCTTCTCCTGCTGTGTGTTTTTCTGTCTTCTCATTTTGCTTATGTTACTGTGTTTGGGGTCTCCTTTTTGCAGGCTGCAGATTCGTAGTTCCCGTTGTTTTTGGTGTCTGTCACCAGTGGCTAAGGTTGTTTCAGTAGGTTGTGTAGGCTTCCTGGTGGGGGGCAATAATGCCTGTGTTCTGGTGGTTGAGGCTCGATCTTGTCTTTCTGGTGGACAGGTCCATGTCTGGTGGTGTGTTTTGCGGTGCCTGTGGCCTTATTATGTTTTTAGGCAGCCTCTCTGTTAATGGGTGGGGTTGTGTTCCTGCCTTGCTCGTTGCTTGGCATAGGGTGACCAGCACTGTATCTTGTTGGTCGTTGACTGAAGCTGGGTGCTGGTGTTGAGATGGAGATCTCTGGGAGATTTTCACTGCTTGATATTATGTGGAGCTGGGAGGTCTCTTGTGGACCCGTGTCCTGAAGTTGGTCTCCCACTTCAGAGGCACAGCAGTGACTCCTGGCTGTAGCACCAAAAGCCTTTCATCTACCAGGCTCAGAATAAAAGGGAGAAAAAGTAGAAAGAAAGAATTAGTAGAAGAAAGAAAGAGAGAGAGAAAGAAAGAAAGGAAGAAGCGAAGAAAGGAAGGAAGGAAGGAAGGAAGAAAGAAAGAAAGGAGGGAGGGAGTAAGGATGGAAAGAAAGAAAGAAAGAAAGGAGGGAGGGAGGAATGAAAGAAAAAGGAAGAGTGAATGGAAGAAGGGAGGGAGGGAGGAAGGAAAGAAAGACAGGAGGGAGGGAGGAAAGAAAAAGAAAGAGTGAAAGGAAGAAGGGAGGGAGGGAGGGAGGAAGGAAAGAAAGAGAGAAAGAAGGAAAAGAGGAGCGGAGGGATGGAGCGAGGAAGGGAAGTTAGGAAAAAAAGAAAGATCAGGTAAAGTAAAATAGAATAAAGTATGAAATATAGTAGCATTATTAAAATTAAAAAGTAATTATTGAAAAAACACGGACAGATAGAACCCTGGGACATATGCTGGAAGCAAAGCTATACAGAGAGAATGTTACACAGAAGATTACACATACACATTCACAAAAAGAGAGCAGGGGGAAAAATCAAAAATCTTGCTCCCCAAGTCCACCTCCTCAATTTGGGATAATTCGTTGTAAAAAGAGGAAAAGGGGGGAAAGTCTGAAATCTTGTCCTCAAAGTCCACTTCCTCAATTTGGGATGATTCGCTGTCCATTCATGCACTCCACAGACGCAGGGCACATCTAGTGGACCTTGGAGCTTTAATCCGCTGCCTCCAAGGCTGCACAGAGAGATTTCCCTGTCTCTTCTCTGCTCTCACAGCTCCTGGGTGTCAGCCTTGGACCTGGCCCCGCCTCTGCACGTAGGTCACCGGAGGGCGTCCGTTCTTCACTCAGACAGGACGGGTTTAAAGGAGCCGCTGATTCGGGGGCTCTGGCTCACTCAGGCAGAGGGGAGGGAGGGGCGCGCAGTGTGGGGCGGGCCTGCGGCTGCAGAGGCCAGCGTGACGTTGCACCAGACTGAGGCGCTCCGTGCGCTTTCCCGGGAAAGCCGTCCCTGGGTCCAAGGACCCCGGCAGTGACGGGGTGCACAGGCTCCCCGGAAGGCGGGGCGGACAGTGAACCGCGCTCGCACACAGGCCCCACGGCGGCGGCAGCAGCCGCCCCATCGTCCCACGCCCGTCTCCGGGGTCCGCACCTTTAGCCGTGGCTCGCGCCCGTCTCCGGCGCTTCCCCAAGCAGCCCTCTTAATGCCCTCTCCTTGTGCACCAGGAAACAAAAGGGAAAAAAGTCTCTTGCCTCTTCGGCAGCTCCAGACCCTTTCCCCGGACTCCCTCCGGGCTAGCCGTGGTGCACTAACCTCTTCAGGCTCTCTTCCTGCCGCCAGCCCCAGTCCTCTCCCTGCGCTCCGACTGAAACCCGATACCCGAGCCTCAGCTCCCAGCCCCGCCTGCCCCGGCGCCCGAGCAGACAAGCCTCTTGGGTTGGTGTGTGCCTGAGGGCACCGATCCTCTGTGCCGGAATCTCTCCGCTTTGCCCTCCACACCCCTGTTGCTGTGCTCTCCTCCGCTACTCCGAAGCTTTCCCCCTCAGCCACCTGCAGTCTCTGCCCGCGAAGGGGCTTGTAGTGTGTGGAAACCTTTCCTCCTTCACGGCTCCCTCCCACTGGTGCAGGTCCCGTCCCTATCCTTTTGTCTCTGTTTATTCTTTTTTCTTTTGCCTTACCCAGGTATGTGGGGAGTTTCTTGCCTTTTGGGGGGTCTGAGGTCTTCTGTCAGCGTTCAGTAGGTGTTCTGTAGGAGTTGTTCCACGTGTAGATGAATTTCTGATGTATCTGTGGGGAGGAAGGTGATCTCCGTGTCTTACTCTTCCGCCGTCTTCCTCCGGGCCACCTGTTATCTATTTTTTTACATAGTACTAATAGTGTACATATGTCTATCTCAATCCCCCAATTCCTCTCACCCCCTCTTTCACCCTTGGTATCCATACATTTGTTCTCTATGTCTGTATCTCTACTTTTTCTTTGCAAATAAGATCATCTATACCATTTTTTAGATTCCACGTATATGTGTTAACATACAATATTTGTTTTTCTCTTTCTGACTTACTTCATTCTGTATGAAAGTCTCTAGGTTCATCCATGCCTCTACAAATGACCCAATTTTGTTCCTTTTTATGGCTGAGTAATATTCTGTTGTATATATGTACCAACAGAGAAATGGATTACATATGTAAAGCATTTTAAACCAATGACTACCCAAACATCAGGTTCAGATTTCCTTTCCAACACTTTTGACATACGTTCAGAGTTTATTATTGTTCTATAGAAACCTATATACACATCTTCATTAGAAAAATCTTCTTTAATCTTTTTTTTTTTTCTTCTCTTCTACTTTCTCTTTTATTCAAATATTTTCAGGGAAAGAAAAAAGAAAACTTTTCTATCCTTTCTCCTCTTTTTGAACTTTATTTGTAAGTTTCCAAACAGCTGTAAATACAAATAAGTAGCAATACTTGTATCAGAATAAAAGAGCATTAGTGAGAATCAGTGGCATCAGTCAGAAAAGCTCTTGTAATACTTCCCAACCTAAAATTACTTCTACACTTTTACCTCTTTTTCTTTCCACTATTAATACATGTTTCTCGTTAGGTTCCAGACCTCAAGAAATATTTTATAATATTCAGTTGCATTTCATTTATTTAGTCATTTATTTAATGATCTCTGTATATTTTATTTTATATATGTATTTAATTTTGACAATAATATATTTCATTAATATCTGATGAAAACATATAATATTTTATGCCTAATTGGGATTGCATTATATTCTGCAATTTTTCCTGCTTTTTCAAACATCTTATTTTGAAAAAAGATGTGTCAAATACCAAACAATTGACCTATAGAATTTTTTTTTTTTTTTTTTTTTTTTTTTTTTGCGGTATGTGGGCCTCTCACCTTTGTGGCCTCTCCCATTGCGGAGCACAGACTCCGGACGTGCAGGCTCAGCGACCATGGCTCACGGGCCCAGCCACTCCACAGCATGGATTTTCTCCACGTTCTCATCAACACTTGCTATATTTAAACATTTTGGTAATAACCTCCCTAACAGGTGTGAGGTGATATCTTACTGTGGTTTTGATTTGCATTTCCCTGATGATTAGTGATGTTGATCATCTTTTCATGTACCTAGTGATGTTGAACATATTTTCATGTTCCTGTTGGCCATTTGTTGTCTCCTTTGGAAAAATGTCTTTTCAGGGCCTTTATCCTTTTTTTAATTAGGCTATTTATTTATGTAGGCTATTGATTTGTAGGGATTCCTGATGTATCTTGGATACTAATCATATATCAGATATATGGTTTGCAAATATTTTCTCTCATTTCATAGATTGCCTCTTTATTTTGTTCATTGTTTCCTTTTCTGCACAGAAAATGTTTACTTTGATGTGGTCCCACTTGTTTATTTTTGTTTTGTTTCCTGTGATTTTGATGTCAATTCAAAAAAAAATCCTTGCCAAGACCAAAGTCAAGGTGCTTTTCCCCTATGTTTTCTGCCTAGGAATTTCAGGTCTTACATTTAAATATTTAATCCATTTTGAGTTGATTTTTATGTACAGCATAAGATAAGAACTCAGTTTCATTCTTTTGTGTGTTAATATGCAGTTTTAACAATACCATCTATTGATGACACTATCCTTTTCCCACTCTGTATTCTTAGCACATTTGTCAAATATTAGTTGACTGTATATGCATGGGACTGTTTCTGGACACTCTATTGTTCCACTGGTCTATGTGTTTCTTTTATGTCAGTATCAGGCTCTTTTGATTACCATACCTTTGTAACATAATTTGATGTTAGGACGTGTGAGGCCTCCAGCTTTGTTCTTCTTCCTTAAGCTTGCTTTAGTTCTTTAAGGTCTTTTGTAGTTTCATACAAATTTTAGGATTGCTTTTTAAAATTTCTGTGAAAAAAATGATTGGAATTTTGATAGGGATTGATCTGAATCTGTAGATAGATTTTGGTGGAATGGACATTGTGACAGTTTTACTTCTTCCAATCCATGAACACAGGATATCTTTCCACTTATTTGTGTCTTCATTGGTTGATTTATTTTTCATTGTTTAAATAAAATGCTTTACTGATCTAACAAAAGAAGTGCATATTCTGGAAATTTACTTTTTGCATCTGTGTGTGGACTGTTGATGTTTTCACAGCTTTTTTAAATTACTTAAGGAGAACCTAGTTTAAATGTATACCAGATAACAAAATATTATTTCTGGAAAATATTCTTAAAAGTTAACAAAAAATACTTTTTGGTATTGACATTTTGACAGATGACATACTAGAAAACCTCTGGTCATAGAATTTAAGATGCTGCAATGAATGACAGTTTCTCCTCAGCTAATTGACAACTCGAGTTAAAAATAAATCAAAGGCAGTGCATTACAATATGACTCAAGGGAACACAGTCTGTTAGGAAACGTACAAAGTTTTTTTTAAATAAGACTGCATTTTTGAACTACAATGCTGAGCAGTTGGTTACCTCTTGTAAAGAAAAACACTAGCTGCAAAAATAATGATTATCCAATAGAGAAGCTAATAGACAGTGATGATACAATCAAGAAAGTCCTTCCTTGAAGGATTTAATATGTTTTTGTTTAAACAATTTCACAGAATTATGTGTATTATATGCAGAATCCTTTGTATGACCCAAAATTATAGTCAAATATCATTATATAGTTTTTATAGTTAATATTTTCAATCAAGTCACCAAATTTCAAAGTCCCATAGAAATCCCATCAGTGTTGTGATTTCCACCCTTATTGCTTTTCCTTGTAATACACCTGATAGAGGTTCAAAAATAAGTTGCATTTTCTCAAATAAAAATTATCTGAGGAAACTGTGTGAATATTAATAAAAAACTCACAGTTGAGTTTCATAATGTGATATAGGAAATATAATGAGTAAAAATAAGTGTTTATATCTGTCCTTGTCTAAAGAGTGAGTAGGGAAATTTAGTCTTTTCCAAAGCAAAATAATTTTTCTCCTGAAAATTTCTAGCTAACTGTGCCATTAGAACAGAGAACTAATTGGCTTTGAACACCTGTCCTATGGCTTACATTGTGCTGTATGCATATTGCTCAGTTCATGACAAAATGTTCAAAAGTCCAAAGTAAAATAAAAAATCAATATGTAAATTAGAGTTTTTTTGAAAGGATAGATATTTTTTAGCTTTATAAGATTTTGCTTTTTTTCTGAGTTGATATCATTTCTTGGTGTTAAAATGATTTTATTTTTATTTTATTATATGATAGTACATGATAGTTGTGGGGTGTGTTTTCATTTTTTATTTGGAAGAATATAAAAACCCTACATGAGTCCCTGGAGGTTTTGGGAAGTGCTATGACTTCTTGGAATGTAAAATTATGGAAGCTAAGGTTATCACAAGGTAACTTCAGAGTACTTAACATTATCCCAGCAGAATAGATGATAAATCGAGGCTCAAAGAAATAATAAGCTTTTCCAAGGTCATCCAACAAACAATAAAGAGTTGATGGCAAATTCAAAGAGAAAAAAATTAATTCAGTTGGGAGTTGATGAATGAATCTATCAACTATAATTGATTGAACAATTCACAGGTAGTGTTTCCTTTCCAGGAAAAGTGGATCACCTTTAAAAGTGATACATAGAATATTTCTTTTTGTTTCATTTCTTACAGTCAGTTTATAATGTTCAAATGTGACATCTTGTCTGCCATCCCTGGAAATGCCTCTTCTTATTTTTCTCAAACCAGTGGTCTGGTCACTAGATTGTGATGTGGATGTAAGTAATGAAAAGTGCAAGCAGGAGTTTGGGAGAACATGTGGTCTGAGAGGTGTAGATTGATTAACCTTCCTTGAGGGGAAGACCAGAGGTAAGTTAAAAAAAATTTCTTTTAAATCATTAAAGTAAGGAAAGTCATGGTACAAAATGAGAAAAGTTGTGTGCAAGGTAGTTAACTAAATTTCAAGCTAAATATAAAAACCATGGTGATCATCACAGCATGGGAAAAATAGGTAATCCGTGGAAATCCAAACAGCAGGCAAATGGAGTGAATGAGACAGGCAGTCCATGATGGATAGGAGGGTCTTTTTTGACTAAAAAGCTGTGGCCCAGGGGAAAAAAAAATCCAGTCCTTTGAGGCTTAGTTTGGAATTCAGTCACAAGGTGAAAATAGAAATCATTGTGCTACTAGGAATAGTAACTGCCTAATTCCTATCTAGGAAAAGGACGATTCTGAATTTGGGGTAAAACTGAATACATTGCTGGTAGTCAAAAGGGGTACTTGCAGGAGTCCTTAATTTAGTTCTTTATTTGGAGTAGCAGTTCTTAACTGATTAACTGATTTTCACTTTAGCGTCAGCTGCTTTCTTTATCTCTTTCTATCTTTTTTCAAATTGTGCATGCCTAGAGAACCTCATACTTCCATCTAATTAAAATCTCACTGTGTAGCAGATAGTTATTAACAGTTAGAACCACTTCCCTTTGGTGATTCTGATGTACATATATTGCTAAGAGCCCAAGAGTGCTGCAGGCCTAGGGAACTATGTAACCCTTTAAAAAATAATCAAGACATTTCAAAGTGAAATGGATACAGATTCTAACACACAAGAGATAGTTACATTGATAATTTCATTACTATATCCTTGGATTAAAGATGTCTGGTAAAATAAGATGCACCATATAGTATTTGCAAAGTTACTTAAACAGAAGGAATTTGGGGAGTACTAATAGTGAAATGGAGATGGAAATTATCTAGGTAATACTGTATTATTGATAAATATAAGTTCATCATGAAGTCCCACAGGTTTAAAGTAAAATAATGATATTTTAACTAGTATTGCTCATTAAAAAGTTCATCAATTTGGGTTATACATTAAAAGTTCTGAGAGTACAGTGAAGGGTAAGAAATAACAATACTTATGAATAAAGTCATCTGGAAACAGCAGATAATTTATTGGTTGAAGCAGAAAACCTGGAACTTGGAATGAGTAAATAATAACTGATGAATGGTTTTGACAGTGTTTCTCAATCTTTAAAGTATATAAAAATCCTCTAGGGATTGATAAAATGCAAATATGATTCAATATGTTTGTGGTGAAACCCAAGATTCTTTATTTCCAACCAGCTTCCTAACGATGCCATTGCTGATGGGCCATAGAGAGTACTTTGGATAGCAAGTGATTAGGCAATCAAAATAAGAGATAACCTGGGGTAGGTTTATAGTTCAGTAGGAAAAAGAAAATGTATTTATTTTATGTTTTTATTCTTTAATAATATTAGTGACCCACTCCTTTCTTAGATTGTATTGGGGGCAGATTGTGTGAAGTCAGCCACAAATGACAACAGACTTCCATATTAATGTACTTGATGAATTTTAATATGATAATCTCCTGTGAGGGTTAAGTGATCAGTACTCAATTTTACAAACATATGGAGAAATTTAATAAAACAAATTTAAGAATAATCTTTTTAGAGTTTATGACAGCAAATTATCTTTCCAGGATTAATTTTGTCACCTTTTTAAGAAATTTGAGGTCTTATTAATCCCAGGATCAAAACTCTGTGGATCAAAACTCTGTTTAGAAAACTGGTACATTTTGGTATGTGTGTTGGGGACAGGGTTATAGGTTATAGAATAATCTATACACATTACAGAACAAATTTCCCAGCTTGAGTCCAAACTACATTCATTGTAGCAAGCAGAATGTTTGTGGGATGAATAACTGGGTTTTATTTTCTTGCATTTCAAGGACACTGATAGGAAAGATCTTAAATTTGTTTTAAAAAATTACATAAGCCTTGGAAGGTTGTAAATATTCTAGGATCTGTAACTGTCTGATCTATGGAATGTACATTGGCAAAGATCATGTATATTTATGTCCAAATAGGGTAGGAGGGAATACAGTATTTAAAACTGCAAATAATAATAGTAATAATACCTATAAAAAATTTTAAAACCCTAGAGAACCATTTCTATAAAATGGCCGTGTGATCCATTAGTGCAAGGTGTGAGCAAGATTAGCCCCAGCATGAACAATGGGGTCAAAGTGGCAGTAAGTTCAGCATGATGGTGATCAAGGCATTGACAATAGAAGCTTCAACACTGGCTGTGATTACAGATACTTTTGACTCCCTCATCATTGGACCCTAATGTTCTTACTGTAAAATCCACACATTCAAATCTTGGCATCCACAAATTTGGACTAGATAATAGACAGTAACAGCATCAATTCATTGGTGCCTTCAGGGGACCTCAACATCATATCTTCTACTTTTAGTATCAGTAGAAATCAGTCTTCATAATCCAGAGCAGGAGCAACAGAATAGAGAAGTATCAGTCATATGTGTTGGAAGATTCAATATTGGAGACATATCACTCTAGATTGACGAAACTATTTTGGAGGAACTTCAAGGAGCTGGTTTTCCTACAAGTGTGGGAGTAGAGCCACTGAAGAAGTACTGTGTAGCTGACATTGATAGCTCCAGATTGGCAGAATCTAAGAAAAATACATAACACATTTTTTTAAAGTTGGAAGAGAAAAATGTACTTTATACATGCTTTATTATACTTTTATCATCCCTGGAGACCTAAAAATCCTAATTGAGAAGAGAGTGGGGAATTTTAAAAAGAATCTGCCAAAGTGATGAATTCTAAAGAGCATGAGAAAGCTTGGAAATTGCTTCTTGGGAATGAAAAGTGATTGAGTTTGAGGAAATATATTTGTATAGCCAGAAGAAAAATAAAATGTGAGTGACATGATTAACAGTGCACAGGTTCTGTGCCTGGGAAGTATTATGAAAAAGAAATTGAGTAAGGAAAGAAATAGAGAACATTGTTTAGCAGCCAAAGTGGGTACTGAAGAATTAGTGATATTAAAAATAAAAATTTTCAACCTACTTGGAAATCCTCTTGTAGTAGTGGAGCCAATTAAACAATAGAATAATTTTCTAAACAGCTTGGAGAATTGGCATTTACCTTTCTCTTGCTTATTTTAATTTTTCTTTTCACTATAGAAAAGACATTTAAGATGGCATATAGATTAATGAGCTGGCATTTTAGAGAAACAATGGGATCTTTTTAGAACCAAGTGACTATTTTCTATAATTACAAAGAGTATTCAGATTTATTAGAAAGTTGGACGTATTTTTTTGACTTAGTTCCACTTTGCTCAATTGTGCTGGTGAAATTATAATTTGCTTTCAGAGGTCAGGGCTACAGAAAACAAAATTGAAGATACAAGGTAAGAATTCTTCATTAGTTAGATTTTTCTGTGACTCTAATATTATGGCATCTGAATCACTGATAACAATTAACCACTAGAAGAATGCTTTTTATTTTTCAGTTTCCTGAACAACTTTAAAAATTAACAGTGTCTGGGCTTCCCTGGTGGCACAGTGGTTGGGAGACCACCTGCCGATGTGGGGGACATGGGTTCGTGGCCCAGTCCGGGGGGATCCTGCATGCCATGGAGTGGCTGGGCCTGTGAGCCATGGCCGCTGAGCCTGCGTGTCCGGAGCCTGTGCTCCACAATGGGAGAGGCCACAACAGTGAGAGGCCAGCATACAGGAAAAAAAAAAAAAATTAAGTGACCCCAATATTTTTAAATTAGAGTTATCTACAAATCAGGAACATGGATATGGCTTTGCCATTTCTTTCATGTTTTGTTGTAAGATTCATATCTTTCTCGAGGATGTATCAGAAGCTCAGCTGAGCTGGGAGAGAAAAAGCTGAGCTGCCAAGTGTCAGAGTAGCCAATTAAACTTTTAATCACTTACTGTGATGGTATATGAAACACTCTAAAACTGGAGGAAGCTCTGATTTTACCCTGTTCCATCCCCACATTCCCTCCCCCAATACTACAAAGGGGAAAGGGCAGGTGGATCAGTTCAGTGGTCATCTCACTGCGTAGGGACCACAGAACAAAAGCTTCTGGAGTCAGGGAGAGGATAAGAGGGAAAAGTGAGAGGTGTAAAAATATTGGGAACTGAGTCAGAGCAGGGAAATGTGTCTTCAAGATTTCCCCTTCCTTTGTCAGGAGATCTCAGTAGACAGGCCTAAAGAAAACCTTTACCTAAAGCCTCATCATTTTGAGCATCTACTTCTTGACATCAGAGATGAAGAGTTAGAGATGGTTAAGCTCATATATATTCTCTGACCATCAACCTTCAGGTTTGCTCTTTTTTCTTAACTTTCTTGTTTACAAATTTTCCTATTCATGTTTGCTTAACAGAAACCTTGTTTTATCTCCATTTCTAAAACATCTAACCAATATAATACATTCTATAACATGATTATGTAAATTTTACTTCACTTTATGCTATAATTTCCCAGTGTATTCTGAATTTTAAAATACAGTTTTAACTAATAGTAGCTAAAAAATAGCCATAAATAGTAAAACATTGAAACACATATAAATTGTAAATATTTCCATGTATCATTTTTCTCTTGTTTCAGTAATTTTTACATGAATATATTCCATAAAGAATAAATTTATGGAGGGGATACTATCTGTCTGATCTTATTATGTTAACACAGAGTAATTATATGTTTCAAAGGTTGTTAATTAGAAAGGTAGATTAAAAACAAGAATTTGAAGGAATGAATTGGTGTGAATAGACTTCACTTACTGGTTGCCTCTAGGAAAATGTAGGTCCAACTCTACCTTGCTACATAATGATGCCACACAAATTAGACAACATAAGAGGAGACAGTAGGTTTAAAATCCTAAAGGGTCACTTTCACAGTGTTGACTCTTCCAATCCAAGAATATGGTATACCTCTCCATCTATTTGTATCATCTTTAATTTCTTTAATCAGTGTCTTAGAATTTTCTGCATACAGGTCTTTTGTCTCCTTAGGTAGGTTTATTCCTAGATATTTTATTCTTTTTGTTGAAATGGTAAATGGGAGTGTTTTCCTAATTTCACGTTCAGAGTTTTCATCATTAGTGTATAGGAATGCCAGAGATTTTTGTGCATTAATTTGGTATCTTGCTACTTTATCAAACTCATTGATTAGCTCTAGCAGTTTTCTGGTAGCATCTTTAGGACTCTCTATGTATACTATCATATCATCTGCAAACAGTGACAGCTTTACTTCTTCTTTTCTGATTTGCATTCCTTTTATTTCCTTTTCTTCTCTGATTGCTGTGGGTAAAACTTCCAAAACTAGGTTCAATAAGAGTGGTGAGAGTGGGCAACCTTGTCTTGTTCCTGATCTTAGTGGAAATGGTTTCAGTTTTTCACCATTGAGGACGATGCTGGCTGTGGGTTTGTCATATATGGCCTTTATTATGTTGAGGAAAGGTCCCTCTATGCCTACTTTCTGCAGGGTTTTTTATCATAAATGGGTGTTGAATTTTGTTGAAAGCTTTCTCTGCATCTATTGAGATGATCATATGGTTTTTCTCCTTCAATTTGTTAATATGGTGTATCATGTTGATTGATTTGCATATATTGAAGAATCCTTGTATTCCTGGAATAAACCCCACTTGATCATGATGTATGAGCCTTTTAGTGTGCTCTTGGATTCTGTTTGCTAGTATTTTGTTGAGGATTTTTGCATCTATGTTCATCAGTGATATTGGCCTGTAGTTTTCTTTCTTTGTGACATCCTTGTCTGGTTTTGGTATCAGGGTGATGGTGGCCTCGTAGAATGAGTTTGGGAGTGTTCCTCCCTCTGCTATATTTTGGAAGAGTTTGAGAAGGATAGGTGTTAGCTCTTCTCTAAATGCTTGATAGAATTCACCTGTGAAGCCATCTGGTCCTGGGCTTTTGTTTGTTGGAAGATTTTTAATCACAGTTTCAATTTCAGTGCTTGTGATTGGTCTGTTCATATTTTCTATTTCTTCCTGATTCAGTCTTGGCAGGTTGTGCATTTCTAAGAATTTGTCCATTTCTTCCAGGTTGTCCGTTTTATTGGCATAGAGTTGCTTGTAATAATCTCTCATGATCTTTTGTATTTCTGCAGTGTCAGTTGTTACTTCTCCTTTTTCATTTCTAACTCTATTGATTTGAGTCTTCTCCCTTTTTTTCTTGATGAGTCTGACTAATGGTTTATCAATTTTGTTTATCTTCTCAAAGAACCAGCTTTTAGTTTTATTGATCTTCATTATAATTTCCTTCATTCTTTTTTCATTTATTTCTGATCTGATCTTTATGATTTCTTTCCTTCTGCTAACTTTGGGGATTTTTTGTTCATCTTTCTCTAATTGCTTTGGGTGCAAGGTTAGGTTGTTTATTTGAGATGTTTTCTGTTTCTTAAGGTAGGATTGTATTGCTATATACTTCTCTCTTAGAACTGCTTTTGCTGCATCCCATAGGTTTTGGATAACTGTGTCTCCATTGACATTTGTTTCTAGGTACTTTTTTATTTCCTCTTTGATTTCTTCAGTGATCACTTCGTTATTAAGTAGTGTATTGTTTAGCCTCCATGTGTTTGTATATTTTACAGATCTTTTCCTGCAATTGATATCAACATTGTAAAAATGACTCTACTACCCAAAGTAATCTACAGATTGAATGCTATCCCTATCAAACTACCACTGGCATTTTTCACAGAAGTAAAACAAAAAATTTCACAATTTGTATGGAAACACAAAAGACCCCAAATAGCCAAAGCAATCTTGAGAATGAAAAACAGAGCTGGAGGAATCAGGCTCCCTGACTTCAGACTATACTACAAAGCTACAGTAATCAAGAGAGTATGGTACTGACACAAAAACAGAAGTATAGATCAATGGAACAGGATAGAAAGCCCAGAGAT
The DNA here is from genome assembly GCF_949752795.1 of Hyperoodon ampullatus. Lineage (NCBI taxonomy): Eukaryota > Metazoa > Chordata > Mammalia > Artiodactyla > Ziphiidae > Hyperoodon > Hyperoodon ampullatus. Next base: position 64,098,268 of record NC_136918.1, read on the forward strand.
AAACCCACGCACATATGGTCACCTAATCTATGACAAAGGTAGCAAGGATATACAATGGAGGAAAGACAGTCTCTTCAATAAGTGGTGCTGGGAAAACTGAACAGGTACATGTAAAAGTATAAGATTAGAACACTCCCTAACATCATACACAAAAATAAACTCCAAATGGATTAAAGACCTAAATATAAGGCCAGAAACTATAAAACTCTCAGAGGAAAACATAGGAAGAACACTCTTTGACATAAATCACAGCAAGATCTTTTTTGATTCACCTCTTAGTATAATGGAAATAGAAACAAAAGTAAACAATTGGGACCTAATGAAACTTAAAAGCTTTTGCACAGCAAAGGAAACTATAAACAAGATGGAAAGACAACCCTCAGAATGGGAGAAAATATTTGCAAACAAATCAACGGACAAAGGATTAATCTCCAAAATACATAAACAGCTCATGCAGCTCAATAGCAAAAAACAAAGAACCCAATCCAAAAATGGGCAGAAGATTCTCCAAAGATGACATACAGATGGCCAAAAAGCACATGAAAAGATGCTCAACATCACTAATCATTAGAGTAATGCAAATGAAAACTACAATGAGATATCACCTCACACCTGTTAGAATGGCCACCATCAGAAAATCTACAAACAACAGATGCTGGAGAGGTTGTGGAGAAAAGGGAATCCTCTTGCACCATTGGTGGGAATGTAAATTGATACAGCCACTATGGAGAACAGCATGGAGGTTCCTTAAAAACTAAAAATAGAATTACCATGTGACCCAGCTATCACACTGCACCCAGAGAAACCATAGTTCCAAAAAACACATGCACCCCAATGTTCATTTCAGCACTATTTACAATAACCAGGTCATGGAAGCAACCTAAATGCCCATCGACAGATGAATGGATAAAGAAGATGTGGTACATATATACAATGGAATATTACTTAACCATAAAAAGGAACAAAACTGGGTCATTTGTAGAGACATCGATGGACCTAGAGAGTCTCATACAGAGTGAAGTATGTCAGAAAGAGAAAAAAACAAATATCATATATTAACGCATATATGTGGAATCTAGAAAAATGGAACAGATGAACCAGTTTGCAAGGCAGAAATAGAGACACAGATGTAAAGAACAAACGTATGGACACCCAGGAGGGAAAACAGGGGGGTGGAGGGGGGGAATGAACTGGGAGATTGGGATTGACATATATACACTAATATGTATAAAGTAGATAACTAATAAGATCATGTTGTATAAAAAATAAAATAAAATTCAAAAATATAAAATAAAATTTACCAAAATGATTCAAATATGCATCTAGGGTTTAAATTCACTTTTCCAGAACAATATGCTGTATACTCTTGCTTTGGCTGGCTAAGAGCTGGCTCAGGTCCTTATACATGATGCACTCTCTTAAATTAGCTACAATATTTATATTGGTCCAAATAGGCAATTATGGTCCAAATAGGCAATCAGTAGCCCATAGTAGATTTTCCCATAGATATAGCCTCAATCATTCAATTTCAAAGAACTGCATGTGCGGCAGAAGGAAGTGGAAAGAATATGGGAACATTATACACTCTACCTCCTCACTACTCCCCACATACACACACACTGACACATTGTTTATTCTCATTATAATAGAAAGACTGTCTCCCCCTTTTTCTAAATTGTAATCAAGACAGTACATGCATCATATATCACTAACACACATAATATCTAGCCTGCTGCACTTGTATCCTGATTTAAAATGACCTTACAGGTTTTTCTTGGAACACCGCATGGGTAATCAGTATACATTTTTTACTGAGGTACCTATATTGAGGACTTTTCTAAAAGAAGTCAATCTCATGGTCCTATCACTTAATTTTAAAAAGAGCAAACACTAAAATTGGATAATGAGTATGAGCAGAGGCTGCTGTAATTACTTGATGTGTATTGACTTGTTTAATCTTCAAATTGACACTATGAAGTAGGCTTTCTGAGGATCTTTTTAGGTAAGGAGACACAGACATAAAGATAACTTCCCAAGGTTGTAGAGGTGAGGAGGACAAGTTGATGTCCGACCCAGTAGTCTGGCTGCAAAACCTAGACCTTCCCCACAGTATACTTGTCTCTTTTGAGTCTTCACTTGTACAAACTGCTGGAAACTTCCCAAACAATTACCTTTATCCTAGCACTGGGCATCTTATTATATGGAACTGAAATCTTTGGAAATAAATACAAATGATTAACTTGTACATGAGATTTTAAAATTTTGATTAAATAGTCATTCATAAGCATTTAAAAAAATGGAACCCAAGACTTCATGGTAACATCCCTCTGTTATACAACTCAGAGATAATTTGTGCTTGGTTAATTTGTTGCATAATTCTGCTATCAAAATGTCCTGATATATTTCCTTTTCTTTTCCTTTACAAATTGTCTTTATGTTTTATTAATAGTATCTAATCGTATTGTATTATATTTTCATGGTATATTCACTCATTTTTCTTTTGCAAGTAGATGGAATACAAATAAGCAAATACCTTGATTTATAAAAAAATAAGTCAATTATATAAAAGCATTCTCTGCATTATGACAAACAACTAAGAGTAGAAAAAACTTCCTAATGATGTAATTTTTGTTAGTTTTTTATTAGATTTTAAGGCTTGGTGTCTATTTTCCATTGACTGATTTGGTTCCTGTGATTGAGCAAGCCTTTTTATATTTGCAAAGAATAGAGTTATATTTATGGTGGCACATTAATGTGGCAGATTATTTGGAAAAATGTATTATTTATCCCCTTTTACTAGGGGAGGAACTAAAATTCAGGAGTTTAGTTGGTGTCAGTACCTGCAGCTTTTAAGTAAAAAAATCAGTGATTGGGACAAGATATTTTGATGCTAGACTCAGTGTTCTTTCCATATCATGAGTGTAGATAAATTACTCAACTATTTTTTTCTGTGATATCTACTTTCCAAAGGCTGGTAGAGCACAGGAGAAATTTCAAGCAGGGAACCCAGAAAGGTCCAGGAGATAAATATGAGGTCAGAATCTATATATGACAGGTACAAATGAACCAAGTGTAGCATTGTAGACTGGTGAATTATACTGATGGATCTTTAAGCAAAAGTGTAGATGACTCAAAGTGTTTAAGCAAAACTATAGATGACTCTACTCACCATTGCTAAATGGGTGACCTACATGATAAATAAATAGCAATAATAATGCATGTGGATAATGACAATTCATTTCAAGGAGATAGGTCAACAAACACAACACCTCCTTACCCCCACTCACTCAGTATTTGATAATTCTTACTTTTGAGATTTACCAATGGGTGTTTAGTGAGATGATAGCTATGTGCAGAGTCACAACCAAAACTAGGAACTTTGCTGCCTTTCATAATTGATGATCTCACTCTCCTAGAAAACTCCTTTTTCTTTCTTTAAACACAACAATAAGAGTTTTGCACATGTAATATGGTTAGGGTATTATGTCTTCCTTCAGTCTGGTCCAGATTATCTTCTTATAGTTTTATGTATGTCTGTCATATTGATGTCTCACATTGTCCAATTATTCATATGTAAACTTCTGGTGCATACCTCACTCTCTAAAATCAGGTGTGAGACAATAAGTGAAATCAGCTGAAGTCATCACTCAACTTAAATTGTTTGGTCTATATCTGAGAGTTCAGGAATTTTCTGCCTCACCCAAATATTTAATAAAGTGATAGCCAGTGTTGATATTTAATCCCATAATGGACAAAACCATATGCTCTTGGTGACGTTCTCAATGATTAGTTTGGATTTTATTTTATTAGGAACATGGTCAGATTGGGAATCTTGGAATTGGAACAGATTAAGTAAATTAAATTTGTAATGGGATCAGTCAAAAATTTCCTGAAGTATTAAATGCCACATTAAAAATAATCAGTCATTTCCGTGGAACTGGAATTTTTTTTATCACTTGGCTACGCTGTCCTCACTCTTCCCTGATAATTCAGGGATAACTGCTTTTTGTGCCAACTTTCCAGCTGTGGTTTTATGATAGACCACCCTTTCTATCCTTTTATAAATCCATTCTTCCTAGAGATGAATTAAAAGTTCAGTGACTTACAGTTACCTTGGGAGGTATTTGAACTACCTCAGGTGATTTTACATTTCTTTGCTCTAGTTCCTTATGCTTAATTTGTACCAAGTATTTTCTTTTCTCTCTCTTTTTTTAAATTAGTAGAAGGGAAAGGAGATATATAGTAGCTTCCAAATTCTGACAAAAAATAAGAACAACAACAGCAAACATAACTTTTTTTTTACTGAGTTCAATTTCATGATATTTCATAGTTTCCTCATAAAAAGTTGCTTATACTCCCATTAAACTCTGAGATCCTTGAAAGGAGAGAGCCTACCGTAACCATCTTTGTATTCCCACTATCCAGCATGGCATGTCATATAGGATAGGCAACTAAAACACATGAACTGAATTAATAATCTACATTATTTATATAGTTCTCAAAATATTATTTATCAATTATTATTGTGTTTAATTGCTGTGTTAGTGTGTATGTGTATGTGTATGTATAGTGACAATTTCCCAGAAGCATTTTTAATATGTTTATTATACATCAGATTAATAAAGTGTACAGCAAAAATGAAAGTGATCTACTGACAGCAAAAGGAAATATCTTTTCAAATAAGAACAGATGGAATAGTTTCTGATATTTCCTGATACTTACATAGCAGCTGGTCAAATATGCAACAGTAAAGAAGGATATTTATTTATAAACAAGGATGTGGTGCTACATACACACTGGAGTTTCCTATAATTACTATGTACATTAATTCTAAATTGAAAGTAAAATCAACAGTTGAGATGTGTTTTGCAGATTTTAGCAAGTAATTTAGAATTTTGGTATAAATCTTCTACCTAACATAGTTTATTAATAACTATATTTCTTTCTGGAACTCAATTATCTCACATGTATATTCACCAAATATGGTGAACATATATTTTAGAAAAGTCTAATAATATTTAATACTATGGAGTAGTTTATGCATCATACTTTACCAAGTTGGATTTTTGTCAAGTGATGTGCAATTACATAATTAAATTACACTCATGTCTGCTATTAAAAATAACCATGAAGAACTGTCTTGTGATTCACAGTATCAGATATTATAACATCATGCTAATGTACTTTGATGAAATTAATATTATTTAATATACGATGAGGCATCCAATAATACCAGATGGACTAGGACAGATCAACAAGTCCTGAGGGTATATGATAATCATGTAGAGGAGGAAATATAATTACAAATTATGATTATATTTAACGAGTTTCTCAAGGAAATGAATCAAACATAATTGCTGTTTAAGTATATGCTTGTAGTTAATGAGAGCTGTTTCATGAAAGGAGAAAATATGAAGGGATATCTTACAATAAGCATTGTGAATTAAAATAAGGAAGAACATTTTTGTAACAAATAAGGTCTTAGATTAAAATTGCTCATAGAAACTCCAGTGATGAGTTTAACATCCAATGGTTTATCTCTAGAATCTCAGCAAGTTATTAGGTACATAAGCAGTTATATAAATAAAACTTAACGCTTGAGTGGATTTGTATTGTATTACCCCAACAATTCTGGTGAAGAGGACAAGATGTCTGCTAGTTCTGAAATTGAGCAGACTGGCTGATGGGCTCTGCCCATGCAACAGTCAGGTTAGAAGCCCTGGATTATAGAAAGTTTTCCTTTTATCTTTCCATTCTTTTGGATTACTAGCCATATGAACCACTCTCTCTAAATTCAAGATTTTACTATTGAAAAAACATGGGTAATACAAGTCCTAAAGTCCCATTAAGATCATCATATGGTTGCAAAATGTGGGAATCCAGGAATCTTGCTTGAAGGTCTTTCTCTTAAAATGCTAATATATTTCAGTCACAGTTGGAATGGGTATGTGAGAAACCAGTCTTGCAGTCGCCTAAGGACAGTTCTTTTAATTTGGATAAATTACCATCAATTTCCCTGTAAAGATGGATGAGAGCACAACTTCTTCTGCTGGTCATGAATTACCTGCTCTGTTTAAGGACGCAGGTTTGAGTATCTGGTGGTCTAACCATAAGCCCACCCAGATTCCACCTGTAAGAGTCCCATATCATCCATACACCATGTAGCTAGGAAAGCAGACATGATGAAGGGACGTGAAAAGGAAATAATTGAGAAACTTTATAAAAGACCATGCCTTCATATGAAGGCAACAGGATGGAAAGAAGCTGAACTAATTGCTTGAAAAAAGGCAAAGAAACTAGCTATTAAGCTGATGAATATCAACATGGGAAAGAAAACCAAAGTGCCATAGAATTTACAGTTTTCTTGTCTCAATGCATGGAAAACCAGCCCTTCCTATTTTGATAATTATCAAAGCTGTTGCCATTGAGAAGCTACCCAGGATTCCCGGATTGTCCACATGCCTTTCTCACCAATAGGTATTACTCATTTAAAAGCTTCTTTTCCTTCTGTGGAAGTCCTCCATTATGGCTTCAGTTTACAGACTCATGCATATCTATGCACTGGCTAGTGCATGGAATTCAGCTACTGGCTGACTTTGCACTTTGGATGAAGTGAGCACATTGGGGTCCATAAGATCATCACATCAAGGGATATTGTGGCCAAGGAAAGAGGACTATCTACCACCTCATTAGAAACCCATCAGGAGGGGTTGCCAATAGCAGTTCTTAAGCTTTTCCATGAGCTGGGAGAAGTTGCAGTGATATACTGAAAAAATGGGTGAGTCCGCCATTGATTTCCATTAGCAGTTCATTGTGGCTCAAAATTCACAGGCCTGAACCCTGGGACAGATCAAAAGCACACTCTAGTCTTGTCAGTCTTTGTTTGGGCACTCTTGCCAACTATTCAAACCCAAGTTAAGGTGGTAGGATAGTAAAGACATATAATTGTTATTATCTTGGCTACAAGTACTGAGTTTTAGGATGATCTAGAGAAAGACAAAGAAAAAAGAAGAAATTAAAGAAAATTTAACTTTCTGCTCAGTTAGAACTCTTTACTAAATGAGCTAATCCCAACACTGGCCAATCTATAAAGTAAAGAATGTAAGAAGGGAGATTGCAGGTCACTATTGCAAGAAGCTAGGATGTTGGAAGAAGGATTATAGAAAGAGGCTCTGTAGGATGCAGGAATTACAGAGATAAGGGTAAAGGGACAGCCTAGAAGGACACAATTCTCAGCTAGGAGACAATTGACAAATGGCTCAAAATTGACAGATTAGGAAATTTTGGAGGTGGGCACCCATGAACCATAAATGTCGATAACTTCCTCTGGCTCATCTATCCTTGCCTTTTCTGATAGATATTGGTGTTACTTATCTCGCAATTTCCTCAGAAATTTCTTACTTTCTTTTTGGTGTAGATCAATAAAGATTGTTAGTATCTTTGGGCAAACTTCTACTTTTTTTCTTTTCCACTGTTATTCCCTTACAGGTAAGTCCTCTTACTAAGGAACCTGCATTCTTACTTTCTCCTGATTCTCCTGTAAATCTTTTGGGGAGAGATCAGCTGTGCAGCTTAATGACTACCATCTTCTGTAGTCTGGATGTAGTGTCTGTTGAACTCCTTAGGGTAAAGAGCTTGTTCCTGTGTGTGTTCTTTCTTTTAAATTAAGAAGAGGGGCATGGCAAAGAGCAGCAGTCTGTCTCATATGCTGGAAAAGCACCTTGACCTGAAATAATAATACCAATTAAATTTGAGATATAGACCCATAAAAATAGTTTACAAAAAGGACAGGACATAGCTATATGTAAAACAATGTTATTTACTGAGAGCTGAATTAAAGGGAATAAAACTTGTTATAAAAGAATTAGAAAAACAAGGAATAATTTGAAAAGGTGCACTTACCCTGTAAAAGTTCCAAACTTCCAGTAAAGAAGGATGGTAAATTTAATTAAAGATGATCATCCACTATACAGATTTGTACAAAATCCTAACCATTAATCTCCGTAGTTCCTATTCTGCACCTATTCTAAGCTAATCTGACTTCTGATTTTGGTATCATTGTCTACAAAGTTTATCTCTGAAATTGATTTTTGCCCCACAATTTCTTCCTCCCTCTTTCCCTCCCTCCCTTCCTCCCTTCCTTCCTGCCTTACTGCCTTCCTTCTTTCCTTCCTTCCTGTCCATTTAATGGACAAGTCCAAATGCTTGTGGAATTCAGTATTTATGATAGGAATTTATGAAGGAGTTCAGTATTTATGACAAAGGACCCCTTGAGGATTTTGGGGACTCTCCTACTATGTTCTCTAGTTATTTACAAACAAAAGCATAGAAAATCTGGGGGACTGGTAGAATACTGTATACAGTGGAGTCCAAATTTTTTATAGCAAACAAATTCTGACAGAACATTTGCATGATAATTCTCTACATTCTCTGGTTTGGGCCCTAGAATCTGGAGAGGTTTTCAAACAACTGAAATTAACAATAGCCTCTCCTCCAGCTTTGGAGATCCCAAATTTTGAAAAACCTGCCCTGATTTATCTGATATTCTTATTTATATTGCATATCTGATAATGTTACTGATGGGTCATGTACTTGGCATAAAAGTAGCTCACTTAAGGCTTCCTATGTTGAGGTGACATCTTAATACCTTGAAAGCTTAAGTTTTGTCTGGAATTAAGTCTGTTCAAGCAGAAGAGTTAATAGTAATTATTACAGCTGCAATTCTCGATTCTGGATTTAATATGAATCTGTCTATCTATCTCTCTATCCATCTTTGGTGTCTATAATACAACAGAGAAAAAAATTTTAAATAGGGGATTTTCTACTTAAAATGATAACTAAAATATCTCATGAAAAATTTATAGCAGCTTTGTCAGAAACTTTACAACTCCCTGTTCAGATATCAGTAATTCATTGTAGAGCTCACATAGGGCAGAAGGACGAATCTTCTAAAAGGCAACAATTTTGCTGATAGAACTGCAAAAGCTGCTGTTGAAACATTGCCGTCCTTAAACTTAGAAACTCCACTTTTAATACGATGAGAAAATTTTGCTCATTTTCAAAAATATGTTTCATGAAAGAAAATAGTCAAATGCATTATAAAGGGGGCTAAAAGAGCTTTGACAGGACTGTGGGAATAACTTGACAAAATTATTTCTCCAGCACAGTCCCTATTTGCTTGGTTAGTGTTGTTGTGCCATAAAAAAAAAAAATCATCTGAATATAAGAATTTCGAAGTTACTAGACTCTTACTATGCCTAACAAAAAGAAAAAAGAATCTTTAAAACATATTAAAGAGCTTTGTGATTTGTTTATGGAATTTTTACAGACCACTCTCAAGGCAAGCAGAGAAAGTTCTCCCTGATCAACTTTTACCAGAAACCTGGTAACAGATGGATTTCATTGAACTAATGCTTGTAGAGTTAAAAAATATTGTCTCATTTTGATAGATATGATATCTGGATAGTTTGAGGTCTTTTCCTCTTCAAAAGCTGATACTCAGACAGTGGTAAACTATCTTTTAATTATTTCTAATTTGGAACACCAGAACATTTGGATCAGACAGAATAAGTTGTTTTATTTCTACTGTCATCCAGGAATTATGCAAATGATTACAGTTCCCTAACCTAAGTAGTGCCAACCTACAATTCATATTTCAGCATAAATGTCATCAATTTGCATCCCTTTTTATAGATTTAGAACCATGTATCTTTTCTTCATAGCTTTACAGTTAAATTCTCATATATGTATATTGGTAGGTATGTATATATGTTAATGTTTATATATGTATGTACATAGATCATATATAATTAAAATGTTAATTATATTTAATTATAATTTACAAGTTTTTACACTGAAACTTAAACATCCATAAGAGCAGAAATCAGTTAAGATAATGCCTAACAAAAATAAATGTTTAATGAATATTTAATGAATGAATGGGTTTATGAATGAATAATTTATTTTTCCTGCTTTTAACACCAAACTTACTTATTTGACAGTGTCGCTATTACTATAGATACAACTCAATTTCAAAATCAACAACCATCTGTACACATTTTTAGAGATGATAGTGAATGTGTTAGATTTAATTTCAATATACTGATATTTAATAAAGAAGCTTTTTGCTATTTTTGTGGTTATTGCTTTACATATATAATATTTCAGGTAGTGTATAATCAGATGAAAAGAACACCTCCAACTCGTGGGGTATTTTCAAATACTTGCAGACATTTGTGGGCTGCTTTGTATTTATTGTGCTATAAATTCTTCTATAATTCAATACCTTTTTTTTCCATATAAGTACTAACAACTGTGATTTCTGCACTGTTTCTCTGGGCCAATATTTCAGTACGTTCCCTGGTTTCCTGTTTCACAGTTTTTCCATTCAAGCATACATGATCTTGTTCACTCAAATGAACATTTTAAATAGAAAAAGAAAAGAGCCCCAGTGGTGATGCCCGACTTGTTTCCTCAGATTGAAGTGGGCAGAAACTGACTTTTTAAACTTTTATTTAATAGCGAAAGCAAAGTATTCCTCTGTCAAGCTGGAGGTGGAGGAGGCTAAAGAGGCTTTTATCCTTAAAAGTTCTGGCCATTTTTTCTGATGAGAAATCAACCTCTATTGTGAGAAAAAGGGAGCGACATAAGGCTTTTGTACTCCTGGGCACAAGACTGACATGGAGTTACCATAGACACGGAAGGGAAAAAGAAAGGAAGGGTGATTGGGCTGTGGGTCCTTAAGGCAGCCAGAATTGGAGCTCATTCAGAGACAAGTTCCAGGCTGCCCGAGAATGGCAGTTCTGGGTCTGTGGAGAGTGTAAGGGACCGACATGAGTCAGCTTTGTGGAGACTAGAGGTGGCTGTTGCCTTGGGAGTCCATAGAGCTCTGAGTGTAGGCAATCATCGGGATTAGAACCCTTGCCAATACTTCACTTAGAATTCATCACAATCTGCTATAAAGCAAATATCTTAAGAAGCCCTTCCAAGCTCCATGTTCTGTGGACTCCATCCACTAATCAACTACAGGAACACTTAGGTAAGTGTGAATAGAAGGTAAATATGAATACAGAAACTTTTTTATTTATCCAGAATTAATTTAAAAATCCTTATATATTAAGCACTTACCTATTGTCTAGCCTCCCTCCCCCCAAAGAAAAGAAAGAAAGGAAGGAAGGAAGAAAGAAAAGAAAGAAAGAAAGAAAGAAAGAAAGAAAGAAAGAAAGAAAGAAAGAAAGAAGAGAAGGAAGAAAGAAGGAGGGAAGGAAGAAAGAAGGAGGAAAGGAAGGAGGAAGGAGCCAGGCAGCTAAGGCACAGTATCAAAAAATGTCAAAACATCTGAAATAAGGAAAATACCCTTATTCTCTGTCTCACTTCCCTGCTATCTCACCAGTGCTTCCAGGAGTCACTTCCCAAATCAATTGTGTGCACTCAGGTAATTATCAGCTTCTGTAGAATTCCAACCTAAAACAGAGAGATTTTATTTATTTAATTCAGCCAATATTGTGCTACACAATTTGTCACACAAACCTATTAGTATTACATAACTCATAGTATATAAAGTCCAAGATTCAATGTTCAAGTTTTATATTATCAGTGTTATTTGCTGAGGCATGAATTTGTATATGACTGACTTCCTTTCCTACATATACCCTCCAAATATTGACATCAATGGACCGACATGGTGTAATATCTTCTGTTTCCCTTTAGTTTTCCTTTAGATGAATATCAAAAGGGCATGTGCATAATTTGGAAGTTGATAAAGAGCTCTTACTGCCAAGGTTTATAATTTCAGTTGTGTGAGATACTAATGCCAACTCTCACGTAGAATACATACATAAGAGCTCCCATCCTGACACCATGCTTTTGGAAGATTCAGTCTCTTTTTTTGTATCTACTCTTGCACAGTAGCTCTCAAATCAACTGTTTTAACTACTGAAATTTTAAAATTAATTTAAATATGTGGAAAACATGTATTTTTCCTTTTCAACTTTTTTGGCTATTTCAAACATCTGTTGCTCCATATTAATCTGATTATAAATTCATCAAGTTAAAAATAGCCAAGCACCCTATAAAGACTTTGATTGGAATTGTATTAATCGTAGGTAGTAAATACAGGATGATGAAATTTTTTATTTTTAAGTTTTCTTATCTAGTCTTATGCTGTATTTCTTCTTTTGTTCAGATCTTCTTTTATGTCCCTTAATAATATTCTTTGCATATTTGTGTATGTTATTTACTGTAAATTATTTTAGATTTTGTTACTATCATATTATATCATTTTCCTTCCATTTTATAACAGGAATGTGCTTATATTAAACAATCTAAACTATTACTCCTGGTATCTCTTGCTCTTCATCTTCAAATCACCAAGGAATTGACTTGGCACCCAAAGAGAAATGTTGAAATTTTATTTCTGATTTAACCACCTTTTCAGTCTATGCACGTTTCTTATGATTACAGAATTAAATTTTAAGGGTTTGAAGGTGCACATGTACTTCTTTTGACTGAATCATTTCAATTGAGATTCGCCACTATAAGCATCTTAGCAGTAATCAACCATAAATAAACATGTGCTCCACAATATTCTTACCAGTGAGTAAGCCAAAAAAAGGAATTTGAGCAATCCGAGGGAAACATTTGGTGTCTGATTTTTACTGTGAGATGAACTCTCCCTATAGAAAAACAAATGTCAGCTGCTGAAATGTCAGGTTGTTTTGATTTTATGATAAACAATGATAGAGAACCATGATTATAGCAGTCAGTCTGTGACCAAGAGTTTAACACAACCTAATGGTTAATGCTACTCCCCTTTTTTTTAAACTATTAGGAGTTGTCTGCTGATAGGGAAGGTTGCTTCCTAGAGACTAAAATCAGTGACTACTGAATTTCAGAGCATCTTTTTGAGTTGGGAATTTTTATAACATCACTCTGGAATGAGCACCTGGAATATTTGTCCAGCTATGACCAAATGGATCAGAGATCAGATACCCAAGCGGCCATGGCATAACTCCATCAAATATTTCTGGCTGCTTTTGGGATTGTTTAAGATACGAATTCTAGCAAAGTTCAAGCAATGTCCCTTGAAATAAAAGATTTATTGATCTATTTCATTACTTACTGTAAAGTGTGTGATCTTTTTACAAGATATTTTACAAGGAAGGTCATATTTCTAAAGTTAAGTGATGTGAGTGCCTTTTAGGTGGGTTGGAAATTAAATATCAGTAATTTTAAGAATCTCTTTCTCCCTTGATACCTAGACCTCTGCGTTAAGCATGTAATATACACTATTTCATACACATAAAGCAATTGCTGCAGAAACCCGTTCTATGTGGGCTTTGCCTAGCCTCATTCAGGTCCAGCCTGAGGATACTTCATCTCAGGCCCAGGCCTTGTTCCTGTCCCTCTCTCCCCTGGGCTTCTCAGTTAACATCTACTCTGGATATGGATTTTCCTTCTCTGAATGCACTATTTCTGTCAGCAGCACTGTCCTGTTCTCCTAAGTCTTACAGGAGTCAAATCTGTTGACATAGTATCACACACAACACTGTCTCACACTAGGAGAGACAGTTTTTATGGCAAAGGAGGATACAATGGATGCTTGGCCATAGGCTTCACTGGCTTTTTCATATATTCTAACATCCAGATGCAGCCAATCTAATAAAGCATGAGGTTCATGTCAGAACATCCTCTTCAAGGAAATGCAATAATGTTTTCACTGAACGTGAAGCCACAACTAACACCTGGTCATGCTGAGGTTTTTAATGCCAATAATCTAACAGGCACAGAAAAATGTTACTATTTTAGCAAGAATAATTGAATCCTAATTTCCATCAGGAGCCAAGATATCTGATAAACAGCTGGAGCATGGAAAATTACATCCCAATACAGAGAACTAAGTGGCAAATGCATAATGAAAGCCATCACAGTTTGACAAAGGTAAAGCAAGTAGGGACTCAGATCCCTTGGTGACAAAGGTGAGCAATACAGATCAATTGACTGAGGGTGTAAACAAACGACAATGGGAGATGGAGAAGAGAGACAAGTATTCCCACAAAGAAATGTAGCAATAGAGATTTGTTCCCATAATCCTCTTACCTGAAATCTTTTCAGAGACTGACATGGACCTTCCCTTTTGTGGCAATTCTTTGATGGATTAGATTTAGTAGAGGGTGTGGTATATCTGAGTTGTATGAGAGTAGTTAATATGGAACTTTTCTTATGCATTATTTAAGAGGGTCTCACCCTCATAGCTTCTTACCTGAGCTGCTGCTGCTGCTATAACAAGTTCCATGGCCCATGTTACAAGCTCCTCTTTCTTCTAGCCTGGGGCCTTGCTGTCAATGTTAAAGTGGAGGCGCTGAGAATGGCTCATGCATTTCCTAGTTATGATGTTATGCCCCATGAGGACAACATTTGACCAATGGTGTATAAGAATTTTCCCCTTCACTTCCCTGAGGGTCAATCCTGAGATGCATTTTATTGACTCTTCAGGAGGTCCTGTTAGAATGAGCAAGCAGTTATTGGCCAACTGCATCATGCATCTTTATATTGGTTCTCCCTCTTTTCTTGCATCACATGTCTTCCTTACTCTTGCTCCCTCGCTAACATTTACAACAAAGTCCTTTCAGACCCTGACTTCTGGGGAACTCAGACCCACCTGGCACATTCAATGTGAGTATTTGTTGAGGTTGTGCTCTTTCTTTGTCCATGAAAGGCAGTGCTGAGCTACTCATTGCCTAGGTCTATGTGGTGTATAAGGGTTTAGGTGGTTATACAGGTCAATGAATCCTCTTCCTCCACTTGCCAAACCTAGAACCAGCATTTCCATTACAATTTTAAGGGTGCTTATTGACTAATCTCTGGCCATCATAGCCTCCACCTCAACTTTCAGGCCAGTGTCCTGTGTGGTAATTGGATACGTTTCCAGCCACCCGTTGCCTTTGTACTCTTGACTAGTAGAATTCAGCTTTCTCTGAGATCTGGCCACTTGCTCTTCTTCAATTCTTGGCAGCACTCAAAGATATTGTAGCACAATTGCCATGAGCATAACCTTTAAAAATGTGAGAACTCTTCAATCACCCTTGGGATAACAAAAGACAAAATATTGCAGACTTAGAGACTTGGGTGTTTTTATTTTTTTCCTAAAGAGCTTAACCTTAGAAAATAAAACAGCTAATTTCTCGTCTTTCTTACTTCAAAAAATTTGGGGGGGAAACAAAATTTATTTTTGGTGTGGAGAGAAGAATATTTGACTTGGAACCTAAATATAGTATTGATTTTTTTCTCTATTTCTTACTGAGTGTATGTCTGAGTATTTCTGAGTCTCAGTTTTCTTACCTTTAACTTGGAAATGATAATATCTATAATATAGGATTGCTATGGGGATAACAAGCAATAATATTTGTGATAATTTGTTGACAATTTAGAGAAATTGTAGGAATTTTCCATTATTATAGATATGTAATATTCATGTTGACATAGTATTGGCTATATCCAAATATTTTTTTGTTCAAAAAAGGAGTGCTATATACTAAATAAAAATGCTTTTTAATGTAACCTGATCCCAGAGTCTATCTCTGACTCACTTAAAATGACGAAAAATGTGCATCTACATCTCTGAACAAGGGTCAGAGAAGGAGGTGCTGCTGAAAGAGATAGAGGTGATTTTTCTATGCCTTGTGAAGATCATCTGTGTATTAACATGCATTAATATGTAGTCCTATAATGCCAGTTTTTAAAAATATTTAATAAATAAATTTATTTATTTATTTAGGCTGCACCCAGTCTTTGTTGCAGCATGAGGGATATTTAGTTGTGGCATGTGAACTCTTGGCTGAGGCATGCATGCAGGATCTAGTTCCCCAATCAGGGATCAAACCCAGGTCCCCTGCATTGGGAGTGCAGAGTCTTACTCACTGGACCACCAGAGAACTCCCTTATAATGCAAAAATAAAGAAAAACACGCATTAAGGTGAAAAATAGAAGTATTGTTTCTCTATATTAAAAATCATTCTTTTCCTATCTGGTTAGACTTTAATATTTACCCTTAGTTTTACTTATATGTAAAATGGCAATGAGAACACCTACTTCAGAAGGATTGATTTCTTCTAGATAATTTCTCACACTTTGACATGTACTAAATATAAAAGGAATGTTTACTGAAGAGTTTTCCAATGAAATGTTTAAAGACTATAACGTACTAAGAGATTATAAAATACAATATTCTTTCAAAATATATCTTTAGTGTGTTGTCCATGATAAAAAACGTTTAAGTGGCATCATTGAATAATTAAACCATATAAAATGAACTAAAGCATCACAATTTTTTACTTCCACATTTATTTCTTTCATACACCATATTTTCCTTACATTTGATTAGTAAAGAGTATGACAGGAATGACATCAGTAAAAGAGATTCATCTCATTTCATGACTACCCACTGCTGCCTGGTCTCACTACTTGAATGTAGGCCTTCATTCTCATTTCCTTTAAGAGCTTCAAGGTCAATCCAAATGTTCATGGATGGGAAATGAAGTTGACTGCACTTTTGAACTTTATGAAAGTGTTTAAAATTCCATATGAGCTGTAGATTGTAGGCTGCAAAGCTTGAAAGGCAACTTTCAGGTCCAATTAAGAAAGACAGAATATGCCTTACTTTTTATCATCTGCATAATTAATTTTGACTTTTATTTACAATGTTCAAACCACCATAGAGAAATATAATAGATCTTTTAAAAATAACATGTGAGCGTTATTTGAACGCCTTCAGTCTACATAATCTAAGCAGATCATATTTTCTAATTTATCAGTGATTTTTAAAATGTCAATGCTTTCTATAAGCCCAGAAAAATTGCACATTGCATGGGTACCATGGAAGTAAAGAGAGATTATTTTTTTTTGCTGAAAATTTATATATAGTATCTGGGTTGCTTAGAAATAAACTGTCAAAAATAATTTAAAACAAGAAAGCTGCAGTGTTTGAAATATTAATTAAAACTCCTTTTTCTGATATTTCATTCCACTTTGCAAAAAACATTTTACTTTGAAAATTTATCAAACTTACAGAAATGATTCAAGATTAGTGCAGCTAACTCTCATTTATTTATTTATTATTCATTTATAAGACTCTACATCCATATTCACCAATTAAGAAGTATTTACTGAGAAATACAGCTACACGTGGAACAACTCCTACAGAGCACATACTGAACGCTGGCAGAAGACCCCAGACCTCCCAAAAGGCAAGAAACTCCCCACATACCTGGGTAGGGCAAAGCAGAGAGATTCCCGCACAGAGGAGCGGTGCCGAGCGGCACTCACCAGCCCGAGAGGCTTGTCTGCTAGCCCGCCGGGGCGGGCGGCGCTGGAAGCTGAGGCTCGGGCTTCGGTCAGAGCGCAGGGAGAGGACTGGGGCTGGCGGCGAGAACTCAGCCTGAGGGGGGGCTAATGTGCCACAGCTAGCCGGGAGGGAGTCCGGGAAAACTCTGGAGCTGCCGAAGAGGCAAGAGACTTTTTCTTCCCTCTTGGTTTCCTGGTGCGTGAGGAGAGGGGATTAAGAGCACTGCTTAATGGGGCTCCACAGACGGGCGCGAGTCGCGGCTGAAAGCGCGGAGCCCAGAGACGGGCGTGGGACGCTGGGGCTGCTGCTGCCGCCGCCAAGAGGCCTGTGTGCGAGCGCAGGTTACTGTCCACACCGCCCTTCCGGGAGCATGTTCAGCCCGCCACTGCCGGGGTCGCGGGATCCAGGGGCGGCTTCCCTGGGAGAACGCACGGCGCGCCTCGGGCTGGTGCAACGTCACGCCGACCTCTGCCGCTGCAGGCTCGCCCCGCACTCCCTGCCCCTCCCTCCCGCCCGGCCTGAGTGAGCCAGAGTCCCCGAAGAGGCTGCTCCTTTAACCCTGTCCTGTCTGAGCGAAGAACAGACGCCCTCCGGCGACCTACACGCAGAGGCGGGGCCAAATCCAAAGCTGAGACCCAGGAGCTGTGAGAACAAAGAAGAGAAAGGGAAACCTCTCCCAGCAGCCTCAGAAGCAGCGGATTAAAGCTCCACAATCAACTTGATGTACTCTGCATCTGTGGAATACATGAATAGACAACAAATCATCCCAAATTGAGGAGCCAGGAGTCAGTGCTGTGCCTCTGAGGTGGGAGAGCCAACTTCAGGACACTGGTCCACAAGAGACCTCCCAGCTCCACATAATATCAAACGGCAAAAATCTTCCAGAGATCTCCATCTCAACACCAGCACCCAGCTTCACTCAACGACCAGCAAGCTACAGTGCTGGACACCCTATGCCAAACAACTAGCAAGACAGGAACACAACACCACCCATTAGCAGAGAGGTGGCCTAAAATCATAAAAAGTCTGCAGACACCCCAAAACACACCACCAGACGTGGACCTGCCCACCAGAAAGACAAGATCCAGCCTCATCCACCAGAACACAGGCACTAGTCCCCACCACAAGGAAGCCTACACAACCCACTAAACCAACCTTAGCCACTGGGGACAGACACCAAAAACAACGGGAACTACGAACCTGCAGCCTGCAAAAAGGAGACCCCAAACACAGTAACATAAGCAAAATGAGAAGACAGAAAAACACACAGCAGGAGAAGGAGCAAGATAAAAACCCACCAGACCTAACAAATGAAGAGGTAATAGGCAGTCTACCTGAAAAAGAATTCAGAATAATGATGGTAATGATGATCCAAGATTCTATTTCCCAGATCCAAAATCTTGGAAATAGAATAGACAAAATGCAAGAAACAGTTAACAAGGACCTAGAAGAACTAAAGATGAATCAAGCATCGATTCAAAACAAAATAAATGAAATAAAAAATACTCTAGATGGGACCAATAGCAGAATAACTGAGGCAGAAGAACGGATAAGTGAGGTGGAAGATAAAATAGTGGAAATAAGTGATGCAGAGCAAAATAAAGAAAAAAGAATGAAAAGAACAGAGGGCAGGCTCAGAGACATCTGGGACAACATTAAACGCACCAACATTCGAATTATAGGGGTTCCAGAAGAAGAAGAGAAAAAGAAAGGGACTGAGAAAATATTTGAAGAGATTATAGTTGAAAACTCCCTAATATGGGAAAGGAAATAGTTAATCAAGTCCAGGAGGCACAGAGAGTCCCATACAGAATAAATCTAAGGAGAAATACGCCAAGACACATATTAATCAAACTATCAAAAATTAAACACAAAGAAATCATATTAAAAGCAGCAAGGGAAAAACAACAAATAACACACAAGGGAATCCCCACCAGGATAACAGCTGATCTCTCAGCAGAAACTCTACAAGCCAGAAGGGAGTGGCAGGACATAATTAAAGTGATGAAGGAGAAGAACCTGCAACCAAGATTACTCTACCCAGCAAGGATCTCATTCAGATTTGATGGAGAAATTAAAACGTTTACAGACAAGCAAAAGCTGAGAGAGTTCAGCACCACCAAACCAGCTTTACAACAAATGCTAAAGGAACTTCTCTAGGCAAGAAACACAACAGAAGGAAAAGAACTACAATAACGAACCCAAAACAAATAAGAAAATGGGAATAGGAACATACATATCGATAATTACCTTAAATGTAAATGGACTAAATGCTCCCACCAAAAGACACAGATTGGCTGAATGGATACAAAAACAAGACCCATATATATGCTGTCTACAAGAGACCCACTTCAGACCTAGAGACACATACAGACTGAAAGTAAGGGGATGGAAAAAGATATTCCATGCAAATGGAAACCAAAAGAAAGCTGGAGTAGCAATTCTCATATCAGACAAAATAGACTTTAAAATAAAGACTACTAGAAGAGACAAAGAAGGACACTACATAATGATCAAGGGATCGATCCAAGAAGAAGATATAACAATTGTAAATATTTATGTACCAAACATAGGAGCACCTCAATACATAAGGCAAATACTAACAGCCATAAAAGGAGAAATCGACGGTAACACAATCATAGTAGGGGACTTTAACACCCCACTTTCACCAATGGACAGATCATCCAAAATGAAAATAAATAAGGAAACACAAGCTTTAAATGATACATTAAACAAGATGGACTTAATTGATATTTATAGGACATTCCATCCAAAAACAACAGAATACACATTTTTCTCAAGTGCTCATGGAACATTCTCCAGGATAGATCATAACTTGGGTCACAAACCAAGCCTTGGTAAATTTAAGAAAATTGAAATTTTATCAAGTATTTTTTCCGACCACAATGCTATGAGACTAGACATCAATTACAGGAAAAGATCTGTAAAAAATACAAACACATGGAGGCTAAACAATACACTACTCAATAACGAAGTGATCACTGAAGAAATCAAAGAGGAAATTAAGAAATACCTAGAAACAAATGACAATGGAGACACGACGACCCAAAACCTATGGGATGCAGCAAAAGCAGTTCTAAGAGGGAAGTTTATAGCAATACAATCCCACCTTAAGAAACAGGAAACATCTCGAGTAAACAACCTAACCTTGCACCTAAAGCTATTAGAGAAAGAAGAACAAAAACATCCCAAGTTAGCAGAAGGAAAGAAATCATAAAAATGAGATCAGAAATAAATGAAAAAGAAATGAAGGAAACGATAGCAAAGATCAATAAAACTAAAAGCTGGTTCTTTGAGAAGGTAAACAAAATTGATAAACCATTAGCCAGACTCATCAAGAAAAAAAGGGAGAAGACTCAAATCAACAGAATTAGAAATGAAAAAGGAGAAGTAACAACTGACACTGCAGAAATAGAAAAGATCATGAGAGATTATTACAAGCAACTCTATGCCAATAAAATGGACAACCTGGAAGAAATGGACAAATTCTTAGAAATGCACAACCTGCCAAGACTGAATCAGTAAGAAATAGAAAATATGAACAGACCAATCACAAGCACTGAAATTGAAACTGTGATAAAAAATCTTCCAACAAACAAAAGCCCAGGACCAAATGGCTTCACAGGCGAATTATATCAAGCATTTAGAGAAGAGCTAACACCCATCCTTCTCAAACTCTTCCAAAATATAGCAGAGGGAGGAGCACTCCCAAACTCATTCTACGAGGCCACCATCACCCTGATACCAAAACCAGACAAGGATGTCACAAAGAAAGAAAACTACAGACCAATATCACTGATGAACATAGATGCAAAAATCCTCAACAAAATACTAGCAAACAGAATCCAACAGCACATTAAAAGGATCATACACCATGATCAAGTGGGGTTTATTCCAGGAATGCAAGGATTCTTCAATATATGCAAATCAATCAACGTGATACACCATATTAACAAATTGAAGGAGAAAAACCATATGATCATCTCAATAGATGCAGGGAAAGCTTTCGACAAAATTCAACACCCATTTATGATAAAAACCCTGCAGAAAGTAGGCATAGAGGGAACTTTCCTCAACATAATAAAGGCCACAGATGACAAACCCACAGCCAGCATCGTCCTCAAAGGTGAAAAACTGAAACCATTTCCACTGAGATCAGGAACAAGACAAGGTTGCCCACTCTCACCACTCTTATTCAACCTAGTTTTGGAAGTTTTAGCCACAGCACTCAGAGAAGAAAAGGAAATAAAAGGAATCCAAATTGGAAAAGAAGAAGTAAAGCTGTCACTGTTTGCAGATGACATGATACTATACGTAGAGAATCCTAAAGATGCTACCAGAAAACTACTAGAGCTAATCAATGAATTTGGTAAAGTTGCAGGATACAAAATTAATGGCCAGAAATCTGTGGCATTCTTATATACTAATGATGAAAAATATGAAAGTGAAATCAAGAAAACACTCCCATTTACCATTGCAACACAAAGAATAAAATATCTAGGAATAAACCTACCTACGGAGACAAAAGTCCTGTATGCAGAAAATTATAAGACACTGATGAAAGAAATTAAAGATGATACAAATAGATGGAGAGATGTACCATGTTCTTGGATTGGAAGAATCAACATTGTGAAAATGACTCTACTACCCAAAGCAATCTACAGATTCAATGCAATCCCTATCAAACTACCACTGGCATTTTTCACAGAACTAGAACAAAAAATTTCACAATTTGTATGGAAACACAAAAGACCCCGAATAGCCAAAGCAATCTTGAGAACGAAAAATGGAGCTGGAGGAATCAGGCTCCCTGACTTCAGACTATACGACAAAGCTACAGTAATCAAGACAGTATGGTACTGGCACAAAAACAGAAAGATAGATCAATGGAACAGGATAGAAAGCCCAGAGATAAACCCACGGACATATGGTCACCTTATCTTTGATAAAGGAGGCAGGAATGTACAGTGGAGAAAGGACAGTCTCTTCAATAAGTTGTGCTGGGAAAACTGGACAGGGACATGTAAAAGTATGAGATTAGATCATTCCCTAACACCATACACAAAAATAAGCTCAAAATGGATTAAAGACCTAAATGTAAGGCCAGACACTATCAAACTCTTAGTGGAAAACATAGGTAGAACACTCTATGACATAAATCACAGCAAGATCCTTTTTGACCCACCTCCTAGAGAAATGGAAATAAAAACAAAAATAAACACATGGGACATAATGAAACTTAAAAGCTTTTGCACAGCAAAGGAAACCATAAACAAGACCAAAAGACAACCCTCAGAATGGGAGAAAATATTTGCAAATGAAGCAACTGACAAAGGATTAATCTCCAAAATTTATAAGCAGCTCATGCAGCTCAATAACAAAAAAAACAAACAACCCAATCCAAAAATGGGCAGAAGACCTAAAGAGACATTTCTCCACAGAAGATATATAGACTGCCAACAAACACATGAAATGATGCTCAACATCTTTACTCATTAGAGAAATGCAAATCAAAACTACAATGAGGTATCATCTCACACCAGTCAGAATGGCCATCATCAAAAAATCTACAAACAGTAAATGCTGGAGAGGGTGTGGAAAAAAGGGAACACTCTTGCACTGCTGGTGGGAATGTGAATTGGTACAGCCACTATGGAGAACGGTATGGAGGTTCCTTAAAAAACTACAAATAGAACTACCATATGACCCAGCAATCCCACTACTGGGCATATACCCTGAGAAAACCATAATTCAAAAAGAGACATGTACCAAAATGTTCATAGCAGCCCTATTTACAGTAGCCCGGAGATGGAAACAACCTAAGTGTCCATCATCGGATGAATGGGTAAAGAAGATGTGGCACATATATACAATGGAATATTACTCAGCCATAAAAAGAAATGAAATTGAGCTATTTGTAATGAGGTGGATGGACCTAGAGTCTGTCATACAGAGTGAAGTAAGTCAGAAAGAGAAAGACAAATACTGTATGTTGACACATATATATGGAATTTAAGGGAAAAAAAATGTCATGAAGAACATAGGGGCAAGACAGAAATAAAGACACAGACCTACTTGAGAATGGACTTGAGGATATGCGGAGGGGGAAGGGTAAGCTGTGACAAAGCGAAAGAGAGGCTTGGACATATATACACTACCAAACGTAAGGTAGATAGATAGTGGGAAGCAGCCGCAGAGCACAGGGAGATCAGCTGGGTGCTTTGTGACTGCCTGGAGTGGTGGGATGGGGAGGGTGGGAGGGAGGGAGATGCATGAGGGAAGGGATGTGGGAACAGATGTATATGTATGACTGATTCACTTTGTTATAAAGCAGAAACTAATAAAAAATAAAAAATAAATAAAATTTAAAAAAAAAAGAAGTATTTACTGGGAATTCCCTGGTAGTCCAGTGGTTATGACTCTGTGCTTTCACAGCCGAGGGCGTGGGTTCAACCCCTGGTCGGGGAACTAAGATCCCATCTTTGGCATGGCCAAAAGAAAAAAAAAAAAAGAAGTGTTTACTGAAAGAATTTCCAATGAAAATTTTAAAGACTATGAAGAACTAAGAAAACATGAAGTTATTACTTTGTTACATTGGTTTTGTCATTGTCTATTCTGTACACAAAAATGCACACACATATATGTACATATTACTATTATTATTTCTTATGAACCATCTGAGAATTGTTGCCATGGAAAAAGGTTGAACAAAAACGTTTCCTATTTGCATGAAAATTTGGTATTTGATGAACTCTCTAGCTCTGTTCCTCTGGTTTACCTGATAAACGTTGGAATGTCAACTGGGTTGCTAGATATTTACAGGAAAAAATGACTTCAAATTGGTAAACTGCATGAATACTCGATAGTAAACCATATTTTGGGCTTCCCAGAATGTGTTGACTCATAACTGGCATATCCTTTGGCCCTGGAAGCACTCCTTATGGAGTATGTAAGTTCCAGGGACGTAATTGGTAGACAATTACTCTTTGCTGAACTAAACTTAACGTTAAGGAAATAACCGGTAGTGTCAATGGTTACTTGTGGTCAAAGGGAATGTAGACCAAGAAGAGGAATCACTGGACACATTTAAGAGAACCATTTAATAAAGTGGTGGTGACAGAGGCCAAGAAGCAAGGGTTTAGAAGTAAATGGATAATGAGTACTTTCAGCTAACAAACCTCACTTAGGATAGCAAAACTTTCAAAAAAAGTGTAAGCTGAAAAGGATTTAGTGGATGAGTAGAAAAATATGCAAAAGAAAAAGGAAATTACTAATAAAACCAGAGGAAATAAAATGTACACTTCTTGAAAAAGTAAGGGAAAACCCTTCTTGTGGCATGAAAATGCAAAGAAATTTTGAGATGGAAAGGAAGACATGAGAGGACGTACATGAATTTCCTGATCCCCTCAGTGTAGAAAGAGGATTGTCTTCTGCATAGGACAAAGGGTCAGACTTTTGAAAGGTGGAAAATGAGTTAAATAAGTTCTGGAAATAGAATGGGCAATCCATTAGAAATTAAGACAAAATTGACTGAGGTGTATACATGAAGCATTGCTGATTTTGGTTTTACGTCAACACATTCATTGGCTTTTTTTTTTTGACCTCATAGACCTTTTATTCTGTTTTCCCTATAACAATAATGATGTTGTAACAATGACAAGGTTGGTGATTCAGAGCTTGCCAAAAATTGTCTTATTAACTAAGCAGATGAGGAAAATAATGCAACATGGAAAACACTAGGGTACTTAAGTCTCCCTTTGTCTGGCAAGTAGAGCTATGGAAATTCTGTTTCTATTTCCTGGATTCTACATATCATTAACACATTTATTTTGATGTTTTTTAGTTAGTCCTTGACTCCCAATTGCAACCTATTTATCCAGTTTACATGTTAATGAACTTTGATCATAATTAGTATCAATATCAATATATTCAACTTACATTTACTAGACTCCCTCCAGTGACCCACACTCTACTTTGAGAAATATACAGACGTGAATTCTAAACGTTACATTAGAAATATGATACACTATCCCTGTTCAAGATTTAGTGTATCTGAGGGAGAGCTAAATAGGGCAGTATTTAAAGTCTTGTGATTTGAATAGTATAGGCGGGATCTTGATGTAGCAATCTAATAAGATAAGGCTAAGGTCATCCTAGGTCAATTTCTGAAGGAAGGTACAAAAGACAAACAACTTTCCTAATAAAAATAAATTATCTCAGAAAGATTCTTATATGGCTGAATGCTACATTTGTGTCGTGTTAAGCAAAAGGTAAAAAAGTCAAGAAAACTGACTTTGTACCACACAGAAATCTATTCAAGGGGCCATTGTAGCGCAGCAACTCTAATGTATTGGAATGAAATTTAAAAATGCTTATAAAATGGAAGAGTGATCTAAGTAGAAAAGCAGGGAGGGTTAATGAGATTTGCAGAAATTACAGCAAAAACTACAGCAAAAACTAAGATCCTACAAAGGTGAAGGCTTAGTAGTGGCACATAGATAGTTGCAGAGCCTGTGATCCAAACAGAAAAGAGTTGCCTCAGAATAGGTAATTTGTTTCATCAGTCTTGGACAGAATTAGCCAATGAACTATTTTGTTCAGAAGGTTTAACAATACTGAGAATGAACATAACTGGAGTATTTATGGAAGTTTTTTTTTTTTTTAACAACCACCTACTCATAATTCTGATCAATAACATTTTTTGAAAGTGTAACCAGTAAAATTGAGTGTAAGCAGTAAAATTAAGAATTTTTATTCCTACTCCCTTACTCAATATGCTATTTTTGTCTGCTTTAAGTTTGGAGCAGGAGGCAGTGGAAAATTATGGGAGTAGAAAATGTATTTATAAACTGATGCTATCATAAGTTGATTTCTGTGCTTCTTGGGCTTGGCTAGTGTTTAAAGCTAAACCCTTTTCTTCATGTCTGCTTCTCTCTCTTCTTTGAAGAAACCCCATCCGTGGTCATTATTTACCTGAAGTTTTTTTTTTTTAATTTATTTTTATTTTTTTAAATTTTTATGTGGAATGATACAATTTTTCCACCTGGTCATCTGCCTAATTGCTTCCTCTGGCATCCAACTTCTTTTTACTGAGTGCTCCTTGACCTCAAAGCCAGCCTTCTTGGTCAGAATCCAAAAGAAATTCCTGCTAGCTGTTTTGAGTACTTCACATGGGATCCACACAAAAAAACATGTATCCTTTCTTCCCTTCTCCCCTGCTCCCACTGCCCCTAAAAAATTTTTGGAAGCATTGGCAGTCCCCAATTAAACCACCTCTTTTCAGCCTCTTAGAGCTTTGACTACTCACAGTTCCCAATCCTTTAGATTTCACAAGCATAAATCAGAAACTCAAAGATATCAATCAGTTACTCTGCGTGTTGCATTACAGCACTTTTCCCAGGCTTGAGCTGATAGTAAAAGCACAGCTTATGATTTTTTTCATAAAGGAAGGGAAGGATATTCAGAGAATACTGAAGCTTTCGCTAAAAATCTTCTAAATTACTTATAGACTATATATAAATTTGATCATAATATTCGATTAGATAATGTTATAAAATCAAAATAAAAAGTTAAAAATGAAGGAACTGGAAATAATTGGCTACAAGAAAATAAAAAAAAAATTCAAGTTTAAATATTAAGTACTTAATTAAATTCCAATTTCATGTTAAATTTAGTATTCATTACATTTTTCCATACATCTGAAAAAAAAGTTTTTGGCATTTGGAAGTACTTGCATATATTTTCTTGGGCTTCAGCCAAAACTATTTTAATTTAAATATGAGGTAAAAAGAGTGCAACTGTTTGGAGTATTTGAAAAATATTTATTTTTCTACAATTTTTATAACATTTAAATACTTGAGTGCTAAAGTAACTGATTTTGCTGAATAATGATTAAAGAAATGGACATAGAAAATAAATATTGTTTAACTGCTTGTTTGTTATTTTTTGCGAAATAGCACATATATTTAAAAATTTTTAGAGAACATTGTCAAACACTTAGTCTTGAACAGTATGTCTGAGTTTAATTCCTTTTAAATATTCTTTCAATCATTTTGTTCACTCTACTTCTGATGGGATAATTTCTATAAATCTTTTGAAGATTACTTTTCCTCTTGCTTTTTTAGCCCACACAGTGTATTTTTAAAAATTTTAGATATTCTAATTCTCTGTTCTAAAATATCCATTTGGTTGTTTTTATATTTTCCAATTATCTGCTAAGATTTTCAATCCTTATATTCATTTTTGTCATATTTCCCTTTCATTTTTGAAATAAGCTTTATAATATAGGCTTTAAAATCCTTGTCTGCTAAGTTTAACATCTGTGTTATCTTAGGATTGGTCTCTGCTGGATGCCTTTCCTTTTAAAAATAGGTCACACTTTCCTGACTTTTCTCACCTTGAAAAAAAATATTTATTGCATCTCGGATATTGTAAATGTCATGTTATGGAGATTCTGGATTCTATAATATTCCTTTGAAGCCTGTTGATGTGTTTTTTTGTTTGTTTGTTTGTTTTAGAAAGCAATTAGCATGGTTGGATTCAAACTGCAAACCTTGTCTTTTGGGCAACAGCTCAAATTGTGGTCAGTTGTTTTATCCTTATCTAAGCTTTGAGTTGTCCAGATATGTTTATTCTATTTGTCATCCAGAGACTTGAACAGAGTTAATAAAGAGAACTTGAGATTCCCTTTCTCTTGTTCTCTCTCTCTCTTCTTTAATTCTTCATTTTTTAAATCAGAGTTTTAGCCACTATGGGCAGTACCTATTGTAACTTCCCCTCAAGATGGATTACTCACCTCATGTTATTTTATTCTTCCAGAGCTTGGGTTTCCAATAGAATATACCTCATTCTGTCTACTTTCCGGGGACTTCAAGTAATAAGATTTTTTTTTTTTTAAATCAGAGATTACTGTTACAATCTGAAGTTCGATAAGGTAGAAGCTTATTTGGCCATAACAGAAGTCGAGTTCACAGTTCATTTTTACAAAATCTAATTATCTTAGAGGATTTACTATCCTTACGCCTACACAATTATGATTATGAAGGTAACTTTCTGACAATAAAAAGAAGTATAGTCTGCTTAATTTAGAAAGGTTTACTTCTTGATATAGTCTAGCTACTATGAGATAGCTACTATGGCTTCTAAAGCTTTGTTCACAAAATAATAAATTTTTAATGGTGCAGATCCTTTACCAATTATATTACTTACAACACTGCCAAATTATTCTTCTCCTCAATGCTCTGAAAATCCATATTTCACAATAAACTGTGTGGCCCTATAGTAAGAGAAGAAAAGAAGTAAATTTAGGTGTTGTCATCATATGTTACTCTTTCTCATTTGGTCTTTAATATCCTTTGATAAGTAGCCCCAACCGATGATACTCATCATTGGTATATTGTTCAATTTACTGCACAAGGACTTTTAGAAGCCATGTGTCAAAACTAATGATATCCTGGTTATGGGAGTTTAGTAAGCGAATAAGTAGAATCTGACACATTTCTATCTTAAGTCTTTCCAGAGCTTAGAGATATCCACAAGATACTGCACAATCAAGGGGAATGCAAATGTCTAAGAGGAGAATTTTAGGCTTATTAAACATCACTAAACACCCTATGGATAAGGCAAAGGTTATCCGCCAAAATAATGTAAAGGAAGAGGAATATAGGTCCAAACCATAAAGCAAATTTTAGTCATCAACTTTAAGATTTTCGGGGCAGGGGCTAGTGAAACCTAATTGACTTCATGTTTTTAAGCAATCCAAGACTTAGCAAATAATAAACACTATCAATACAATACGATAAAATATAATACTATTGTCAACAAGGGGTAAAAATGTAATGTATTAACAACATAACTAGACAAAGTTCTGGGTAAAAACATGTCTAAAAAAGAAGAACTGTGTAGACAAGTATCTATTCGTGATTTTATTAGGTGGATCCATATGAAATTTACATTTTTGGGGGTGGTCAAAAATAGTTGAGTACCAACAATTTTGGAGGGCTTAATCTAATAATTACAATTTAACACTGAATTTCATGTGACAAAATTATGTATGAGAAGTCTTCTTTCTAGTCTATCTTTATAAGTCTGCAAAATTCATTTCTTACAGAAGCTCTTCACATCACCATTTGGTAAAAGCAGGGATACTCTACAGCCTTAAGTCATAAAGAAAGATTTTCTTCTTCTTTTATTTATTTATATAAAATACGACCTGGATCAACATCTATGATGTCTGTTTATCCCATTGTTATGACTTTCTTCTTATATGGTTAAAATGTGACTAATTACATAGGGAGTTGAAAATTATAATTAATATAAAGCTTAAAGTATTTGTGATATAAGGCCAAGTCTCCCTCCCTTTTTTCCAAATAACAATATCCCTTATATAAAATCTCACTTATTATGTTTAACTCAATGTCTCTGCTTATAATTTCACAATGAACAATAAAAAGTGTCTAAGAAAGCTTATGAAACATACTGTACCACTCCCAAGGAAGCAAGGTATTCCATTAAATTTGAGAGGCAGCATGACACACATTGCAGATTATATTCAGACTAGACATATCTATTAAAATGAATCAAGATCCATTATCTTTTTAAACTGTTTAATGCCAAACAACTTGATGTAATCTGACATTGGCAACAGCAAGCTTTATCTCCATTCTGTCCAGAAATCTCCCTAGTACTTTCATTTCCCAAATAATTGCTCCCTTCACAATTCAAATAAATAGGAATATAACAATTTCTATTACTGAGTATTCAGAAAAGAGATGGGCATGAAAGAAATTCTTCTTGGGTTTTAAAACTAATAGCTCCACCATAAAATAAATCCCATGTCAGAAATAATAATATGGAGAGTAGGAATACACATATGGGGTCGTAGTTTTATAAATTCATTTAGTATTTTTACTGAACATTAACAATAGTCATTTAATAAGAAGAGGTGACAGCAATTAAAAAACTAAATAAAAGAACAACTTTAATGCCATTGTGCCTTGATTTTCTACCAAGGCACATGAGAGTGGTATCTTTTTAAGTGCTGTTTACTTATGAAAACTTCATGCTCTTTGAAATCTGTATTTCTGTGGGATAGTATTATTCTTTAACCCAAACATGCTGTATATAATCAGATTCATTATACCTAAGTGTTCACTTCATTTGAAGCACACACATGCATTACAGTAATAGATCAGTGTATAATGATGAAGAGGAAAATTCTGCTGACATGAATGTTTTGTAGGGTAAAACAAGTGAGTCCGTCAGGACTATATTCTAAATTTGATCTTGTAACTAAAAATGCATCTGAAAACCTCATTTCAGAATGTCACAGAGAATTTTTTATAGTTATTAGTTCTACTAAAACTTGTTCTCCCATAAAAATAAATTCAACTAAAATATAAGCTCAACTTTGAAATAAAATTAATACACTCTTTTGGGAAAGTCTAGCTTATAGACCTGGAAGAATACAAAGCATCCTTATTCAAATCTGCTTCCTGAAAGTAAACCTCCTAATCTATTTTATGCCTATTTGCACAGGTCTCCGGAGTTGAGTTGTCACTACAGGGTAATTATGGTTTGAAAAATCACAATGACAAATTGGTGTCTCAGAGCATGTAGAAAACAAGAGGCTTTTGTGATAATAAGGTCTTTTCTAACTCCGTATAAGTAGTTGTATACTTTTTAGTAAAGTTAGGAACTGTATTAGTCTGTCAAATAATTTCATAATGGGATTTATATAAATCCTTTCCTTTGCTATACAAATTAGGAATTTAGGACAAAATAGAGTTTAAGAAGTAATCTTTAGTAAATTGTGAAGGGGTAGTGTGCAATAGATCATTTTATAATTCAAAATAAAAATACAACCAAACAATCCTAGGTATGTATCACTGAGTACACTTCTCCTCATTACTCATTGTGTCAGGATAACTGTGCAGCACAGGATTAAGCTTGACCAAAGAGGTTCTTAGCCTTTGCCCTTGGCCTCTAGGAGGTAATTTCCTGCCTGATAAGAGTGTCTTTGTTTACCTGGTGACCTCTGGCTGCCCAGTAATCTATGCTAACAATGTTGTTTATGGTGGGGGACCTTGGACTACTCAGTATAGGCTCAGTCTCTGCGAGGGTTGGAGACTAAGGTCAGCCATGTGGGTGATCAACTGTGTCTATATGACTGAGCTCCAATAAAAATTTTGTACGCTGATGTTCAGATGAGTCCTCCTGGTTGGCAATACTCCATGCATGTTGTCCATATCATTGCTGGAAGGAACAGGTGCTGTTTGCACTTCTCCACTGGGAGAGGACAACTGAAAGCTCTGGGCCTTGATGTCCCCTGGATGCTGCCCTCTGGACTCTTTCCTCTGCTGATTTTAGTCCATATGCTTTCTCTGTAATAAGCCCTAACAATGAGTTAAACACCTTTTCTGAGTTTTGTGAGTCTTTCTAACAAATTACTGAACCAACAGCGTTCTTGGGGGCCTTAAAACTTGCAATTGGTGTCAGATTTGAGAGTGGTCTTGAAATTCCCAAACTTTGTACCATCAGAGATCACTTTACCTCTTAATCTCATGAAATCATGAATTCAATCCATTTGCTGGGAAAAATTATTTCCTTACCTCTTTTTTAGGGGGTTTGGGAGGAAGGAAAGCAGCTGCTTAATCTCTATTAATCTCAATTTTCTCATCTGCATAATGAGAATAAAAATTATCAATCACATAAAATATGTGTAACACGTTTTTATAAATATGTAAGTGTCCTATCAAATAAGTCTGAATATATACCATGATAATTTATTGAACTTTATAGTCAATTCACTTTGATTTGTATAAAAAAGAAAATTATTTTTTTGTCTAATATTATTCATTGTATTCAGTTTACCCAAAGAATTTTCTGTCATTGAAGTTGAAAATCAATGTGTGTGTCTCTGTGTGTGTACTAAATAATGTAGAAATATAACTAAAACACTTTGGTTGTTATGACTATCCTGTTTCCGAGACTTTGTGGTGAGTATATGTACCTACATAACAGCATTCTGTTGAGTTTTCTTTTGAAAGGTTTTAAAACTATGTAAAGAAAAAAATATATCTAACTGTGTGCAGTTCTGAGACCTGCCAGGATTGTGCTGGGAGTTATTTACAGAAGATCTATTTCTTCTGTTAGGAATACATAACACAAGTTTTCCTTATTGTTCTGAACATCTCACCCACTAAACCGTTCATTTTCTCTGAGGACAGAAGTAAATAGCACAATTTGTTCTCAAAGATGACTAGCTGTTTCTGAAATGTGAGGAAGCTCATGGTAAATGGGCAGAATGTTAGAAATAAATAAGAGAAATGAGGCAGCAGAAATAATTTTTTTATGATGTCTTCTCTCATTCATTTATATGGAAGCGGTCTTTATCTTCCCATACTTTCCACTATTAAGAGTGGAATAGAGGAAATCCACTTAGGTTTGAAACCGTATACAAGCCCCCGTGTCCCTGTCTTTTGAAGTAAAAGGCTTTTGCTTTAGTCTCCCAGGCCTTCTCTGAGTCTCAAAGGTTGGCTTAAGAGTTATCAGTTAAAAGAATGTGAACATGTAGTAACATAATATAGCAGTTGGGCCAGGAGAATTGGTAATAATTTAAACAATAGATCAGCCATATAGCAGAGTCACAGAATCTTTAGTTCCTCCCTGAATGACATAGATAAGAGTGTAAGTTGTTTTTACAGAAACTAGTCTCTCAGCAGATGGAAACTGATGACCACGAGGACTTAGACCACAGACTGATTGGAAACAGAAGTTTGATGATATTGACTACTGAAATACCACCCGGTTACCTCACGACCAACCAATCAGAAGAATGTCCAAGAGCTGAAGAGGCACCATGCTTTCCCCTTCCCTAGCATAAAAGAAGCTTGAATTCTACCATGAATTAAGATTGTTCTTCAGGACATTATTCTGCTATCTTCTCCATTTGCTGGCTTTTTTAATAAAGTTACTTTTTCTTGCCCCAACACCTTGTCTCTTGACTCATTGGCCTGTTGTGTGGCAAGTGGTATGAGTTGGACAAGGTTACAAGATTTGTTTGTGACAGTTCATCCTATCAGAAATAATAAGAAAAACAAAAAAGAAATCTTTACAAAATTAAATGTACAGCAGAGGAGAAAAAGAGAGCCCATGGGGCTTTTGTAATGAGTTACTATGTATTTCTAAAGCATTTAATAAAACCTTGCTATTAGTTAGTGCTAAGAATCTTTATTGAGAACATGCATTGACTTTGACCAAGTAATCAAGGGAAAATGTCTCTCACAATGAAAACTGCATTGAAATTACAAAGCATGAATATAAGTAATTTTGAAAACAACTTAAAATGAAGAAAACATTTCAAATGGAGTTTGTTTGGAGACACTGTACTGGTATCTATATGGCAAGTCTATACTTTAGATTATTAAGGATAAGTAATGGCCTCTACAGTATTGCTACTCTATATCCTGTAATCCGAACCCATCCTTTATTGCAAGGAACAGTATTGACTGATCAAGTACAATTTCACAGATTTGACCACATTTTCTAGAGTATAACCTGAACAAGGCTGGGTTGGGCAAAAGTCTAGTTTAAGTTATTTTCTTTTAGTCCTTCAATTTGGCTATCATGATATGGATTTGTCTCTTTATGTGAGAGTGAAACTATGTAAGATTTGGATTTAGGCTTCACATAGAAGTGGGCAATGGAGACTGTTTGCCTGAGTATCAGTTAACTAAGGTGAAGTTATGGCTTAAAATGAATGAAAAATCTGCAATGGCTTTTATTATTTACATTCACCCCAGGACCTGGGCTAAAATGGCTACTATCTCTTAAACATGGCCAATCTTGGAAAAAAGAAAGGAGGCAGTGGCAAGTTGGCCTTTATCATTTCTGCACTGATGTAATATAGGTCATTCCTGTTTACCTTTTCGTAAACAAAACAAGTTACATTGTCTATCCTGATATTAAAAGGTGGAGATATATAATCCTTCTTTAGAATGGTGAAGAAAACTATTTTGAACAATCATATAATCAGGATATCAGCAAGATGATGAAATAGGAGGTCCCATGCTCATGTGTCCCCACAGCAACAATAATTTACCAACTATCTACAGATTTAAGTGTCTTTGTGGGAGCTTTGGGATCCAGATAGGAGGTTATGAAACCCTGATGGAGCTCAGGACAGAAAAGGGCTGCTTTGAGAAGTCAGGCCTGTGCCCAGGTGGCAAGCTCACCAACACAGTTCCAGCTACAGATCCCCAAACAGCCTTGTTCCCTTATAGATTTAGCTACAGTCCCATTTGGTCTTGGTCCTGCCACCAGCACCATCCAACAAAGGGACTGTGGAGGTGTCACAGTCATCAGTGCCTCGAGTAACATGTCTGCTGACTTCAGGCTCAGCTGTGGATCCTGAAACAGCCTGTGACCAGACATGGAAGAGCCATATCTTTAATCTCTTTTTCCTTGAACGTTTTTGGAGAATTGTAGGGACCTATTGGGCACAAGCTTAATTGAGTCAAACAGTTTTTTCGTGAATTAAATTTGCCTTTATTGCTCAAAGATCTTGAGCAACATCATTATTTGTTACTGGATGGAGAGAAGAATCAGTTTCATAATCCAACTTTCCACATTTCTGTAATTTCTAGAATCCCTCTAATTTCCTTTTATCCTTTCTTGCAGTTATTTTCTGAGCTCACTTTTCTTAGTACCTTATCAAATGCTGCCCATTGCAAGTTAGAAACAGTCCTTACATCTTATGTCCCAACCTTTTTGAATACACTTAAAAGCTTGTTCAAGAATATTGCCTGCCTTCCATGTTATTGCAAGTGATATTTTTACAAATTGTTTTAGCAAAAAACAATATAAATCACTACCCTTCGAGTCTCCAATGACAGTTCCTTCATCATTCAATATGAAGTTCTGAAACCAAAGGCATTTTTATGTTTATTTTGAGCCAATTTCTGTACTAATTAGCCTGCATATATAATCTACTCATAGCTTTTTAAATACATAGGCTTCTCCCGACTAGGTAAAAACAGTTCTCTACATACTCTTGTATAAATCTATAATTCTATAGATGGCTTGAATTATTCTTTTTCTTAGTTACATTTTCCCTCAGAGCTCATGAAAGTTGGGTGGCCAGTGACATTACATAATATCATCTTAATCCCAAACCAACATTCCCAAGGAGACTAATATGCCAATGGGTTCTGTGTCAGTGAGTCTTGAGGGAAGATTTAAATCTGTGGATACAATAGAGAAAGACAAATGAAGTTTAAGCAAATGTCATGCATCTTGATCTTGAAAACTTAAAATAAATGCTAGAAATATTTAAATTTCATTTTTAAAGTTTTCATTTGGACTGGATGATTTTAAAACCAAATGTGACGGATTTTTAGTTTCAAAATATCTTAATTTGTTTCTTAGCTACTTATCAAAATGAGACCATGTCAACCATCTGCTTTGTAAAATAACTTCATATTAAATGAGTTAACTGCTTTGTATTAACTATGCGAACTATAAACGTATGTGTTTAGAAGCAAACAATGTCCCACATTTTCCTCTTTCGATACCAGTAAAGAATGTATACCTCACCTATTTTCATCATGTCCACTAACAAAAAAAATACCAATATTAATTAAAACAATTTTCACAATTATCCCAGAGTTAGGTATCACTATTGCAATTCCAGTCTGACAGATAAATAAACTGAAGTTCAGAATGTTTCACTCTCTTGCACACACTTAATGGTAAGAGAACTTTGGATTTTGACTGCAGACCCTTTGGCTCCAGAGCTGTGCTCTCAACCAATCCATTACATTGTACTGCCTCTTAAATACATTAATGAATACATATTATTTTTGTTAAAATCATGATAAAATTAGATGAACAATAATGCAAGCAAATATTACACATACTCCATAGATATTAAATTTCATATCAGCTAAACAGCCCAACATCTAACAGTACTGTTTAGTTCTTGTTTGTACCCAATAACTGTACATTACATGAATGGATGAATCAGTGATTACAATCCAGGCAGCAAATCCATTAAACATTTTCAGCGTTTTTATTTACTGCATAATAAACCTTCTAATATTTTGAGAAAAAAAAAAAACTTTGTTAGTGTAAAGCTTACTTGCATTAATGAGACATTAAAAAAATTAAAAAAAAAACAGAATTTGTTCTGAATGAGAGAAATAACTGAAAAGTATTATTGCTTAAAAAATTAATTTAAAGGTGTTTTGGAATTTCCATAGCTAATAGCCTTGAAATAGCTATAAATTATTTTTGGGTCTCTTGAGAATGTAATGCCTTAACTAAAATTATTGTTTTATTTTATTTTTCTAAGTCTTATACAGTTTTCTGACTGAGAGCGACTTTTCTTTAGATTGAGAGGTGTCATTGGATGGCAACATAGAATGATAGATTGATATAATGAGGAACTAAAAGACTCCAAGAGACTCTGCTTTACCTTGAATCACCACATTACTCAGAAATTAATGCAATTCCATAAATGAATAATGATTTAAATGTACTTCTAATAATTGTAAATGCACAAGCATCTTCCTCTGCCACATAATCAGAAAAATTGATGTGACTTTGGGTAGACTCATTCTTTTTTTTTTTTTTTTGCTGTACGCTGGCCTCTCACTGTTGTGGCCTCTCCCACTGCGGAGCACAGGCTCTGGATGCGCAAGCCCAATGGCCATGGCTCATGCACCCAGCCGCTCCGTGGCATGTGGGATCCTCCTGGACCAGGGCACGAACCCATGTCCCCTGCCTCGGCAGGTGGACTCTCAACCACCGCGCAACCAGGGAAGCCCAACTCATGATTTTCTTTAAAAGTTATTCAACATAGATACTGACAAAGAAACAAAGAAAGCTTTTTCTAATATGTAACACATCATGTAAACTAAATGACAATACTCAAAATTTCCAGACTTGATGTCCTGAGATTGATAAAAATCACATTTTTAATATTAGGGTCTGTAAAGATATTTGTCTCTGGAAAAATCTTTGTTAATTATGGTGAAACTGATCTTGTTAAACAAAATATACAATTCATGGGAATGAAGGATTTTAACAAGTACAAAATTAGTCTTTCCATTGCTCAATAAAAGACAAAAAGGCAAATAGAAAGTCATACCTTAATTACATGCAATTTTAGAGAAAAATGTGGTGCAGGTGCTATGATTTTGGCACTTATTTATTATCAAACGTTTGTGCAATACTTAATTTCTTTGCCAGTCCACACAAAGTATTGATGATACAGAAGTAAAAAAACAAACAAACAAACAAAAAAAAAACAAGAAATGTTCTATCATCGAGGACTTTCCTATCTATCAGAAAGTCTGAGAAATTTAAAAACATGGTACATGGTAAAGGTATATGTAAGTTACCATAAGAGCAAAAGAGGAGTTATGACTAGCCCTGGTTTTGGAGAAAAAGGGGTTATTGAACTCCGGTAACTTTGTGTGTGTATATAAGGGTGTGTTAATCTGTCTAATCTTCTGGTTTATTAGGATATTTCCATCTTCATGCCTTATGGTTCTTATGAGACTGTCAATTACTGTACACCTCCTATGAATGAGCCTGTGACCCAAGAGTGTCAAGAAGTATTTTCAGCTCCAAGGACATTGTGTTTGGGTCTGGGATTGTCAGGCCTATCCAAGTCTTCTCTGGTATTGGGACTGAGACATGGATACTGGGAAAGAACTGACCTTACTGAACTGGAATGATATGAATGTGGGTTTGCCATTGATCATATTGCCCACACTTGGTAGAAGAATAAAACCAGAGACCAGGAAAGCCAAGAGGTCCAGAAGATGTCTTCTGATGGCATTATTAAGCCCTTGAATTAATTCATGAATGAAACTAAGCAGAAGAAAGCTGTAACAACAGAAACAACACCACCAAACTAGACAAATTTCTTAAAATTTGAGCCTCTGATTCTAACCCCCATTTGTTTCTTAAAACTAGTTCATGTTTCTACTGGTAATTGAAAATGCCCTGTTACTGTTAAAGATAGGGGTAAAAAAATGGAACCTTCTTAGAGGTGGAGATATTTAAGATAAAAGTTGAAAGATGATTATGAATGAACTATTTGATGGTTCAGTGGGCCTGGGTATGCTCTATAACAGAAC
This sequence comes from Hyperoodon ampullatus, assembly GCF_949752795.1. Classification (NCBI taxonomy): domain Eukaryota; kingdom Metazoa; phylum Chordata; class Mammalia; order Artiodactyla; family Ziphiidae; genus Hyperoodon; species Hyperoodon ampullatus. Next base: position 64,136,776 of record NC_136918.1, read on the forward strand.
ACAAATGAACAGACTGTATAAATTATTAAACAGAGACCAGTAAAACATATTCAAGAAATTATGCCTGCTGAGACATTCTAGAAAAGAGTGATAGGCAGGTTCTAGTTCTTGAGAGAATTTTGATAATACGTTGAGAATTTGGATTTTATGATAAAATTATTGGAAAGCTCTTAAAGGATTTAAGCAGGGACAAAAAATATGAAACTTAGAATTTTACAATCATCTCATTGGACAAAGAGGGACAAATATTGTAGGCAGGGAGCTTCTCAGGGTTCTGTTGCAATTAACATGAGAAATAACAAGGCTTAAATTAGAGCACTTGCCAAGACATTTTTAATAGGTAGAGTCTACAGTATTTGGTGCCAGCACCATATGTAGAGTGAGGAGAAGAGCTTAGTTTAACATGATTACGTTTTTTGACTTGGGTAATACAGTGGCTGATGGTGTCATTCATTGACATAAGCATACCAAAAGACAGGAAATATAGAGAATGAATAAATTGTATTTTCCAAGTGATATACCTATCAGCGTAGCTGAAACTTTTTCAATGGTTATTTTAGCCACCTACCATAGCATTCCCTATGAGGTCTTCATCTAAATATATTTGGCATTTCTCAAATATTTACTCATCAGCTACCATATGTTTTCAGCCACTTTTCCCAACAGATCTCCCCCTTTGGTCTCTTCCATTGAAATTCCCTAAGTGTCAAGTGTGGTGTCCATTTTGGTACAACAGTATCCCACCAGATACAGAATTTGTGGTTTCCTGGTATACGTAACTTTTTCTCCAGCCATCCCTTTTGCTTCTTCTGGACTGTGCTGGATCTTTCAGCAATTGCCAAACCTCACTGAACACTGCTGCTACTGCCAATGTTCTGGAGTTCTTTGGTATATATTGAAGCAGTATTTTTGTACAAAAGCCATGTTTTATTTGGTGCAGAAGTTAAAAGCCAGAGTTTTCTCCCTTGAGAGCTATTTTTATCCACTTAAGCCTCAAAGGAGTACTGCTTACAGCACTGATGAGTACAGAGATTTAGTGAAAATAACTTTTTTCATTTTACTTATCTAACTCTGCTCACCTCAAATCTGGACCTGGACTGTGACACGATTTTGAGTAACAGTCACTAAGTTGCCCCCCTTGTAATATCAGGGAATGTTTAATTAATCACCTTGTCTACTTGGATTTCTCTGCCTTGAAGACTAATTCTCATATAGGACCCTCTCAAATGGACTTACCTTGCCAGTTTGCCAGAGATGCTCTCAACTCTCCAATTTTATTATTAAATCCTTAGATTCCTGAGGGTATGACTAATTTGTACATGTTTACATGTTCCATGGTATACAAAGTACTCTTCCCCAATGGGCTGAATGAATTCCTGACAAATGAGTTAAAACACTCTTAACACTATTATTAGACAATTTAATTCTTAGGTCATTAAAAATAGGACTGTGGCTATTGTAGGTTCACATGCTCTATAGACTCATAAATAGTACTTTTCCTAGAGGACTTCTGAAAAAATTCCTGAGAAAGGAGTTTTGTTCTGTTTTGTTGTAACAACCATGTTGTCTTAAAATATTTTAGAAAGGGATCTGAATAGATTTCTTCTTTAAAGGATTTTACCTCTATGTTTAATCATCGTATTCAACTACACAGTAAGAGGATTTTATTTTGAAAATTTCTGAAGATGATGGGAATAACCCAGCCCTAAGTAGTGTGTTCAAGCTGATTCAATATTAAGTAACAGACTAGGTTCAAAGTACCCTCCAAAGCACTGGAGGTGCAGCAAGTGAGCAAGAATGGAAAAGCCTGTCTTCAGGAAGCTTATATCCTAGTGCAGTTCATGTGGCACCCTTGTTCTCCAAACACACCAAACTTAGGGTTCAAGGAAAGTTACTTTGTGCTTAAATGATATAAAAGTAATTTAAGTTTCAATTTGTGAAATGACCAATTCCTTCCTCTGCACTTTCAGCATACCAATGTAGTGTTTATTTACAAAGATAGGCTCAATAGGTGTAAATAAGAATGTCTTACTTGTATCTCTGCTATCTAGTTATGCACTTCCCAGGGTAAACTCAGTTGTAGGTTCAATAGCTCTATTGTCACACATAGGTGTAAAATTAGGTCCACTCTAATATTTTTTTTAAAATCTCATCTAATTCAAAGGTTTTCTCCTCCTACTGTTGAGGACTGTTTCCCTTCTTTTACACCCTCCCTCCAATCACAGGCTGGGTTGGACGGCTTTAGAGTTGAACAGCTCATGGGGGAAAGACACAGGAGAAAAACCCTATTTAACTGGAACATTTGTCATCTGTGTTTGATGCCCTGTAGATGGTGTATTATAAAGTTCTAAATGCTTATTCTTTATTTCCTGAGGTGCTTTTGAGAGTTTTATTTTATACCTCCTATAGTCTGGGAATCTTTCAACTATAGCTTCCTTGAAGTGATTGATCTCTTTTTCTGTCACAAACAAAATATGAATTAGACATCGTTATAGTTCTGCCTCTCACACTTCAATGGCTTCCCCTTACTCTTAGAGTAAAATGAAAATTCCTCACCACTGCCTCTAACGTCAGTGTCATCTGCCTCAGCGTCCTCCAGCTCAATGGCCACCCCCTTGCTCACCTGTATGGACACACAACGCCCGTTTCTACCCTAAATCTGTCCTATGCTGTGGTTCCTTCTGCCTGCTGTAATGTCTCTCCGACTCTCTGTATCTCTTCCATCATTCAATTCTCAGTTTAAATATTAGCAAGTTATATAAACCTTTTATGAAAACATAATCTTGAATTGGCCTAACCCCATTTCAGGACATTAATTTGCAAATACATATTCATAATTAATTAATTAATTAATTAATTAATTAATTAATTATCTATGTCATTTCACCACACTCTAAGCTTCAACATGTCATGAGATTTGTGTTCATTTGTTATTAGCACTTGTTAATAGGAATGCATCATTGATATTCAGAAGGAATATTTAGTTGTGAGTAGTGGAAACTATTTTAGTATATAAGTAAAAACATAGAAAGATGAAATATTTACCTATAGTTAACATTTCATATGTTACCTAGTAATGCATGTGTTCTCTGGAAATGAAGTTAAAATATAGTTGTAATTTTATGTGCCACAATTACTCTTAACCATGTTCAGCATATACAAAATAAGAGTCTATCATGTTATTTTCTAGTTTCTCATGATTCTAAAGTACCATCAAATATATGCCTTATAATTGCAAAATTTTAGTTAACTTTAGTTAAGCTTAAATTAAGTTTAGTTCTTAACATTTTAATGTAGAGTATGTTTCTGCTTATTACAACTTTGTAAATTGGTGTTCCAAAGTTAATACATACAAGCCATGGAAAGTAAAGTAGACAACTTTTCTATTAACGTGTTATATCTCTTTAAACATCTGTTTACTTCGCAAACACGAAAAATCTTTTCCAAAATACCTGTCATTAGAAATTTTTAAAGAAAAGTATTATACAATTGGAATGAAAGCTCATCAATGTAGAAAAAATTGACAGAGATATTTTAAATAGGACAAAATAAAATGAAAACAAATAGAAATGTCCTGATCCTAGAATGTAATGAAGACCAATTTTCACTATCAATTCATTAATTACTATTTAATTAATGTATTGATATATTTTACTGATGTGTTATTAATTTAGCTCATTTATTGGGATGATTTATTAATCAATTCATAACTGCACTACTCCTTACTTTATAACAAGAGCCACTTGATTTCATTCCTACCTCTATCAAGTATCTTCCCACATAATTAAAACATATTTGTATAAATGAAAAGTATTTGCTGCCCTCTCAGGAGAAAGAGAAAATAACAAGAGGAAGAGCTATTTCTCTCTTTATAAGGAGAGACTTGATGAAATGGACTTTATAGGTATCTTAGAAGAAATGTAGGGTTAAGACAAACAAGGTGGAGATGAGTTGGCAGAAACAAACATGTTCATTAGTTAGAATTTAAAGAAAATTTTTCAAAAATTCTAAAGAGAAAAGATCCTGATGTTTTAAAAAGAACAATTGGAAAGAAGTCTTGGAATGACTTAAACAGGTCTTGAATAATCACAACCGGTCAAGATGAAGAAGATTTAAAAAACCTGAGAGTCAAATGTGGCAAACAGGGTACTCTTTGATGAATTAGATTTTGAAAAGAAAACTCCAGAATGAGGCATATTGCCAATGCTCAAGCTAATATAAAATGATAAATTTGTATAAGGATAGTGTCTGGAAGACTAATGTTCAGAATTAACTGAGGCTTGCAAAAATATACAAGAAGATAAATTACTTAGACTTCGCTTATATTTCTGAATATCCAAATGAAGATATGCATATCAGGTAAAGATAAGCTCTTCCTATATTCATTAAATAATTTTTACTGCTAAATAGCTGTGGTGGTTAATTTTATGTATCAACTTGACAGGCTATGCGGTGTCCAGATTAAACATTATTTCTGAGTTTATTTGTGAGGGTGTTTCCAGAAAGATCAGCATTTGAATCGGTGGACTCACTAAAATAGATTGCCTTCCTCATTGCACATGGGCCTCATCCAATCCTTTGAAGGCCTAAATAAAACAAAAGATGGAGGAAGGAGGAATTTGCTCCTTTCTCCCCTGCCTCACTGCTTGAGTGGAGACATCTCATATCACCTTCTCTGGCCCTCAGACTGGGATTTACAGCAGCCACTCCTCTGTTTCTCAGGTGTTCAGACTGACACTGAATTACATCATCGACCTCCGGCTGGCAAATGGCAGGTCATGGGACTTCCTCAGGCTCCACACCATATGCGCCTATTCCTCATTCTAAATTAAGACATTAAAAGTGTACAATGTGATGTTTTGATGTACATATATATTGTGGAAGGATTCCTCCTTCGGGTTAATTAACATATTCATCAGATCATTTATTTATTTATTTATTTATTTAAGTGAGAATATTTAAGTTCTACTCTCTTAGCAAATTTCACTTATATTTCAATTATTCTGTTATCAACTACAATCATCATCTTATACATTATAGCTTCAGACATTATTCATCTTATAGCTGAAAGTCTGTAGCCTTTTACCAACCTCTCCCTATTTCTTCCACTCACCAGCCTCTGGCAATCACTTTTCTACTCTCTGTTTCTATGAATTCAAGTTTTTGATGTGTGTTTTTAGATTCCACATATAAGTGATCACAAGCAGTAATTGTTTATCTCCAGCACAATAACCTCCAGCTTCATCCATGTTTATGCAGATAAAAGGGTATCCTTCTTTTTTAAGCTGAATAACACTCCATTGTGTGTGTGTGTGTGTCTGTGTATGTGTGCATAATACCTATATCTATTTTATTGGGTTGTTCATATACATACAAATAAAGGCAATGGAAACTGAGATCTGATTCGGCGCAGTACACGAAAAGCTTTCCTGAGTTCTGTCTAGGTACAGTTGTCTTTATCTATGGTGATTATTAAAACTGCTTCCCACTCCCTTTTGTCAAAGAGGCCTCCCATCTATGCTATGGCTTCCTCTGTTCCCTTCTATCTGTTCACTGTCTCCTTACCAAAAGCTGCTCGTGGAGTTTACATCACCATCAGTTGGCTGTGGTGGACATCCAAGAAAAAATGGTCATGTCAGCAATTCCATCTCCCTTGCCTTTCTCCTGTTTTCTACAGAATAAAATGGATAGTGTTTTCTCCATTTACTTTGAGAATTCTTCTTGCTTTAAATTCTGATAGTCTGATGAGTGCAGTTTTACACATCACTACATATGTCTTTGTCAGAAATATTCAAATTGAGTTTGGCATACATTGTCCGTGTCCTATCCTACAGAATAGCTTCATAAGGATAAGAATATCACCCAAATTATTGTTAGCAATGCTGTATTCATCTGAAAGGTTCCCTAGGACAATGTTTTCACAGTGCCAGCCCTGGAACAGCAGCATTGACATCAATGTAAATACAGTGCCCTAACATAGATGGACTGGAGCAGAACGCTGGGGTGGGATGAAGCACTCTGAACTCTAACAAGCCCTGCAGGTGATTTTAGTGCCAGCCGACTTTGAGAACATCTGTGTTAGAATATCAGAGACAATTCTAATACAAACAGCATACAATTCATAAGAAAAATCAACAGAGTTAAATTTAAATCATTGTAGTGAGTGGGAAATGTCAGCAATTACTGGAGCCTAAGGGAAAAAACAACCGTGACTCATTAATTTATCTAAAGATATTTATTAAGCATCAGTGATGTTTAAGTCACTGGGGCTGTGTGCTATCTAGATGTGACAAAAGCTGTACTCTTCAAGATTACAATATAATACAAATGGAGAAGAGCAATACTAAATACAAATACTACACAAGAAAAATATAATTACACATGTTGTTAATGTTATATAAAAAAGTACAGGTTGCTATGAAAGAGTTTAAAAGGAATATGTAATTTAGACTCAGGGATCAGAGAAAAGCTTTCTGAGGAATTTATAATTTCCCTAGTGACCTGAAAAATGAACCAAAACTTCCAGGCAATGATGGTAGGAGGGTGGAGAAGAACATTCCAGAAAAAGGAACAGAAAAACATGAGACAAGCCCCTGAGTTGGGAGAGATGTTAATTTGTTCAGAGAATCCAGACATAGTAGATGCTGTGAGGCACTATCTATATTCCCCCTTTAGGATGGAGGCACACGTCTAGGCCCACTGTCTCAATTTGGGTAACACTGAAAGGCCATTCAGTGTTATATAAGCTCTAGAGCTCCCTATGGGACCAACTGAGGCTTGGTTTAACTGCATCCTTGTTCGACTTCTTTTGCCTAAACTACTTCTTCCTTCACTTTCTTTCAGCTCCAGTAGAGCTCCACAATAAACCTCCTGAGCAGCACATGTTTCTTTCTCAGTCTGTGGGAACCTGACCTAAGACAGGAAGAAGGTTATTGAAATTGGAGGGTGGTTAGAAAGGGGGAGAGCAGTGGGAGATGGGCATGGATAGTTAGGCACAAGATAGGTGCAAGTTCATGTTAAAGATAATACATTTTTTTTCTAAGTGCAATAATGGGCCATTTTAAAGAATTTTTAACAGAAAGTTTACCAGATAAGATTTAAGATGATCACTCTGGTCACTGTATGGAAACAGAATGAGAAAAGTTTTCTTCCTACCTGTTGATGTAAAATAAAGGAACTAGCATTCTAACCTTAACACAATGTTGTCTTTCATATTTAGAATTCTCAGTCATTGCCTTTCTTAGAACAAGAATAAAATTATTTCATAAACGAGATTTTAAGTACCTTGGAAAAAGCCCAAGTTTTCTAACTCTGAATTCTCAGGAAGTACCATCATGATTCTGGATACACAGAATTCTAAATATTGAAGTTGAAATAAAAGTTACCTTGGGCACGTGGGCTGCAGAAAGACGTTGGCTCTCTCCAGGTTGTCTCATCTGTCCTCATTATTTTTGAGTGTTCTGCAGATGCCTCCAGTCAGTTTTTTAGCCTTGGCAAGCACAAGGACTAGATGTATCAACACACTAAGAATGATTTGTTTCACAAGAGCAGGCTCACATTAACCAAGCCCCCAGAGACAGATGTTTATTGCCTGAACTCAAAGGTGGATCAGTACATTTTCTCTCCTTAAGCAAGCTACACTAAAGGCCCAAATATGACTAAGATGCTATCTGTACATATGCTAGACTAAAAGTCAGATTACAACAAAACATGTATTTGATAAGCACATAATCAGAAAAAACAAAATGTCACTGTGATCAGAATGTGTAAAAACATCATTCTACTGAGACAAACTGATTCATTCATACCCAAAATATGGATTTTTCTGCTTATTAAAGCCATTAAAGCATCTTGGTGTTTGAATGAGCATGTGCAAAACATATGCTTTTCTGATGTTTCCAGAGCCAACAGAGTCCTTGTTAAAAAAACACACCTTTTAAAATCAATTATGTTAATTACTTTAATGAGGTTTTAGTCAATTCTTACTAGAGTAATTTTATACCTTTAGAATGATTTTCTCCTGTCTCTGACATTAATCTGTTTATGATAATTTAATAGTTTCATTCAAGATGTTTATGTTATTTCTGTTATATGAGAGAAGGGGAGCTTATTATTTGTATAGAAGCTAATTTTTTGCCATTTTTTACCATTTGTGTAGTAATTAAACTCTAATACTTTAGAGTGACAATTCCAGTTGTATAGCAGACAATATCTTTTGAAACCCTTGTATTAGGAGCTAATATTTGGTACCAATATTGATTAGTCAAATAGATGAAGAGTGAAGAAAAGAACTTCTCTATAAAGTAGCACAATGTTAATTATCTGAATTTGTTACTAGCTGGAAAGCAGAGAGAACTATTTATGCCAAGGTTTAGCGACATTCATAGGTTAAAATATGACTTCAGAAAAAATTTGAAAATTGCCCCTTTGATCTTCTTTGCTTCTAAGTTCCCTTTTATCAGAAGAGTGAGGAAAATTTTAAGGCTATATTATAGTGTACATGTTTATGAAGGGTAATAATTAACCTAACTAATACAGCTCTTCTATTCCCATGTTGAATATAAAGTAGAATCTCACCCATTTAAGCTGAGACAAAAAGTTTTATTCTCAATTAGGTTAATAATGAATTTGGACAAGTTCAGTATTTCAGTGATAAATTTTAACTTTGGCCAGAAATTAAAGGAGGAAAAGAGGTCCCTAGTGAAAGAAAAGTAGTAGGAAAAAATGCCATGTGGTGAAGTAAAATAAATTAGGACTTAAAATACTCTAGTTCTTTAATGATTGAGTGACATGGAATTACCTAGTGATTCTGATTAGTAGATTACCCTTGTATAAAATAAAGATAACAACATGTACCCCATTCAAACACCTTGCTTACTGAGGCTAATTGAAATCATGTATGTGAAAATAGAGCTTTACACAGATGTTAGTGAAAATTTTTGTTATCCCAGTAACAAAAATATATTATAACTAATATAATAATAGGATTCACAATTTTTACTAATAATGATGATAATAAAATCAGGACATCTAGATTATCATAACTCTGAACCTATTTAGTGCAAGGAAAATGAGATGAAACTGAAGAATAACAAGTAATTAATTTGTTATCTTTTAAAAAATTATCAGAACAACTACTTGAAAGTTAAGCCTCTTGCTTCCTGATGCTTTCAAAATTAGGCTGTATGTTGACAAACATATTTATAATGAAAGGGAAGAATATTTGTGGTTTATTCTTTTTATCCTTTTGTCTTAGTTTTAATTTTGTTCACTTTGTTTTAAGACAAATTCAAGACCCAACACTTTTTCTTCTTTGGCCCTCCATTTTCTGCAGGCACAGGCACACTGATGTCAATTTTAATATAAATGTAGAGTGGATTTGTTTTATATAGCTTTACTGCCAAATGTAGTGGATACAAAGCCTTCCCTTCTTGGTTCACTGCTTATGTATAATGTAAATGCTGTGATAGCTCAGCAAGATATCATAAGTCATAAATGTCAGATTGATTCAATTGATAGCATTTGTAATGTTGGATTTTTCTGCATTTGAAAGCTTAGATGATGAGATGTTCAAAAGATGGCTGAGTTAAGCAACAATCTGCAATAGAAAAGGTTCCATCAACAGTGCCATGTAATTATTCTGTGAGTGTCATCTCACATAACCACTGCCAAAATAAGCTTTCTAAACATACTTCCATCTTGCCGCTCTGCCGCTCAAGGAGCTACAATTGATCCATACTGCTTACCACTTCAAGTTACGAATCAATGTTTCATTTATTTATTGAGTCAACAAATATTTATTCAACTCCTACTATAGGGTGAAAACATTCTAGGGGCTAGAAATACAGTGTTGGCTAAAGCAGAAATGCTCAACAGCCTTGCATTCGATTTATCTAATTCTCTAGAACCTACTCATCATCTGTCTAACTCAAGTCTACTATAGATATTCCATTTGATTATTTGTGTAACCTGACTGCTTTCCACTCTTAAAATGTAGATGTTTTTTAGTTCTCTGACTTTCAATTTGCTCTTTTATCAGCTTTATTGAGATATAATTGAAAAAATTATGACATTTAATAGTACATCATGATGATTTGAAATATATATAGTGAAAGTAGTTTAGCTTGCATTTCTCTCATGATTAGTGATGTTGAGCACCTTTTCATGTACCAGTTGGCCATTTGCATATCTTCTTTGGAAAAATGTCTATTCAGTTCCTCTGACTATTTTTTAGTTGGATTGTTTGTTTTTGCTATTGAGTTGTATGATTTCTTTATATATTTTGAGATATTAACCCCTTATCAGATGTATTATTTGCAAATATTTTCTTCCAGACTCACCAAAAAGTTGTTAAAATTAACAAATTCAGTAAAAGTGCAAGATTCAAAAGCAATATGCAAAATTATTTGCATTTCTGTACACTACATGAACTGTCAGAAAAAGAAATTAAGAAAACCCATTAACAATTGCAACAACAAGAATAATAAATTGAGGAATAAACTTAACCAAAGAAGGCGACTTGCTCTTAATCATTACCTGAAATGCCCACTACTCTTTCTTCAGCCCATCAAACTATTGCAATTGTTCTAAAGCCTATTTTCTTAGCAAAGCTCATTTCTAGTTTCTCTACATCACATACTTGTGCTAGAGTCACCAACAGAGTTTATTACTTATTTGTTAATATATCCCCATCTGTTAATAGTCTACTCTTCACTAAATTACTGGCTGCCAAGGATATGGTCACATCATTCGACTGTACTCACCTTGGCGCGTGCCTAATTTCTAGGTACGGGTTTCCCCCCGCTTTTCGAAAGTAGAGCACTCCTATGAAACCTTTCATAAACAAATTGGCATAAATCGAAGAAGAAATTACCTTAGAACACATCTTGATAATGAATGCACAAAATAAATCAGCATAGAACACAGATGCTCACAGACACAGTTCAAAGCTTTTGCAGCTTTATGCTGAGATACTGAGTATAGATGCCGGGGAAGGAGCGTGGTAGTGTAAATCTGACTGCTGCTAGAAGTTTGCACTGCCTCTGTAAAGGCTCACTGCAAAAAGGAAAAAAGAAAAAAGAAAGGCTGAACATTACTTCACTTATCGTCCTTTTTCATAAAGGCAAAAATCCTCTTCAGATTTCTTTTGGTTAACGTAAACGGGTACTAATGTGGGGCTTTTGTAAAAGCAAAGCGGCGTAAAACGAACTTTTGAAAAGTGGGTGATACTTGTATTTACTGAGTATCTAATGAACATCTCACTGATCATTAAAAACAGAAGACACTTTCAATGAACACTATTAATACAGATTTAAGAAGAAAACACCTTAATTAATGTAAATACGTTTACTTGTTAAAAATAAGTAAATATATTTTAGATTTTGAGATTTTCTGCTCTGCTATTTTAATCATGTACTATAATATAGTTAAGAAATAAATATGCCCCTTTGACTTTACCATCGAGGTTGAGAACCTAACAGTCAAAGTCTGCCATGCTCTTTGTGGCAAGAACTAGTGAATTAAAGATGTAGAATGCTTATTTCTACGAAGAAATTGGATTTTTTTTTTCTGATCTCAGTTTTTGTTTGATTTTTTTTAATAAAGATTGAAAAGTCAGATTCATGGGCTTGTATCCTAAACTGCTGAACATAGAATAGGGAAGATGTGTCTCAGCTTTGATAAGGTACATGTGAAGTTGGTCATTATGTTCTATTTATAAACATTTCCTTCTCACAAAAATTGCCCAAAATGCAGTTCTGTTTTGTGCATATGCATATGGATTTCTGTTTTTAAAATAGGGTATGTAAATGTGTAAGATGTGTAAATATTCTCAATCAGAATGACTAGAGGATATCATTTCTTTTTCAGAGTTTTGAATATTTAATTTGGCATTTGAAAGAAAACAACAAGCAATTGTTTTGAAAAATAAGCTTCTGACCTTGTTCTGATATGTATGTTTTAGGGAAATTATTAAAGAGTATTTTTACACAAAGTAAACTTTTACTTCTAGGCAACTACAACTATGCCCTTGTATTTCCAATGATAAAGTGAATTTTAAAATAGTTCTGATAAATTCTGAATATAGTGCTATATGGAAGACACTAAATTTTCTGATGTGATTAATGACCATTTTATAATCTTCATTGCATTTCTTTCTTTATGAGTAACATCTCTTTCAAAATATAGCATAACTGGAACTTTACCATTGAACTGAGTCACTAGGCAGATATTAGTTACAGAATAAGAAAGTAGAAAATAGGCAAAAAAAATAAAGAATGTTGTGGAGTTAATTTCCCATAGAATTCTTTATTGGCTTAAGATTGCCAGCCTAAAAGACATACTAACTTTCCTAATGCTATGGTTCAAGGGTTTTATTCCATTGTGCTTTTAAAAACTTTCCTTGGAGCATTTATAGTACATTCCACCTCCAAGATAGTTTCAAACTGTCAACTAGCTAGACTTCACAACACCCCTTTGAGACAGGTAACAATTATCATTACCATTTTACACTTGGGAAAAAAGGGTAAAATGGTTAAAAAAGAATAGTGGCTCAGCCAGAACTCTGAAACTGAATTCTAGCCTGTTACAAAGACCTATCCTCCACCAAAGTTTTCTTTTAATAGCTACCCTTATAATCATGTTAGTTTAGTTAATTCAAATATTCAGTAAGTAGTAGTTGAGCAGCAATTCAATACAATGTTTAATTTCTGGATAAATTTGATCTTACATCCACAAAAATTGATAAACTAATACATGCATGTGCATTTGTGCACATACACAGGGACACCCCTATGTGTGTGTGTGAGGGGAAGATGGCAGTGATGCAAAATGTAAACAAATATATTTGATCATTCATAGCAATATGTTTTAAGCTGCATGAGCAGGATGCAGAGATTCAAGAAGGAGATTCTCTCTACCTAAAGATTATCAATGAAATTCTCATTGAGCAGGTGTCATTCATATCACCTATAAATAAATACATATTACAAATATCTTCCCCTTTATCTCCAATCCTACAACTCTAGATGCCTAAATTACTTCTCCCAATAAATCTTCTGCTGCCAAAGTCAACATCCCTCAATTCTTCCTATATGTATCTGCCAAAATCATTTTCCAACATCTAAACTTAACTATGCAGTTTTCCTTGTTTAAAATTCTTCATCTCATTAAAAGTCTCCATGACAGGGCTTCCCTGGTGGCGCAGTGGTTGAGAGCCCACCTACCGATGCAGGGGACATGGGTTCATGCCCTGGTCCGGGATGATCCCACATGCCACGGAGCAGCTAAGCCCATGAACTATGGCTGCTGAGCCAGCGTGTCCGGAGCTTGTGCTCCACAATGGGAGAGGCCACAACAGTAAGAGGCCCGTGTACCGCAAAAAAAAAAAAAAAAAAGTCTCCATGACAGATTTACCCTTCTTCAGGAGCCTTGGTGATTTTTGTTATTAGTCAAATTTACAAAAATAGATCTTGAAGGTTAAGATCAAACTTGTGTTCATTGAAACAAGGTCTCTCTGTCCTTTTTCTTTGTCTCCAGCTCACTGGTTCTTGCTCACCTACCAGCACTGGTGCTTTTGCACTATGCTTTTACACACCTTTATAGTATCACTGGCTATGCTCTACTAGAATCCTTTGTTTGCTAGTTGACTTCCCTAAGCTTCTGGCCACAGAACATAGTACCTTGTCTTCAAATAGTAACTTAATAAATATCTATTTAATATTACTCAAATAATGAATGCTCCAGTTGAGTGTAGAAGTTCTGTGCATGCCAAAGCATAGGGAATGTCTCGAGTAAATGTCCTCAGAGATGACAAGTTCATGGCATAATTAGAAAACAGCCCATAATTCTGTGGCAGGAGCACTGGATTTAAGCAAAGAAGGAAAAGGATAAGGCAGGAGAAGTTATTTGGGATCAGATCATAGGGAATTTTGCATAGTGATATCTGTTCACAGTTTCCCATTTTTCCTATGACTCATTCTCTCTTTTACTTTGGTCTAAGCATTCTCTACTTCATTTTTTGCATTCAATAAAGCATCTATTATTCCTTCTAATTCAATTCAGATCATTCTGGTATTGTCACAAAATTATTTCTTAACATATCTCTACTAACTGATTCTCATTCCCTCAAACATTAATTTATTGCATACACACAGACTGCTAGATTAATCTCCCCACAGTACATCTTTTATCTTATCATTTTCTTCTCTAAAAAAACTAATGATTCTCCATTATCTGCACAATACAAGCAGGGTTAGTTGATTTCTGCTTTTTCTTTGCCTTTGTCTACATTTGTCTGAATAAAAAATCTGCAAAATATTATTGAACTGGGGAAATATAGTGTAGTAATATTGTAAAAGAATGATTATTTGTCTTTAAGTACATTTATTCTCTGTGTCAAACTAGCTGAAGATATATGTGAAGAGGAGAAAAATCTGCGAAGGAAAAAAGCATTATAAATCCAAGGTGTGAGAGTCTTATTGAGAGAATATTTAACTTCCAAAACTTTTGCAGTCTAAGACACACGAGGAACATATTTTTTTTTGACACAAATAATACGACTGTTTTTAGTTAACTTATTTTACTACTATAATCTAAATTTAAGATTATTTATAAAGATATAGTTTGTCTTGATATCAAATATTTAACAGTTATTAATTATTTCTTGTTTCCCCATATGTAATTTTCAGTTTTTCTTTCGCTGCTATCAAAATTTTACCTCTGTCATTCAGTAGTTTGAATATGATTGTCATGATGTGGATCACTGTGCATTTGTGCTACCTGAAAGTTTTGAGAAGCTTGGATCTGTAAATCAATTTTTCCCCTATTTTAAAATGAATTTTTAATTTTAGACCAGTTTTAGTTTGAAAGGATTATTGGGATGTATAATAGTATAGAGAGTTCTCAAATAGATACTGTTTCTATTATTATTAACATCTCACATAAGGATGATACATTTGTCACAATTAATGAACCAATATTGACACATTAGTATTAACTAAAGTCCAAACTTTATTTAAATTGCCACAGTTTTTCTCTAATGTCCTTTGGTTATCCAAGATCCCATACAAGATACCACATTACATTAATTAGTCATGTCTCCTTAAGACCTCTTCATTTTGGTGTTTTTTTCTTTTTTTTAGGCTTTTCTTGTTTTTGATGACATTGACATTTTCAAGGGTTATTGACCAGATATTTTGTAAAATGTCCCTCAATTGAGATTTGTCTGATGTTTTTCACACTATTAGGCTGGGGTAATGTGTCTTGGGGAGAAAGATCACAGAGATAGGTTATCATTCTCATCACATCACATTAAGGGTATAAATGATCAATATGATTTATCACTGTTGATGTTAAACTTGATCACCTGGCTTTAGATAGTGTTTGTAAAATTTCACCACTTTAAAGTTATTTCCCCCCTCTCTTTCCATACTGTATTCTTTGAAGGAAAATCATTACATGTAGCCTACACTTAAGGCATGAAGAGTTATGTTCTGCCTCCATAAGCGTTGGTAATTCTACATAAATTATTTGGAATAATATGCCTGTAAAATCATATTTAGGAAGCTTTTACCAATTATTTATTCAAGTAGTTTCTTCAATTCCTTTCTCTCTCTCCTTTCCTTCTATTACCTTCTATTAACATTACAACTATGTTATTATATACATAGTGCTTGAGATTATTTCACAGGTCATAGAAGCTTTGTTTTTCACTTCAATATTTTTTCTCTCTGCTTTATGGACTAATTTCTATTGTCCTCAAAAATTATCAATAAAAATTCTATAATAGGAATAGAAAAGTTTTATTTGAGCCAAACTGAGGACTGTAACCTGGAAGACAACTCTCAGATAACTCTGAGGAACTGCTCTAGAGAAACGTGGTTTTCAGCACAGTTTTATATCTTGTCAGAACAAAGAACATCAAACAAGTTAGGGATACAATTTTTAAGGTTTCAAAACAAAACAAAACAACAACAACAAAAATCAGCACATACACAGCAAGTCAGTATGGCCTTGGCACCTGGGAAGGGATTCTTATCATTGAACAAGTACCAGCATTGGTGTCCCAGGAAGGGAAACATTTAATCTTTACTTTTAACATGGACATTCTTTACTTCTGATCAACGCACACTTTTCTTTATTAGTTAAAACTTTATTAGTTAGATGTACAATGCATGTTCGGCCACAAACAGGGTGTTTTAGTTAAAATAAAATTCAAGTTAACTCATGTGTAAGTCAGAATGAGTTTCCCATACCACAATATGTGAAAATTTCTTTTATCACTATCGACCAAATAAGTACACTGATTTTTCTTCTGCAATATCATGTCTATTATTGAGTCAATCTAGTGAATTTTTTATTTTTGCTCTTTTCAATTCTGGAATTTCTATTTGCTTTCCTTTTGTAGTTTGTTTCTCTGTTGAAATTCTCCATTTGTTGACTTATCATTGTTAAAACTTGCTTTAATTCTTTGAACATATTTATAATAGCTTCTTTGAAATCTTTGACTGCTAATCCAACATCTGTGTCTACATTGAGTCAGCTTCTACTGGCAACATTTACTCTTAAGCATGGGTCACATTTTCCAATTTCCTTGCATGTCTTGTAATTTTTAATTGAAAACTGGAAAATTTAGATAATATAATACAGATAATATATTTGTATTGTGTATTATTTTTCTTATTTTTAAGTAACTTACTTAGACTAGAACTGCAAAATCTTTCCCCCCAAAGTGTATAGTTACTGATGTCTCCTCAGTTTTTTTTTTCTTCTTTTTCCTTCTTTTCCTTCTTCTTCTCCTCCTCCTCACCCTCCTCTTCCTCTCCTTCTTCCTCTTTCCTTTTTTGCCTGGCTTACTAGTGGTCACATAGAATAGTGGTCAATGACTTGTACATTTTGTGCTCACTTTAATCCCTTCTGCGGCCCTCATTTGCAGGATCTTGCTAATTTTTTGCTTAGTCTTCTGCTTACTCCAACTGGGACTCCTATTTTAGGCTAGCAAAGCTGTGGTTTTTCCCATTCTCATTTTCTACCAAGTTTGTCAACTTTAGTTGACAATACCACAGGGGTTTGTGCCCCAAGATAAATCAGTTTTACTCCTGGAAGCAAAGTTTCTGATGTCATTCTTCCTTCCTCTCCCTCCCCTGCAATCTCCACTTTTTTTTTTTTTTTTTTTTTTTTTTTTTTTTGCGGTATGCGGGCCTCTCACTGTTGTGGTCTCTCCCGTTGTGGAGCACAGGCTCCGGACGCGGAGGCTCAGTGGCCATGGCTCATGGGCCTAGCCACTCCGCGGCATGTGGGATCTTCCCGGACCGGGGAACGAACCCGTGTCCCCTGCATCAGCAGGCGGACTCTCAACAACTACACCACCAGGGAAGCCCTCCACTTTTTTAATGCGACTATTTTTGTCAACTGAACTGAAGGTGTTGATGGGAGGAACCTCAGGCAAGTTGGCAGCAGAGTGTTGTTCTTACCCAGAGCTCTAATAGTTTTCCAAGAATATACTCTTCAATTTGTTGTCTGCCTTTGGCAATTTTCAAAGTCTGAAAGGATGGTTTTTGGCAATTTTATCAAGTGTGTACTTGCGTGTGTGTGTGTGTGTGTGTGTGTGTATAAAGGACTTACCAGCTTCTTCATACTGTCTCAATGGGAGTCATTTTCCAATACTCATACAAGAGGCCACTGCTCACCCTGCCACTGTCCCTTCAAGTGACTTCTGTTTGGGGATTAAAAATATATTTTATGAATATTTGGTCTTCAGAATCTGTTGTGATGGACACTGAAAGTTATTTTCTTAGAAAACCTTCCCAATATAAGAATGGGATATATGTATACATATAGCTGATTCACTTTGTGGTACAGCAGAAACTAACACAACATTGTAAAACATTTATACTCCAATAAAGGTATTAAAAAATGAATAAAAGATAAGAGACATCAAATATGACTTAAACACTACAGTTTACACAAACTATATTGCATAATCTAATGCCTAGTTTCAGAAGCCTGACGTGGTGCTCAGAATTTTCACTGCAGTGGGTGGACTTCTGTGGTATAAGTGTTCTCCAGATTGTGAGTCCCACACCCAGCAGTTATGGGATTCAATTTTATTGTAATTGTGCCCCTCCTACCATCTCATTGTGGTTTCTCCTTTGTCTTTATATGTGGGATATGTTTCTTGGCGAGTTCCAGTGTCTTCCTGTTGATGATTGTTCTGCAGTTAGTTGTGATTCTGGTATTCTTGAAAGAGGGAGTGAGAGCACGTCCTTCTACTCCACCATCTTGAACCAAGCTCTACCTTCTTTATATATTTCTATTTTATAGGTGGAAAACATAATGACAAATAAATAACTTGACAAAACAATAATAAAATTATTTAGCAAAAATGTTGCCAAGAGCATATATAGTCCTTTAGCGTTTTATATAAAATGCATATTAGAGTATATACTAATATTTTATTAAACATTCCATAAACTTCCAATAATTCATTATTTATAAATTTATTTATTGGGGTAGACTATCTCATGTTATTTAAATAATATAATGCCAACAATGAAATGTCACTTTACAATAATCCTGATTTGCATAGGTATATGGAAGATAAATATTTGCTGCTTCACACATTTTATGTGAAATTAATAACCAACATCAAATTCAATAACTAATAACAAAGCTAAATTAAAAGTTGCTTATCTTTTAAATGGAGATTTTAGAAGGTTCACTCATTAAATACCACAGGATTAATACTCTGAAACCAAAGCTAAATACTCTTCATGAAATCTGTGTAGTTTCAAATTTTCTGCATCTGTGGAGTAAGAGTTTTTATGCTTTGCTTTGTACTCTGACTTGGAGTTTTGGTAAATTCTAAATATGAAATAAATTCAATATAAGAACACTCAAATTGCTATTCCTCAATTAGATTGTTATGATTAAAACATTCTTATTTTAGTTGATACCAGAATCTCTCTAAGGGAAGATTTTTTATTTGAAAAAATAACAGGATAAACCATTTACGATATTTCATTGATACTGAAATTAGCAATTTTCCTGTTTTAAGATCAATAGATGTTTTACAATTTAAGGTGCCTTAAAGTTATAATTGGTGAGTTTTCTTCTTATTAGGGAATTTTATAATAATGCATCTAAAATCAACAGCAATTTAAATTAAATATAAATTATGTACAGTGTGTCTCTAAGAATCAGTGAGAATTAAAAGACAATATATGATATAGCTAGCTAAATTCCCTCTGCATGAAATGAAATAAGATTTGGGGGATAGGGTCATCAGAGATGAGAAAACAGAAGAGATTATTCAAACAACGTGGCAGTACAGCTAAAGAACATTCCAGAACAAGATTGTCCGAGAACATAAATAGTGCCAGGGGCCAGAAGCTCTGCCTGCCCAGCAGGACTGTATCCAGGTACAGAAAACATGGGTTCTTTGGCTTCTGAGGTCCAGGTGACACAGCTTCCTTCGGGCTGCTCAGTGGATGCCAGCTTCCACCTTGTGCCTCTCTCCAGGCTGGCCACCACCACAGGGTAGTACCCTGAGACCAGGACGCTGCTGGGGCCGCCCACCTGGCTTCTGCTTCCTGAGGAGAGACAAAGGGCACTGAGAGGTGAGGAGAGAGGAGAGGAGGTTCTACACCTGCTCATGCTTGTTTTTGTGAGCAGCCCATGAAGAAAAAATAAAACTAAGATTAAAATGAAGAAATTTTGTGAACTCCTCCAGCACAACAGATAACATATTCTAAATTACCACTCTAAGGATTAGAAAAAAACATATGAAAAACTTTGAGAGGCTCATGGTTAAATAGAGTGGACAGTTCATTCTTGTTTTCTCCAGAGCAACTCACTAAAATGATAGTCAAGAAATGAAAAAAAAGATATAAACACTGAACAACAAAAAGAATGAGAGTAGTGATAGAGCAAAGATGTCAATATTTGGAAGCCATAGAATGCAAAGGACAAGTGATAACTAACAAACCAGAGAGAGATGAAGGTTATAAGTCTGCAGAGTAGAACAAACAAGAAGCAAGCCTGATTTGATTGCTCCTAGGGCAGGATAAGGCTGAAAGTAAGAGGAAAAATTTAAAGTCTTTTAAAGCCTCAGATTCTGTAATGATTAATTTTATGTGTCAATTTTACTGGGTTAAGAGTTGCCCACATAGTTTGTAAAACATTTTTTCTGGGTTTTTCTGTGAGTGTGTTTCTGCAAAGGTTAGCATTTGAATCAGCGGATGGAGTAAAGATCTTTCTCATCTGTGTGAATGGGCATTGATCCCTTGAGGGCCTGATAGAACAAAAAGGCAGAGGAAGGACTACTTTGCTGTCCTTGCTTGAGATGGGACATCTATTTTATCCTGCCCTTGAACATCAGTATTCTGGCGTTTGAACTTGGACTGGGACTTGTACCATTGGCCCCTTGCAAAAGGCTCACATTAAAGAGAACTTTTATATGAAGAGCTCTGATCAGAATTTTAGTACTTCATTTTTTAATGAACACCAAGATCACCAAATGTTTGAGAAAAGCATTTAATATCAAATATGGAGATGAAAACCTGCAAGCAAAAGATAATATAGAATGCAGAGTAGATAAAAATTTACCAGAACAAAAACCAGACAAGGCAAAAACAAAAACCTAAATACAATATAATCTGTGAGATAAGAGAGCAAAAAGATGGAAAGAAAAGTAGTTTTGTTTTTGTTTTTTGTTTTTTTTTGGTGAAAAGTAAATCTAGAAGAGACAACATACATCTAATGAAAGTTCCAGTGAAAAAGAAAATGAGAAAAATGGAGGAGAGAAAATTATCAAAAAATAATTAAAACTTTTCTTAACCTGAAGGACATAAGTTTCTAGATTACTAAAACCCACTGAGTATTCAACACAATGATTTTTTAAAGACTCACACTAAAACAAACAATCATAAAATTTCAGAACTTTGGTGACAAAGGGAAAACATAAAAGCATCCAGAAGGGAAAAATCAAGTCACATATAGAAAATCTGGGGTCAAGATGGCATTGGGCTTTCATGTAGCAAAATGGAAATAATTTAGTAATAAGTACACGGAAAACTAAAAAAAATGGAAAAAGGATATACTTATTAAATTTTTCCCAGTAAAAATAAAAGTTTTATAATAAAATTTAATCTTAGTAAACTAGGTGTCTTAGTTTCAGGTAAGAATAATATTTAAATAGTAAATATAAATATATCATAAGAGTATTATATGTATTATACAGTGGCTATTATTTAAATAATAATAATAATAAACACTGAATGTCAAATAAACAAAAAAAATTATTATGTAAATAGACGGGGAGGATAAGAAGAGGCCTGTGAGTTTTCTATGTATGTGATGGTGGGGTTAAGTGGGTTAGGTAGAGGGCATTTAATATCTTTTATAATAACTTTCATATCCAAAGGATAGTTTTAAAACTGAAAAATTAAGGAAGAGATGCACAGAAAATTAAATTAAAATGGGTGGTAAGTATCAGAGGAAATGGCTAAGGGTTGAAAGTAGTTAGTTTTAGAGAACAGGGTTGCTGTTTTTCTTTATAAGTCAATATTATTCTTCTTATAAAGCTAGAAGCATGTATTTTTTTAATAAAAATGACACACACACAAAACAAAAAATAAGATTGTTTGATAGGATATTCAGAAGTGTTAATGTTAAAATAACAATTCTTTCCATATATATTCAGTAAAATTTGTGCATATAGTTAATAAAGTTTTTAGTGACAAAACATTTGGCTTTTCTTCCTCCCTCCCTTCATTCCTTTGTTCCTTTGTCTCTTTGTTCTTTCTCCTTTTCCCTTCCTTCCTTCCTGTCTATTTTGTTCATTTTTTGAAAACAATGAGATATGAGGTTGTCATTCATATTTAGATTAATGTTGGGGAAGGGTTTTTCTTTCTTAACTTTTCCTTGGGTTTTAAAAGGAGGTTTGAGCCTTTTTTTAAAGAACAAGGAAGCATCAAGTGGCAACTAAGTTACTGTGTTAATCAGTAGGTCTTAATTGTATATAAAAATTAAAATTGATAGAATTTCACTTCATTCAAACTTCAAAACTAAAGAAAAGATTTGTATTTTTGTATAATATTTTCATGCATAATAGGGGTGAGAATTTGAACAATCTCAGTCAATAAACATTATCCACATTGCATAACATTAAAATTAATGCACAAATTAGAGTAGGAGACAATTCCTACCCTGAACCAACAGGAAGCTATTCATAAGTTTTGCTGCTAAAATATTAATGTGTTTGATTATGGGGAGTTGTTCCATTCCTGTTAGGGGTGTTAGGCAATATTCAATATACATATTGTGATCTAAGATTTAAAATACACATTAATTAAGAACACATCTCACTCTAAATGTTTTGAAAAAAAGGCTGTGAACTTGTGGAGGCAGAGTGACTACAACCCAGTGTTTCTGGTTCTGAGATCTTTTCTATACAATAGGCTATCTCCCATCCAAAAATGCATCCAATTTTACCATTGAAATTGCAACAGTCATAGTAATTTATTGTCTAAGACTCATTCCATCCCAAATGATTAACCTAAGTTATTAATAGTGATCTCTTTCTGTTTCTTTTTGCAAAAACCTGGATTTGGAATGTGAACAATTGGCAAGAAATGGGAACCACTTCTTGCCAATCAAAATTGAGGCAAAATACATTGGTTGTCTTCTGGGAAAATACTTTTTGCCCCAGAGTAAGAGACACAAGAAAAAGAGAACCCATGTTCTTTTCTCACTTGAAAGTTATTAATCCATATGTGATGCCCATATCTGATCAACAAGTTGAAAGAGGAGTAGGCTTAATGAATGACAAAACCAAACAATAAAGATGGCAGAGCTGAGAAATGGAGTCTGTACCTTTGAGGACATCACTGGTTCATTAACTGAGCCAGCTTTGGAACACTGCACACTCCTGAACTTCATGTCAAGTGACATAATAGATTATTATATTATTAAGTCAAATTGATTCATGGTCTTTGCTTACTTATTAAGTGAAATCATTTAAACTCATATAGTCATTTTAATATCTATCTACTTATCTATCGATCTATCTATCTTCTCTCTACATATTTTACTTTTTCTCACACCCTATGGGATTATGTGTAGTTGACTATTGACCAAAAATAAAGACCAGGTAAATTAAATATTATAATATGCTTGCAAATTCGACACATTGGAAAAATACATTTTCAATTCAGCTTCACATTTTGATTTTGCCCTATTGGCATACGTAGAGGAATACGTCAGATTTAAAGAAATAAATCACTCGAAATTGCAACTGTCAGAGAAATGTAGGTTGCTTTAGGTCATGTACAAGTAATTCACTGGCAAAAAATCAAAGCAGCTGAGCTCTTTTAAGGGTATAATTACCTCATATTAGTATTACAAATGTCTTGATATAGATAAGCATTAAGTGCCTATAAAGTATCTGAACACATTATAAGTCAAATTTTTTAAAAGATAATTTTAACGGTATATACTCCAGGCCTTACCAAACTTGTTGCAATCATTTAGTACAAGGACAAACAACTCAAATGTCTACAGGATCAAGTACATTATGTACCAGTGAAGTGGGCTGGGTGACAATGAAGGGATTTTAGAGATTGTAAGGTCCATTTAAAGGGATAAGCTTCTATGTAGTTTAAGCAGAGATTCCAGTTTTCCCAAAGACTTCCTATAGACTGTTGCTTTGGGAAACTCCAATTAATCACACTTTTAATTATTCATGCCATTGTGAAATCACTTCCTACAATAATTCTGGAATTTGCCATGTGAGTAGCTTTGCCCAATTGGGTATGTTTAAGTACTTAAGCATGATAAAGTAAAGTATTAAGTGATAGGTGCTTGCACTTAGGACAGTTTTCTTACAGTGTTTCCTTTTGGAACATCACCATGATATGAGGCAGCTCTAACAGCTAGGTGGAGAGGCCCACATACAAGAAAACCAGATTTTCAGTGCCTAGCCCCAGATCAGCTCCCAATCTTCCCTCTAGATTACACTTGACCTCTCATCTTACACCATGTGTGAGAATAACCACCTATTCAACTATAGAATTATAGGATATAATAAATTGTTGTTCTTATTCACTAAACATTGGGGTGGTTTATTAGATAGAAAAAGATAACTGAGACACTCAGATTCAGACTTTATGTGACCTCTTGATTAAAAAAATACTTTATTCTCAAAATATGGATGATAAGCAGGATAAATACAGACTTTGTAACCTCTAATCTAATTCAAACTTCCTATTTTACTGAAGAAACTGATGTCCAGGGGGTCAAATGGTAAGTTCTTAAACTTAGTGGTAGGACCAGGCGATAGTATTAGTCTCAGCAAACATGTGAATCCCTCACAGATGTTAGCTAACAGATGAATTCACAAGCCAGCCCCAGATTGGTCTTTCAAGAAACTATGGTAAAGTGTAAAAATATGTAAACAATTATTATGCACTATAATATATATCATACCAAACCATTTTCAGTGCTTTTCCCATTATCCAATTCTACCTACTTAAGAGACTGGTTTTCTCATTTTGTTGTATAATAAGTAAGAAGGCTGGTGGAATGCTGGAGTCAGGCCTAGAGTTAAAGGACCATTTATTTAAATTGTTTAATAGAAGATTTTTAAAAAATCCACAATTAGCTTAATTTATAATCCATCTCTTCTACTTTTGAGGTATATCTTATTTATGTTCCTTGAATACTGAAAAAAAATTCTACATATGTACAATGTCTTAAGGAAAAAAATTCCATGCAGAATACCACTTCTAAAGCATACTCTAGCATCTTCCATATGTATGTTTCATTTTCAACATCCTTGTTGTTAACTAAATATAAATAATTCTAAATTCTCCTCCTCACTGGATCATGAGTAGTGGTTTAGAATAACCTGACAGTCAACAAAAACTGTGGTAAAACTTCTGTTATGAGACACAAGAGGAGATTAAAGCACAGCCCTGTCAGTCTGCAGAAAAACAGCATACTGCTCATGGCTGGTTATTCTCTTTTTGGAGTACTGAACTTGACAGTAAAATCAGTGGAAGTAAATGGCAGAGGCAGGGGACTGGCAGGGATATGGCAGCCCCTGCAGAGAGGCTGTCTACAGGTGACATAACAATAACCACAGGATCTGCACGCGTACTGGCTTCACTGGAGAAACTAATCAAGTAGTAAGAATAAAGTTTAAGTTTTCAAAATGTAGGTACTTGGTTACTCAGAAATATAAAGGGGAGGGTGAGGCAGGATATTCAGTAAAATGTTTAGAGATGTGTAATTGAGGGCACATAACATAAGAGAGGGGGAATAAAGCCACTTTTCCAGACACAAGCCCCATTCTATTTATTATTAAAATTGATTACAGAGAGAATGTGTTTCTCTCTTTCTCTCTCTCTCTCTCTGTCTCTTTCTGTCTCTCTGGATTACTAGAAGATGTGTAAGGTGATCATAGGCCTTTTATTCTTTGCTTTAATAATTGCCTCAGACATTTTTAATGTTATTTCTTATTTTTTATTTCTTTCCTATTTTGTTACGTTATTTCAATTAGGCCTATTTGAAATTGGCTATCTATAAATATTTAGTTGTAAAATAATTTAAAGAGGTATTTTACCATGGCCTCTGGCTACCAAACACCACTTCCTACCAAAATATATCTATACAATGACATGAAGTCTACCATACATGTAGTAACAGAGAAATGCCTTGCTAGAACATGTGCATTTGTATGCTACAGAAAAAGGTACATAACTGGCTTTTCTTCTGAGGCCCTACTTATATTACTATATTTTATTTATGGAAGAGTTAATACTTGTGCTTTCAAATACCTTGTGGATAATAAGTAATATAACATTTTAAAAGTGATTTACTAATTTCCTAAGTTACATTTGATGATTTTGAATTTGGCACAAGCTGTAATATTTTAATATAACCTCATTTACCTTTCAATGTTTGTCCTGCTATATCCTGGTAACTCACTTCTCAATTATAACAATACATATATAGAGAATAATGCAGCATGACCAAATGGGGTTTATCCCAGGAATGCATAGCTAGTCTAACATTTGAAAACCAATTCATGAAATTTGTCATGTTATCAGAAAAAAGAAAAGAAACAATACCTAAGGTTATCAATAGATTCAGAAAAAGCATTTGAGAAAATTAAAATTTGTTTATAATAAAATCTCTCAGCAAACTCAGGATAGAAAGAAGCTTTTTCAAATTGATAAAATAAAACTGCAAAACATCATATGAAATGATGAAAGATTGAATACTTTTCCTCTAAGATGAAAGCAATATTTTCCACTCTACCAATTTTTTCAATAATCTAGCCAGGGCAGTAAGTCAGGAAACATTAATGAAAGGCATCTATGTTGGAAAACAAGGAATAAAACTCATTTATAGATGACTTGATAATTAATGTAGAAAGTCTGAGGGAATCTACAGACAAAGCTACAAACGATATTACTAATATAAAAATACACAGAGCCTTCCCTGGTGGCACAGTGGTTGAGAGTCTGCCTGCCGTTGCAGGGGACACGGGTTAGTGCCCTGGTCCGGGAAGATCCCACATGCCTCAGAGCGGCTGGGCCCGTGAGCCATGGCCGCTGAGCCTGCACGTCCGGAGCCTGTGCTCCGCAACAGAAGCGGCCACAACAGTGAGAGGCCCGCGTACCGAAAAAAAAAAAAAAAAACTGGGACAGCTGGCACCTTCCAGTTAGCAAACAGCCATGGGCTGTACACTTTTCTACTCTCAGTGGATTTACTGGGGTCTCTTGAAAGTGACTCCTGTTCACTGCCTCTCAAAAATGTCTGTCACATGATTTTCATGATTTTTAAAATTTCACTTTGCATTGAAGTGGAAACCATTATTCTAATCTATAAGGATTTTACTTACTCTAAGTACATCACATATATAAAAAAGGAGACCCCATTATTACACTTTCTTCCAAGGAGCTTGAGTTTGAAGCTTTATTTTGGCCCCCAGATTCCTCTGGACTTTCCTCCAGACTCCAGTAGTAGGGCAAGGCTATTTAGTTGTCTGATCATCCCAGGAGAGTGTTGTCAGAGAGAGCAAGCCAAGAGCTTGCAATGAGGCTGTTCTGTGCTCATCCTTCCTCAGTCTGTCTCTCCATTCCACCTTCCTCCCAACCATGATCTAGCTTGAATACTGCAGAGAAGTAGCAGAACTTAAAATGAACTCTAAATTCTTCAACTCCAAAGGGAAGCTTTTTCTGTGAAATACCTAGGGTGACACAAAAGTAAACATGTATAACATATTGTATTAAGTGTAAAAAAAAAAAAAAAAGGAAAACACTGTTGTAGTTTGTGTGCCCCCCCCCCCTAAATTTGGAGATGATAAATTTCCATTGTTAAAACACTCAGTTTGCAATACTTTGTTATGGCAGCCATAGTAAGCCTATACAGACACCTACCTCTTCCTTAATCTTATTGTAAACTTTTTTTTGAATTTACCTATTTTGTTGATTCTAGTAATTCCATATATTGTTTCACTGTTAATCTATGGTGGATATAGCAAGCACTTAAAATCAATTCCCATACAAATGAATAATGTCACAAAACTAATTTTCCAATATGGCAAGATAATTTTTTGAGATATTAGCTTGTATTTGTTCTACTTCTACCTTCCTATTATAGGAGGATAGCAAGAAATTTTATATTTTATTGTCTCAAGGGAATGGATGGAATGGGGTTTCAGAAGTTATAAAACATAAACCAACTACATATACATCTCTAATACTCATTTGTGAGCCCCTGATCTCATTGAGATCATGTTTGGTAAACCAGAGAGGAAGAAGAAGAGAGAAAGGGATAGATTCCCGCAGATGGGATAATAAAGAAGTCTGTGGTTTGCAGATTAGCAGGGACTTTCATCTCTTTGAAGAACCCTGGAGGAATACAAAACCTCATTATGAAATTTTGTGCAGGTGAATGGGTTAAGCAAAGCCTAAATGAGGTTCCCAACCTCGTTTAAGATGTACGTGTGTAATAGGCAGAATTCTAAAGATGTACAGGAAGATTCTTGTCCTCTGGTAACTTAATCAAACACTAATGGGTACTGCTATGAAGTTATTTTGCAGATGTAATTAAAGTACCCACCTTCAAATAGGGAGATTACCCTGGGTAACTAGGTGAGTCCCATCTAATTACATGAGAGCTTAAAAGCTAAAAAAAATCCTCTGGCTGAAGTCAGAGAGATGTGGCAGAAAAAAAGGTGGAAGAAAACGTGGAAAAGAGAATCTATGAGTGAGAAGGATTTGACATAGCCTTGCTGGCTTTGAGAAGCAGGGCTTATGTTCAAGTACTTGGGAGACAGCCTTAGGAGCTAAACACAGCCACCAGCTGACAGCTGCCAAGTATACTGGACCTCAGTCTTATAACCACGAAGTACTGGATTCTGCCAATAATCAGAATGTGCTCAGAAGCATATTATTACTTAGCATCCCCATAAGAGACCAGCCAATTGATATCTTGATTTTGGTCTTGTGAAACAGATCAAATCAGGGAAACCAGCCAAGCCAACACTGTTCTCCAAAGTGGCTGTATCAAGTTACATTCCCATGAACAGTGCAAGAGGGTTCCCTTTTCTCCTCACCCTCTCCAGCATTTATTGTTTGTAGATTTCACCCTCACCCTCTCCAGCATTTATTGTTTGTAGATTTCCTGATGATGTCCGTTATAACCTGTGTGAGGTGATACCTCATTGTAGTTTTGAATTGTATTTCTCTAATAATTATTGATGTTGAGCAGGTTTTCATGTGCTTCTTGTCCATCTGTTGGTCTTCTTTGAAGAAATGTCTATTTAGGTCTTCTGTCCATTTTTGTATCAGGTTTTTTTTTTTTTTTTTTTTTTTTTGCTATTGAGATGCATGAGCTCTTTATATATTTTGGAGATTAAACCTTTGTCCATTGATTCTTTTGCAAATATTTTCTCCCATTCTGAGGGTTGTCTTTTCATCCTGTTTATAGTTTCCTTTGCTTTGCAGAAGCTTTTAAGTTTCATTAGGTCCCATTTGTTTATTTTTGTTTTTATGTCCATTACTCTAGGAGGTGGATCAAAAAAGATCTTGCTGTGATTTATGTCAAAGAATGTTCTTCCTATGTTTTCCTTTAAGAGTTTTATAGTGTCCGTTCTTACATTTAGGTCTCTATTCCATTCGAGTTTATTTTTGTGCATGGTGTTAGGGAGTATTCTAATTTCATTCTTTTGCATGTAGTTGTCCAGTTTTCCCAGCACCACTTATTGAAGAGACTGTCTTTTCTCCATTTATATCCTTGCCTCCTTTGTCATAGATTAGTTGACCATAAGTGCATGGGTTTATCTCTGGGCTTTATATCCTGTTCCACTGATCAATATTCCTGTTTCTGTGCCAGTACCACATTGTCTTGATTACTGTAGCTTTGTAGTATAGTCTGAAGTCAGGGAGTCTGATTCCTCCAGTTCCATTGTTTAACCTCAAGACTACTTTGGCTCTTCGTGTCTTTTGTGTCTCCATACAAATTTTAAGATTTTTTTGTTCTAGTTCTGTAAAAAATGCCACTGGTAATTTGATAGGGATTGCATTGAATCTGTAGATTGCTTTGAGTAGTATAGTCATTTTCACAATATTGATTCTTCCAATCCAAGAACATGGTATATCTCTCCATCTGTTGGTATCATTTTTAATTTCTTTCATCAGTGACTTATGCTTTTCTACACACAAGTCTTTTGTCTCCTTAGGTAGGTTTATTCCTAGGTATTTTATTATTTTTGTTGCAATGATAAATGGAAGTGTTTCCTTTATTTCTCTTTCAGATTTTTTATCATTAGTGTATAGGAACGCAAGAGATTTCTGTGCATTACTTTTGTATCCTGCTACTTTACCAAATTCATTGATTAGCTCTAGTAGTTTTCTGGTGGAATCTTTAGGATTCTTTATATATAGTAACATGTCATCTGCAAAACAGGACAGTTTTACTTCTTCTTTTCCAGTTTTTATTCCTTTTATTTCTTTTTCTTCTCTGACTGCCATGGCTAGGACTTCCAAAACTATGTTGAATAATAGTGGTGAGAGTGGACATCCTTGTCTTGTTCCTGATCTTTAGAGAAAATGCTTTCAGTTTTTCGCCATTGAGAATAATGTTTGCTGTGGGTTTGTCATATGTAGCCTTTATTATTTTGAGGTAGGTTCCCTATGCTCACTTTCTTGAGAGTTTTTATCATAAATAGGTGTTGAATTTTGTCAAAAGCTTTTTCTACATCTATTGAGATGATCATATGTTTTGTATTCTTCAGTTTGTTAAAATGTAATATCACATTGATTGATTTGCATATATTGAAGAATCCTTGCATCCCTGAGATAAATCCCACTTGATCATGATGTGTGATCCTTTTAATATGTTGTTGGATTCTGTTTGCTAGTATTTTTGTGAGGATTTTTGCATCTATATTTATCAGTGGTATTGGTCTGTAATTTTCGTTGTTTGTAGTATCTTTGTCTGGTTTTAGTATCAGGGTGATGTTGGCCTCATAGAATGAGTTTGGGAGTGTTCCTTCCTCTGCAATTTGTTGGAAAAGTTTGAGAAGGATGGGTGTTAGCTCTTCTCTAAATGTTTGATAGAATTCACCTGTGAAGCCATTTGATCTTGAACTTTTGTTTGTTGGAAGATTTTTAATCACAGTTTCAATTTCATTACTTGTGTTTGGTCTGTTCATATTTTCTATTTCTTCCTGGTTCAGTATTGGACGGTTATACCTTTGTAAGAATTTGTCCATTTCCTCCAGGTTTTCCATTTTATTGGCATAGAGTTGCTTGTAATAGTCTCTTAGGATGATTTTTATTTCTTCAGTGTCTGTATAAAATTACTATAAATTACTCTCCTAGATTTAAATAGCATATTCCTCAAAAAAATGTCTTTTCTATACAGAAAGAAATCAGTTTTGTCTTGTTTTTCTTTTGTAAAATATCCTTTATTCAAGGAATTATTTTAGCTCTTGAGGTCAGAGGTTTGATAAAGAAAGTCTAAGTTTGTACTATTGCTTTACTTGCTATGTTATTATACCATATAATTTAATTTTCAACTTCTCTCCTGTGTACCAACCAAGAGTGATGAGTCCTAATATATTAGCCTTTATCATATAACTTTTTTGTTGCTTTGATTATTTAATCTGTCTTTCTCTTTTGCTAACTTTAAACAAGGAAAAAAACTACTGGAAACATTTCTTCATTAAATAATTAGAATTCTGTGAAATATCTGTTGTAGATAAGGTTCTAGAATATGTCAATCATTAATTATGTTGCTTTAGCTACAGAATTATAGGAGGCTGATGTCTTCAAATAGCTAATAATTATCCTTGACTCATCTATTGTTGTAATTTAAAAGATTATCTCATCCTACAAGTGTAATTTGAATTATTATTTTCCTAAATGCCTTACCTGGATGAAGTAATATGAGAATCATGTCTATTTAGAGGACTGTCAGATTTTTTTTTTTCATTTTATCTTACGAGAGTTCCCCACGCATACCCAAGGAAAGCATAATATCTCAAAACCTAAAAAATACTTTCAGAAACTTTTTGTAAATATTAACTGTTGTGCTTAAAAGTATATACTTTGGCATAATAGCTTTTATATATTGCTGTTATCGATAAAAATCTAATGCCTAATTTAATGGCATTGGTGTTACAACACAAAATATTTTAGTAGTACTCTATTGAACACTTTTTAAAAGTACTATAATTCTAAATAAATAAATTTCATATAATGTAGATCCTTTGCTTATGTTCTTATTAACACTCTAAAATGAAATCTAGCAAGTCTTTTTTGCTAGATTGTTACAGTTTTGAAAAATATGCTTTCCCTACACTGGTATGTAAATGAATGTTCTATTAAGTGTGTGTCAAATGAATTTACCTGCATTTAAGGTTTTGTTTGTTTGTTTGTTTTTGTATTAATTCAGTTCCCAGGATATTTCAATATATATTTCTTCACTAACACAAAACAAATAAAGGTTTAAAAGAACATTAACACAGGTCTGCTGAGAGGTTATGAATATGCATTTATACTTCCAGAGATACCTTAAGTATTATTTCAAGCAGTCATTTTACTGAAGTAAAGACTCACACATTATCCTTTTGTACATATGGAACTATATTTATGATCATTTTTAGAAAAATAAAGAATTTTATAGGGTTAGCATTAGAATATGAGATAATCCTTTGAGTCTTGCTTTAAAATGAAACTGGTGAATACAGGTCCAAGGATTAAGATTGTTCTTTGAAACTGCTTTTATGTCTCTAACATACAAATAGGTGTGTGATCAAAAGTAACACAAGTATAAGGTGTCTAGTGTTCTTTATGTAAAATAAATCATTTAAAATTTAAAAGCGCTATACAAATATAAGGTACTGTTTAACACTGGATATATCTGTAAATACAAATGTGATCATACTTTAAGTTATAATTATATTCACTTCAGAAGTATTCAGCACTGATGATATATTTTAAATATATTGTTGGGATGAAGCAAGTAATTTTACTCATAAGTAAGTGTACTTTTGGTAATATTTGTAAGCTATGATTTAATATGTTTAAATATTCATGTAAATATATGGAATTCTTCAAAGAGCAAGAATCCCAGAATTATTGGTCTCTGACATTTACTTTTCAGACTTCTTAAGCTCTGAAATATCTTTTCCTTAGAATCATGTTGCCATGGTGATGCTTCATATAATTTTGGACAAATAAGATTTAAGACACATTCATTTCAGTGGATTGTAAAATTACTTAAAATATGGTTGGAATCTGGAAACTATTTGATGGACCTCAGTCAATATTCTTCATCTTTTATAACAAGGTAAGATGTTGCAATTTACTTTTAAATGAAGATATTCATGCAAGAGCTGTATGAAGATTTAGATGCCATTGATTTCAATATGAAACTGTTAGGTCCAAGTGTGACATCATTTTACAATAGTACAACTTACACATTATACAATTACACAACAATGCAAGTGTGTCATGACTTTATGTGGGAAAAAATTTAATACAATTTAGCCTTGAGCTAACCTTTGCTTTGACACAATTTCAGAACTTTAACCTTTTTGTAACATCATGTGTAATATTTTCGGTGGATATCTCAAAGCACAAACACTTTAACTTAAATTAGAAGGAAGACCTTTTATGGTTTTTCTTTGAAATATGAAGTTGGGACCAATCTTCTGCTTCATCACTTTTCCTAACTCTGTATACAGCTACTTGGAATGAAAAAAATCTCATTCTGTGCCATATGAGTGAAGCCAAAAACTTCCAAAATTGGAAGGACTTCTCTCCTTTGGAGACAATGGGAATCTCAGGAGAAGTGAAACTACCATCTTTAAAAAGAACCAGGAGTAATCAAATATTGTGTTTTTAAATATGTTGAATTTGGATAATAAGTGAATATTTTGTGATTCGTAAGTTGATATTAAATAAATGATACTTTCTCTGTAATAATGTCATATTTGTTTAATTTAAAATAATTTATTTAGTGAAATAATTTATTTTTTATTTTTCTACTTTAATTATTTTGTTTTATTTCATGAAGCAGATTTATTTTTGTTAAATACATACATTTATGTGAAACAAAAGTAGCTAACATTGAAGTAACTGGTTATTGCCACACTCATCCAGGCTCTATGTCTAAATCAAGATTTTATTTATTTCCTCTTTTTCCCCTTTATCAAAACTTAATTTATCAGACTGTAAATGTTTAATATGTGCTCTCTTCTTTCTAGAAGGAAGGTCATTCTTATGAAAACTCTTAAAATAATACATGATATAATGCTACTTTTATAAGATGATTTTCTTTTGAATTGCATACACTTACCTTGAACATTTTTTCCATTTTTTCATTACAAAAATCTCTCAAGAGAGGCAAAATAACACAGGGCTTACCAGCAAGTCTGAATTAATTATAAAGAAGGAAGAGTAATATGATAGAAGCATAAAAAACCTGTAAAATTTAATTTTTTCCAAATACCAAGCATTACAAAGCAATTGTATTGAATAATGTTTTCTGTATACTTCCATTAAAATGTCAGTGTTTCCCTGGCGGTGCAGTGGTTGAGCGTCTGCCTGCCGATGCAGGGGACGTGGGTCCGTGCCCTGGTCTGGGAAGATCCCACATGCCGTGGAGCGGCTGGGCCCATAAGCCATGGCCGCTGAGCCTGCGCGTCTGGAGCCTGTGCTCCGCAATGGGAGAGGCCACAGCAGTGAGAGGCCCGCATACCACCAAAAAAAGAAAAAAAAAAAAGTCAGAAAAAAGAAAAGTGCAACTGCAGTGGTAAGAAATATGACTTAGGTCTCTGTTTTCAGTAGTGATAGAAATGTATATATATTTTTTAACCTCACAAACTTTAAATGATCTTTACCATAGGAAGCTTCAAAAGTTTTGAATTTTGAATAAATAAGAAAATACCGGTTAAGTCAGAGTTTGAATTTCCTCAAATGTTCATTCTTAAATCATTGTAAGCAATATTTCATAGTTGCCTGCTGCATCTCTCAAAAATGTAATCCCCCCAAAATCTATTCAAAAAGTTTTTTTGAACTTCATAAGTGAATGATTTCTTTTATAACTGCAATAAAACCTGTGGGAAAGAACCTATGAAAGTACTGTGTCAGCAATTTTAGCTTATTGCATATGACGTGTTCCCTTTTCCACATGATATTTAATGTATTTTTTAACATCTTTATTGGAGTATAATTGCTTTACAATGGTGTGTTAGTTTCTGCTTTATAACAAAGTGAATCAGTTATACATATACATATGTTCCCATATCTCTTCCCTCTTGTGTCTCCCTCCCTCCCACCCTCCGTATCCCACCCCTCTAGGTGGTCACAAACCACCGAGCTGAAGCTAGTGGGAAGCAGCCGTATTTAATGTATTTTAACTTCAGATTGTATAATCTCATAGCTGATACGAGCTTTGAGTCTTTTTTGGCATTTTAAAAATTAAGGTTACTGACCACTTTAGGAAGAAAATTTAATGAAGAATATAACTCTTAAATGATACTGAGTGGTATTTTCCTCCCTGGGACTAGCACTAGATGTTATCTGTCTAGAATGTGTTTGTGGATTCTAAAGTCCACTTCAAAATTTCTTGAGCTACAAGCATGCTTGTGAGTTGTTGGTCATGTAGAATTAAAATTCTTTGTTGACATATGCTGAAGAGGAGAAATGGAACCATGGGCATGGCCCAACATAGTATTTTGATTTTTGTTCAGTATTCTGCAGAGTGGGACCCTAAGTTAAGAGAAGAAAAATTGGCAATTGCTGTTGAGCATGAAAACATGCAGAAAAGTGTTCACTGTCCTAGAGTAGGTACAGTTTTTTATGTGAGAAGAGAAGGGGTTAAATTCTGTGGGTGCAATGCAATAGAAGGAGAAAGAAGTGGTATCAAGGGTCCAACAGGACCTGATTCGTTATTTACTGCTTACCTTTGACAAGACATTTGCCTTTTCTGAAATTACACTGACTTGGTAAAATGGGAAAATAGCTACTGGCTTTCCTCACAAGATAGCTCTGATAGTTAAAAGAAGCACACACATAAGAGAAATGTTATAAGATTTTATTATGTGTATACTGATATCAAGACAAGCTATTCCAAATGGGATTGTTGGGTACTGGGTATTTTTTCCCACAATTTAATTCTAGCACATTTTTCATGTAACTAGCAAATCTTTTCTAAGACTGTGTATGCTTCCATAGAAGTCTCCAATCCCCAACTTCCCTCAGGTGAAGTATGCCATCACCTACTAAGTGATCTTCCTCACCGGCTCTGGCCTTTCTCCAACCCGTTCCCCACATTGTAGCCAAGGTGATCTTTGCAAATCTTGTGATGTCACTCGCCCTGTTTAAAATCTAATATTGCTTGGCATGACCAATAAAGCCCTGCCTCCCTCTAACGCTTCATTACATATTACTTCCTGGTTTAATAAATGTGAGCACAGCAGCATTTTGTTTTGGTTCTTCAGACATGTCATGTGCTCTTCCACCACTGAGAGAGCTCTGTGTTTTGCCAAAAAGACCCTCTCCGCTCCCTGGCACTGCTTCCATTTTAATATTCAGCCACTATTCATCCTGATACTTTTGCTCAGGTGTTACTTCTTCAGAAAGGACCCACTTGTCTAGCTCAGGTCCTTTTATAATGCACTCACAGAGTCCAGTGACTTTCATCCAGAACATTTACCCTGGTTTGTCATTATACATTCATTATAACATTATTCTATTAATATCTGCCTCCTTTACCAGACTGTAAACTCCTTGAGAGCAAGATTCTATTTTCTGCATACTGTTAATCTGCAAAATATCTGGGAAATTAGAGAAGCTCAATAACTTTATATTTCTATGAAACTCTTCTAAATATTCATAGTAATATTTTATTGACTGATGTTATTTTTTAACATCTTTATTGGAGTATAATTGCTTTACAATGTTGCATTAGTTTCTGCTGTATAACAAAGTGAATCAGCTATATTTTGACAATTTGCTTGTTTCTAGATGATGAACTTTTAAAATGGACCTATCCATGAGTCAGGCTAGAGGGCATATGATAGGAGAAACACAAGCATGTGGTGGTGGCCCATGTATCCTCTGAGTATAGTGATATACAGTAAACAGTCATCCAAGCCACCATAAAATCCCATGAGGAGGGAGCAACTTGAAGAGGCAAGATGTTAGGATCCAGCAGTCAGTCTGTTGGTGTTTGACAGACTTAGGAAAAAGTAGCAGAGACTAAGCTGTGGGTTTAGGTGGAATTCTGATGAAGACGCAGTAACTGGAACTGGACTCAGTGAAGAGATGGCATTGGGGAGAGAAAGGAAGTTACCATCTCTACAAACAGACCAGCAAAAAAGTGGAATTGATGAAGACTCACCTGAGCTATTTAACTAGAGCTTATGAAGGATCCATCTAATTAAGGACAAGAAGAATCCCTGAAGCCTAAACAGTATTGCTCCTGAAGGAGAAGACAAAGGTAAATTCATAGAGTAGCAGAGAATAAAGAAAAAGGGGAAGGGCCATGAAGATTTTTATGTCAATCAGAATTTATTTTTAATATGAAAATATTTTGATCAATATAAAGTGTGCGTGAAAGCTCTGTGTCTGTAGCAGTAAGGTAAATGATAGAGGGGATTAGGTGTTAGAAAATGAGGAGGTGATAAGGAAAAGCTAAAGATAAATTATTGTTTGGTGGAAAAATTAAAAAATATAATACAAGGAAAAAAGGAAGAATTTAAAAAGAAATTTTTTCTCTCAGGGAATTTGAGAATATTGTATACACAGTAAGGGTTTTTGAAAGCCAGGAATGTGTAGTAAATAGTCCAGTAAATAACCAGGATTTGGATCATCAGTGAGTCCAGAGTGGAGCTAAAATGGTTAAATAACCCTGAGTAGAATTAATTCCTTATTAAGACAGACACCAAAATAGGAGACATTTTATAGGCTAGAGATGCTAGAGGCATGGGGAAAGGAACAAGAAAACTCTCTTACTTACTTAAAACAGTCACTGTGCAGTGTGCATATTTGAGGGTGATGCTCTTCATTAAATATATCAAAATAATTCTATGCCTGTAGGGCTGTAAGTATACATATGTGAGACTGTGGTACAGTCCCCATTACAATGAATGTAACAGACAGTCCCTAGATAGCACATTAAACAAACTAAAAATTTCTTACTTTGAGTACCCTTGGCCATAAACAGGAGAAATGGAGATTATATAAATAATAAAATAATGATAATGATAAGAGAAAATGTGACCTGTATTAAGAAAAATATAATGAAGTCACCTAAAATTTCTGAGGACATTATGTTAAATTTTTAACAAATAACATATCCTTTTTGGAATTCTTTGCTATGTTTTTGAGCAACTAACACAAAATGTTCTTGTTCAAAATAATTTTCCTTACATACATCTCACCTACTTATTTTATGATTTATTATTGTATCAATACATCATTATTTCACAGACACAGTAGGCAGAATAATAATCCCCAAATATACCTGCAACGTAATCCTTGGAATCTGTGACTATGTTACCTTACATGGCGAAAGGAACTTCACAGATATGATTATGTTAAGGATCGAGAAAGTGTCCTGAATTAACCAGGTGGATCCAATCTAATCATATGGATTCTTTTTTTTTTTTTTTTTTTGGCGATATGCGGGCCTCTCACTGTTGTGGCCTCTCCCGTTGCGGAGCACAGGCTCCGGACGTGCAGGCTCCAGACACACAGGCTCAGCGGCCATGGCTCATGGGCTCAGCTGCTCCGCGGCATGTGGGATCTTCCCGGACCGGGGCACGAACCGGTGTCCCCTATATCGGCAGGTAGACTCTCAACCATTGCGCCACCAGGGAAGCTCCACATGGATTCTTAAAAGCAGATACATATCCTGACTGTAGAGAACCAGAGATGGCATTGTGAAAAAGACTCAACCCACTGTTGTTGGCTTTGAACATAGAGTGAAGGACTGCAAGCCAAGGAATGTGTGTGGCTTTTAGAAGCTGGAAAAGGCAAGGACCTGATTCTTCCCTAGAGCCTCCAGAAAGAATGCAGCCCAGAAAACACTTTGAATTTAGGCCCAGTATGGGCTAAATCAGACTTCTAACCTACAGAACTGTAAAATAATAATTTGTTGCTTTAGGCCACCAAGTTTGTAGTAATTTGTTACAGCAGTCATAGAAAAATAATACATACATACACAATGGAATATTTATTTATACAGAAATTTAAAAATTTAGAAGAATAAATGATAAAATGAAAGAGAAAATGAAGTTTACTAGAATCAACTGAGCAAGAACTTAGAATTCTTAGAATAAAAAACATTATTTTTAGTTCCTTTTGTCATTGAGATAGAGTTGTTTAGTTTTCCATTGAATTAAAAGTTTAACCTTAAAATAGCATTTCAAGAATATGTCATTCTTTATTTAAAATGAAGTTAACTTCCCAGGGATTCAGTGAATAAAATATACTCTGTTGTTTACAATAAAAGTATATTATTCATTAGAGTAGTAAATATAAAAAGCTCCATAAAGACTGTACCTTATACAAGCCCAAATAAAAAATTAAACTTTATGATTCTGAAAGATTTTCATAAGCATAAGATAAGCAAACTTTCCGAAAATATACTTACTTCCAAACCTGTTAAATAAAATGACTGAATATGTTTCAGTAGGTTGCCAAATTGTGGCTATACTCAGACCACATTTCATTTATTATCAGAGTCATATATATTGTATAGAGAAGTATGAGGAATGTGGTTATAATCAGCCATCAAGTGTTGATCACTTCCACTTCTACTGCCACATTAAATCAAACCAAACCACATCAGATGACAATAATAGTAAAGTTCAGCCAAGAGTAGTAAAAATTATATGTATAAACAGAATAAACAATAGTACTTTTATGACAGAGATTACATCAATTTACTATTTCAAAAGAAAATTCATCTACTTATTTACGAGACATTTATTGCAAAACTTCTCTGAATATAGATCTCCATATGGCTCTGTATGTTGTTAAAATATAGAAACAGCGCCTTACTTAATAAACCTGCACCTGGAAGTAAAAAAAAAATAAAAGATATGCAGTTGTGTTCCCATGAGCATTCAATTCTGGGGTAAAATTAGAAGACAAATATTACAAAACCACAGTATTTCCAAGTCTCCAGGTTTGGGAAATCTATCTTTAATCTCATTATGTGAAAATGAACATTAGAACGTATTTTATCTCATCTGTGCTCCATTACATTTGTTTTATATCTCCTCTTTTTCATTAGCTCCTTACAGGTTTGCCCCTTATTCTGCCAATCATTTATACCTTTATTTTTAAAAATATACACTCGGGGGCTTCCCTGGTGGTGCAGTGGTTGGGAGTCCGCCTGCCGATGCAGGGGACATGGGTTTGTGCCCAGGTCTGGGAAGATCCCACATGCCATGGAGCGGCTAGACCCGTGAGCCATGGCTGCTGAGCCTGCACATCCAGAGCCTGTGCTCCACAACGGGAGAGGCCACAACAGTGAGAGGCCCGTGTACCGCAAAAAAAATAAATAAATAATAAATAAAAATAAAAAAAATAATAAAAAAATATACACTCATTGCTTGCTTTGTACCAAGCACTATGCTAGCCGCTGGGTCTATGATAACAAACTAAACAGAATAAAACTGCACCTTCATGGAGTTTAATATCGAATGGAGAGCACATAATTAAACATAAAAAAAATTAAATATTGATTTAAATGCTTTGAATGGAGAGAGCAGAATGTTAAAGTATAGGGATCATGTGTAGACCTGAAAGACCTTAGAAAAATTATATTTCTGGTAAGCTGGGAGATCTTCATATAAATACAACTCTCTGACCAGGCGTTCAAGACTTTCCTTGAATGCCTAATGTAAATACAACACCCTTTAAGATTAAAAATATAGAAAAGGTTAAGTAACAATGCAAAGGCTAAATAATAAGATATTCATGCAGAAAATAACAAAGCAATGGTGTCTAAATCAGTGGTATTAGTTATTAGTGTTATATTATCAGAAAAAATATGCTATTATTGTTATTATTATTATTCTTTTGTACTGGAGTGGATAGAAGAACCTAAGAAAGGTGTTCACATTTAGCTGGATCTGCACACTATGCAGGGTCAGAAAAAAAAAATGATTCTGACACTTATGCATTATTTTTCCAAAACAAAACCAAACCAAATATAACAACAAAATAATGTAACAAAAGAAATGGACAGTTTTGAAGTTTGGGGAACTTTTGCTGCTTTCTGAAGTTAAATATCAAACAATTATGTCTGTTCTGCTTGCGTGTCAATTTTCTCATTTTGCAGTATCATATTATGTGTAAGAAGCAGCAAATGTGGTGATGGAAGAATCTGAAACCAAGAACGGTAGGCAAAGTGATTTATCCATTACATTCAAACTATCAAAACAAACAAAAGATTTAATATTCCCTGTGCAAAGTAAGGCTATTTTAACACCAAAAGATACTTAATATGATAAGCAATGACAAATGAGATAACAAATATCTGTGTCTCAACAGTCTCACCTAAATATGCATTTCTATTTCTTCAACGTGTGGTGGAGTCCTGCGAAAGCAAAACGAGCCTTTGCATTACCATGAGCATGAATAGATTCATATCATGCAATGATAATTGTCAGTTACTTGTGCCCAGCACTCGTACTGCCCCCAATTATATTGAGTCTGGTTTTAGAGAACCACCCCTTCCCTAAGAAATATAGCATTCTTGTGCAGACAAAGTTGCCTGGTGTTATCTTCTATTTGATCGAATTGTTTTTGACCAATTAATTAATTTTTTTTCTTTTTTCTTTTTTGGCGGTGTGCTGGCCTCTCACTGTTGTGGCCTTTCCCGTTGTGGAGCACAGGCTCCGGACGCGCAGCCTCAGCGGCCATGGCTCACGGGCCCAGCCGCTCCGCGGCACGCGGGACTCTCCCGGACTGGGGCACGAACCCGCGTCCCCTGCATCGGCAGGCGAACCCTCAACCACTGCACAACCAGGGAAGCCCCATCATGCTTCCCTGAATTATTTCAAATGAATTATTTCAAAATCGTAATACATTAAAAGCAAAATGAAGCATGGTACCAACATATGTCTTCCAACATGGGCAGCATCAGTGAGATCAGGCAGGAAGATATTCTTAGAACTGGTTCCAAAAGGGAGGGATAATGGTAAATAATATAAGATTAATATCTATTCCTGTGACTTTACTTGGTAAGATCCACTGCTCCAGGATTCTACAAGAAGTACTCCAGGGTTTTGTTATCCATTTGTGCCTGTTGAGGCACATCCAAGGCAACAGCAGC
Organism: Hyperoodon ampullatus; assembly: GCF_949752795.1. NCBI lineage: Eukaryota > Metazoa > Chordata > Mammalia > Artiodactyla > Ziphiidae > Hyperoodon > Hyperoodon ampullatus. The sequence goes on from NC_136918.1 coordinate 64,178,650, forward strand.
AACAGTCTTCTATTTTAACATTTGCATTCAATGGATAGCCACTGGCCTTGGAACCATGCTCTTAACTCAATAGATTCTGGTAGTGGTGGTTTCCAGATAGCACAGCTGGTTCATCATGTGGTTCAAAGGTGGTCCTTTGTATTTCACATTCTTTGAATAACTTGTTGCCAGTTAAAAATGGTCCAGAAATTGAAACAGCTATAGATCTTGGATTGTTATTACTAAAATTTAAAGGAGTGAATCATTCATATCTTTCCTTGTCATGGGATTTATTATTCTGGATTATTTTTGTCCCTTAACCTAGGAGCAGTGAGTCATTATAGTAGCTTTGGGCCCTTTTACCTCTTTTCTTCATTGAGCAGGAGGTTTTTTGTAGAAAAGTTACAGCCAAATGAACATCTGCTTGTATTGACCTAATGACAGCAAAACACTGTTCTGCTAGTCTTTTCTGCAGTTGGGCACAAATAGTCCACGTATGTACCAACATGGTTAGTCTTTCATGATATTGGCTTCCTGGAAAGAATTTCATACTAAACATACAGTAAATGCTGTCCTTATAGTTAAAGGATTTAAATCCCTGGTTTCTTTGCCACCCAAGCAATTATAAATTATCTCTTGTGGTAATTTTTCCCTCCATGGCTTGACTAGTTGAGAACCAGGTTCATTGCCTGGCATTTTTGAGAGTCTATTACTATAGAGTTGATACATCAGCACCAACTCTTACTTAGAGGCTAATTACCAGAAGAAGCTCAATAGGAATATCTCCTATCTTTGTCTCCACCACCAGTACCATAATCTTTATGATTTAGAAACTCCTGGTATACAAGATAATAAAGTTCTGTCATGCTTACCTCTGATGGACCTTTCATGTACATATTTTGCTCCTCTCTGTTTAGACTTTTTGGGAAGAGACCATGTGATAGGTCTCAAACCATAGGCCTTTTGAGCCTTAGATTCTTTATTTGCTTAATAGTGACACTATTCTCTTGCATAATTATCACTGGTAATGAGGCTCACGCTTCGCATTTCCAAATGACTGATTTCATATTTTGGGGAAAAAATCCAAAGTATTTTGTGTTCTGTTTTCCAGCATCCTTTAATATCTTACATTTGGATTTCATTACCCTTAACTCTAGTCATATATTTGGCAATTATTTAATGATGAGTATATGTGTGTATATATGTATGTTTATGTGTATGTGTGTCTGTGTGTGCATGTAAGTTTTGTGTCAGGGACTTCTCTGGTGGTGCAGTGGTTAAGAATCTGCCTGCTAATGCAGCGGACACGGGTTCGAGCCCTGGTCCTGGAAGATCCCACATGCTGCAGAGCAACTAAGCCCGTGAGCCACAACTACTGAGCCCATGTGCTACAACTAATGAAACCCGTTCTCCTAGAGCCTGCAACAAGAGAAGTCACTGCAATGTGAAGCCCGTGTACTGCAACGAAGACTAGCCCCTGATCGCCACAACTAGAGAAAACCTGCACACAGCAACGAAGAACCAAAGCAGCCAAAAATAAATTAACTAATTTTTTAAAAAATTAATTTTTTTGTCAGTGACTTGGAGAATAATATTTATATAATTAACTTAATCCATGCTAAATGTAAATGTTACTGTAAGCTAGCTATTTGAAGACTGGGTATGTTTTTTAATGTCTATTTTCAAATTTCTACATTGTTTATTGAAATGCACTTAAAGAATAAATACACTGAATCTTTGTTCACTTCTAGCCCAGAATCTGTAAGTTATGCACTTTCATAAGTAAGGTCCCCTGGGCCTCAATTTGCATCCCCGAGTGTAATCTATTTATTTGAAGAATATTTTTAAGCAATTTTCATGCTCAAATAGTCATGAAATTGAGGGGGCTTTCAGTTTCACTAAATCATATACATTTTCCTATTCTCCGTAACTCCTTTTCCTTTGTGCAGATGTGGCATGTGTTCCTGAGTTATTTCTGGGAGTACATTTTTGGTAAGGCAGCACCATTAGGAAGAATTCTACTTTAATTTATTTTGAATTACACCTGAAAGAAGTGAAGAACAATTCAAAATGTCATAAATTAAAAAGCTTATATCAAAAAGTCATAATTAAAAGCATACAGAATAAATTTTTATAGCTTCATTTTGAGATCAAGGACTATATTTAAACCGATGTTCAAAGAGGATATTATATATAATAGACAAAATTATTTCTTTCCTATTTTGAATAATGTGTCATGTTTTATTAACATTAAAATATATTATTAAATGCCCATAATGTAATAAGAGCTTCACCAGGCAATTTCCTATTGCTTTTCATGTGTTGTTTAGTTTTATTGTTTTATTCTCACAACAAACCTAACAAGGCAAAATTATTATTATTTCCATATTACAGATCAGGGAACAGTCAGGCGGGTTAGTCATACAAGCCAGGTCAACTCTAGAATGAATGTGCTTAATTCTCACACTATGTTACCTTCTCTCTCCATACATATTTCCTTCAGAATACATCAATCATGGCATAATGGTAGCTATTTAATGTTTGCTTATTCTTTTCTTCTGAAGTGATTAATATACCTACACATATATTTGTCATTATAATTTTTTAAGATTACATTGGTAGGTATACCTTGTGCATTAATTCTCACTTTATTTTGCAGATGTGGTGAATACAAATAGTATGGACTCCAAACATTACAGAGGTTTAATGCTACAAAGATCTTAAGTTAACCTCGTGAAGTTTAATAGTCTAACAGAAATTTAGTGAACCGTAATGCAGGATAGAAAATCTATACCTCTTTCTCTTTTTCTGTGGCCCATTCAGTAACTTGACAAAGAGTTAGACATGCTCAGGGGTTGATTAATGAGAAGAGGATGAGATTAGGAAGAACTTGAAAACATTATTGTGATTTTTATGCCATCATATTTTTTAAAAGGTTTTGACAGAAGTTTCTCTCTGAGTATAAAGTTTAGGTAAGGCTCATACTACTTCCATGATGTCATCAGGTATCTTATTTTTAATAATAAAATATTCCAAGTTTATGCAAACCATTGAAATCTATTCTGGTACTAAGGGACCACAAGTTTTAAGAATGTGTTTTAGGACCAGTAAAACATATTTAAGATAGTGACCCCCCCAAAAAAATGTATAGAATGCATGATTTTCCTGTTAGGACTGACTCTAAAATATATTATCCAAGTAAACAATATTTAAAACTCAACATGTTAGCTAGTTTTGTAAAAAACTTTGTACCAGAAGACTCTATAAATGTACACTATCATTAGCCAGTGATGATATTTAAACAATGTAGCAATACTTGTGTAAAAATTATCTTTATATTATAACTAAATGCTATGAATGTACATATCTGTTTAAATAGAATCCTTCCCATTAAATAGCAGACAATTATTCTAGTTTTCCAGGTGTCTGTTTTAATAGTTTATACCCATGGGATGATATATGCTCTTCACTGGGGCAAAACTTAATATCTTAACATTTGTGAACCACATAAATGTACTTCAATTTTAATAAAACAATATTCATCCTTGAGTAATGATTATTATAAGTAATTTTCAAAAGCTAAATTTGTATAAAAGGAATTACTTAATAACTTTCTCCATTATATGATATATATTCCATTTTTTTGAGTTGCTTGAATATCTATGAAATCTTCCTTTTCCCATTCTATCAAAGGAAATTTGTAGGGTGGAGTATTGGGAGAATACCAATACTATTTTAAGAGCAAATACAGTTAATATCAATAGATGAGAAAAGCTGACTCTAACACAGAATAATATTTCAGTTTTGATAAGAGTAAAATCATACTCAGATGAATTTTAATGTTCAAATTATTCAAATTCATTAATATATTTTAGGGAATGTCTTTTGCATTAAAAACAACATTTTTGCCATAAAACAAAAAGCTTAATTTTTTAATGTGCTATTTTTGTGAAGATAAGGAAAGCAGTTTATTGCAGGTGTCCTCATCAGCAAAGAAGGCATGCAACTGTTTGTAGACCCTGTATAAATCAGGATTTAACAAGCATTAGTAAGCAGCATTCCTCACACTCCCTTTATACAAAAATTACTTACTTACTTCAATTGTTCATATGTCTCTTAAATTACTCTTCAAGATAAACTTTTCTAATGGCATTGTTATTGAGAAATTCATAGATTAATATGAAAGCTCATAGGTCTTTTACAATGGACTCACATCTAATATTTGCAGGGCCTATGAAGACTTCATATCTTATAACTTAATACTTACAAAATTAAATCATGCTAACAAATTATTAAATAAAACATATCTTCTGCCTTTAAAAATATAACATCATTATGACAAAATTTAAAATATAATGATATAATTGCAAGCATCAAATTTATCAAAGATGATTATATAATATTTAATTATTGTGATTCATGTATGGGCTGATGATAATCATGTCAAAGCAAAAATTGCCCTGGACAAAGTTAGACAAGGAAGACTTCATTCAAAGCTATTGTAATGGGGAAGAGAGAACAGTACCGAGTCTGTACTCAACTTCAGTGAAACAAGGGGTGGAGAGTATTAAAGAGCTGGTGTGTGTGTGTGTGGGTGTGGGTGTGGGTGTGGTGCTGGTGGTGTGGGACGGGGATTAGAGGCCGTCTACGTTTGCTAATTATCCTCACTCAAAGGAAAAGCAAACTTTCACATACTTCATGACAGGAGGTAGCTTTACAGTTTAACACCAAAGGAAGATGGGTTCCTCTCCTCCCATAGAGACTGGAAGATAAAGACTCTATCTTGATATTTACATTTCAAGGAGATGTCTCCCAGGTCTTTGAGGAAGACGGCCTGGGTTGCAGTGTTGGCAAGAGGATTTTTTTTTTTTGACATCTTTATTGGAGTATAATTGCTTTTCAATGGTGTGTTAGTTTCTGCTTTATAACAAAGTGAATCAGCTATACATATACATATATCCCCATATCTCCTCCCTCTTGCGTCTCCCTCCCACCCTCCTTATCCCATCCCTCTAGTCATACAGAGTGAAGTAAGTCAGAAAGAGAAAAACAAATACCGTATGCTAACACATATATATGGAATCTAAAAACAAACAAACAAACAAAGGCTCTGTAGAACTTAGGGGCAGGACAGGAATAAAGAAGCAAGAGGATTTTTAAAGAGATTTACCTCTCTAAAGAACAGAGAAATAATTCACAATTACAAGTTTCTAAAGGGAGGAGGAGAGATTTCTGTTGTTATGCCATTTGGATTCTGTAGTCCCTAGCATGAGAGGGAGGTCAGGACCCTATAGTCGGGAAGAAGCCTGCCTAAACCACAATCAAAAATAATAATCTAAAAATAAAATATTCTTAAGCTTTTAAGAATGTTCTTAAACTTTTTTTCCAAAATGATGTATCAATATTAAAAGGCAAAATATAAGTTATAATTGAGTATACATTTAAAAATCAAAATTATTAAAATTGAATATTTAAAATTGAATTTATGAAAGTGCATTTATAAATCTTACTAAATATTTTAATAGAAATAAAACTACTCACACTCAACTCTAATGCTCATTGTCCATTAAATGACTATCAGAATCATGTTTCTTGAATGCTTTATCTAGATCAATCTATTTTGTATACAATTTTCAGTATCACACAATTTGTAAAGGATAAAATATTTCTCAGCCACTTGTACAAATGATTCTGAGTTCCTCCAGACCAACAACCTGGAACACAAAAGGAAGCAGGAAAGTGAACATTAAGGTCAACTGAGAAGTGACACTTTCCTTGTTTTGTTTTGTTTTGTTTTGGAAGAATCTGTTTCATTCCTACTGAGAGAAAAAGAAAAGATAATAGATTCATCTTTTCTCTTACCTAAGTGCTTCTGTTTTTCAAACTCTCCACAGTCACAAGCCGTGTCCTGTTTCAGGCTCAGTAGTAACACAGCCCACACACTTTCCTGCATTAGGACCATATTTTTAGCTTAGAGGATGTAGATCTTCATTTCTCCTGGTAGATGATGTTGCTAATGAGAAGGGTCGTTAATGGTTTTAGTACATCATGTCCTAAAGCTGAGCACTGAATTCAAGTGTCATCCATGTGTGTGACATACAGATGTCTCTAAGGCTTGAGGTCCACAACATGGGTCCCTTTTACTTGAGTCTATGTAGAGATCCAAGACTGAAATCTATGGGTTATAGAATCAATATTACGGCATACTTAAATTTTAATTAGAATTGTAAACCATTTACCTGAATCTTGTTCAAATGCTTGTTTTAATAATAGGAATGTATTTAACACCTGTTTTTGTCTCTTTGAAATATGTGGGATAGCTGATTTGGTATCTTCAACTACCTAAATGTTGCTAATTAAAGGTACTAATCCATTTATATTTGGCTTATACTTTTCCTGAAGCAATACAGCACTTTTTAAATTATACAATTAAGATAAATTTCATGTTCTGATAACAGATCCATTTTAATAATTCAAATCTACCAGCTAATTATCACTTCGTGAGTTCTGTGTTCTTGATAAGAATAGTAATATTTCTTAAAACAGTGTTGTCATTTGTCACACACTAAAAGTATTAGTGACGGGCTCACATAAGAGAAGGGGTCCAATTCAGAGAGAAAAAATCAACTTTTTTATTGTAATTTTAAAAGTAATGTTTATATCACAATGAAGCACATAGTTACTGTGTATAGAATATTTTAACAGAATAATGTTACTGAGGGTTGTAAATATCTCCCATCAGGATAAAGTGATGTGTTTGGCTTGAATGGAAAACCATAATTTTAATTTTTAAAATGTATGATATAAATTCATTGTGAATACTTGAGTTATACATTGGAATATTCTAAGCATGGTTGTAATTTGTAAAAGGACATTCAAGAAGATGAACAGTAGGGGCTAACTAGCCTGATCAAGCTAGTTACATCTGAGAAGATTGCAGCCAATTTGAGAACATTCAAATTTTACAAGAAGGTGAGATAGTTAGCAAAAAATACCTTCTTACAGGGGCTTCCCTGGTGGCGCAGTGGTTGAGAGTCCGCCTGCCAATGCAGGGGACACGGGTTCTTGCCCCGGTCCGGGAAGATCCCACATGCTGCGGAGCCTGCGCGTCCGGAGCCTGCGCGTCCGGAGCCTGCGCGTCTGGAGCCTGTGCTCCACAACGGGAGAGGCCACAACAGTGAGAGGTCCGCGTACCGCAAAAAAAGAAAAAAGAAAAGAAAAAGAAAAAACCTTCTTACAAACAAAAATATACTTTAAAGCTCAATTTGAAACTCAAACAGGATACCTAATTATTGGTAGTTATTGCTACAATTATGATTACAGTGATTTTATAGAAGCTGATTTGTTTAAAAATTTAAATTTTAAGCCAAAGTTTAAAACTAAACATTAATTATATATTTTAATCATTACATGTTTATATTCTTATCACTACAAGTTTATTTATTGACTATCTAACATTTCTAATTTACTTTATAAGGTGGGCTGAATGTTCTGCCAAGATGGATAGAGCTCAGTGATACTTTGCAAGAATATGGGCTTTGGTTATCAGAAGCATAAATCAATTGTGATATTTGTTGGTTGCTTTCTGTTAATAACTTTTTAATTTTTTTTTTCTTTTTACACTTACACTAAATTTAGATATATTTTAATAAGGTGGGAGTGGAGTGGGAAGCCCTGAGGCAAGCTGAGTAGGACAGTCCTCAGGAGTAAATTGGTCCTTTGTTTCTGGGTTAAATTTTCAGGCAAGAATGGTTATGGTTTGAATCTAAGTAATCGTTGTTACTGTTTCAATCCTGAGATTTTCTTAATTCCATAATAGTTATCAGTGTTTTTCATTTTTTAATTGTTGAGATTGATGGTTCTAAAATATATAATTTAGTCATCTTTCTTTGATTAAAAATATAAGTGCTGAGATTAATACAATAGAGTACCAATATATTATTATTTATTTTAATTAGTATTTCCTTCTGAAATCTTATCGTCAGCCCCTAAATTAAGTATAATTTTAAAGTTTATCTTTCAAACAGCCATTAACTAGGCATTTACTTTGTGAGGCTCAACACCCTGAGTTGTCAAAATGAATAATATGTCTTCCTGCCCTAAAAGAGTGCATAGACTTCAGGAGGAAAGCAAGCACTAATTTTATAAAACACATGACATCTACCATTTATTCTGCTCTGAATTAATAAAAGCATGAAATATCCCACACTTTTTTTAATGTTTAAATCAGATGTGTCCATTAGGTGAATCAGAAAAGTTAAGTGCTGGCAGTCTGAGATCAAGAATAAAGAAACATTTTCTTGGTTGACTACAGCAAATTGTGATATTTTACTTATTTGTTTAGAATAAATATCTACTATGATTACAATACAATTCATTATATGATTATGATATATAATCATACACATTGAATATTTTATTTATGTAGATACATTCTATATAGAATTCAATCATATAGAATATTATTATATTACAGCACATAATAGAATCTTACATACAAAAAAGAATGTAAAAGGTAATACCAGTACATTTAACTTTCTTTTTGAGAAAAAGGTTTTTTCTGTCTCTGTGGGTCTTTTCATTTTTTTTAGGAGGTTTTCAGTGACCTGCAGCTCTCAGACACTTAAGTTTTAGGTCAGTCATCTGTGTAGTTACAAAGAGTGGCTAGAGGAACTCAATAATTATATGCATTCAGAAGAAGAATGGCTTTTTAAATATGGATTGTTATATGCACATATGGAGGACCATAATATTCTTCTAAGATAGTATATGAATTGAATTATTTGGATTTCAAAGTCTCTGAATATCACCATTCCATACTCAAAACTTCTGTCCTCATATGATGTAGTTATTACCCTAATGTTTTTTTGTTACCAAACATATTTATCGTGTATTTAATAAAACCCAAAATTCTTAGCTCTATCATATTAAAATAGCTAAATCATATCCATGTATATGATTAAGAGACTGTAGAACCATTGACTATGATTTACTACTAAAGGTAATAATATGCAAACCATCTCCCCTGCTGAAGATTAAACTGCCGGTTACTTGCTTTCTTAGGCGCACTTGCAGTCAAGATGCTGGATGTGACCTGGGCCCCAGCAATTATTGCATGATTGCAGTTGGACATACACAAAGCAGTGAATATGAGGAAGCTATCCTGTGAGTGTTGTGATTGGGAATTTCCACATCCAGGTGGCAGTGCTGGCAGTGGTTTCAGCATCCCCAGCATCCAGAGTTGATGATGTCTGAGGTGCACTTTGGAGTGCCGGTTCTCAAGGATATTGGCAAAGAGGTGTTTATGTAACGTTAGGTGATAGAACTTGTAATGTTATTCCTGACTATGTAGTCTTCAAACTTGATCTAGTCATGCACCAAAGTTTGTGTGAGCTACCAAGTTATCTTTTATTCAATTCCCTTTCTGTTTAAATTAGACAAAGATGATATCTGATGCTTGCGATTAAGAATCCTGAATGATATAGGAAACAAATCAGTTAAAATACTTAAAATACTATGTGTCCTGAAGATAAAGATACTGTGTGTCCTCCTCCTCCTCCTTTCTTTATCCTTCAAAACACTTTTTTACCCTTAATCAATAAATAACTGTTATACACTTAGTACATATATACTAAGTTATATTCTCTATGGTAGAGCTTGCAAGTTTTGGAGTATCTTGAGTCTCCGGCTCACTGTATTTTTTTAAATTAGATTCTAATGGCCTATTCACAGCTGGAAAGTATTCATTCATGTGACTCCCTCAATGAGCCAATTTTTTTCTCAAGTCAGAATTTTTATGAGAACAAATTTGTAAACTTCTTCCCATATCTGTTTATTTCATTATCACCATATAAAGGTTTATCATATCACATATATATGCATATGTTATTATCACACACATATGTATATGTTTATGTTATATATATGTATATAGAGTTTTCATAAGCATAATAAAGGAAAGGCATTATTTAGATATTTTTCAGTTAAGTATTTTGAAGGGCAAATTGTCCAGGCAATGTTTTACTCTACACAGTTCCCTTTCTTTCTCTCCCTGAGGCCATGGGTGCTTTATTAAAAGTCCCTAAAGCTATTCTTTTAGTTTGAAGGTTTTGCCCCACAATCTGTGTTGAAACACCAAATGCTCTTTTTTGTTTGTCTGCAGTCTTAATTCCTGGGCTCGATAATTAAATTTTCAATCTTTGCCCCTTGGTTTCATCTCTCTGTCTCTCTCTGTCTCTGTCTCTTTCTCCTTCTACATGGAAGCTTGGTGGTAAGATTTGCCTGCACAAAATTGTGGTTTCTCTCCAAGATGCTACCTTTTCCTTGCTCCCCACATCTTCAAGAAATGCAACCTATGAGTGGTACCCAGCTCTGCCTGACCTTGGTGCAGCCTCTCTGCATGCTGCACCCAGCCCGGAACCTCTCTCCACAGGCTCCAGCCTGTCTGGGAGAGGAGGTAATCTGACAAGAATAACTTAATAGCCAGAGGCAGCCTGCACACCAAGTGCATAGTTGCCAGAACAGCAGAAATGCTAAGTTTACCGTAAGGGATGGGCAGCTTTTTAAAAGTGTCTAGCTGCAGGGAATTAAAGCTTCCAGATGGCAGAATTGCTGCTCATCTGCAGCCAGACGCCCCACCCTGCAATTCTCCAAGACACAGTCCCATTCTTAGCAATTCTAGGCTTAAACTCGAGAGGCAATCTTCTCCCCTTTTCCACCCTTTCTTCTTCCCACTCTTAGATATGTAGGGCATTCTTATTTTTTCTGTTCAGATTGTAGGTACAGAGTAAAACTGATTTTAAAATGGTATGTCTAGTTTAGTTTGGAAAATAAAGAAACAGATTCAGAAGACATAGAAAGGTTTATTCTCTCATCCACACTTGTGCCAAATAGGGCAGATAATTATACCTGCCTAGGCTTCAGGATATTTCTTCTGAAAAATTCATTGTCTACAATGTTGTATGAAAGCAAGAGTTATGGTGCTTTGATTTTTAAAAAAGCAATTGTAAAAGAAAGGCTTTAAAATCCTAGTCCAAAATATAATAGTGTCCCACTATCTCCCCATCTGGAGATCAGACTCCCGGCAACCTGAAGCACAGGCACAGCTCCAGACTCAACAATAGATCACAAAGATTCTCGGGAGTAAATATAGAATTCACATGCATTTTACTTCTTTCATGGGCACCCGCTGCAACTATCAGCAGACTTAGAAAGCTGTTCATAAGGAGATTTTATTACTAAACCAAACCAGATAAATATTAAAGAGAGTTCAGCAGTGTATAATTTAAAAAAATTATAACAGTCAGTTGTTTCAGTACCATTTATTGGGTAGATCATCCTCTTCCCACTGATTTTAAAATCACCTCTGTCATATTATAAAGTTTCTATAAATGTGTGTGACTCTTTCTTGGTTCCCTATTCTGAACAACTGGTTTATTCTCTATGTTAATTCTACAATAACATTGTTTTAATTACTAAACTTTATAGTATGTCTTGAAATTTGACAGGGAAAGTTTCATATTTTAATCTTCAAAATGGTCTTGCCTGTTCATGGCCATTTATTTTTACATGAAATTTGGGATGGGCTTCTTAAATTCCATTAAAAGGAAAACACATTTGTGGTTTTTATACATATTTCCTAAAATGTTTATAGATTTTGTAAGAAAATCAACATCTTTATTTTTTCACTTATTACATGCTTTTTAAAATGTTTTGTATATTTCTTAATAAAAATTCGAAGCATCTTTAGATAGATTTCTCAGACCCTCTACTTTTAATTCTATTTTAATAATATATTTTCAGTTACTGATGTATAAAAATATTACCAACATTTTTTAACGTTGTTCTTCTGTCTAGTTCACTTGCTCATCTTATACTAACTTATTTTAGGTGTTCTGCTGTATTTTATATGTACTTGTATATATTAGCATTCACATTACATAAAAATTGGAATTTTTCTCCTTTTCAGTCTATATCTCATTTTTATTTTTTATTGTCTTATTGCACTGCTCAAGATGATATGTAATAGAAATGGTGAACTAGGGAATCCACTTCTGAACTGTCAGGTTTCTTTTGTTTTGTTTTGTTTTGGTTTGGTTTCGCCACACAGCATTTTGTTCCCCAACCAGGGATCAAACCCTGTGTCCCCTGCAGTGGAAGTGCAGGGCCCTAACCACTGGACAGCCAGGGAATTCCCTAGGGCATACATTTCTCACTACTAAATTTAATGACAATTATTCTATGGTATCTCTATTACTAATTTGGTGACTAGATTATTTGGATAACCTTAATTATGTTAATGAAGTTCCTTTCCATTCACAGATTTCTAAGAATCTGTTTTTTTAATATCATGAATGAGTATTGAATTATAGTAAGTGTTTTTCTGCATCTATAGAGATAATCCTTTCTTTTAAATCTATTAATTTGGTGGACTACATTGTCAGATTTTTTAAGTTGAGTTATCCTTCTATGCCATGATACAATATTTGTTTCTACTTTTCTGACTCCATTTACTGAACTATTATGCAAGATGTCTGTATTTGGTTAGTGAATGGAATTGAGATTGTCTATTTATCTATGTATCTATCTATTGTAAAAAATTAGTAAACAGAAATCTCAATTAAATAGGGTTCGGAGATCAGAGGTGGAGCGCTCATGCCCTGTGATGAGAGCAGAGCCCAATAGGAAGAAGAAAGACTCCTCTTCTTTCCTGACAGGGACTCAGCCAATGAACAGCCATGGATTCTTTGTTTACTATAGCCGTGCCAACTTCCTTTCGTCCATACAAAAGCATTCTCTTTCCGTTGCCAGGTGGGGACTTGCACGTGGCTTGCCATGGTTACAGACCCTGAATTGCAGTTCTCCATGGATCCTGAATAAAGCCATCTTTGCTGGAGAAATATCTGGCAGCCCATTTGTTTCAACTCAGTATTTTGGTGGCCTGTACAGAGAACAGAGAAGACCCTCTATGGCTCCACCGCTGATGAGCAAACAAGTGCAGGACCCACAATTGAGCCCATTGTTGCTCACTGCTTTTCTCAACAACCATGGAGTTTGAAGGTGCATCTTTCTCCTGATCCAAGCTCATGCCCTCTTTGCATTTGAAGCTCTCCAGGCTTTATTCTGGACCTATTTAAAGGTTTTGTCTTTCTGGTTGAGGCCTTGTTCTGTATGCAAGTACTTGTTCGACCTCTCTGTCTGATTTTGAAATCAGACTATTTCACTGAAGCTAGCTAGCCTTTGACCCATTCTTTTGGAAACAGGGTTGGGTTGCTTCTCTGAAATGGTCCCAAGTTTTTTAGCCTTTGGCCTATTCCTTTGGAAGGACTATTCTCTCTAGAAACTGGCTAAAAATTCTTTGGCCTGGCTTCTCTGGAACCAATCTGTTTCCTTTGAATTGGCTGGGATTGGCTTACAAGCTGTCTAAATTGAGCCATTTGTGTTGTAAGCTATTCAATCTATTTGCAAATCGTTCTTTAGAGGAAAAAAACTCTAAGAAATGGGATCCCGGTTATCTAAGTATTTTGAGAGTGGCCCCCATACAGGAAATTTGGCCAATTTTATATTTAAAAGTCTTGGTCCTTTCCCATGCACATTTCTAACTAAATGGACCAAACTGACCAAAGGAAATTTAGAATATCAGTGGCCATTATGGGGAATTTTGAAATCCCCAAACTGAATTTCCTTGAAACCAAATTGGACTACAATAGCTCAAACATTTTCAGAACTGAGTGGAATGCTTACTTTGATTGGTATTTTGAGGCTTCCCCATGATATCAGGAGTCTAAAATTGCCTCTCTGAAAAATAAGATTTTAAGATTAACTGAGACAAAACATGATTGAAGAAAGATAAAATGTCTCCCAAAGCATTAGGCTCTTCTTCCTTGGCTTCTCTCTCTCAGACTCCAATTCTGGCACCATCTTCCTCCTTTCCTTCTATCTGCCCATGACTCCCCTATACCCTCATAAATTCCCCCATATTAATTCTCTTGCTCAACTTCCCTTTTTCTCTGAAACACTGATATTTGTCCCTATTGAATCAGTTACCACTTTCCTTATGGGCAAAATCTCCAACTGATGTTGGCAAAATTCATAGCATACCTCCTATCAAATTTCAAATGGACTCCTCAAAACTTCTTCCCAGAATTAATCAATACCCTATAAATAAAGAATCCCTTCAAGACCATAAGAGAAGACTACAAGGCTCAAAGCCTCATTTTCCTTTGTCTAGCCCATGTAACACTCCCATATTACTGGTGAGAAAACTTAAGGCTTAGGGTGGAGGTTGCCCAGCACCTCTGAGCAAGAAACAACTTTGTTATTCCTCCTCACCCTGCTGTTTCTAAGCTTCATACCTCACTAACATCCATTCCCACTGGAAGTAAATTCTTTACTGTAATTAATTTATGCAGTGCATTCTTTAGTATTCTGGTTGATGAAGCTAGATGATAGCTTTATGCCTTCACTTGAGAAGAGAAAAAATTCACCTGGATAGTAATGCCTCAGGGTTATACTAATAGTCCTTGTTATTTCTTGCAAATCACGTAGGCTGATCTCGATGATATAAAGTTTCCTAGAAGTTCTACTTTGTTGCAATATGTGGGTGATTTGCTTTTTTTCTTTCCTTCTAAAGTCTAGTCCCCCGAAGACAGCATCTGCTTGCTAAAGTTTTATCCTTAAAATGACATAAGGTCACCAAAGAAAAATTGCAGTTTCCCCAAACCCAGGTTGATATTTAGGGCATCTGATATCAGAACAAGGCCTACACCTAGATCAAGATAGATTTTATGGTGTCTTAGGTTCCCCCAAACCCTAAACTAAGTGCCAACTGTGAGGTTTTTCTCAAGCTACTTGGTTATTGCCTAAACTGGATTCCAAATGTCTCTCTTATGGTCAAAACTCTATATGTTTTACTCAACAATAACAACCCTGATCCAATTTTATGGGAAGAACCAGATGACATAATCTTCAAGGCCTTAAAGGAAAGTTTTATGAACCCCCTGCTCTTGGGAATCCCACTTATCAGAGTCTTCTTTTTGTATACAAAAAGGTAGGAAATGCCTTTGTGATAGTCACCCCAAAACACAGGGACTACAATTAACCCATAGGGTGTTATAGACAGCAACTGGGCCCTGTGGCATGGGGATACCCACCTTGACTAAGAGCCATTAAAGACACTGCCATTTTAGACAGTGCTGTTTTGACCGAGGCCACTGGAAAATTCATTATGGTATCCCCTTTAACTCTTTGTGTACTTCATGCAGTAGATGCTCCTCTGAATTCTCACCACAGTCAAAACTTCTCAGTCAGCCAACTCACCTCCTATGGAGTCCTTTTGTTTACTGGACCTCACATAACTCTTTTACCTTGTAATAACCTTGACCCAGTTACTCTTCTTCCCTCTGTCACTGACGAAGTCCCTCACAACTACATAATACTGATGAATCACCTCCTGAGTCCTCATAGTAATCTACAGGAAATTCCATTGGGTAATGTTGACTTCTCATGGTTCACTGATGGCTACTATTTAAAAGGTGGCAATGGCAATATTGCCCTGAGTATGCTATTACAATTCCTTTTGCTATTGTGGAGGCAACATCTTTACCTATTGCTACTTCAGCCCAACAAGTTGAATTATACACTCTTACACAGGCTTGTACTTTAGCCAAGAATAAAACTGCCAATATTTATGCTAATAGTAGATATACTTTCAGAGTCATTCATGATTTTGGATTGTTGTAGAAGCAGCATGGCTTCCTTACTTCCAGGGGAAATGAAATTAAAAATGGTCCCATGTTTAGGAATTATTCTGTGCAATATTTTTACCTGTCCTCTGGCTATTATTGATTCTGTGGCATTTTAAACTTGACTCTCTGGAAGCTAAAAGAAGTCACCTTGCTGATATTTCTGCAAGGAATGCTGTCTTTAAAGGGACCAACAACAGCCAGACTTCTATTATAGTCCAAAGGGATATTTCCCCAAATGATATTTTAGAAAAGCTGGCTAGAGTGGCTTAACAACTGGCCTCAGGAAAGGAAAAACAAACTTGGAAATTCAACAATTGTTATTTTGGTAAAAAGAGAAAGTTCTGATTTGGACCAAATAACAATCTAGTTTTACTGGAGACTCTAAAATTTCCATTCCTCACCTACCACTGTACATGCATTAGACCATCAGTCTACTGACAAAATGATAGCATTGATGAATTAATATTGGTGGGCAAAAAAGTGGCTACCCCACCTTTTCTTCTTGTCTGAAGTACAACCCAGAGAAGCCTGTTTGTCCTCCTCCTGGACATTTTAAACTGAATAGTGGACCATTAGAGATCTGGCAAATGGATTGCATACAACTTTCTCTGTCTCATAAATATAAATATATTTTAGTCATGGTCTGTATGCTCTCACACTGGACTGACTATGCTTACTAGAATCAATCCTCTGGTTTAGTCAAACACATTAATGCCATTATTAGGACTCAGTCGGCAAAATGTGTAGAGGCCCTCCTAATACCTTGGCCAAAAACATTGTGGTCGATCCTGCTCAATCTCAGTTCCACCTATTTTGGAACTCACAAATGCTCACCCTTTGAGATAGTCACAGGAGGCCCAATGTACTGCTTCTTCTGACCCACAACTGATCAAAGGACAGATACTCCGATTTTGCAAAAGCCTAATTGTCCCTATTAAAAATAACCATGTTTTGGTAGGGCAATCTTTTCACAGTGTACACTCAGGAGATGAAGACCTTAAGAACCATACCTTACAACCTGGAGATATTGTCTGTTGGAAAAGATACCTCCAGAAGAACTCTCTTCAACCTCACTGGAAAGGCTCTTGTCAAGTGCTGCTAATGTGCTTTTGTACCACCAAACTCCAAAGAATAGACTCTTGGATTGACATGACACATCTAAGGAAAGTGCAAAGCACTTACTGGACCTGCACATCACCTGATGAAATCTGAGATTAAAGATATTTCAGAATTGAATCAGGTGGCATTTGTTGAGACAGCTTTCCCAAGATATCTAAACCAAGCCTGCTGGAAGTTTGTCACCAAATATTTGATGATGGTATAATGCTTCAGATGATCTCCAATGTCTATGATCTTGAAAACATATGGATTATAGATAAAAAGTTCCTAAGACCTTACTTCTCCTTGTTACTTGAATGTGACTTTAGTACGTTTCCAATCTGTTGCTTTCCCTCCAATGTGAGACACTAAACCCAGGAAAGGTCTTTCTTGACATTGAAGGACAAAAAGCCACTGAATCTAGAAAACTTGACTCTTCATCAACAATGCTTTTAGGGAAAGATCTTGATCAAGACGGAAGGGGAAATGTAAAAAAATTAAGTGACAGAAACTTCAGTTAACTAGAATTGCGATACCAGAGTGGGTAGCTCCCACATCCTGTGATGACAGCAGAGCCCAACAGGAGAAAAAATACATATCTTCTTTCCTGGCAAGGAGGTAGTCAATGAAAAACCATGTACTCTTTTTTTACTATAGCCCTTCCACTTCTTTTTCCTCTCTATAAAAGTGTTCTCTTTCCCTTGCCCTGTGGGGACTTGCACGTGACTTGCCATGGTTTGCAAACCCTGAATTGCAATTCTCTGCTGATCCCGAATAAATCCATCTTTGCTGGAGAAATATCTGGCAGTCTATTTGTTTCAGGTCAAAAGGTTTATCTATCTATCATCTATCTATCTATCTATCTATCTATCTATATCTAGCTCTAGACAAATCAACTAAGACAATCAGGGAAAAAACTATAGTTTGAGAAAGTTAGATTTATTGACCCATAGCAACAAGAGAAAACACACTCAAAACTCACCATGGGACATCTTACCAAAAACTGAAAAAAGATGGAGTAATTGTGAGATTAGAAGAAAGAATGGAGTTTAGGTAAAATTCAAATGAAGTGTTTGGACAGACTCAAATCAAAGTAGGTTGCATGTAAAGGGGTTAATATCTGCTCTGGACAGCAAAGGGAACCCAGGTTTCTGTTTCTTTCAAAACTACAAAGTTATGATAAATGTGGAAAAGTGTGTTTAGAAACTCCTTATCTGACACTCTCCATCTGGATTGGAAATCAAGGCTGCTTTTCTGTGTCAAAGCCAATTAGATCCTCCAGGCAAGAGAAGGATGTTACATTTCTACTGACGTAATTTCAAACAACAGTTTCTGATAGTCTTTAATTTTGAAGTTAGAGAAAAAAGTTTTGCTGTGAATAGAAAATAGTCACTCAGGAAGGGACTGCTATAATACTTTAAAATTGAAGAGGAACCATGGGAAAAAAAGTTGTTTCTTGTTAACTTGGCAGCTGGCTTTATCTGTATCTGTCATCCCAGCCTGATGAACGGAAGAGCAGATTTTTGCTTTCTCAGTCAGAGCTAATTCTCTCTTTCTCCCTCTCTTTCTCATATATAAATGAGCTAAACGTATGTAGTTTATAAGTTTATATATATATATATATATATATATATTTATATATTTATATATGTATGCATACATATATTTACACATCAATATACACATATGTTGGTAACACTGCATTTATATTATAAACTAATAATATTTGATAAATACACACACTTACACAAGCATACATAATTTTCAATTTTTACTAACCCAGACTATTTTAGTACCAAAGTTTTAACTTCCTGAAAAAATTAAGTTGTATATATGTCCCAATTTAGAAAGGTGCAGTCATCCAAATCATTAATAAGGTGCCTTTTATTTCTTGTTATTATTTTGTTATTCAATACAGTATTCTAATTTTAATAATATAAAAATATATAGAGGATAATATAATAAAGTAAAACACTTTAACAGATATTGTCATTTTGCCAAATATGCCTCAGATTTGTTTTTCTTTGAGAAACAGACTATTACAGACATAATATCTCCTAATCTTATTCTCCCTAGTGTTAGCAACTGAATTTTAGTTATACATAAATGTGCACATATACACATGTATGAAGCTGTGTGTGTATACGTACTTAAATTGAAGAAAAGTCACTAAAAACCAAGAAGAATGTATATGTATATAAATCCACAGATGTACTTTTTAATTTTCTATTGACTTTTTTCTTTTTCATGATAAATAATTAGTAGTTTTCATGTTCATTGTTACTTCTTCTGCTTTTACCTATTATTGTTTTATAACATCTAGAGTTTCTTGTTGTTTTTGTTTGATTCATTTTGTTTTGATTTGCTTTAAATGTTATGTTTTCCTTTTTCTGTTTTAGGATCCTAACCATGCTTACTTCAAGTTTACTTTTCATTGATACAACATATTAATTCTGTCAAAATTATGTTTCTATTTTTGATTTTAGATTTATTCATGGGTTTCTTTAAAATATTCATGAATTTTAATTTTCATGTTCATCATGGATGGACATTTATTTTCCTGTCCTTTTTGCTTTGTCTTTCTGCATTCACCTTTATTCATCTAGTAGTTTTGTGTTTGCTTATTTTTGGTCTCTGTGGAGTCTCCATGTTTGAAATAGATTTAATATCTTTTGTTGTCTCCCATTTCTTATGGTAATGGTGATATTAAAAATAAGTCATATCCAATGAGGAAGGCTGTCAGTGAGTTGGCCAAATCCTGAATTTAATGCTACATTTTCATTGTTCTCCCCTCCCATGTATGGAGCTGCATATAAGTCATTGCTCAAAGAGTCATGAGTAAGAAATTTTCTTTAAATGTGTTCTTGAATGGGGGAACCCCACCCCAGTTTCTGGATTCAGGATTAAATCAAAGATATTCTTGTTTTTAAATATAGCTCTGTGCTTATAATTTGCTTTTAACTCTTTATAACACATTGTTATGTGTTTGCAGTAGTGAGTAAGGGAGAAATTTCCCAAACGTAATCTACTAACACCATCTGGAATGGAAGCATATTTACCTTATTTTCATATTTGAGGTGAAAGTCCTTGTAATTGCTTCACCATTTTATGTATATTACATCTCTTCTATATTACCAGGGGTGATATTTGTTGAATGAATTAATGAAAATTAATGAATGAATATTTCTTGGTTTGGTAGAAAATTTTAATATAAAAATACATCATTAGTAATGTATTATAATGAATTATAATTCAGATATAATATATATATATATATAATTCATATCTTATTTAATAAGTGAAATTATTTGTGCTTTAGATTCTTTTTATCTTACTTGGATGATTTCATTTTGAAAATGACTCAATTCTCCATTATGTGAGATGAATATGTCAATAAAAATAAGGTAATATTTTCTTAAGAATACAACAGTTTGGAAAGTGAAGTTGACCTAAAGACACAAAGAAAATTATTTTTCTACTGGAAAAACTAGGTAGATTTTAAACTACTTCTTAAAACAAGCAATTATTTTAGATCCTGTAAAGGAAATTCTTTAGAGAAATAATTTTTAGTACTTGAAAATGATTTGAGAAAGCATTTTAAAGTAAATATATATTTCTCTTAATGTCATTTAAAATTTATATTTTCCAAAGCAAAACCTTAATTTGAAACAAGACTCACAGAAAAATACTACTTAACATTTAAAAATGAAATCATCCAAGAATGAAATCATTTGGATGTAAATGGAATTGTTATCAAATTAATTTTACAGCATTGTTCAATTTAATTTTTACTCTATTCATCTAACTATCTTTAAAAATATTATATACCATAATCCTTATAAGAAAACAGTTATATTATAGTGTCATTCAAATATTCCTGTGCTATTTTCTGCCACTTCAGTTTCACAGATATAATCCTTACCTATTTAAAAGCAGTAACATTCTTCCCTTCCTCAGCATTTTTTTTTCTTTTTTGTATTTTTCCTTGTTGTTTAGTCCCAGCATGGGCTGCTTCATGATTGATGAAACCCAGCATGCTGTTACAACCATTCAGAGAACAAACTATGTCTTCATTTATATCTTATTAACTTAAATGCCAGGGTTTATTGGCAAGTTGTAATTGCTAAAACACAATCTGATCAACCAGTTGGGGAATAAACGACTGAAAATTTACTCAGAAATCTCTCGGTATGTAAGTATTAGTGACATTAGTTATGAAAGTTATCTCGTCCAGAATACAGGCTTTACCATCTTATAAATCCAGTGGCAAATTTCACAGTCACTTGGATTATTGTACTTAAGAATAAACACAAATCTGAACAAACATAAATGACACTTGTCTAGTTAGAAATAATGTTTGACGCAATGAATGCTATTTTATTTCCAGATATAAACTGTATAGATTAAAGTAAACTTAGCAGTTATTATCTCCAAACTTATTCTTATGCTTTTATTTTACCAGGCTGTGTCTGTAACTCTCCATCTCTGGAAATTCTATGTTCTATATTCTAGTAATACAGACCATATATAGTTCTACCAGGATGTCGTATACTTTCCTTCCATGTCTTTTTTCAGGATATTCTAAATTTTGGGAATGGTCTTCTTTTAACTGCAAAGTAACTAAATTCCTACCTATCTCTCAAGGACGAGTTTACAAGGTAAGTGCTACTTTGCAGACCACCTCGGATTTAGAGACCGATTTTTTTTCTCTTCTTCTTTTGCAGATGATTTCATATCTACATCAATGACAATAATTTAATTTAAACCACATTCAAACCAAATTAACATGCTTTTGTGCTATTCCACTCCACTAATCATATATATATATATATATATATATATATATATATATATATATATATATATATAAAATCTACCTTCAAAGAATTTATAGATGGACAGAGAAACAAGTAAAAAATTATTTGATGTTCTGTACGTTAAGTGCAACAATAAGCAGGATAAGTGTCTGTGGTCTGCTGAAGAATGACAGGGAGTTAGTATTGCAGAAGATTAATGTCCTAACCAAGGAATTGCATGAGATAAAGCTGGAAAGGCAGAATGAGACCATGCTATGAAGGACCATATTGTGAATATGAATTATGAATTCGTATTCATCACATGAATTGTAAGATATAGTAAATAGTTTGGCATATTTCACTTTAGGTATTAGATGATTACAGAAGCATTTAGAGCAAGGAAGAGTTATACGTTACTAAAGGGAAAAAGAGATGGGGGATAAATGGCTGCTTTTACAATAACTGTGGAGGAAAATGAGTAGGAATTGATCTTAAACCTGAAGTATGAAATAGCAGAAAATAAAATGAAAGAAATGAAAGAACAAAAAGGGGGGAAGTAGTTCAAAATATTTAGGAGGTAGAAATAAAAACAACCACTGACTGATTGTATACGGAGGAGAAATAAAAGACTCAATGCCACTTCTAGATATTCTACCCCTCTTTGTGAGGTTACTGTAATGTAGAGGTTTGTTCTGTTATACTATCTTGTCCCCCTACTTATACCTATTTCCCACCAGTTACCCAGTCTCTCTTACTCATTAAACTTTAGCCCAGACTTATGTTTTTCCTTTCCACTATAAGTTCTGCTATTTTTCTAGGTTGTCCTTAAGGATGCACATCTAGCACCTGGCCTCCCAGGTCGGTAACCTTCTCAATTCCAACGCAGTACTCTGACTAACCTAAGTCTCTACTCTAGACTCTAACTCAAGGCTTGACTCTTAAAATTATTATTGATAACATTCTGTCCTTACAACTTACTTGTTCATAAATATCCCACTTTGATGTCAACAACCATCAATCTGGAGTATCCCCCACTTAGCTGAATAATTCTTAAGCATCTTTCAGACCCCAAGGTCACTTATGGACCTGTTCCATTACATTCAGGGTATATCACACTCTACAACCATCTTTTATTTTCTGTTTTAGATCTCATCATATCTAGTTATTATATATTTATTTTGAGGGTATATTTTTTACTGTGTATTCTCTGCAATAAAGTTTAAGTTCAATTTTTAAAATGATTCTATTTTTACTATAAACAAGTAGTCAAGTTTCTGTCCCAGGCAGATAAGTTGCTATTGTTAACAACTGGCAAAAATAGCAGAAAGAACAGATTTGACTTGGAGATGGGAAAGGAAAAATAACCATTATTTGAGGTACTTCATTCTTGATAACATTTTCAAGTATGCATCTCTTTGTAAGGGATATAAGGCTGCTCATCATCCCATAATCAAGAATCTGGAGCCAGCATGCCCGAGTTCAAATCCTAGCTTCTCCATGGACCACTTGGTTAAATGGGGCAAATTACTCAACTCTTTGATACCTCCTTTGTAAAACAGGCATAATAATAGAGATTAGTGTTTAGCTTTTGTGTGAATTAAATGAGCTAAGTGCTGAGAAGTTTGCCTGTCAAAATGAGCACTTGAAAAAGTTTAGTTGTGATTTCTATTACCTTTGTTATAATGAATGTTATTTCTAATTGTACTTACTTACATGAGTAAGTAACTTACTCTTGTAAGTTACATGTTACACGAGTAACATGTAACTTTAGAATTGTTGAGAAAATTAAATGAAATTATACCTGCAAATAACTTACATAGTGCCAGACTCTATTATAATTATTGTTGTTATTAACATATTATTACTCACCTGCTAATAGTTACACTTCTTCCCCAGGGACACATTATTATTACTTTCTTTGTGAGGTAAAAGTTACAAATTTTTCCACATGTATTTGGAAATATTTATATTTAAGGTCTTAAGGTAATTAAAATAGTTTGTTTATTTAGTTCACCTATGTTTATTCTCTTGTCACTTGACTTACACAAATAATCAGTATATAAAATGCTAAATAAATAAAAACTAAAATGAAAACTTATTTTCCTACCAAAGATTAGTTCAAGGTGAATATTTGCCAAATAACATATGAATGTGTGTGTGTGCATGTGTGTGTATGTGTGTACTTGGTTGAGACTAGAAATAGTTTTGATAGAGACACACATTAAAGTTAGATAAAATGTAATGCAATTATATATAATTGAATAAAGCATCAAATTAAATAAAGCTATTTAATCAAGAAGTCAGTGGATAAAATGCAATTGCCCAAAAATAATAATTTGGATATTCTAGGTCTTTTCCTTTTTACATACATTTGATATTTGGCTTATAATTATCTACCAAAGTCAGACGGAATCATGATTGTGACTGCATTAAATTTAATAGGTCGATTTGGGCTTCATTGATGTGTTTACAATGTTTAGATTTCCACTCCAGGAATATGTTGTATCCCAGTTTATGTATGTCCTCTTTAATATCGCTCATTATTATTTTGTTCTTTTAGTTCAAAAGACTTGCACATTTTTTGTTGAATTTGTTTTTGAGGACTTTAAGGGTTTTTTTCTTTTTGTGGTACTATACATTAATTTTCAAATAAATCCATTGTCACCAGAGAATTTACTCTATATGATTGCAATCCTTTTAAGTTTATTTAGATTTTTCTATGGCCCAATATATGGTCAATATTAGTGAATGTACCATGTGCCCATGGAAAAACAACATTTGTATTCAGCAGTTACTATGTGTTTTGTTCTATACATATCAATTAATTTAAGATGGGTGACAGGTTTATTCAGTTTTTCCATGTTTTTATACTTTTTCCTAGTTTTTCTATCAATTGCTGAAAGAAGGATATTGGAATCTTCAGTTCTGATTGTGGAATATTCTATTTATCTTATTCACTTTTTCAATTCTTGCTTCACACTTTGTGAAGCTCTGTTATTTTTGTGCCTACATGTCTACTATGATTAGTTATCTTCCTATGAATTGAAATGTTCCTTTTTTGTCTCTGTTAATACATTTTGTCTTGAAGTCCACTTTAACCCATATTTATATATCCATTCTTATCCACTAAGGTTTACTGTTTCCATAGTATATCTTAACTCTTAATTTTTGGGTGTTTATATGAGTTTATGTTTACTTAATTACAACTCTTGCAGACAAACTCTGTCTTTTAAACAGAAATTTTAATTTATTAATTCTTAGTGTAATTGATATGTTTAGAATAGGCTTTGCATTTTACTATTTGTCTTCTTTTTTCTGTCTCCTTACCTTTCCTGTTTTTTGTAATATCTTCCTTTTGCCTATTTAGAGGTTAAATGGATATTTTTTGGAATTTATTTTTACTTATCCATTGACTTTTTAGCTATATCTCTTTTCCTCATTTTTAAGTGATTGCTCTAAGAAATACAACATGCACACACTGTTCATGGAATAATTAGAGTTAATATCACAGTCCTTAAAAAAATAGAAACTTTGCAACTATATGGATCTATTTATGACTTGCCCAACATTTATGATCTAAGTGTCAAAAATATATTATACCAACACACAATAAAGTTTCCTAAGATATCTAAACTTACCAAATAACATGCATTATGCTCAGTTAAGTTTCAATTCCAGATACACAACAAATAATTTTCAGTGTAAATATGTCCCATCCTACATTTGGAATATATTTATACTTAAACAAATTATCTATCTAAAATTCAAGTGTAAATGGGAGCTTCATATTTTAACTGTTAATCCTATAAATTCCACAATAAAGTATTATAATTTTTGACTTAGTCTTATTTATTTTAAAGAAGCTGAGAGAAAAAAAATAGTCCTTTATATTTATCAAGATCACACCCACTGCTTTGCATTCCTACCTGAATATCCAAGTTTCCATTGGTATCATTTCTCAACAGGCTGCAGACTCTTTTTCATTCTTCGAATCTGTAGATATTAAGTTTTACCAGTTGCTTTTAGTAAATATCTTCAATTTTTCCTCCCTGTGAAAATGATGTGACTTGTATGAAAAAATAAGTTAAATAATTTTCCCTAAGCCCTGTGCTATAGACTGAATATTGTGTTCCCCACCCCAAATTAATGTTGACATTTTAATCCCTGATGTGATAGCATTAGGAGGTGTGGCGGTTGATAGATGACTAGATCATGAGGGCAGCGCCCTTGTAAATGGGATCAGTGCCCTAATAAAAGAGATCCTGGAAATCTCCCTTGCCCCCTCCACCATGAGAGGATTATTCTATCAGATACAAAAAAGTTGCTATTTCTTGCAGTTTATATAAACTAACAAACTGACACACAAAACCAAAAACCTATCTTGAACGAATATTTTCACTTCTGTTAAAACCTCATTTTTCTTCTCCCTTTTTAGTGCAAGAATCTTAAAGGATTTTCTATATTCAATATCTCCTATTATTCTGGGTTTTTTCACTTAAACCACTCAATCAGGCCTTTGCCTCCACTACTCCTACTGTAAATTCCTTTTAATGTTCCTACTAACGTCTATATTGGTCAATCCAATGATCAAGTTTCAATTTTCACTTGACTTAAACTATCAAGAACTTTTGACACAATTGATCTCTCTAACTTCTTAGAAATAAAGTAGATGTGGCTGAAGGTACCCAGGTAAATTCTGTGCAATACATAAAGTAGAAGCTTTAATAGACAGAATCAGACTTTTACATCCCCAAACAAATCCTCCCATGAAGAATTTAATGATATAATTTAAAGAAATATGCAGATGATCCATATATAATGTGGTGTTTTCAGTTTTATGAAAATTGAGAGAAGCTTGATGAGAAAAAGAAATGTACCCAGGGAATATGAGAATATAAGTCCTGCAAGGCATATCTACCACAAGTTGTGGTCCATTTGCCCACAATAAATATAGTGGGGTAAAAAAATTATCTCCTATTTATTTAAATTACTCAACATATATATTTTTCCAAAGATTCTATTATAATTATAGATTATGTGAGAAAAAAGGGGTCTACGTTCTAAACTAGATATACCTTCAAGATAAGATAGACTGATATGGTTTAAATAGGTTAGCCAGACTTACATTCTTAAGTTATTTTCAGGAGTATTATTGTAATATATAAATAAATTTAAATAGTGCAACTTTTGTGCACACACAAGTTCTTTCCTTACACATGGTTAAAATAGACACAGTGGAATAATCTCTTGGAAATATTTCATTATGCACATTCAGAAAAGAATTATAGAACGATTTCTTTCATTTCTATGGTTTTCAAATTGATTTTTGTTTATAGTCATTTTTATAAATGTCATTAAGTCCTCTAGTATACACAGTTTCACATTTACATTTTCACATTCAATTGTACTGAATTCACAAAAATAAAATATAAGCATTATACTTTTATGTAACACACTAAGTTTGCTAAATATCATTACAAGTTGAATATATACACATATGGTAGAGAGAGAGAGAGATTTCTAAATACAAAAAGAACAGATTTGCCCTGCTATTGCTTTGAGCCATTTAAAATATCCTGACTTTGATTTATATAACTAATGCTATTTATGATTCATAAAAGGAGATTTTCATAGGAAATTAAAGGTGTAAGGCCACACTCTAAAGATGTTAAAATGTGTGCAAAGAATGCTTGTTTCATTTTCAACAGCATAAGTGTGAAATATTCTTTCTTTCCCCTGAGTTTATCATATAGTTATGAAATATTTATGACAGATGCAAAAATAAAAATGAGAAGGCTGCAAAGGATGGAAAATTAAGGGTGTTGAAATAAACTTGATTGATTCTAAAGCAGAAGCAGAAACAAATACTAAACACTATCACAAACTCTTGTCTTAGAGATAGAAATTATTGGAATCCAAATGAAATAGTAGATATTTCCTGGCTATAATATTAGTTTGCTTAAAGAATATTAATAGAGAAATAAGAATCAGTGTTCAAACCTTGATATTATCTTTAAACTTATTTAGGAGTGATGATCAGAGGATCTTCAGAAATGACAAAGTTACTTCACACACACATACAAAATAGCACTTGCATACAAAAAGCAACACACACACACCCACACACACTCCCTTAACTAACCTCAAAGATTTGATTTCTGTTGAGTAGGGATAGTGATCTTTAGTGTATATGACCTTTTGTGTCCCTTCCTTAAGTTTCTCTAACTCATTAGATAAAAGTAACCAGAGCAATATATTTTTTAGGTCAAGGTAAGGAAAGTGTTCTCATAAAGCTGGACAGAGGTAAATGATCTCTTTTGGGAATTAGTGAGTTTTCTCATGTATATTCTAGCATGACCCCAACTACTACCTGACTGGAAAATGTAGAAGGATTACAAGTATAATGAGTACAAAATGATACAATTCACACATAAAAAAAGAAATGGAGCTTTATATCTCTATAACTGAATTTAGTTTAGCTTGATGGTTTTCTTCTTACGTTTGGGAATAATAATGTTCTAAACTAATGGTAAACATTGTGTGGGATTTTTCTCCTTTCTTTTTTTTCTACACTTCTGCTCAATGAAGACCTAGTTTGCAGTGCTTCAAGTATTATTGTAGTATCCAGTGAAATACGGCATGTGATTCATTATGGTCCTCTATCTCCTAGAAGACTTTGCAAATATACATAATCCTTTCTGCTCTTTGGTCATCAGGAAACTTTTGTGCTGTCTTTGCATTTCTAATGCTCCCAGTAAACTTTTTTGCTTCCCTGTCTCCACATCTACTCAGCTTTCTCTGCATCATTCTTTTTCCAAACATGATGTCTCTCCAGATTGACTAGCTCACAGGTAGCCAATTTTTTATTTCCCTCAGAAGCATAGGAACTATTCAGATGTACTATTGTACACCATTCTGAGAGCCCAAGCTTGGTGTGTCTGTTTTCCAGCTCATGTATCTAGTTGTCTTATTATCTCACTGAATTTCTATTTAACTTGGCATCTCATGCACCTGTTTTTCGATTGCTCTGGCATCAGGCTAGGTGTTTAAAGTTCTCTAACAGGCTTGCAGTCTCCCAGAATTTTTCTTAGGAAGATAAAGGCATATTTCTTAAACATTCAAGGATCCCTAAGCTTATTCATGTTTCAAATTTCCCTCTTTCCCCCTTCCACTTAGGATTTCGCCTAGTATAAGAATGGACCATTGTCCTCTCTGGGACACTGTCCTATATCAAGCTTTATTAATTTCTTAGTCTTCTTTCAATTCTTAGGCTCTTCTGACCTTGGCCCAGAAATTAACTTTACATCTTCTCTGTGTGATGCGGAACTTAGTTCTTACATTTTTATGCATACTTTCTAATTTACTTCTATGTCATATATTCTATGACCTTAAATTGAATAGTGGCCCCAAAGATATATACAAATCTTAATCCCTGGGACATGTAAATGCTACCTTATTTGGAAAAAAATCTTTGCAGATAAATTTAATTTAAAGATATTGAGATAAGGTGATCATTCAGGTAGGTCCTAAATGCCATCACATGTATCCTTATAAGAGGAAGGCAGAGGAAGATTAGACAGACACACACAGAGGAGAAGACAGTGTGAGGATGGAGGCAGAGAATGGAGTGAGCCAGGGGTCCCCAACCCCCGGACCACGGACCAGTACTGGTCCTCGGCCTGTTAGGAACTGGGTTGCACAGCAGGAGGTGAGTGACGGGCGAGTGAGGGAAGCTTCATCTCTCGCTCCCCATTGTTCCCCATCTCTCGCATTATGTCCTGAACCATCCTCCCCACCATCCGTGGAAAAATTTGTCTTCCACAACACCAGTTCCTGGTGCCAAAATGGTTGGGGACCACTTGAGTGAGCCACTAATGCCAAAGAATGTCAGTGACCACAAGAAACTGTAAGAGGCAATGAACAGATTTTCCCCTAGAACCTCTGGAGGAAGCATGGCCCTAACAAAACCATGAGTTCAGACTTCTGGCTTCCAAAGCTGCAACAGGATAAATTTCTATTGTTTTAAGCCATGTTGTTTGTGATAATTTGTTTCAGCATTTGCAGGGAACTAATACAGACTGACTTTACCAAGGATTAGCTTTTGATAGTTAAAGATAGTTGAAGAAAACGTTTTAAGATAAATGTGCTTGTGTATGTATACCTCAGAATGCTCAGGTTC
This sequence comes from Hyperoodon ampullatus, assembly GCF_949752795.1. Taxonomy (NCBI): domain Eukaryota; kingdom Metazoa; phylum Chordata; class Mammalia; order Artiodactyla; family Ziphiidae; genus Hyperoodon; species Hyperoodon ampullatus. The sequence goes on from NC_136918.1 coordinate 64,208,448, forward strand.
TGCATTAATAAGAACATGGCTTCAAAAAACATGGTTACTGTTATGAATTTGGAGATCTATTCAGAAACTCTCTTTACTTTAGGCTGTGTTGTAGGCAAAATAATAGCTTCTCAAATATGTTCCTGTTCTAATCCCCAGAACCTGTAAATATGCTGTTTTATGACAAAGGGGAATGGCAGGTGAAATTAAGGTTGCTCACTAATCAGCTGACTTTAAAATAGTGAGATAATTCTGGGTTATCCCAATTAGTTTAATGTAACCACAAGGGTTTTGAAAAGTAGAAAAGGGAGGCAGAAGAGTCAGTGTCAGAGTGATATATATGAGAAAGACTCGACTATACATTGCTGGCTTAAAAAATGGAAAGGGGTCACAAGCCAAGAAATGTAGGCAGCATTTAGAAGCTGGAAAAGACAAGAAAACAGATCTCATAGAGCCTCCAGAAAGAACACAGCCCTGAACTCTTTGATTTTAGCCAAGATCCATTTTCGACTTTTGACTTCCAGTGGGATGTCCCAAATATTCATAAATTTGAGCTAAACTACCCAGTTTGTGGTAATATGTTACAGCAGCAGTAGAAAACTAATACAAAGATTTGCCAAGGATTACATTTGATACAGATAGCTAAAGATAACCTTTTAAGATAAATGTGTGTATGTATATCTTAAAATGTTAAGCTTCACAAAGAACTTGGTTTCACAGATTATGGTTTCTGTCATAAATTTGGAGATGTATTCAGAAACTCAGTTGACCTCTGCTTTAGCTTATTTCTTCCCAAGCTCAAAGGCAGTGTTCATAGTAATGTGTCACTGCCATTCAAATCAGAGAGAAGTTTATTTGGTACAAGGAATCACTAGGAATAGATCATTCACTAAATTTCTACCAATTTCTTCTAGTCTTCCTATTCTCAAAAAAAAAAAAAAATTATTTCTCGTCCAGTTATCCTTCTCTTTATCTAAGAAAGTAGCAATGATGTCCCATTTCTAGAATGCTGTATAGAGTTCTTATTTTCTACCATGGTGTGATGAGATAAACACTTACTCCCAGGAGGCTCTTTCTATTGGCTACTTTGAAGTGATCAACTATGTCTCCTGGAAGATTCTTCTTTCTTCGAGTCTAGTGCATGTGAGCTGAGGTCCTCTTAAAGGGAAACTGATAGGATTAAATAATCTTTTGTAAGAGCTTAATGCAATTTGGTCTGCTTTCCAAACTCAAATCTTCTGCCATTAGTCCATGTGTATCAATTGTCTAATATTGATCACCAGGAAGACTAGAAAAAGACTCGAAGGAGGATGGAAGAAAAAATAAATTCTTGTGGGTCAGCTTGACTCTATTCACTGGTTTCTCTCTGGCTTTCTAAGTCTTACCAGCCTTCTTAGAATTGATATTGAAAACCGGCTATCGTTTTCCTGGGTAACATTTTCTTTTTACTTTATTTTATTTTATTTTTAAATTTTTTTTGGAGTATACTTGATTTACAATATTGTGTTAGTTTCAGGTGTACAGCAAAGTGAATCAGTTATAAATATACACATATCTAGTCTTTTCTTAGTTTCTTTCCCCATATAGGCTATTACAGAGTACTGAGTAGAGTTCTCTGTGCTATACAGTAGGTTCTTATTACTTATCTATTTTATATATAGTAGTGTGTATATGTCAGTCCCAGTAACATTTTCTTGACATTGTTCATTTTCCATTAAGCAAAAGTAAAGGGTCATTGTACTTTTTTTAAACAGAAAGGAAATAATTCTCCTTCAAATGTTAGGACTCCTAACTTCACTAAGAATCATTAAATCTTTTACCACAGACACAGAAGAGGCTTAGTTCTCTCAGAAAATTTAAAGGTGTTGAATTTCTTAGCAAACTACCTCAAATTTACCCTTTCATAGTTTTCCTTCTTTTAAAAATTGTGATTAGATTATTAATAGAAAATGAATATCTTAATTTAGAAAAACAATAAATATTAGTAATCAAGAATAAGAGGTGGGCACACCATGACTGTACAACCAAAGACAATCTCCAGCCAGACCACTTTGATTACACACAAACCAAAAATATCTGGCATTATAAGCACATATTCTATTGAAAATTTAAGTTTTTATTTAGGAGAAATATGTAAACTCCATTTCATGTTAAAATAAATTTATACCTCTGTCATAAAGACCAAGAATACCACAGTTTTGAGATTACTATAACAGAAATAGAGAAATAAAACTTTATTTTTCATGATAATCCAATTAGTTGTGATTTCTATGAAAACTAATAATATGGTGCACATTCCTAAAAATATTTTAAATTAATTTATAAAAGAATATGCTTATATAATTTTGAAATGTCTTTATTTCATTACTTTACATTTAAGAAAAAGTGATAAATACTGCAATGTGCCAATGAGACTTGGCCTATCTTGATAACACAGTTCACATCAGTAATGCACCAGTAAGGAAATAACTTCTAATTATAAAGGGTAAATTTGAAAACCTGGAGAAATGGAAATAGTAAGAAGCCTCTACAGTGAACATAGAAAATAAGGATTTGGAATAGTGATGGCAAATCAATAAACAAATATATATCTTTTGGTGCTTTAATATTTCAAGAATAGCTTAGAAGATTATGACTTTTTTATAGACTACCTACAAAGCATTAAATCTTAAAACATTTTGAAAAAAGAACATAGTTTCTGCTTTTATTTTGGTGGGGGAGAATTGGAGAAATAGGAGTTGTATATGAGATTAATCTCTGAAATTTTACTGAATCTCTCCACCACTTTCACTTTGGCGAGGTTAAAGAAGCAAGACATAGTGGACAGTACCCAGCATTCTGCCCATCAATAGAGAGAGACTGTGAGTAATAAAATTATTCACAAAGGACTCTTCAGGTGCCTTTAGGCACCCTCACCCAGAGTGGAGCCCATTATTTGTGAAGATTGAAGTATTGTAAATTGTAAAGCCAAGTTCAATAAATATCAGCTAGTAATATTCAATTAGTAATCAGTTGATCTAGTGATTTTTTCATTTCATTTCTACTTCAACTTTTTCTATTATACTCACTGTAATTTCCTTCATTTATTTCTACCCAAGATGACTGACTGACCACTAAACTGATTATATAAACAAACATATCCTAAGGCCATTATTTACATTAATATGAAATAAATATTACATTACTTCTCTTCTTCTTCTCTTACTTCTCTTCTACTGTAAAATATCAGAGCATCTCATGATGCGTCCAAAACTACGGATCTAAATGATGATCTATGTGATCTAAATGTTTTCCAAATAAAAATGGGACAACTTTCTATTTAGTATTTCATGACTGACAAAGTAAATATACATGTTACTGGGTTAAATACCCTTGCTTGCATACTCCTCATGTCTGTATTGGGTTGCTTAGAGCATACCAAAAGTGACAGGTAGTGGAATGAAGCTCATCCCTAAATTGCCTGCAGCCTAAAGGCAGCACATGACCACGCTTTTTAGTGTAGACATATTAATTGGTTGGGAGGCCTACTCTAGTCTGCTTTTTTTGTTTGTTTGTTTGTTTGTTTTGTGGTACGCAGGCCTCGCACTGCTGTGGCCTCTCCCATTGTGGAGCACAGGCTCTGGACACACAGGCTCAGGGGCCATGGCTCACGGGCCCAGCCGCTCCGCGGCATGTAGGATCTTCCCAGACCGGGGCACGAACCTGTGTCCCCTGAATCGGTAGGCGGACTCTCAACCACTGCACCACCAGGGAAGACCCTAGTCTGCTTTTAGTGCTTATACAAAGCTGACAGTTTTCAATTCATGCCAAATAAACAGAAGAAACATATGAAGAGTTATTGTAAAAGGACGAAAAATAAGGGAGATAAACAGAGTTTATCTGATTTCTCATCTGTCAAATTTTCATCCTTCTTTTACTTGTATCCCCCTCTCTATGGTGACTAAAAGAAACATCTTTTAAAAGTTACTACTAGTAAAACACCACTGTGTTAATAGTGGCTGCTATATCTGCTTTGCAATGGGAGTTCTTCCAGAGGCACTTTTCTTTAGTTACTGACGTTAGGAGCTTCTTTAGACAGTATAGATAAATCTATACTGGAGAGGAGGCAGTGGGACTGGCAGTTGTGACTGAAAAAATAAAATAGTAAAGATTAAACACTGGTGATAAATACAGAAGGCAACTGTAACAGTACTAATGTTATGATTTTCTTATATCTTACACATTTAAGAACTGTAGCACAAGATCCCAAAGAACAACCTCATATTTAATACATATAGCAGTTGGTTATCTCTAATACCAATTTATTCAGTGTACAAAATGACTAAATAGGCTTCAACATAGCAAAAGCATGTGGAGATACCAGCTTAGCCAAAGCATCCCAATCATAGGGACTCCATTAAGGCCCTGCTGAAACAAATCTGAATTTAATTTAAACTCCACAGGAAAGGGTGCTTTTTGCTATTCAACTGCTGTTTTTGCCTCAACACCAAGGAGTGGGGCTTTTTATCAGCCACCTGCTCTTCCACAAAACTGTCTTCACTGAAATGGATATTTTGTCTTTATTTTTATGGTTTTTAACAATCAAAGTCTGTGATCCAGAACTGCTGCAGAGATATCACTGAGAAAGAAAAGCAGTAAATCCTTCTGAATATTTTGAATCAGCTTAAACAAGATAAGCAAGATAGGTAGATTTATGTAGAAATCATTACTTAACACTTTATGTGTTGAATGTGAGCAGAATGGGTGGACAAGGCCATGGATGATCCAGGCTTTGTGTTAAGTATTTTTGAATGAGTGAATGCAATTGCTAGTGGAATGCTCTCTCTTTTAATTGTTTTCTACTCCTTATCACACAAACCATTTTTGAGGTAGATAGCAAAATCATAGCTTTTCTCTAAACAAAAATTTTTATTTCAAAAACTTCTATATTATTTCTTGAGTTAGGATAGACTAAAGAAGACTAAATGCTATGTTTCCATGAGTTGAATCAAGGTAGTATTTAAAGCATTACTTCAACAATATTGTCCTTGGTTATATTGTATTTATATATTTGGGTCACTAAAGTCCTTTCAGATGACAAAAAGTTGGAAAATTAGGGGCAACTGTGTTCTATTGGAAAATACTCTGAACCAGGAATCCATTCTAGTTCTATCACTTATAAGTTGTGCTCTGTATACCTACACAGAATCCTCTCTCTTTAGTTCTCAAACTGCAATGCCATATTAGATATTTTAAGCATATGCATCACATCCTAAAATACTATGAGTTGTAAAGTATTTTCCCCAAAGAAATTTTAAAATTGCCTTAGAAACTTTATCTTTCCTGTGTATTTTAGATCCCACAGACATTTTTTCCTGATGTACGTTCAATATATATTTTTGAATGAATTAAATCTTATTCTTACTAAGGCCTTTGGGAGAATACAAAGTTGGATAAAAATTAATCTCAGCACTCAATAACATTTTAAAATAAAACTGGAGTTTACTAAAAGAAGTTCCATTTAAGAATATCAATGATTGAAGCCAGAAAGGTCAAGTAAGGGAAACTTAGTGTATGTGAACATGTGGAAAATTACCTCCGAATTCCTGAAAAGATTATAGAGCCTGAGGAAATATGTATTTTCATTGAGTAGTAAGAAGAAAAAAATCCTTTGTTTTTGTTGTTTCTTTTTGTTTATTGTGCATTTATCATCCACATGCTAACAGTTTATATATAGATATTTGTATTTATCTTCATAAAATTTCATGGGAGGAATGAAAATGTAGAGCAATAAAAAGAGGAAACATCATTTCTTTTTAGATTAGCTCAGTTTCTCATTAAATAGCCTCAATATTGATGGCCAAGCTCCTGCTCCATCCCTAAATCTGATTTAATTTTTCTGACACTGAATATTAGCACTTTAAAAATATCTTCCAGGGACTTCCCTGGTGGCACAGTGGTTAAGAATCCACTTGCCAATGCAGAGGACACGGGTTCGAGCCCTAGTCTGGGAAGATCCCACATACTTCGGAGTAACTAAGCCCGTGCGCCATAACTACTGAGCCTGTGTGCCACAACTACTGAAGCCCCCGTGCCTAGAGCCCGTGCTCCGCAACAAGAGAAGCCACGGCAATGAGAAGCCCACGCACTGCAACAAAGAGTAGCCCCTGCTCGCCGCAACTAGAGAAAGCCGGCGCGCAGCAACGAAGAACCAAACCAGCAAAAAAATTTAAAACATAAAAATCTTACAGGGCTTCCAGCGTAATCCGGTGTTAAGAAGTGCCGTAGTCCACGGTACACTTGTTGTTTCTTTAACTATTAAAAAATGAGGACTACCCCGGTCCGGGAAGATCCCACATGCCACGGAACGGCTGGGCCCGTGACCCCTGGCCACTGAGCCTGCACGTCCGGAGCCTGTGCTCCGCAATGGGAGAGGCCACGACAGTGAGAGGCCTGCGTACCACAAAAAAAAAAAAAAAAAAAAAAAATGAGGACTATTCTAAAACAATGGTAAGAGGAAAATAGTAATTTTATTCCTAAAGCAGATTTATATCTGACTTACAACTAAAAATCTTAATGTTGTAAAAGCTAAAAAACTCTTTAGATTCACAATTTTTCATAAGAGAAATCTGAGATGCACAGTCTAATTAAAATTTTCACCAGCATTTATGGAGGGCTCACCTTGAGCTGGGAGCTGTTCTAGGAACTCTGTATATTAATGATATAATATTCACAATCAATCTATGAGACTATCCATTACACAAATGAAGAAACTGAGGAAGAAACACAATATAAAGGTTATGTAGCTTGCTCACAGTCGTATGTGCATTCAATAGCAGATCTAGAATTCCTTTTGAGACTTTCCAGCTCCAGAACCCACTCTCTGAGTTATGGAGGTTTTTTCATAGTCCTATGATTCTCCTGACTCCTTTCCTAATTTTATTTCCACTGCATGGAGCTGTATCTTTCTCTAGAAGAGGAAGAGGACCATTTTCCTCTAACCTCCTGTTGAACTACTGACATAGGTCACTAAACTTGGGCCATGCCAGTTGAGATCAATGTCTGTCAGGAAGATCACCTGGATTTTAAATACTGCTCTTGCAATTATTAACTGTGTATGTCGGGAAGTATTGTCTCCTCCTTCATAAAGGAACTTGGCATATTAAGAGAGGACCTCTGTTTGGGACACTATTGTGATCGGATGTGTCATTTTTTTTGTGACAATGATGAAAGCCTGAAGACAAAAACAACAAACAAACAAAAAACAACAAAAACAAAACTAGCCTAACCAAAATCTCCCCCTAATTTCCCAATGACCAAAATGAAATCTCATGACCACCTTTAATGGAAAGAGGGGAAAATGAGCTTGGTGCACCTTAATCTTTTTTTTTTTTAACACCTTTATTGGAGTATAGCTGCTTTACAATGGTGTGTTAATTTCTGCTTTATAACAAAGTGAATCAGCTATACATACACATATATCCCCATATTCCCTCCCTCTTGTGTCTCCCTCCCACCCTCCCTATCCCATCCCTCTAGGTGGTCACTAAGCACCAAGCTGATCTCCCTGTGCTATGCAGCTGCTTCCCATTAGCTGTCTATTTTACAGTTGGTAGTGTATATATGTCCATGCTACTCTCTCACTTCGACCAAGCTTACCCTTCCCACTCCCCGTGTCCTCAAGTCCATTCTCTACGTCTGTGTCTTTATTCCTGTCTTGCCCTAGGCTTAATCTTTTAATCGTGTATTGAACGGTTGCCATGTACCAGACACCACAGTATGAGGTTGGAAATGTTACTTCTCTTAGTCCACATAGCAGCCAAGCAAAGAAGGCACCATTATTCTTGTTTCACTTTGTCCCTGTGAATGATTAAAAAACAAAGACATTTTATCATTTTGCAATCTAAAACTTAGTCTGCTGTTTCTACCTACAAATACCCCCTCCAAACTGCCAAATTACATGTTCTCATTTTCAGTGTAAAACATATGGTCACTATTTGTATGTATTAACTACATTATATGATACAGGAGGTGACTGCTCATTTATGGCTTTTATAAGTGGCATGGGACTTTAGCTCTAACTAGCTGTAATGTCTTAACTGGAATATACCTTACTTGGAGAGACAGACAGAGAGAGAGAGAGAGAAATAGACAGAGAAAAGGTAAGAAGGGAAGGAGAGAGAAGAAGAGACAGAGGAAAGGGTTGGGAGAGAGAGAGATTAGACTGGGAAACAAAAACAATCGATTGATTCAATTAAACTTTTGTCTAATTTTGCTTAGAGTGAAACTTGAATAAAGCCATCAACAATGAAATCCATTAAAAGTAGTCTGGATTACCCTAGTAAATATTTTTAAACACAGGAAATAGTGGGGAACATATAAAATTAATATAATATTCAGAGTTCAGTAATTACAAATTGATTTGTCCTTTGAGATTAAAGCTCAGTTTTCATCTATCTTTCAGATTACTGTATATAAAATAAAAATATCTTAATTTTATGGCATTTAACAGACAAATTTCAATTATCATTAATACCTCGATGAACGAAACTTTAAGAAATTAACCTTAGTTTAAGAGTAATATCTTAATTTCTTAATGTAAATGTTTCAATTTCCAAAAATATAAAAGAAATTCAGAACTTAGATTTTTATTGTCAAAAGAAAACTTTGTATTTGTCATCATCTAGATATCGGTTAAAATGAACAAAATATGTATGAAGTGTTTAATGTAGCATATTATTAACATATACACATGATAGGGCCTCCCTGGTGGCGCAGTGGTTGAGAGTCCGCCTGCCGATGCAGGGGATACGGGTTCGTGCCCCGGTCTGGGAGGATCCCATATGCCGCGGAGCGGCTGGGCCCGTGAGCCATGGCTGCTGAGCCTGCGCATCCGGAGCCTGTGCTCCGCAACGGGAGAGGCCACAACAGTGAGAGGCCCGCATACCACAAAAAAAAAAAAAAAAAAAAAAAAAAAAAAAAAAAAAAAAACATATACACATGATAAGAAGCCCACTGTTTAAACTTTATATTGTACAAAGTAAAATTTTATATCTAAATATTAGCACTAGTGTTTCTAAGTATTTAGAGTATTCCATGAGTCCTGTTCTTTTTTCTTTCACAAATCAGACTTACTTATTTATTGAATGGCTTAATGTATGTAATTGCCAAGGCCACTATGTACAGACAAATGAGTTGGAGCTTTATATCTTGGTCTCTTCTTCCTTTGATGGAGTCTTGATTTCCTCCTTCTAGGCCTGAAGCGGTTCTTCACAGCTTTGCACCTTCTGTGGTTTTAGACCTGTGAGCTTCAGGCTGGTCAGCCAAAGTTTTCTTGCAAGCCTCCTCTGCCTTCAGTCTGGGGACGAGTTCCATGGAACCTGCCTGTTTCTGAACAGACTCCTCTTCACTTTCAGGTATAGGCTGTGATACACGTGGTGGTTAGTCTTCTTAGATTCATGCATTCTGAGCAGCAAGTGCAGAATTCTCATCCTCCTCATCCAGGTAAATTTCTTGGGCATTCCAGCATTGGAATGCTTACCTATGCCCACATGCCTGCCATTCTCATGGAGCAAGTTGAAAGCCATTATATTCCTGACATTCAGCTAATTTACATTTCTGACCCTACATTCTTGACACTAAACTAAGTATTGATTTTCTTCTTTCCTTCCATCAGTCCATATGATCCTAAGGCACTGATATCTCTAAACATCTATAATTCCTTCACCCCTTATTTCCTTGTTTATCACTTAAGAAAAAGGAAACTTCAACCATTTGATTACAAATTTTTATTTCTATAACTTATAATGCTTTATCATCCAAACAGAAGAGCTTGTGCTCTCTAAAGGACAGAAGAAAATAGTGGTGTATAGTCATACCAGGGTGAAAAAGATTGAAATTTGTAAAGGTAATGCAATTTGAGGAAGAGAGATGACAGCAATGAGCAAATGAAGGCTAGACATTTTCTACCCAAAATGCTATATTTTATATATTTGAAATGATCTAAGAGTGTTAAAATTGATGTAGAAATTGTATACCATGGTAACTGTGATAGTTAATTTTATGTGTCAACCTGACTGGGCTAAGGGTTGCACTGGTAGCTGGTAAAACATTATTTCCAGGTATGTCTGTGAGGGTGCTTCAAGAACAGATCAGCATCTGAATTGGTAAATTGAGTAAAGCAGATGGCCCTCCCCAACATGGGTGCATATCATCCAGTCCACTGAGGGCTAGGATAGAACAAAAAAGCAGAAGAAGGGTGAATTTCCTTTCTCTCTCTCTGCTTGATACAAGACCTCTACCTTGTCCTGCTGTTGGACATCAGTGCTGCTGGTTCTAAGCTTTTGGACTCAGATCTGGACTTAACACCATCAGACCCCCAATTCTTGAGCCCTTGGATTCAGACTGCATTATACCACTGCCTTTCCTGGTCCTCCAGCTTACATGCGGCAGATCATGGGACTTGTTGCCCTCCATAACCACGTGAGCCAATTCCTATAATAAATGTTGTCATATATATATATATATATATATATATATGTATATATATATATATATATATATATATATATATGTATATATATATATATATATCCGGTTGGTTTTATTATTCTTGAGAACTCTGACTAATACAGTATCCACTTCCTAAAAGGAGATTATGGGACCAAATGAGCAGGTAGTTCTTAGTATCAAAGTAACATGAAAACTCTCACTACCTTGTATGACATTTAATAGGAATTTAGTTTGATGTTATCAATTAAACTCAAGTTATTTCACCTTCAAAATGTTAATAAGTGGACTGATTATTTTGGGCACTTCCCTGATAAGGCTCCTTAATTAGGAGGAAACTGAAGCATGCTTACTAGTAGGACACTTCACCATTTCCTTATCTACAACAAAACATCTCCTTGTTTTTCAAATAACTCATCACAAAGAAGTATCTACACATTTTGCATTTCTTTTAAATCCACATGAATTATGTCCACCGAATAAATTATATCTACTAGGATTTAAATTTATTGCAAAGTATTTGCAAAACTTTGTTCTCTGAAAAGAGTTTGCTGCTAAATACATTTAGTGAAGTTTTGTTGTCTTCAACTGTTTTGAGAAACTTTTAACATAGTAACTTGAAAATAATTATTTACACAGAATTTTTCACTTACATAAATATTATTGCTATATTGCTGCTGATTATAAAAATAATATACATTCATGGAAGAAAAATGGAAATACAGAAATCACAACATATATAAAAATTAAATTAAAAAATGTATCATATCCACTAAGCACAAAAGCTGAAAAACTGTTACATTTCTGAAAAAAAAGAGATAGGAGAATATCATTGTGACCTTGAGTTAGGCAAAAATTTCTTGTGGTAGGATACAAAAAGCACAAACAATAAAATACAAAAAAAAAGATGAATTAGATATCATCGATATTTAGAACTTCTGCCTTGCAAAGGATATCATGAGGAAAATGGAAAGAAAAATACACTAATAGACTAAGAAAAATTCACAGTACACATATCTGAAAAAACGATTTATTACATTTTAAAATATAAAGTCTTGGAAAATAAACACTATTCGGTGTGTTATTGTTCTTAGAAACAATAAGCTGGTGATGATAGAACATAAAGTTCTATAAAGTTCGTTTTAAAGTCTCATTTCTGTAAAGAAATTTAAAGAGCCAAGAAACTTTAAATGATTTCAGGAAATTAAAATCAAGAATATTCATTTGCTCTGTTAAAATTAAAGTTTGTAGCATTTCTTCTACTTTTCTGAACAGTAGGATGACATACCATAGAGGGAAAGAAATAAAACTACCCTGTTGCAAGTAAATTCAATAGAAATTAAGATTTCCAAATTTATATTATTATAGAGCAGTATTTTATGCCTGGTAGGTAATATTCATCTCTCAAATATATTTTAAAAAGTAAAGTTTAGAATAATACATTTTATGGACAGTAAGGTGATGGTAGAGAATTGAAGTGGTAAAAAGTATTATTAGGAAGATATTTCTTTATACAAACTGATTAACTTGTGAATATACTGAATTGAAAAAATATATAATGAGAAAAATCAACTTATCACTCATGCTTAAAGTTAAAACTTTCTATGAATTTTTTTTTATATTATGAGCTCAACTCTAAGGCAGGAAATAATTATTTTTGCATAACATTGCTTCTAAAGATTTATTTTTACATCTATATGAAGATTACACTACTAATGCTCTTAGGTCATTTGAGAAATTGCTGTTGGAGATCATTATTTTGCTTTCCTTAGCACTACTTGTAAGGTAGATATATAGATTTCAGGTTTATATTCCCAAAGTACTTTCATGAAATGGCTCAAAAGTAATTTTTTTTACTATTTTAAGGTACAAGATATCAGCAGTTTTATATTATTAAATATACTTAAATAGTTAAAATTCCCTGGGTAAAATCTTCATTGTAGCATAGAACTCTGAGCCTCTATCATGTTGCTAAATACTGTTTTTAAAAAGAATACTTTACTTCATAAAACATGTACAACATAATCACATGCTAAATATAAACTTAGTTTCTACTGTGGTAAAATATAAATAACATGAAGATGATCATTTTCACTATTTTTAAGTATAGAGTTCTGTGGCATTAAGTACAGTCACAGGGTGATGTAACTATCCACCACTATCTGTTTCCAAAACTGATTCATCAACAGAAACAGAGACTCTGTAACCATTAAGCAATAGCATTCCAATTCTGCTCCCAGCCCCTGATAACCTCTATTCTACTTGCTGTTTCTATGAATTTTCCTATTCTAGATACATCATATAAGTGGAATCATACAATATTTGTCCTTTTGTGTCTGGCTTATTTCATTTAGCATGATATTTTCAAAGTTTATCAAGTATCAGAACATCATTCCTTGTTACAGCTGCATAATATTTCATTGCCTGTGTATATCACACTTGTTTATGCATTCATCTATTGATGAACACTTGGATTGTTTCCACCTTTTGGCTATTGTGAATAATGCTACTATGAATATTGGTATACAGGTATCAGTTCGAGTCCCTGTTTACAGTTCTTTTGAGTAGTTACCTAGAAGTGGAATTTTGATGGGTCATGCAATAATTCCACATTTAAATTTTTTGAGAAACTGCAAACTTTTCCAAAGCAGCTGCAACATTTTACATTCCCAATAGCAGTGCCCAACCGTTCCAATTTCTCCAAGTTTGTCAACACTTGTTATTTTCTATTTTCCTTTTTTGTAAAAATAATTAATAGTCATTGTAATGGGGGTTGTGTTATCTCATTGTGATTTTGATTCATATGTTCCTAATGTAATGACTAATCATGTTGACCATCTTTTCATGTGCTTATTGGCAATTTTTATTTCTTCTTAGGAGAAATATTTTTTTCAAATCTTTTGCCTATTTTCCAATTTGGCTGTTTGCTTTGTTTTTACTGTTGTTGTTTATAGCTTTAGGAGTTCTTTGTATATTCTGGTAATTAATCCATGATCAGATATATGATTTGCAAATATTTTCTCCCATTCTGAAAGTTGACATTTCGGTTTATTGATAATGTCCTCTGATACACAAAAGTTTTAAATTTTGATAAAGTCAAATTTTCTATTTTCACTTTTCTTGTGTGCATCCCAAAAGTCATTGGGATTTGCCCTATATTTTCTCGTACAAGTTTTACAGTTTTAGTTCTTTGATCCATTTGAGTTAATTTTTTACATGATGTAAGGGGAGGTCAAACTCCATTATTCTGCATGCGAATATCTAGTTTACCCAGAACTATTTGTTGAAAAGACTTTCATGTAGTAACTGTGGAAATCTGATTCTCCCACTCCTCACTCAGGGATTGCTGATTTCTGATTGAGTGCTGGTACTGTTCACCTGTGACTTTTCCAAACTTTTTTTTTTTTTTGGCCATGCTGCTCTGCTTGCAGGACCTTAATTCCCTGACCAGGGATTGAACCTGCACCTTCGACAGTGAAAGCACAGAGTCCCAACCACTAGACTACCAGGGAAGTCCCTTCAAACTATTTTTGAAAAGTATGTATTATTTTTTGTGCAAGTCACCAAAATTTTGGTTTCATTACCTCTGTATTCAGCTAATAATCAAATATTTCCGTAAATGTCTGGCTCCAGAAAGGACAACAAAAAAGTGCACAGGCTCTTTAAATCTCCCCTAGATATCAATGGGGAAAGCTGCTTTGTCCTAGAGGGCACCAGCCAGCTGCTCCAATAACTTGAACCATTCACCCTGCAGATTAGGTGGGGCTGAGAAATGGGGATTGATGATGTGTTTAAGCAAACCACTCTCATGCCTAAGAACAACAGTCTTTCCCTTCATCCAGTATACCTCAGTTGTTATAAGTGTCCAGTCAGGCTTCAGAGTTTCAAAATAGTTTGTTTCAATCTCTCTTCTCATTTCAATGGTTGCTTTGTTGAAGAAACCTACCCTCAAACCTTCCTACTCCACCATTTTGCATGTCATTATTCCTTTCTTATCAGTGGTTTTATGAACAAAATTTCCATAATTTTCAAAGTTAATGGTAGGCAAAGGCTTAACTCACATAGTTTTGAATTAAATACAAAATCCTAATTTTTTAAAATGTGAACATGACAAAAGTTTTCTGCACGGCACATTTTTTCCTACCTAGACATTAATAAAATAATTATTGGAATCTTGCATTTTCTTCTTTTTGGCTTTTTAAATCTGTAAGATAAATTTTATCATGAAAAAGTATAGTGTGATTATTACAATACCAAAAGATATCATTGGTATGGTTATTATAACTGAATTGGAAACACTTTCCCTATGCCTGACATGGCTTTTATTTAGACCTGTTAATATCCAGACTCATGTTTCTCTTCAGAACATATAAATATTTCCCCTTATTTAGACATGTTAAACTGAGAGCTTCTGGATCTACTAAAAGCAAGAATTGTGAATTGTAATTCAAAAGTAACTGAGTATCCCTGGGGATCAATAAGAAGTGTTTTAATAAAAATATTGATGATTACAGTGAAAGTGTTATGTACTAATTGTTTGTATAATGTTGTAAATTTGGCCAGTACAAAGGTGGACAACACCTGGCAACTGCAAGAGGTCAGTGGGAACTGGAGAGAGCTGGTCATTGCTTTCTCTATTGCTCTTGTTGAGCCTGATGTGGTTACAATGAGAAAGGAAGTTCCTCGGGATAGAGGAGAAATATATGCAGTGATTCACCATTCTACCACAAACTTTTCATCCTTCAGGTTGAGCACAGTCAGAGGAAGTTTGCATTTACATGGGAAATGGAATGCAATTCTCTTCAACTATGTTGTTGATCCTCTTACTTAGTGCCATAACTTATTAAGGAGAGGACTGGCTCTAATTAATAATACATATGTTTTGATTAAGTATAATGATGCTAAAATGTTAAAATTACTCAACTGGATTTTATTTGCCTAAATAAATTGTAAATTCTTTAAGGTCTGGGCGTTTGGTAAATGTTTCTTTTGTATATACTTCAATGAATAATCCAATGTGTTCATAGATGCCTTGTCTGATTAATGTTTATAATATAAATTTAAAGAACATTTGATTTTGAACAACTTCAACTGCATTTACTCCTGTTCTTGATTTTTTTTAACTTTTAAAATTTAAAAATATTTCTATTAAAATAATGAATTAAAACTACACTCATGAAACATTTATGGATAAAATAAAACCACATTTGGGATTTGTTATAAAACAAATTAGGAGGGAAGTAGAGAGATGTATAGATAAAATAACATTGTCGTTGATGGGTAAGTGAAGACTCATTACATGATTTTCTCAAGTTTTGTATGTATTTGAAATTTTCCAAAATAAAGGGTAGAAAGAAATTATAATCATACTAGATGAAAACTGCTTGCTTAGAAGTATTTCTGATTTTTTTCCAAAGTAACATATTTTTATCTCTTTATTATGTTACACTGGAAGGAAGTGTTTTAAAATTTATACTTAATGAAGATTAGAAGTCACTTTTTGGCTTCCTGGAATAGTTTTTATATTTTAATGCATATTGATTTGCATCCCTGTTCTTTATGAATATACCTCTCTTATTTTTCAGCTAAGTTCATTTTATGCTATAAGGATGTGGCATTAGATATTAACAAAAATAACATGTCTGTCTGGTACTAAAGACTATTATGTATTCTTGGGTTACCAAAGTAAGGACATTAGCCAAATAATTTTACTGAAACAGACATTAAAGCAATAAAAACAAACAAACCTAAATTATTCTTTTATTATTTTTTCATTATTTTATTTTCCCCTCCCCACTAAATTAAAAGTGTAAAGAATGTATGTCTTTGGGCTTCCCTGGTGGCAGAGTGGTTGAGAGTTCGCTTGCCAATGCAGGGGACACAGGTTCGTGCCCCAGTCCGGGAAGATCCCACATGCCTCAGAGCGGCTGGGCCCGTGAGCCATGGCCGCTGGGCCTGCACGTCCGGAGCCTGTGCTCCGCAACGGGAGAGGCCACAACAGTGAGAGGCCCACGTACTGCAAAAAAAAAAAAAAAGAATGTATGCCTTTAAAGGATTTTGAAAGCCACATATATATGGATAATTTCCCTTTGCTTTGACTAAATGTTTAATTAGATATGATTTAATGTTTAATTAAGCTATGATAAATATATAGTTTTTTTCCCATTCAATAAACTTTTCAAACATTCCCTAACTTATTTGATATAGGTTCTTATAAGTTTTTTTTGTTTGTTTGTTTGTTTGTTTGTTTGTTTGTTGTTGTTGTTTTTGCAGTACGCGGGACTCTCACTGCTGTGGTCTCTCCCGTTGCGGAGCACAGGCTCCAGACGTGCAGGCTCAGTGGTCATATGGCTCACGGGCCCAGCTGCTCTGCGGCACATGGGATCCTCCCAGACCGGGGCACGAACCCGTGTCCCCTGCATCGGCAGGCGGACTCTCTACCACTGTGCCACCATGGAAGCCCTCTTATAAGTTTTTATGTTATCTTTTCCAAAGTTCATTATGTATCAGAGAATGACTCAGTTACTGTATTTTTGAAAGTACAATTCATCTACATGTTAACATTAATTTTTAATTACAAGTCTTTACTAATGAAAACAGGAGCTCCATACAAATTTTGTTCCTATTCCCTGAATTAATTTATCTTCCAATCACAAATCATATGGATATTTTTATGGCTATTCTAAAACTAAACCAAATTCTAGAAACAAAATAATGTTTCTAAACTGTTTCTGTAATATAGAGAAAAGCCTTCTAAGAACAAAATCATTGGAGGAAATCATAAAGGAAGAGATATCTTTGAATACATAAATATTAAGTATGTCAATTTTCAGAGAGCACAATTTGAAGTTACATAAAACTTGGGAAAATAATTGGTCATTAGCTTATATTCACTTTCACAAGCTGTTTACATCTACTGTTTTGTGAACTCCTTGGTGTCAGGAAACATATCTTTATAACACTCTATTAGTAGATGATGCTTTTTGTTTTTTCTGCAGCTATTGAATCAGTTTATATTCTGGGCTATTTTTGCAAGGACATTTGTACAGCACATAGCCTTGGAAGATAGAGATAATGTCACTCTTTAGGGCTGAGGACAAAACCATTTGCAAGCCTGGATGATAAAGATAATGTCTTCCTTCAGGCAAAGTTTGCCCAGGGTTGCTAGCACACTGTTTAGAAAATTGGGAATTTCCTAATCTTGGGGTTTCTCGACTGTGACACAAACCTAATAAGGGTGCAGTACACATCAGGGCCAAGCCCCTTGTTGCAATTGTGGGTCAAGGGGAACCAATGCAACCAACGGAGGATCACTTAGTAGTATAGTGTTTACTACTTTTGAAAATGATCTGCATATAACTGGACATGTTCAGTTCAAACCCGTGCTGTTCAATGGTCACCTGTAAAATGATTGCATGATAGGGTAACAACTGAGGCCTAAGAATGTTGAATCTTGCTTAGTTTACAGCCTTAGTAACTAACATAGTGTCTAAACACACTGGGAGTTAGAAACAAAAAAATAACAAAGCAAATCAACCACTACAACAAATGCTTCAACTGAGCAAATGAAGCCTAATCCAGATATTTTGTATCTATTTCAATTGTTTTCCTACTGCTCAACAAATGTTAGTTAGATTTAATACAATCTATTTCAATTATTTTAGTAAATTTAATACTCAGGAAATATCTGTAACCAATTATTTGAACACATTAATTCAAACTGCATGTTGTTGGTGGGTTCTTGGTTCATTTTGTATGCAAAGAACTGCATAATTGGAACACTTTCTATTTTGAAAAACAGAACAAAAATAGTTGTCTGAAAATTTTCTTTTTATATAAAATGAACTAAATGCTAATCCTCTCATGCTTTAAATATAATCATATCAAAAATTAAATAAGTCATTTTGTATTTTTAACTCATGTTTTACACAGAAGTATTTGTCTTTTTACATAATAGCAAAGTGAGTTCACTGCTAAAGATATGTGCCTTTTACCACTTTGTCTTTTTTACTTTTGCAAGAAAATGAAATTGAATGGGAATTATATTCTTGTAATATGTGATTCAGAGTGGAAGTAAACTCTCCAAGTGAATATGCCTGAGAAATAAGTAGGCACGTCAGACTAGACACATGAAGAAAACAGAGTTTGGAATGGAAACTAGAT
Organism: Hyperoodon ampullatus; assembly: GCF_949752795.1. Classification (NCBI taxonomy): domain Eukaryota; kingdom Metazoa; phylum Chordata; class Mammalia; order Artiodactyla; family Ziphiidae; genus Hyperoodon; species Hyperoodon ampullatus. Next base: position 64,227,078 of record NC_136918.1, read on the forward strand.
ATAATACTTAAATAATGTGATTTCATAAAAACCAGTGAAAAGGGCTTCCCTGGTGGCGCAGTGGTTGAGAGTCCACCTGCCGATGCAGGGGACACAGGTTCGTGCTCTGGTCCGGGAAGGTCCCACGTGCCGCGGAGTGGCTGAGCCCGTGAGCCATGGCCGCTGATCCTGCGCGTCCGGAGCCTGTGCTCCACAACAGGAGAGGCCACAGCAGGAAGAGGCCTGTGTACCGCAAAAAAAAAAAAAAAAAAAAAAAAAAAACCACAAAAAACAAAAAACAATGAAAGGGTGAAACAGTAAGAAACATTTTGAATCATAAACACTTTCAAGAAACAGTGAAAATACTGATTAGAATTACAAAGGAGGCTAGGAAAGGGAGAAATTAGGCCTGTTCAGAAAAATGAGTTTTTTCCTTGCAAATGAATTGGGTTATGCAAAGAGGTTGTTACTTCATATATTAGAAAACTAGTGAATGTTGTCTCTTTGCTACTTCTAAAGGGCCCCAGATAGCAAACCTTATAAGAAAAGAGATAACGATAAAGACCAGGAGAAAAAGGAGGAGGAAGAAAGAGAGGAGCAGGGGAACCTCCTATCCGAACTTCGCCAGACCCCTTGGGAATGTAAAACAGCAGTCCTGGGAATCTAACAGGAAATCAGAAGGTTCAGCTTCTTTTCCAAAGCAGAGCATGGAATTGTTTAGGGAAACAATTGCAAATGACATAAATGACTGAGGAGTATATAATAACATAATAAATATTTTTTAAATGTTATCAACAGATGAAGTCTAGAAAGTCAAAAGATGCAAGGCCTCTGCCAAGAATGAGGTCTGGTAAGAGCCTGTTGCCCCGTGCTGTTATGGCTGATTTCTGCTTCTGAGTAAATCTAACCTAGTGTACTAGGATCTACCTGCCTAGAAACTTGCTCTCCAAACACACATAGTGTAAAGAAGACCCAGCAAAATGTAAGGGGTATGATAATTAGAATCAATGCCATTGTGTCTTTGTAAATGTGCAAATCTTTTAGTAAATAAGTAGTATGTTAAATATAAATAAATCTAGATAAATAATATTATGTAAATGTCTCCAATAATTTTATTACACAGAGATAACTGTATTAAATTTGAAAGTCTCCTTTCTCCCTCTCCAACAATTTTATTCCAATTATATACCAGGCACTCGGTTGATCACTGAAGGTAAAATAACAGACATGGTAGTTTATGCCCTTAAGGAGTACATATTTTACCAGGGAGAGAGAGAAAAATTAAGTACAGGAACAAATTTTATAAAAGCTAGAGTTTATAATGTGTTACGAAAAACTTTGATGTTGGTTAGGGATTATTAGGAATGCTGAGTAGAAAGGTACTTTAAATGGGTGGTCTAGGAAAATTTCTCTGAGACGGTGACCTCTAAATTGAGCACTGAGGGACTGAAAAATATCCAGCCATGTGAGGCACCACCAGGCAGAGTGAACACTTGGGTAAATAGAAAGTTGGAGAGGTAGAAAGGGTACAAAATAAGACAGTGTCTATTAGACCAATCATTACTGATTGATGGATTGAGTGATACTTGTAATTATTTAATATGTGTTTATTGAGTACGTATTATGTGCTAGGAACTATTCTAGGAACTGAGGAATATTCTCTATGAAGTTTACATTTTATGTGAGAGAAAGCAGGTAATAAATACAATAAATGAGAAAACTATTTAGTATATTGATAGGTGATGAATGCTTTGGAGAGAAATACAACAGCAGATGGGAATAGGGAATAGCCCCAGGGGGAATGGTTTGCAAATTCTATTGTGTGGCCAGAGTCTGCACAGAATAGACTTGCTTATCCAACAGGTGACCATTTGACATCAGAGAGCCAAAAACTCCACCTTCAGATCATGCTAATGCTGCCATTTTCTGAACATGCATCACATGAAGAAGCATGTAACTCAGATATGTCTGCACAGAGCAGCAGTTGCCTCACATTTTTTCTGCCTCTAATCACCTTCCCTTACACATCTGACCACTCTATACTCTTCACCCATAAATATGCCAAGCCCCTAGCCTTCAGGGGGTGGATTTGAGATTTACTCTTCCATCTCTTCATTTCACGTTGTGAATAAATCTTTCCTCTCATGCAAACTGTGGTGTCTCAGTGTTTGGCTTACTGCATGTTGGGCAAACAAACCTTGTTTGGTAACAAGATCATGAAACCACTGCTGCTTTAAGAGATTAAAGATGCTCGCTTGGAACATAGTGGCAATAGAGATGGAGAGAAAGGAACAGATTTTTAAATGTATTTCAGAAGAAGAAACTACTAAACATGTGAAGGATTAGATGTAGGGTGTGGGATATAGAAAATACTGAAGGATGAGTCATGAATTTTTGGCTGGAAGAAATGAGTGTTTATCCAGGCTGTGACCAAAATAGGAGATGGAGAAGGCTAGCAAAGGAATAGGCTTTGTTCTGAGCATAGTGTGGGAAGGAGCTAAAATCATGTTTTTCTTTAGCATTTACAGAATGATACATAAAAATATTAGTTGATCAGTCAACAAGATGCTGTCAACAACGATTTTTAAGCTCACATTTGTGTCAGACACTGTTATAGTCTCTAAGGATACAGGGGAACAAGTTAGAGAAGTTAATATCTCTGTGCCTCATTTTTCTCTTCTGTAAAACTAGGTTAAGAATGGTGTCTACTCCGTGGAGTTGTTGTGGTGATTATATAAATAAAAATACACATTTTTCCATAGTAATTGTGTTTCTTAAAACAGGACCACACAGGATAAAAATGAGTGTAAGTTACAGTTAGAACAAAACATTTGCTTTAAATTTAAATTTGATAGTTTCATAAATTTATGCAAATACTTAAAGACAATTCTTCCTGCAAAATAAAATGTTCCAGGAGTAGGGGGTTGGATAGGAAGAAACTGGGGTCCCATAAAACATAGTTTTGAAAGTTAAAATCTATGATTTGTTACTTGGCAAGTAGTGCTTAATTGGCTTGGCTCAAACATTCTGTTTCCAACCTTAAATTTAATTTCCCCAAGTAAGTGCATTAAATCTTCCATATTGAGATATTAGAAAATAAAGGTAATCTACACTTCCAAGGAGAATCAAATTAATTTAGCCACCAAAACTCAGTAATATTATTCCAGTGCTGTCAGATTCTATATTGAAAACTCTCAATTTTCATGCATCAGTGACCAGAATAGACCCCTCCCAGTTTCACTTCTCTGTTAAATGCAGGTAAATTAACCATTTTTCTTTAAAATGTCTTTATCCTCTCTTCCAGCTTTCATGATTTTTTGTTGTTGTTTTCCTAGTGAGCAATTTACTATTTTAAAGATGCTCCCTACTGCAATGTTGAAAACAAAATTTATGGCTTCAACTATTTTTATTTTTCAATAATGGGTTGATATATTTTCATTAAAAAAAGGAACTTTCTCTCTATTGCCTACCATTGAAATATAGAATATTGATTTAACAACTGTATAAGTCTACCAAGGATCATTCTTCTTGGCAACACTATTGGTTGAATTGGTAGGGTGGCTATAATGACTCACCATCTGTTTGTTGAGTGGGCTGGGGGGTTCTTTTTCAGCTCCCAAGTGGGCATTTTAGAAACATGATTTACTTTATACTTTTCTTGATCTATTGAACAATATTTTTACCCTGGCCTCCTCTGTACTGTCCATGTTGTAACTTTAAAACTATTTTCTTCAGAGAGGCTTTCTCTCTGATCACACTCTATCCAATAAATTCTCTTCCTACTATGTTGTATCCATATACTTTGTTTATTCTCTCAACAGCACTCATCACAATTTCTAATTATCTTTTTGTTTGCTTATTTTTTATTTTCTTACCTACTCCAATTGATTATGTTTTACAAGGTTTTATTCACTTAAATGTTTATACTTATAGCCCAGGAAATCTTTTAGCTAGTTCCCTGACTGCCGTCGCCACAGTGCTGTGGGGATCATGTTCACAAAGGCTTCCACCAACTTCACACAAGTCCCTCATCTGGGGCCCATATCCATCACCTTCCATTTATTTATTTTTTTAAATCACCTTCCTTTTTACTGTGAGTTTCTTCTAAAGCCCCAGTGAACAACATCCATGGTAAACCTTCTTAGTCTTCATGCATATGTGTCATTGAAAAAATACTGCCTGCCAGGCTTCCCTGGTGGTGTAGTGGTTGAGAGTCCGCCTACTGATGCAGGGGACACGGGTTCATGCCCCGGTCCAGGAAGATCCCACATGCCACGGAGCGGCTGAGCCCGTGAGCCATGGCTGCTGAGCCTGTGCGTCCGGAGCCTGTGCTCCGCAACAGGAGAGGCCACAACAGTGTGAGGCCCGCGTACCACAAAAAATAAACAAATAAATACTGCCTGTTATATCAATAAGCAGAAGATGTTACAGCCATCAAGCCACCACATTACAGCTGCCCCTGTCAGTGAGCTCTGAGAAAACTCAGGATGGAAATGGAATGCCCTCCATCAGACAGTCAGCCACTGTAGCCACCCCCAACAATGCACCCTGAGCAGACTCAAGATGAGAAAGCACAGGATAGCTGAGGTGTACATCAAAGGAATGATTTCAGTGAGCCCAGAATCTTGCATCTTCCCATACATAGAAAAGTGCTAAATTCCTTAACTTGAGATATCTGGTTTTCATTAATTAACAGTAATCTCTTGATGTTCTGACTACCTGATCTTTGTTGCAAAAACTCATGTATCCTGGCTCCTCCCTTACCTCCTTGGAGCAGTTCCTCAGAGCTATCTGAGAGGCTGCATCCTGGGCTTTAGTCTTCAGTTTTGTCTGCCAAATAAAATGTAATTCAACTTTTAGATTGTACATTTTGTTCAGTTGACATATGTAATCAAAAAGTGTGGTAAAGTTAATGCCTTTGAGATTCAGAATCAATGGGAAATGGGAGCTGAGGGATAAATGCTTCTCCCTTTAATCTTCTGTGTGGACAGTTCTGAAATTAATTTCATAAAGCGTCTCAGAAGTCCTAAAAAATTGAGCATCAGCTGCTACAATCAGTTTCCAATTTGATAATTCATCCTTATATTACCTTCTGTTCTTTTTTCACTTCCTCTGTCCCTCACTCCTGCTCCCTGCTATTGTATTCCCAAATAAATTAACCTTATGTAAGCTGCTGTCTCAGGGTCCACTTTCCAGGTTACCCTAAAGCAGGCTATTTTAATTTAAATTAATTAAAATGAACACAGTTAAAAAATTAATCCGTCCCACTAGCTACATTTCTAATGCTTCATGGCCCCATGTGGCTAGTGACTACCATACTTGAAAGTGTAGGTATAGAACATTTCCATTAAAGCAGAGAAGTCTACTGGTTAATCCTAACTAATCCACAGACTAGTGCACTCCAAACACAAGTGAAGGCACATCTTTAGAAGTTAATCTACACTTCTTATCTAGAGAGAGGATCTCAATAGACCTGATGGTATTTATGAATGTGACAGAATTTTCTTCATTGATTCATTTCTCTTAGGTCATATAGTTTAATTTCCAGGTTTTACCAATGTCCATGATTTATCAAAAGCCTATGTTAATTGTGAGATTTCTTGGAAGAAGATGTGAATAATTTATAAAAGCAACAATAGCACATAAAAAATGATTACAGTTTTTTTTAATTAAAAGCAAATATACTGGGGAGCCGGAGGAAGATGGCGGAAGAGTAAGACGCGGAGATCACCTTCCTCCCCACAGATACATCAGAAATTCATCTACACGTGGAACAACTCCAACAGAACACCTACTGAACGCTGACAGAAGACCTCAGACCCCCCAAAAGGCAAGAAACTCCCCACACACCTGGGTAGGTCAAAGAAAAAAAGAATAAACAGAGACAATAGGATATGGACAGGACCTGCACCAGTGGGAGGGAGCCGTGAAGGAGGAAAGGTTTCTACACACTACAAGCCCCTTCGAGGGCGGAGACTGCAGGTGGCGGAGGGGGAAAGCTTCGGAGTAGCGGAGGAGAGCACAGCAACAGGGGTGCGGAGGGCAAAGCGGAGAGATTTTGGCACAGAGGATCGGTGTCCTCAGGCACACACCAGCCTGAGACGCTTGTCTGCTCGGCCGCCAGGGCGGGCGGGGCTGGGAGCTGAGGCTCGGGTATCGGCTTTCAGTCGGAGCGCAGGGAGAGGACTGGGGCTGGCGGCAGGAAGAGACCCTGAAGGGGTTAGTGCTAGCCCGGAGGGAGTCCGGGGAAAGGGTCTGGAGCAACAGGAGAGACAAGAGACTTTTTTCCCTTTTGTTGCCTGGTGCGCGAGGAGAGGGCATTCCCCTCCCTCCCCTCTGCCTGAGTGAGCCAGAGCCCCCGAATCAGCGGCTCCTTTAAACCCATCCTGTCTGAGGGAAGAACGGACGCCCTCCGGCGACCTACGCGCAGAGGCGGTGCCAGGTCCAAGGCTGAGACCCGGGAGTTGTGAGAGCAGAGACAGGGAAATCTCTCTGTGCAGCCTCGGAGGCAGTGGATTAAAGCTCCACGGTCCATTTGATGTGCCCTGCGTCTGTGGAGTGCATGAATGGACAGCGAATCATCCCAAATTGAGGAAGTGGACTTTGAGGACAAGATTTAAGACTTTCCCCCCTTTTTTTCCTCTTTTTACAACGAATTATCTCAAATTAAGGAGGTGGACTTAGCAAGATTTCAGACTTTTCGCCCTTTCCTCTTTTTACAACGAATTATCCCAAATCGAGGAGGTGGACTTGGAGATGAAGATTTTTGATTTTTCCCCCTGCTCTCTTTTTGTGAATGTGTATGTGTAATCTTCTGTGTAAGATTCTCTCTGTATAGCATTGCTTCCACCATATGTCCCAGGGTTCTATCGGTCCGTGTTTTTTTTCAATAATTACTTTTTAATTTTAATAACGCTACTATATTTCATACTTTATTCTATTTTACTTTACCTGCTCTTTCTTTTTTTCCTCCCTTCCCTTCCTCCCTCCCTCCCTCTGCTCCTCCTTTCCTTCTTTCTTTTTCTTTCCTCCATCCCTCCCTCCCTCCCACCCTTCTTCTTAACACTTTCTTTTTCTTTCCTTCCTCCCTCCCTCCCTCCTGTCTTTCTTTCTTTCTTTCCTTCCTCCCTCCCTCCCTCCCTTCTTCCATTCACTCTTCCTTTTACTTTCATTCCTCCCTCCCTCCCTCCTTTCTTTCCTTCTTTCTTTCCATCCTTCCTCCCTCCCTCCCTCGTTTCTTTCTTTCTTCCTTCCTTCCTTCCTTTCTTCCCTTCTTCCTTTCTTTCCCTCTCTCTTTCTTTCTTCTACTAATTCTTTCTTTCTACTTTTTCTCCCTGTTATTTTGAGCCGGGTGGATGAAAGGCTCTTGGTGCTGAAGCCAGGAGTCAGTGCTGTGCCTCTGAAGTGGGAGAGCCAACTTCAGGACACGGGTCACAAGAGACCTCCCAGCTCCACATAATATCAAGCAGCGAAAATCTCCCAGGGATCTCCATCTCAACACCAGCACCCAGCTTCAGTCAACGACCAGCAAGCTACAGTGCTGGTCACCCTATGCCAAGCAACTAGCAAGGCAGGAACACAACCCCACCCATTAACAGAGAGGTTACCTAAAAACATAATAAGGCCACAGGCACCCCAAAACACACCACCAGACGTGGACCTGTCCAACAGAAACACAAGATCGAGCCTCAACCATCAGAACACAGGCATTAGTCCCCCCCACCAGGAAGCCTACACAACCTACTGAAACAACCTTAGCCACGGGGGACAGACACCACAAACAACGGGAACTACGAATCTGCAGCCTGCAAAAAGGAGACCCCAAACACAGTAACATAAGCAAAATGAGAAAGCAGAAAAACACACAGCAGGTGAAGGAGTAAGATAAAAACCTACCAGACCTAACAAATGAAGAGGTAATAGGCAGTCTACCTGAAAAAGAATTCAGAATAATGATAGTAAAGCTGATCCAAGATTCTATTTCCCAGATCCAAAATCTTGGAAATAGAATAGACAATATGCAAGAAACAGTTAACAAGGACCTAGAAGAACTAAAGATGAATCAAGCATCGATTAAAAACATGATAAATGAAATGAAAAATACTCTAGATGGGATCAATAGCAGAATAACTGAGGCAGAAGAACGGATAAGTGAGGTGGAAGATAAAATAGTGGAAATAACTGATGCAGAGAAAAATAAAGAAAAAAGAATGAAAAGAACAGAGGACAGTCTCAGAGACCTCTGGGACAACATTAAACGCACCAACATTCGAATTATAGGGGTTCCAGAAGAAGAAGAGAAAAAGAAAGGGACTGAGAAAATATTTGAAGAGATTATAGTTGAAAACTTCCCTAATATGGGAAAGGAAATAGTTAATCAAGTCCAGGAGGCACAGAGAGTCCCATACAGAATAAATCCAAGAAGAAATACGCCAAGACACATATTAATCAAACTGTCAAAAATTAAACACAAAGAAATCATATTAAAAGCAGCAAGGGAAAAACAACAAATAACACACAAGGGAATCCCCATCAGGTTAACAGCTGATCTCTCAGCAGAAACTCTACAAGCCAGAAGGGAGTGGCAGGACATAATTAAAGTGATGAAGGAGAGAAACCTGCAACCAAGATTACTCTACCCAGCAAGGATCTCATTCAGATTTGATGGAGAAATTAAAACGTTTACAGACAAGCAAAAGCTGAGAGAGTTCAGCACCACCAAACCAGCTTTACAACAAATGCTAAAGGAACTTCTCTAGGCAAGAAACACAACAGAAGGACTATACCTACAATAACGAACCCAAAGCAATTAAGAAAATGGTAAGAGGAACATACATATCGATAATTACCTTAAATGTAAATGGACTAAATGCTCCCACCAAAAGACACAGAGTGGCTGAATGGATACAAAAACAAGACCCATATATATGCTGTCTACAAGAGACCCACTTCAGACCTAGAGACACATACAGATTGAAAGTAAGGGGATGGAAAAAGATATTCCATGCAAATGGAAATCAAAAGAAAGCTGGAGTAGCAATTCTTATATCAGACAAAATAGACTTTAAAATAAAGACTATTAGAAGAGACAAAGAAGGACACTACATAACGATAAAGGGATTGATCCAAGAAGAAGATATAACAATTGTAAATATTTATGCACCCAACATAGGAGCACCTCAATACATAAGGCAAATACTAACAGCCATAAAAGGGGAAATCGACAGTAACACTATCATAGTAGGGGACTTTAACACCCCACTTTCAGCAATGGACAGATCATCCAAAATGAAAATAAATAAGGAAACACAAGATTTAAATGATACATTAAACAAGATGGACTTAATTGACATTTATAGGACATTCCATCCAAAAACAACACAATACACATTTTTTCTGAAGTGCTCATGGAACATTCTCCAGGATAGATCATATCTTGGGTCACAAATCAAGCCTTGGTAAATTTAAGAAAATTGAAATTGTATCAAGTATCTTTTCCGACCACAATGCTATGAGACTAGACATCAATTACAGGAAAAGATCTGTGAAAAATACAAACACATGGAGGCTAAACAATACACTACTCAATAACGAAGTGATCACTGAAGAAATCAAAGAGGAAATTAAGAAATACCTAGAAACAAATGACAATGGAGACACGGTGACCCAAAACCTGTGGGATGCAGCAAAAGCAGTTCTAAGGGGGAAGTTTATAGCAATACAATCCCACCTTAAGAAACAGGAAACATTTCGAGTAAACAACCTGACCCTGCACCTAAAGCAATTAGAGAAAGAAGAACAAAAAAAACCCAAAGTTAGCAGAAGGAAAGAAATCATAAAGATCAGATCAGAAATAAATGAAAAAGAAATGAAGGAAACGATAGGAAAGATCAACCAAACTAAAAGCTGGTTCTTTGAGAAGATAAACAAAATTGACAAACCATTAGCCAGACTCATCAAGAAAAGAAGGGAGAAGACTCAAATCAGTAGAATTAGAAATGAAAAAGGAGAAGTAACAACTGACACTGCAGAAATACAAAAGATCATGAGAGATTACTACAAGCAACTCTATGCCAATAAAATGGACAACCTGGAAGAAATGGACAAATTCTTAGAAATGCACAACCTGCCAAGACTGACTCTGGAAGAAATAGAAAATATGAATAGACCAATCACAAGCACTGAAATTGAAACTGTGATTAAAAATCTTCCATCAAACAAAAGCCCAGGACCAGATGGCTTCACAGGCGAATTCTATCAAACATTTAGAGAAGAGCTAACACCCATCCTTCTCAAACTCTTCCAAACAATATCAGAGGAAGAAACACTCCCAAACTCATTCTACGAGGCCACCATCACCTTGATACCAAAACCAGGCAAGGATGTCACAAAGAAAGAAAACTACAGGCCAATATCACTGATGAACATAGATGCAAAAATCCTCAACAAAATACTAGCAAACAGAATCCAACAGCACATTAAAAGGATCATACACCATGATCAAGTGGGGTTTATTCCAGGAATGCAAGGATTCTTCAATATACGCAAATCAATCAATGTGATACACCATATTAACAAGTTGAAGGAGAAAAACCATATGATCATCTCAATAGATGCAGAGAAAGCTTTCGACAAAATTCAACACCCATTTATGATAAAAACCCTGCAGAAAGTAGGCATAGAGGGAACTTTCCTCAACATAATAAAGGCCATATATGACAAACCCACAGCCAACATTGTCCTCAATGGTGAAAAACTGAAACCATTTCCACTAAGATCAGGAACAAGACAAGGCTGCCCACTCTCACCACTCTTATTCAACATAGTTTTGGAAGTTTTAGCCACAGCAATCAGAGAAGAAAAGGAAATAAAAGGAATCCAAATTGGAAAAGAAGAAGTAAAGCTGTCACTGTTTGCAGATGACATGATACTATACATAGAGAATCCTAAAGATGCTACCAGAAAACTACTAGAGCTAATCAATGAATTTGGTAAAGTAGCAGGATACAAAATTAATGTACAGAAATCTCTGGCATTCCTGTACACTAATGATGAAAAATCTGAAAATGAAATCAAGAAAACACTCCCATTTACCATTGCAAGAAAAAGAATAAAATATCTAGGAATAAACCTACCTAAGGAGACAAAAGACCTGTATACAGAAAATTATAAGACACTGATGAAAGAAATTAAAGATGATACAAATAGATGGAGAGATATACCATGCTCCTGGATTGGAAGAATCAATATTGTGAAAATGACTCTACTACCCAAAGCAATCTACAGATTCAATGCAATCCCTATCAAACTACCACTGGCATTTTTCACAGAACTAAAACAAAAAATTTCAAAATTTGTTTGGAAAATCAAAAGACCCCGAATAGCCAAAGCAATCTTGAGAACGAAAAACGGAGCTGGAGGAATCAGGCTCCCTGACTTCAGACTATACTACAAAGCTACAGTAATTAAGACAGTGTGGTACTGGCATAAAAACAGAAAGATAGATCAGTGGATCAGGATAGAAAGCCCAGAGATAAACCCACGAACATATGGCCAACTTATCTTTGATAAAGGAGGCAGGAATGTAGAGTGGAGAAAGGACAGCCTCTTCAATAAGTGGTGCTGGGAAAACTGGACAGGGACATGTAAAAGTATGAGATTAGATCATTCCCTAACACCATACACAAAAATAAGCTCAAAATGGATTAAAGACCTAAATGTAAGGCCAGAAACTATCAAACTCTTAGAGGAAAACATAGGTAGAACACTCTATGACATAAATCACAGCAAGATCCTTTTGGACCCACCTCCTAGAGAAATGGAACTAAAAACAAAGATAAACAAATGGGACCTAATGAAACTTCAAAGCTTTTGCACAGCAAAGGAAACCATAAACAAGACCAAAAGACAACCCTCAGAATGGTAGAAAATATTTGCAAATGAAGCAACTGACAAAGGATTAATCTCCAAAATTTATAAACAGCTCATGCAGCTCAATAGCAAAAAAACAAACAACCCAATCCAAAAATGGGCAGAAGACTTAAATAGGCGTTTCTCCAAAGAAGATATACAGACTGCCAACAAACACATGAAAGAATGCTCAACATCATTAATCATTAGAGAAATGCAAATCAAAACTACAATGAGATATCATCTCACACCAGTCAGAATGGCCATCATCAAGAAATCTAGAAACAATAAATGCTGGAGAGGGTGTGGAGAAAAGGGAACACTCTTGCACTGCTGGTGGGAATGTGAATTGGTACAGCCACTATGGAGAACAGTATGGAGGTTCCTTAAAAAACTAAAAATAGAACTACCATATGACCCAGCAATCCCACTACTAGGCATATATCCTGAGAAAACCATAATTCAAAAAGAGACATGTACCAAAATGTTCATTGCAGCTCTATTCACAATAGCCCGGAGCTGGAAACAACCTAAGTGTCCATCATTGGATGAATGGATAAAGAAGATGTGGTACATATATACAATGGAATATTACTCAGCCATAAAAAGAAACAAAACTGAGCTATTTGTAATGAGGTGGATAGACCTAGAGTCTGTCATACAGAGTGAAGTATGTCAGAAAGAGAAAGGCAAATACTGTATGCTAACACATATATATGGAATTAAAAAAAAAATGTCATGAAGAACCTAGGGGTAAAACGGGAATAAAGACACAGACCTACTTGAGAATGGACTTGAGGATATGGGGAGGGGGAAGGGTAAGCTGTGACAAAGGGAAAGAGAGACATGGACATATATACACTACAAAACGTAAGGTAGATAGATAGTGGGAAGCAGCTGCAGAGCACAGGGAGATCAGCTCGGTGCTTTGTGACCGCCTGGAGTGGTGGGATGGGGAGGGTGGGAGGGAGGGAGATGCATGAGGGAAGGGATGTGGGAACAGACGTATATGTATGACTGATTCACTTTGTTATAAAGCAGAAACTAATTTAAAAAAAAAAGAATATATAAAAAAATAATAATAATAAAATAAAAAAAAAAGGCAAATATACTGAGAAGAGAACCTTCAAGAGGCAGAGGAATAAGATGTGGAGATCGCCTTCCTCCCCACAAAGACATCAAAAATACATCTATGTGTGGAAAACTCCTTCAGAACACTTACTGAATGCTGGCAGAAGACCTCAGAATTCCCAAAGGCAAGAAACTCTCCACGTACCTGGGTAGGGCAAAAGAAAAAAGAAAAAAACAAAGACAAAAGAATAGGGATGGGACCTACACCTCTGGGAGGGAGCTGTGAAGGAGGAAAGGTTTCCACACACTAAGAAGTCCCTTCACTGGTAGAGATAGGGGGTGGGTGGGGGGAAGCTTTGGATCCACAGAGGAGAGTGCAGCAACAGGGGTGCAGAGGGCAAAGCAGAGAGATTCCCACAGAGGATCAGAGCTGACCAGCACTCACCAGCCTCAGAGGCTTGTCTGCTCACCCACTGGGATGGATGGGGGCTAGAAGCTGAGGCTCCTCCTTTGGAGGTCAGATGCCAGGGAGAGGGGTTGGCTGCGTGAACACAGCATGAAGTGGGCTAGTGCACCACAGCTAGTCAGGAGGAGTCCGGGAAAAATTATGGACCTGCCTAAGAGGCAAGAGAACATTGTTTCAGTGTACGCAAGGAGAGGGGATTCAGAACACCACCTAAGCGAGTTTCAGAGACGGTCGCAAGCCACGGCTTTCAGTGCAGACACCAGAGATGGGCAAGAGATGCTAAGGATGCTGCTGCAGCCACCAAGAATCCTGTGTGCAAGCATAGGTCACTACCCACACCTCCCATCCCGGGACCCTGTGCAGCCCGCCACTGCCAGGGTCCCGTGATCCAGGGACAACTTCCCTGGGAGAACACACAGTGCACCTCAGGCTGGTGCAATGTCATGTTGGCCTCTGCTGCCACAGGCTCACCCTGCATTCTGTACCCCTCCCCTCCCCCTGACCTGAGTGAGCCAGAGACCCCTAATCAGCTGCTCCTTTAACCCCTTCCTGTCTGGGTGAAGAACAGACACCAAAGGGTGACCTACATGCAGGGTCAGGGCCAAATCCAAAGTTGAACCCCAGGAGCTGTGCGAAAAAAAAAAGAGAAAGGGAAATTTATCTGTGTAGCCTCAGAAGCAGCAGATTAAATCTTCACAATCTGATTGATGGACCCTGCATCTGTGGAATACCTGAATAGAAAATGAATCATCTAAAAATTGAGGCGATGGACTTTGGGAGCAACTGTAGACTTGGAGTTTGCCGTATACGACTGACTAGTTTCTGATTTACTTGATTATCTTAGTTTAGTTTCTAGTGCTTGTTATCATTGGTGGGTTTGTTTATTGGTTTGATGGCTCTCTTCTTTTTTTAAATTACTTTTTAATTTTAATAATATTTTTTATTTTAATCATTTTTTAAAATTTTGTTTTATTTTTTCTTTCTTTTTTTTTCTCCCTTTTCTTCTGAGCCGTGTGGCTGACAGGCTCTTGGTGCTCTGGCCCGGTGTCAGGCCTGAGCCTCTGAGGTGGGAGAGCCAAGTTCAGGACATTGGACAACCAGAGACCTCCTGGCCCAACATAATATCAATCAGGGAGAGCTCTCCCAGAGATCTCCATCTCAATGCTAAGACTCAGCTCCACTCAAGGACCAGCAAGCTCCAGTGCTGCACACCCCATGCCAAACAACTAGCAAGACAGGAACACAACATTACCCATTAGCAGATAGCCTGCCAAAAATCATACTAAGTTCACATACACCCCAAAACACAACACTAAATGCAGTCCTATATCCATTTATATTGAAAATATAAATGAAATATAAAACAACACTTTTAGTGGAGAACATAAGAGACCTTCTTTGTGAACTTGGGATATGCAAAGATTGTTTTAAAAAAATACAAATTTTCTAACAAGAGAAAAAAGTTAAAATAAACTGTATTCAAATTAATTAACTTATATCTAACAAAAGATACCATTAAGAGAATAGAAATCTTCTAAGTAGGAAAAAATATTCATAATACATATACCCCTCAAAGGACTCTTCCAGAATATATCAAGAACTACAAATCAATAAAAATAAAGAGATAACCCAATAGAAAAAAAAAATGAACAAAATACTTGAACAGATGCTTCATAAAAGATTTCCAGATGGTCAATAAACACAAGAAACAATTTGAATTTCATCAATTATCAGAGACATGCAAGTTAAAACTAAAACATGATACTACTACATGCACTTCAGAGTAATAAAAAAAAAGGATACAAAATAATAAATGCATCAAGCAGAACTATTATGTGCTGCTTGAAGGAGTATAAATTAGTACAAGCACTTCAGAAAAGTATCTGGCAATATCTGATAAACATTAGTATGCATATGCCATATGAGTTAGCAATCAATTTCTAGGCTTATGCTCAATAGATATGCCTGTGTATATTCACCAAAAGACATGTATTAAATATCCATAACAGCACAATTTGTAATAACTTCAAACTACCACTAACCATGTACTATGGTTAGGAGAATGGATAAATAAATTGTGGTATATTGATAAAATGGAAAACTATGCAACAATGAAGATAAATGATATATAACTACATGAGGTAATGGGAATAGATCTCATAAACATAAAATCGAGTGAAAGAAGTCAAACTGAAGAGAATGAACTGTATGATTCCATTTACATAAAGTACCAAAGAGTCCAAACTAATCTACTGATTAGGAGTTATGAAAGTGAATATCTTTAGAGGAAGTGGCTTATTGGGTGGAAGGGGACATGAGACCTTCTAAGATGCAATTAATGTTTTGTTACTTAATTTGAATGTTGATTACACAGATGTCTTCATTTGGGGAAAATGCATTGGGCTCTACACTTATGTGTATTTTTCTGTATGTAGATTCACCTCAAGGAAGAGTTTTTTTAAAAAATGGATGTTATTGAATGAGAATTTTTATCATATGCCAAATGGGTTTCTAATATAAACAAGCACCAAAATGCATGAAACCTAAAAATTTGAATTAAAAGTCTGTAACTAATTTTTTTTGGGGGGGGCTGTGTTGGGTCTTTGTTGCTGTACATGGGCTTTTCTCTAGTTGCAGCAAGTGGGGGTTACTCTTTGTTGCGGTGTGCAGGTTTCTCATTGTGGTGGCTTCTTTTGTTGTGGAGCAAGGGATTTAGGTGCGTGTGCTTCAGTAGTTGTGGCTTGCAGGCTCTAGAGTGCAGGCTCAGTAGTTGTGGTGCACAGGCTTAGTTGCTCCGCATCATGTGGGATCTTCCTGGACCAGGGCTCCAACCCATGTCCCCTGCATTGGCAGGTGGGTTCTTAACCACTGTGCCACCAGGGAAGACTTGTAAGTAATTATTTTAATGACTTATTTGCCAGCGTATTTAAATGTGTGCCTTAGAGTAAAATCCATATAATTAGGTGAAGATTTTCTATAGTACCTGTATTGAATGTTTATTGACTGTCTCATTTCTACAGTTGTCACAAGATAAACTTATGAAAATAGAGACTATTTTCATAGTAATTCTCACTATAATGCTGTAAGCATTTCTACCATGAAAAGTTTTATTCCTACAGTTTTGTAAAATCCACTTGATACATCTTTTTTGGAATGTATCATATTTAATTTTTAAATATGGATGGACTAAAATATAATGGGAAATACCACATTACTATTAGGAATTGCAATCATGACCTATTAAAAAGAAATATAGTGGACAACTTTAGTGAAATGTCATTCATGCTGAATGTATTTACGTTATGTTTTATGTCCTGTTTTCTTCTTTTCTGCTTGTAGTAAAGAAGTGCTGGAAAGTTACCTTTTCTTCTTTTTTGGAATCTTTGGTAGTGTTTGACTTCATGAAGTAGTCACTTAATCCCTATCACTTTGGGACAGGATGCAGGAGGTGCTTTTTCAGTTTCATAGTAAGAAAAAGAAAACTCCCTGATCCCTGGTTAGATAAATAAGCTTGTAAAAACAATAATAGTTGAAAATTTGCACAATAAACAGCTAAACAAACATGTTTACACTTCTTTAATCTCAAACGACAACTTGGAGAACTACCTCTTAGAGAGAATTAGAATTCAGGGTTGACATTTGAATGAATATCACATAAAAGATAAAAAAAAAAAAAAAACAAACTCTGGCCTCTTCCTGGATCAGGTCAAGCAAGGCAGAACTATCTCAGAACCTTGACTATGGTAGTCAGACTATGGAAGATCAGTACTCAGTAGCATAACATTTTGACAGCTGGATGTAAGAGCAACCATAGATTGATTAAAAACCATAGCTTTTATTGCTTGTATAGGGAAGTTGAGTAGACACCTTTCAGAAGGCATAGATTATTTGTGAATGGATTATTGATTACGAATACTAGAAATTGGAAATGGGAGGTGATGTGGTGTCAAAGAGCATATTAGACTTTCTACTACTCTGGCCAATGGCTCCTGAGATGATTTTAATTTAATTTAAGAAGAAAGTAAAGGAGATTGAGAATGCTAACATTGAATGTTGTGGAACATTTCACATTGCTTACTGGTTACCATACTTTTTGGTACCAAAAGCAAAACAACAAAAAGAGGAACAAAGAAATTTTAAAAAAATAAACAAACAAAAACTAAAAGAAGCGTAAAGAGACGTTGAAGAAAAACCTGCTAAGAATAAATACTATAAAGGTATATTTGAGGTTGAGTTTAAGTAGCATGTAAAAAATAGAATGCTTCAGAGAAAAAAATACAATAAAAGACAAAATAGTGAAACTATATGGCAGTTAAACACAAAGACAGTTAATTTTTTTCTTAGTACTGAGATATAGAATATTGCAACCAACTTGGGTCAGCTTCTCTGAAAAATAATATTGAGAGAAACAAAATATATCAGAATGAAAACATAAATGATAGCAGATAGGTATAATAGAGTAAAATGAAAAAAAAAAGGCCAAAAGAAGAGTTTTTTACTTAATTAGCCATAAGTTAAAAGATGCTAAATTTAAAATGTTCTTATTCTAAAATGCTTACTTAGAATAATATAAAGTACAGCAACAGGTATTTTAGTTATATAAAAGACTTCTTAGAAATTATATACTAAAGTACACAACTTGAAGCAATTTAAGGTTTTGATTTTAAAACTTTTAAGAGTTATGATTAACTATCTTCAGTGGTTTGGCTTTTTAGTAATAATTTATTATGGTTAGCAATTGGACCCAATAATCTCCTTTTTCTAGTTTAATAATTGCTTTTTTTCTATTGCCTTAGAACACTGTATAAACAACAGAAAAATTTGTTATTACATTCTTTTATTCAATACATTATTATGTATTTATTACATGTTAGGCACTGCTTTGGGCTATAGGAATGCACAAAGAATGTAATTATGATAAAAATAGTGGTTATTCCTAGATTTTGCATTCTCTCACTCTCTCTCACTCAATCTCTTTTTTTCCCTTCCTCTTTCATGTTGTTCAGGGCTCAGCACACTATGGAACAAATCCTGCCTACCACCAGGTTTTTCATGGCCCATGAGGTAAGAATGGTTTTTGCATTTTTAAATGGTGAAAAAAATCAAAGAGTAATATTTTGAGATGTGAAAATTATGTGAAATTTAGACTTGAGTGTCTACAAATGAAGTTTTATTACAACAGTGGTACACCCATTTCTTTAAGCATTGTCTATTACTAATTTCACACTAAAAAGCAGAGGTAAGTAGTTGCAAAAGAATCTGTATGGCCTGAAAAAACTACACTATTTACTTTTTTTTTTCTTTACAGAAAATATTTGTCAATCCCTCATGCAGTACCCTATCATTCTATATCGCATAATCACATTGTTCTAAGTCAGTCAAGAATAGGAGCACTGAGCCACAACCCATGCAGGAGGACAAACACCTCACTTAGCAATGGTCTTCAAGGGATGCACAAGACAATCCCTTCTGTTGTGGAAATAAAATATCCACACTTTTTCTAAAGTTTTAAACATTTTCTTTACAATGTACAAAAATTACACTACATATATAATTTACAAATAAATATATATTTATATCTTAAACACACATATTATATGTACATTTGTATTGCATGTTATATATGTGTGTATATATATGTGTACATATATATGTAATTATAAATAAATAGACATATAGATATACCTATTATGGAGATGAATAGTGGAATGAATAGTGGAAGGTTTGGCTAAACTTCTACAATGATAGTCATATGAAGCCAGATTTTGACTATAATAAAAAAAAGTTCTTTCTTTTTTAGTGGAAACATGATTCACACGTATTATGTTCTAACATCTTAAAAATAGGACAGGGAAAAGGGAAGTATAAAATGAATATGCATAAATTTATTTATAAAAATATAAAGTAAAAGCTACTATTCTCATATGTATGATGTTTTTTTCTTTCATCCAAAACTTCTATTTTAATAATGTTTAGTTCAAATCTAATGATAAGTACAGGAAGGTTAATTATCTCTGTATATACCTGTTAATTATGTGAAAGCATTGTCCTTTCATGAGCATTTTAGTATTGTCGAACAAGCTCATAAATTAGAAGGTAAAATTTCATAGAACTTCATGTGTATTATAAGGAGACATCACTTTAAGGGGTGTCAATAGTGGTTCTGAAGTATTTGAGTCAACTTTTCAAGCCACAAGGGGTCCACATAAATAGTGAAAGCAGGGTAGGAGGGTATAATGTGATTATGCCACATGGCCTGGCTCTTTTCCCATAATAAAGGTATTTTCATTTTAGTTTTTAAAATATAATCAAAAATGACCTTCTAGCTCTTCTACATGCTAGATAATAAATCACATTTCAATTAGAATCCAAAATGTTTCATGATTAGTTTATGATTTCTCACCTTTTTTAGGCCCACACTTTTTCATTATGCTCCTCTATGCTGTTTAGACAATTTCCTTTTGTCTCACTCTGTTAGCCATATCATCCTCTAAATTAGTAATTTAATTGGATGAATTAATAACTAAAACCATTTGCTTTTCAAAAATAAAATTGTGTAAATTGCATTTTTTTCAGTTCTTTGTAAGCTTTATGGGCTTTATAGTCAAATAGCTAACCATCATACATTTATAGCTTATTGCACAGCTCTAAACTTTTTCACATCATGGTACACTTTAAAACATGATAGTATCTCCATGACACACTGGTAAACAGTTGAGTGTGCTTCTACCAGATGGGCAAGAGGGCTCCAGCTAACTCAGGTCTACGTAACCACACTGAGGGCTGTGAGGGATCAACCTTGGCTGTCTCAGACTGGGATCCCCAAAAGTAGACCCTGAGAAACAGGGCTGTAGGTAGTTTATTTGGGAAATGACATCAGGGAGTAGGAATGAGGGACAGGGGGAATCAAAAAGGAAGGAAAGATGCATTTCACCATGTTGGCTATTATTATAAGCCATGGGAGCTCAGTCACAAAGGCTCTGGTACACAAAGAGGGACAGTGTAGTGTGTATGTATGTATGTATATGTATGTGTGTATGTATGTATTTGCTTCCACTCCCCATTGGTCAAGGGTGGCCCCATGAGCATTAGCAGCACATGTTTCTGTATTGCATACACCAATAAACCACACAGAGAGAGAGAATTCTCTGTAACAACAACAACAGTAACAAGAAAATGAAGTTTGAGGGGAAAACCCTCCTGACTGGGAGAGTTAAGACATCATTTGGACACTTGTAATATATTCAAGCTATAGTCATTGTGGAAACCAGATAAGACACAGATGGGACCAAGTAGTTGAGTCAGCTCAAGCTGTTACAACCTTGAAAACTGCTTTCCCCTGTAATAAACTTCAGTAAGTTTTTGTGAAACCTTATTAGACACATAGTTAACCTTGTATGGTTTAAATTAGGCAGTAGACATCAGAGATCCCGCCTATGTTTGGTCTGACAACATGCACAGCTAGATATTTAATGAGCATAATTTAATATGGTGCTAGTATTTCTTCTCCCTTTCATGTTTTGATTTTGAGAAACTGTAATCTGTTGTGCATTAATCACAATGTCCACTGAGATATTAGAACTTCGTTTCACATTTACAATTTTAATGGATACTAAAAATTTCTTCCCATTGCCATGTAATCACTAGATGCTTTTAATTCCTGCAAAGTTGCAGAATCCAGTCACTTGTAGTCTACAAGTCTGCCTCTTGAGCTTCAGAGGGTTAAGGTCATTACTTGATTATTGGCTTCCCATTTTTATAACTTTTAAGTAATAACACTTATTTACTAATCCTTGCCTCTTGTCTCATTTTCATCAAACTAAAAATATATTTCTGATAGCATATATTTTAAAAGGAAAATACAGTTTCCACTAAAGATTTACTCATTCAAAAGTTTCAAACACAGACTCGAGAGTAGATAATAAAAATATCTTAGATACATTAGAAAAATACTAATAAAGAAAAGAGCACTGAACCAGGAGGCAGTAGTAAAGTACTGATTTTCTTATATAGCTGGAGGCCTTGAATATGGCACGTGCCTCTGAACATCAATTCCTTCATCACAAAATTAAATAATTAGAACTGATGCTTTCTAAGGACTCACTTAATTCAAATAGTTTCTGGTTCATATATAGTAGCTCTTGATTACCTGTAAGTAACCAGAATTATTTGTTCTTTATTATCCATTGGAACATGAAATTTACATGAATATATATATATACACACATATATATATACACACATATATGTTTTATCTGATTGAATTCTTATATGTATTCATAATTACTGAGTTCTTACTAAAACAATAAGTCATAGAGTAGGAAAAGACTGAGCAGACAATGTAGTTCAAATTCAAACTCAATGAGAGGATTCTTTATATTCTTCATATCTTAATGACAGTTACCTAGAATTTGTTTTAATGCCTACAGAAATATGAAGACACTCCTAGTAACAAGAAACCTCACTAACACTCAAGAAAGGCCATTCAATTTTTGAATAGATTCAGCTATTCAATTAAATAAAATACTATATATTTATTGATCATTTCCAGAAATCCAGGTACCATTTCAGATACTTGTAGTATTCTTCCTTGTACCAAACTTAAAATCTGCTTCCCCGTATTTTTGTCCAATTGGATTACATGATTAATGAATGAAATTATTATGCCTGAAGACTGTGGTTATTTTTTTCAAATAAATTGAAATAGTGACCTACACATCTTTGTTAGAGTCTTCATCATTAATTTTCTATTCAGAGAAGTAATCTGATTCTTTCTAACTCTCTAGTAGCAAATTCAGCATAGAGGAAAAAATGACAAGAGTATAGACACAGTCTCTGTATAGTTATCTTTTCCTGAACTTTCTCCGTGTAGCTTTGACAGGTAATGTAAGTTTGCCCTATTACCTATGGGTAGTTAGACCACTTTTGCTTCATAAATTGTCAGCATGTTCTCTCCTCAAAGTTTTAAGGATGACCTTAAACAAAGACAAATGTCTTGTTAGAATACTAAATTTCTTCTTTAAAAGCCCTAGCCTTCAGATGAAATATCAAGATCTTTTTTCAAGAACATATGGAACTCTGAAACAAAAATAAGTTAAGAATAGAACCAAGTTAGTGATTTCCTGACTTTAAGTATATACACATTGGAGTATACTTAAAATTCTCCAAGGTTTCTCTAATAATAATTAAAATTAATTATACTGAGTAAAACTATTTGTCAAACCTCAAAAATTTTTATGTAGTGGAAATACTTCAGTATCTCTCTTTTTTATTTACTCTCCTCAACCTTAAATTGCTCTGGAGACACCATCTTTGTGGCTACCCAGGATTTGTCACTGCTATTCTCCTTTGTATATCTAGACTGAAATTTATCTCTACTCAATTCAGGATTTCTTTTTTTGTTAAGGGTTTTGTATTACTTTTAGTTATAATGATATGTGATAATTTGGATACAAAATATTAATGTAAATGTCTCTCCACCCCTGGACAGTATATGTGCAATTTATTGGTGAACCCAGGAGATAATGCTCTTAGTTATTTTATATAACACTCGAAAAAGCAATATGTCCACTAATAACTGGACATGTAAGTTATGTAGAGGGAAAGGGTGGCATCATCACTTTCCTTTATGCAATATATCTTTATACAGGGTAGAGAAAGTTAACAACACTCTTCAAATTATATTACACAATCACAAATTACAACATCAAGGGAGATGCATATTTAATAAAAAAATCCATCAAATTGTTCTCTTATTATTTCAACTACTACTTAATGAATGCTACCATATATAAGGCACTTGGGATGTAGAACTGAAAAAATTTCCACTTTCAAGGAAATTTTTATTTAATTTAGTATAAACACCAGTCAGTACAGTTGTTAACCATAATATAAATTACTATTTCCTACCTTTTCTAAGTTGGTAGCATTCATAGAATTCATCTACACACTAAAACAAATAGCAAGTGTGAGGAGGATAGAGAGCTTCTGAAAATTTTCAGAATAACTCCAATCTTGACAGTTATTCTTTGTTTATTACTTTGATTTTTTTGTTTGGGAAATTAATTTCAGAATGTGAATTGAATTTTCTTCTTTTGTTTGTTTTTTTCCCCTTGTCAGATTCACCTGTAGTCACTCTATACCTACAGGGTAATTCAAAAGCCCTCTACATCTTGGAAGAATTTGCTTCTGCATAAAAGTTAGAATGATGAGGATGAAAACATCAAATCCAGAAATGTAGTAATTAGACAAATAAATAAATTAAGATAATTAGTATGTGACAGAATAGAAGATCATCTTCATAGTTAAATCAATATTTCAAAAGGTAAAGATGGTTTTATTAGAGAACTGGTTTTTCAATGCAACTGTTTGACAGATCCAGGTTATTTCCAATTGAACAATTAGGTATCACACATAATTTTCCACATTGTATGAGAGCTCTAGGGCATTTGTAGACTTCAACAAAGTTTTAATTATGATTACATTGATCCTTGTCATATACCTACATTTTTGTTTTTGTTGTTATTTTCTTCTGTTTATTTCAATTGAAAATCCAAAAAGTTCTAGTAAAAAGAGGATTTTTTTCCTTAGGAGGAAATAGATTGGTTTTATAGTAGTGTTTCCTCCAAAATAATAAAATATCCTGAGAATTATTTTGCCCAGCCTTAAATTGAAGCATATGGTATAGAGTGGGTCAGTAAGCTAAGGCTTGTCATCTGTTTTTTTTTTTTTTCATAAAACATTTTTTTTATTAGTTTCTGCTTTATAACAAAGTGAATCAGTCATACATATACATCTGTTCCCACATCCCTTCTCTCATGCAACTCCCTCCCTCCCACCCACCCCATCCCACCCCTCCAGGCGGTCACAAAGCACAGAGCTGATCTCCCCGTGCCCTGCGGCTGCTTCCCACCATCCATCCACCCCACGCCCGATAGCGTACACATGTCCATGCCTCTCCCTCGTCCCGTCACAGCTTACCCTTCCCCATTCCCATATCCTCAAGTCCATTATCAAGTAGGTCTGTGTCTTTATTCCCATTTTACCCCTAGGTTCTTCATGACATTTTTTTTAAATTCCATATATATGTGTTACCATACGGTATTTGTCTTTCTCTTTCTGACTTACTTCACTCTGTATGACAGACTCTAGGTCTATACACCTCATTACAAATAGCTCAGTTTCGTTTCTTTTTACGGCTGAGTAATATTCCATTGTATATATGTGCCATATCTTCTTTATCCATTCATCCGATGATGGACACTTAGGTTGTTTCCATCTCTGGGCTATTGTGAATAGAGCTGCAATGAACATTTTGGTACATGTCTCTTTTTGAATTATGGTTTTCTCAGGATATATGCCTAGTAGTGGGATTGCTGGGTCATATGGTAGTTCTATTTGTAGTTTTTTAAGGAACCTCCATACTGTTCTTCATAGTGGCTATACCAATTCACATTCTCACCAGCAGTGCAAGAGTGTTCCCTTTTCTCCACACCCTCTCCAGCATTTATTGTTTCTAGATTTCTTGATGATGGCCATTCTGACTTGTGTGAGATGATATCTCATTGTAGTTTTGATTTGCATTTCTCTAATGATTAATGATGTTGAGCATTCTTTCATGTATTTGTTGGCAGTTTGTATATCTTCTTTGGATAAATGCCTATTTAGGTCTTCTGCCCATTTTTGGATTGGGTTGTTTGTTTTTTTGCTATTGAGCTGCATGAGCTGTTTATAAATATTGGAGATTAATCCTTTGTCAGTTGCTTCATTTGCAAATATTTTCTACCATTCTGAGGGTTGTCCTTTGGTCTTGTTTATGGTTTCCTTTGCTGTGCAAAAGCTTTGAAGTATCATTAGGTCCCATTTCTTTATCTTTGTTTTTATTTCCATTTCTCAAGGAGGTGGGTCAAAAAGGATCTTGCTGTGATTTATGTCATAGAGTGTTCTGCCTATGTTTTCTTCTAAGAGTTTGATAGTTTCTGGCATTACATTTAGGTCTTTAATCCATTTTGAGCTTATTTTTGTGTATGGTGTTAGGGAATGATCTAATCTCATACTTTTAAATGTCCCTGTCCAGTTTTCCCAGCACCACTTATTGAAGAGACTGTCCTTTCTCCACTGTACATTCCTGCCTCCTTTATCAAAGATAAGGTGACCATATGTGCGTGGGTTTATCTCCGGGCTTTCTATCCTGTTCCATTGATCTGTCTTTCTGTTTTTGTGCCAGTACCACACTGTCTTGATTACTGTAGCTTTGTAGTATAGTCTGAAGTCAGGGAGCCTGATTCCTCCAGCTCCGTTTTTTGTTCTCAAGATTGCTTTGGCTATTCGCGGTCTTTTGATTCTCCAAACAAATTTTGAATTTTTTTGTTCTAGTTCTGTGAAAAATGCCAGTGGTAGTTTGATAGGGATTGCATTGAACCTGTAGATTGCTTTGTGTAGTAGAGTCATTTTCACAATATTGATTCTTCCAATCCAGGAGCATGGTATATCTCTCCATCTATTTGTATCATCTTTAATTTCTTTCATCAGTGTCTTATAATTTTCTGCATACAGGTCTTTTGTCTCCTTAGGTAAGTTTATTCCTAGATATTTTATTCTTTTTGTTGCAATGGTAAATGGGAGTGTTTTCTTGATTTCATTTTCAGATTTTTCATCATTAGTGTAAAGGACTGCCAGAGATTTCTGTGCATTAATTTTGTATCCTGTCACTTTACCAAATTCATTGTTTAGCTCTAGTAGTTTTTCAGTAGCATCTTTAGGATTCTCTATGTATAGTATCATGTCATCTGCAAACAGTGACAACTTTACTTCTTCTTTTCCAATTTGGATACCATTTATTTCCTTTTCTTCTCTGATTGCTGTGGCTAAAACTTCCAAAACTAAGTTGAATAAGAGTGGTGAGAGTGGGCAGCCTTGTCTTGTTCCTGATCTTAGTGGAAATGGTTTCAGTTTTTCACCATTAAGGACAATGTTGGCTGTGGGCTTGTCATATATGGCCTTTATTATGTTGAGGAAACTTCCCACTATGCCTACTTTCTGCAAGGTTTTTAACATAAATGGGTGTTGAATTTTGTCGAAAGCTTTCTCTCCATCTATTGAGATGATCATATGGTTTTTCTCCTTCAACTTGTTAATAAGGTGTATTATGGTGATTGATTTGTGTATATTGAAGAATCCTTGCATTCCTGGAAAAAACCCCACTTGTTCATGGCGTATGATCGTTTTAATGTGCTGTTGCATTCTGTTTGCTAGTATTTTGTTGAGGATTTTTGCATCTATGTTCATCAGTGATATTGGCCTGTAGTTTTCTTTCTTTGTGACATCCTTGCCTGGTTTTGGTATCAAGGTGATGGTGGCCTCGTTGAATGACTTTGGGAGTGTTCCTTCCTCTGAAATTGTTTGGAAGAGTTTGAGAAGGACGGGTGTTAGCTCTTCTCTAAATGTTTGATAGAATTCGCCTGTGAAGCCATCTGGTCCTGGGCTTTTGTTTGCTGGAAGATTTTTAATCACAGCTTCAATTTCAGTGCTTGTGATTGGTCTATTCATATTTTCTATTTCTTCCTGATTCAATCTTGGCAGGTTGTGCATTTCTAAGAATTTGTCCATTTCTTCCAGATTGTCCATTTTATTGGCATAGTGTTGCTTGTAGTAATCCCTCATGATCTTTTGTATTTCTGCAGTGTCAGTTGTTACTTCTCCTTTTTCATTTCTAATTCTATTGATTTGAGTCTTCCCCCTTTTTTTCTTGATGAGTCTGGATAATGGTTTTTCTATTTTGTTTATCGCCTCCAAAAACCAGCTTTTAGTTTTATTGATCTTTGCTATCGTTTCCTTCATTTCTTTTTCATTTATTTCTGATCTGATCTTTATGATTTCTTTCCTTCTGCTAGCTTTGGGGGTTTTTTGTTCTTCTTTCTCTAATTGCTTTAGGTGCAGGGTCAGGTTGTTTGCTCGAGATGTTTCCTGTTTCTTAAGGTGGGATTGTATTGCTATAAACTTCCCCCTTACAACTGCTTTTGCTGCGTCCCATAGGTTTTGGGTCGTTGTGTCTCCATTGTCATTTGTTTCTAGGTGTTTTTTTATTTCCTCTTTGATTTCTTCAGTGATCACTTCGTTATTGAGTAGTGTATTGTTTAGCCTCCATGTGTTTGTATTTTTTACAGATCTTTTCCTGTAATTGATGTCTAGTCTCATAGCATTGTGGTCGGAAAAGATACTTGATACAATTTCAATTTTCTTAAATTTACCAAGGCTTGATTTGTGACCCAAGATATGATCTATCCTGGAGAATGTTCCTTGAGCACTTGAGAAAATTGTATATTCTGTTGTTTTTGGATGGAATGTCCTATAAATATCAATTAAGTCCATCTTGTTTAATGTATCATTTAAAGCTTGTGTTTCCTTATTTATTTTCATTTTGGATGATCTGTCCATTGCTGAAAGTGGGGTGTTAAAGTCCCTTACTATGAATGTGTTACTGTCGATTTCCCCTTTTATGGCTGTTAGTATTTGCCTTTTGTATTAAGGTGCTCCTATGTTGGGTGCATAAATATTTACAATTGTTATATCTTCTTCTTGGATCGATCCCTTTATCGTTATGTAGTGTCCTTCTTTGTCTCTTCTAATAGTCTTTATTTTAAAGTCTATTTTGTCTGATATAAGAATTGCTACTCCAGCTTTCTTTTGATTTCCATTTGCATGGAATATCTTTTTCCATCCCCTTACTTTCAATCTGTATGTGTCTCTAGGTCTGAACTGGGTCTCTTGTAGACAGCATATATATGGGTCTTGTTTTTGTATCCATTCAGCCACTCTGTGTCTTTTGGTGGGAGCATTTAGTCCATTTACATTTAAGGTAATTATTGATATGTATGTTCCTATTCCCATTTCCTTAATTGCTTTTGGTTGGTTATTGTAGGTATATACCTTCTGTTGTGTTTCTTGCCTAGAGAAGTTCCTTTAGCATTTGTTGTAAAGCTGGTTTGGTGGTGCTGAACTCTCTCAGCTTTTGCTTGTCTGTAAACGTTTTAATTTCTCCATCAAATCTGAATGAGATCCTTGCTGGGTAGAGTAATCTTGGTTGCAGGTTTCTCTCTTTCATCACTTTAATTATGTCCTGCCACTCCCTTCTGGCATGTAGAGTTTCTGCTGAGAGATCAGCTGTTAACCTGATGGGGATTCCCTTGTGTGTTATTTGTTGTGTTTCCCTTGCTCCTTTTAATATGATTTCTTTGTGTTTAATTTTTGACAGTTTGATTAATATGTGTCTTGGCGTATTTCTCCGTGGATTTATTCTGTATGGGCCTCTCTGTGACTCCTGCAGTTGATTAACTGTTTCCTTTCCCATATTAGAGAAGTTTTCAACTATAATCTCTTCAAATATTTTCTCAGTCCCTTTCTTTTTCTCTTCTGCTTCTGGAACCCTTATAATTCGAATGTTGGTGCGTTTAATGTTGTCCCAGAGGTCTCTGAGACTGTCCTCTGTTCTTTTCATTCTTTTTTCTTTATTTTGCTCTGCATCCATTATTTCCAGTATTTTATCTTCCACCTCACTTATCCGTTCTTCTGCCTCAGTTATTCTGCTATTGATCCCATCTAGAGTATTTTTCATTTCATTTATTGTGTTTTTAATCGATGCTTGATTCATCTTTAGTTCTTCTAGGTCCTTGTTAACTGTTTCTTGCATTTTGTCTATTCTATTTCCAAGATTTTGGGTCTTGGAAAGAGAATCTTGGATCATCTTTACTATCATTATTGTGAATTCTTTTTCAGTTACACTGCCTATTACCTCTTCATTTTTAGGTCTGGTAGGTTTTTATCTTGCTCCTTCACCTGCTGTGTGTTTTTCTGTCTTCTCAGTTTGCTTATCTTACTGTGTTTGGGGTCTCCTTTTTGCAGGGTGTAGATTCGTAGTTCCTGTTGTTTTTGGTGTCTGTCCCCAGTGGCTAAGGTTGTTTCAGTAGGTTGTGTAGGCTTCCTGGTGGGGGGGACTAATGCCTGTGTTCTGGTGGTTGAGGCTCGATCTTGTGTTTCTGTTGGACAGGTCCACGTCTGGTCGTGTGTTTTGGGGTTCCTGTGGCCTTATTATGTTTTAAGGCAGCCTCGCTGTTAATGGGTGGGGTTGTGTTCCTGCCTTGCTAGTTGCTTGGCATAGGGTGATCAGCACTGTAGTTTGCTGGTCGTTGACTGAAGCTGGGTGCTGGTGTTGAGATGGAGATCTCTGGGAGATTTTCGCTGCTTGATATTATGTGGAGCTGGGAGGTCTCTTGTGGACCCGTGTCCTGAAGTTGGCTCTCCCACTTCAGGGGCACAGCACTGACTCCTGGCTGCAGCACCAGGAGCCTTTCATCTACCTGGCTCAGTATAAAAGGGAGAAAAAGTAGAAAGAAAGAATTAGTACAAGAAAGAAAGAGAGAGAGAAAAAAGGAAGAAGGAAAGAAAGGAAGGAAGGAAGAAAGAAAGAAAGAAAGAAAGGCGGGAGAGAGGGAGGAAGGATGGAAAGAACGAAAGAAAGGAGGGAGAGAGGGAGGAATGAAAGAATAAGGAAGAGTGAATGGAAGAAGGGAGGGAGGGAGGGACGAAGGAAAGTAAGAAAGAAAGACAGGAGGGAGGGAAGGAGGAAGGAAAGAAAAAGAAAGTGAAAGGAAGAGGGGTGGGAGGGAGGGAGGAAGGAAAGAAAGACAGGAGGGAGGAAGGGAGGGGGGAAGGAATGAAAAAGAAAGAGTGAAAGGAAGAAGGGAGGGTGGGAGGGAGGAAGGAAAGAAAGAGAGAAAGAAGGAAAGGAGGGACGGAGGGAGGGAGGGAGGAAGGGAAGGTAGGAAAAAAAGAAAGAGCAGGTAAAGTAAAATAGAATAAAGTATGAAATATAGTAGCGTTATTAAAATTAAAAAGTAATTATTGAAAAAAAAAACAGACCGATAGAACCCCGGGACATATAGTGGAAGCAAAGGTATACACAGAGAATCTTACACAGAAGAATACACATACACATTCACAAAAAGAGAGCAGGGGGAAAAATCAAAAATCTTGCTCTCCAAGTCCCCCTCCTCAATTTGGGATACTTCATTGTAAAAAGAGGAAAAGGGCGAGAAGTCTGAAATCTTGCTAAGTCCACCTCCTTAATTTGGGATAATTCGTTGTAAAAAGAGGAAAAGGGGGGAAAGTCTTAAATCTTGTCCTCAAAGTCCACTTCCTCAATTTGGGATGATTCGCTGTCTATTCATGCACTCCACAGACGCAGGGCGCATCAAGTGGACCGTGGAGCTTTAATCCGCTGCCTCCGAGGCTGCACAGAGAGATTTCCCTGTCTCTTCTCTGCTCTCACAGCTCCCGGGTCTCAGCCTTGGACCGGGCCCCGCCTCTGCGCGTAGGTCGCTGGAGGGCGTCCGTTCTTCGCTCAGACAGGACGGGTTTAAAGGAGCCGCTGATTCGGGGGCTCTGGCTCACTCAGGCAGAGGGGAGGGAGGGGCGCGCAGAGTGGGGCGGGCCTGCGGCGGGAGAGGTCGGCGTGACGTTGCACCAGACCGAGGTGCTCCGTGCGCTTTCCCGGGAAAGCCGTCCCCGGGTTCCAGGACTCCGGCAGTGGCGGGGTGCACAGGCCCCCCGGAAGGCGGGGCGGACAGTGACCCGCGCTCGCACACAGGCTCTGCGGCGGCGGCGGCAGCAGCAGCAGCCCCAGCGTCCCACGCCCGTCTCCGAGGTCCGCGCCCGTCTCCGGCGCTTCCCAAAGCAGCCCTCTTAATGCCCTCTCCTTGCGCACCAGGAAACAAAAGGGAAGAAAAAGCCTCTTGCCTCTTCGGCAGCTCCAGACCCTTTCCCTGGACTCCCTCCGGGCTAGCCGTGGTGCACTAACCCCCTCATGCTCTCTTCCTGCCGCCAGCCCCAGTCCTCTCCCTGCGCTCCGACTGAAAGCCGATACCCGAGCCTCAGCTCCCAGCCCCGCCCACCCCGGTGGCCAAGCAGACAAGCCTCTCGGGCTGGTGTGTGCCTGAGGGCACCGATCCTCTGTGCCGGAATCTCTCCACTTTGCCCTCCACACCCCTGTTGCTGTGCTCTCCTCCGCTACTCCGAAGCTTTCCCCCTCCGCCACCTGCAGTCTCCGCCCGCGAAGGGGCTTGTAGTGTGTGGAAACCTTTCCTCCTTCACGGCTCCCTCCCACTGGTGCAGGTCCCATCCCTATCCTTTTGTCTCTGTTTATTCTTTTTTCTTTTGCCCTACCCAGGTATGTGGGGAATTTCTTGCCTTTTGGGGGGTCTGAGTTCTTCTGTCAGCGTTCAGTAGGTATTCTGTAGGAGTTGTTCCACGTGTAGATGAATTTCTGATGTATCTGTGGGGAGGAAGGTGATCTCCGCATCTTACTCTTCCGCCATCTTCTTGTCATCTGTTTTTGTAAATAAATTTTATTGGAACACAGCCATGCCCATCCATTTACATATTCTCTGTGGCCAATTTTGCACTACAAAGACAAAGTTGGATAGGTGTGACAGAGACCATATTGTATGGTCAGGAAAATTTAAAATGTTTACTACCTGTTCCTTTATAGAAAGTGTTTCTTGACCTTTTTAGTATAGATAAAGAAATGTCTTTCCAGAGAATGGGAATAGAAACCAATGTGCAGAATGAGCACTACTCAATAAGAGGAGGAAAGAAGAGTGGAATAAAAAGAAATGCAGAGAGATCATAAAAGTACCACAGAAAATATGTATAAAAACTTTACACAAATATTGAGCCATTGTAAAGACCAATGAAATCTTGGTAGTGATAGTTACAATTGTACATTCTTCTCTTGTATATTGAAAATTAGAGCTATTATGAAGGCAATATGTAACAGGTTGAGGCTGAGGCAAGATTTAGGTCAGGTATCTAAATAATCTCTGTCTGTAATTTGCTCAGTCTTCAAAAACCACACTAGTATTAAGCATGAAGTGGAACTGAGGCGTTCAAAAAGAAATACCAAAACTTACAGCAATGTATTAGCTAGTAAGCATTAGACAGTTATTATCAGTAAAACTTGTACTCAGGATTCCTCTGGGTACTGCTGGACCGCTATACAGAGGAATTAAATTCTAGGAAAACAGTAGTCACAATAGCATCCTGCTAAGACTTCTAGCCCTGGAATGAAGCGGGTGGTATAACTTGGGAAGCAATTCAAGTATCAACAGTGATCACTGATGCTTAAAGAATGCAAAGACTGACCAGACAGCAGTATGATAATGCCTGCCGGGAACTTCTTTATATTTTGAAGGGAAGTGGTGGAAAATCATGGCATCAGTTTTCTGATCACCAGCTTCTGCACAAAGCACATTAGTCAACTTTGTGGTACACTTCATAGAAGAGATGGACTGGAGGTCATTGCCAGAAGTGTGTATTGTGATCAAGGAGTTCTTTAAGAATTTTTAAAACATCTGTTTTGATCTCATGGCATTTCCCCTCAATTCCCTCCATACCTGTATGCAGGTGTCTTGTCACTTATGTTTTTTCCTTGTATGGAGCCTAATTTTCAGATAACGAAATTAATGACTTCATCTTTATATTTTGGTAAAGGAAAGGCACAGAAAAAGAAAAAAGAGGAAACAGGGTAATATCTTCATCACAGCAACAAGTTAGAAATATTTTAGAAGCTGACAAGTAGTATTTTTTCATGCAGCAAATTAGGGAAGGACAATAGATCCTGAGGACAAGAAAGAAATTTAATACACATTTGCCTCAATACCTACAGCATTTGTCTTAATACCTCCAGCCAGTTCACTCGAAATTATAATCCAAGAAATATATTATTTATGCTTAATTTGGTCAACTGTAACCTAGCTTTTGAGATTTATATTAATATTCAATTATTTTTGTTGTAGAGTCTTAGTTAAGAACTCTATCAAAGACAGTGGTTGCATCTAATATTCTTAAGATTATGTGTATCTATCAATTTGCCCATTATACTGGGGACAAGGCAAGTTATGACTGTATCTTGCCTTTGTCCTCAGCTATAGCAGAATGAGAGGAAAAATAAGAAAATAATATTGAGACTTTGTGGAAAGATAAATACCTTATATTCAGAGGTAAATGTTCTTAATCCTCTAATATTTATTGACCCATATTTTCATAGGACATAAGTATTCTCCAGTCACAAATAGGGTATTAGCTTCAGCAGAGAACTGAGAAACACTGAAACATTAAAGCTGTACTATGAAATAATACATTATTATCTCCAAAAAATAAATGCAGCTTCCCAAAGAGCCTAACAGAAAACCAGGGAGTAGGCACAGCACAGCATAATCTGGTTTACTTATATTTCTTTGGATTGATAGCATCAAAGATGTAAGCATTCCAGATCAATGTTTTGTTTTATATTTAAAAATAGTCATCAATAAACTGTTTTTTGTTTATCATGTAAATTTTGATATTTAAAATTTTTGATCCAATGTGACATAATGTAGAAGTACTTTTTATATTCAATTATTTTATAAACATCAAAATTGAGGATAAATTATTGCTTATTATATTATATCAAAAGCTGCCATTTATCTTCTAGCAATTCCCTTTTCTCTGCTGATTCTGATCACATGAAAGAACTTCCCAGTTTAAATACACATCTAAATTAATTGATATTCCTTGCTTCTAGATTATAACACCAGATTTTACTTCTTAGGATTCTAACTATTACAATATACGTTTAGATTTTCAGAACTGCTCCATAAAAGCATATTGCTTTTTCCTGATTACAACTAGGACAAATTACAACTAGTTGAGTGATGATTCTATATTCACGACTCAAATTAGGACAGCCTAACTTATTTTGGAATGGCAAGCTGAGAAGAAAAAATAATTGCTCACGCATTACACATTTTAAATAAAATAAAACATTTATTTTTAAGGTCCAAGCATTAATGAATTTCTGAAATATATACACAAATATTATTTTCATAATTTAAAAAATTTATTTACCCACTAGGAATTATTTTCCATCGGACTTTAAGCAATGCTAGCACATACATAACCATAACCCGTTTGCTTCTTTATGAACTCACTTATTTGTGTGATTATCTCTTCTAATAACTGAGTAGCTTAAAGTCAGGTACCATGTGTTATTTATCTTTGAAGTGTGCCTAGAATAATTGAAGCTACATAATGAGAATTCAAGTATTATTCCTGAAACAACAGGTAAGTAACTAAAGCAAACAGAACTGCAACTAGGTGAAGTTTCAAACTTTATAAAATCTCTTATCATGATGTAGATAAACTTGGTCAAAAGATATGTAAGAACAGCTTGGACATTTGAGTAGGTGGAGGAGTACATGGAGACTGCTTAGAACAAGAGAAAGTGAAATAACAGGGTTACATTATAGATTATAATTCATGGTTTCCCCAAATTTTTTTCACTACAGTTAATATTGGTAAGGTTTTATACACACATACGGATTTTCAAAAACTTTAAAAAATCCTCTTTTGGGGGCTTCCCTCATGGTGCAGTGGTTGAAAGTCCGTCTGCCGATACAGGGGACACGGGTTCGTGCCCCGGTCCAGGAGGATCCCACATGCTGCAGAGTGGCTGGGCCCATGAGCCATGCCACTGAGCCTGCACGTCCGGAGCCTGTGCTCCGCAATGGGAGAGGCCACAACAGTGAGAGTCCCACATACCGCAAAAAAAAAAAAAAAAAAAAAATCCTCTTTTGGCTAAACTAAACCTTAAATATTTCTAAAAATTATATTTTTGGTTACATCTGTGATGATTGCAAATAAAATAACATATTTACTATTACATTGAAAACACTATCAGTTTAAACTCTCAATAATTTGGAATGTTTTCCTTGGTTATAGTGTGTAATAAGTGTTTATCATGTTGATAAGTGTTTAAATATTTAAAGTATCTTCTAAGTTAAACAGACAATGTCTACAGAAATGGTTTGGAAATTTGGGGGTAAGGAGTTGACTTAAAAATTTTTTTCAACCATAATTCTTCAGCAGTGGCAACAAAGTAATGATGGATATTATTTGCATACTTTGGGTTTTTGATCATTCTAA
Organism: Hyperoodon ampullatus; assembly: GCF_949752795.1. Lineage (NCBI taxonomy): Eukaryota > Metazoa > Chordata > Mammalia > Artiodactyla > Ziphiidae > Hyperoodon > Hyperoodon ampullatus. The sequence goes on from NC_136918.1 coordinate 64,262,521, forward strand.
TCTAAAAGTAGAAATGTTTCTTATAATATTGATGTTAGGAAGTCCAGGTTTTCATTAGAATATATTAGCATTTCAAGTAAAAGGGCAAGACTCTGATAAACAAGCATTAGGATGTACTCAAAGCATATTGGAGGCTTAATGTTTATTGGTTGAAAGTTGAAAGTCTATGCAAGCATTTCTGCATAGTAGATAAAAGCATAAGTTCTGTAGATAAAATGCCAATTCTTAAAAGCATTTTTCAACAATTCTTAGCTCTATGAATTTAGTTCATTTAACCTCTGAGCAATACATTTTTTTGTCCTTAAATCTGGGAAATAATAATCTCACAAGATTGCTATAAGAATTAAGTGGAATATTTCTAAAAGATGTTATAGTTAGCATATAGTATTTTCTTAAAAACTGTTGCTATTTTTGTAACTATTACATCTTCTATTCTCTGGCTGTTCTGCTCCATGCAAAAATGTCAATGTTTCTAACTCCAGTTACAAAAGCACTAATAAATATTCATTGGCTTAATTAAAATGAGAAAAAATAACTTCAGAATAAAAATATCTTAAAATAATAAAATCAATAAGAATGGAGAGTAGGAACTAGATAAATCAAGTGATTTTAATATTTTCTTGTACTGGATACATGACAAAGTAGAGGACACAAGGAATTGGTTACACAGGTTTTGAAAGGCTAAATTTTATTTTTTTTAAGTGGGGAAAAGCGTAACCCAAAAGTAACTGAGCATGCAACAATAGACACTATGACTGGGGAGAGAAGGAAAGAGGTGATGTGATCTGAATATAGTTGCTTAAATGAGGGCCCCCTACACTTCCCCAGGTTCTGGGAGTGCTGCTCTTTTGATGCCAAGCAGACATAGCACTGTGGTTCTGGAAGTGCCCATGGAAGCTAAGAGTTGAACCTGTCTGTCCTCAGATGCTTTGGAATGTCTACACAGCTGGGGAAAAGAAATATGTACCTACTTGCCTCTTTTGTTTCAATCTCTCCCTAGTGCCTCACATTGGGAGAGCCTAATAAGAAACTAGGCAGTAATAGAGTTGGGAAAATGTAATTTCCCCATTCTCATCTCAAGCACAGAGCAGATTGGGAAAGAGTGATTTGGAACAGAAATAAAGAACTGATACATAGTTTCCTAACTCCATTATTTAAGGAGAAGGCAAAAATAATATATAGCCTTCAGTTTAACTAAGAGGAGAAAGTGAGAAAAAAAGAAACTTTAAAAAGTTTTATGTTAACAATAATAAAAGCAATAGGAATAGAGAGTAAGAACTACAGGAGTTGAAGTGAACATCATGTTCCTTAAGCAAACACTTTCACAGGCACATGAGGAAATTAGCTAATTATGTGGGAAATTTAAAAGGAAATCAAGGCATCAAATTGGCTTAGTTCAGAACTAAGGAACTTGAAAGACAAACAAGAATGATCCTGAGTCAGGAAATCAGGGCAAGTCAAAAGGCAGAACATAAAGAAATAGTACACGTGTACAGAGAAAGCTGTTGGAGAGCACCGCATATAAAAACTGCAATAGAGCTTGAGAGGCCCATTATCAGCAACGAAAAGCATGGGTCAGTGGTGTCAGGCACAGTGGTTGTCCAGGAAGTATGTTTCATCTCATGAAACAAATAGTAATACAGGCACATATATTTACTTAAAAATCATTGTATTTTTTATGAAATGGTAGCTATGTTCTTTTAACTATTAGTGGATTTCAATGAAGAGTGGAATTTCTATCTTGAAGAATGAGTTTGTAGAGTCAAGAAAACATATTAAAAAAGCACAAGCCAAAACTTTTAGTAATGTTTATAATCAGTAATTTTTGGTGCCTTGCATCGCAGGATTCACGTGTAATCAGCAGGTGTTATTGCAAAATAATTAGCTATTAACTAGTTCCTTGGAGGGCAACCGAAGTTGCTTAAGATTACTCAAACTTAAAATGATAATTTTGGAAAATATAAAGTTTTCATTTTAATTTTGGGGAAGTATCCAGAAAAATGCAAGAAACCAAAGAACAGAGATATTAAATGATAAACATTTGAGAGTAGAATTTTAATTTGATATATTTGTTTCTTAAATAAAGTGGTAAACCCAACAAATAAAAAATAGCTCTAGTGTGGTAGTTATGAGCTCACACATTTAAACCAGACTGCTAGGGTTCAAATTTTAGTACCTGCCCTAACTACTTCTGTGAACTTGATTACTTAACACCTCGGTCTCTCAGTTTATCCAATCTAATATGCCCACTTTTCTGAGCCTTGTAATCCCTTCTGGAATCATTTACCTTTGTAATTCTGACATTTTATCCCTCTTAGAGTTGGCAATTGCTTTTTTTTCACGCTTCTAGGAGACTTCTCAGAAGCATATTCACAATTTCTGAGTTTCGGCCAGGGCCTTAAATCTTGTATCCTGGAAGAGTTCTCTTATATTGATATATTATTTCATAATTTATGCTCTGGCTTCCTTATTCCAGCACCCTCAGAACCAGGAATATGTGTACCCTCCATGGCCCAATAGTACATGATGGTGAGGTCTTGCAGTCTCTTTTCTCTCATCAGGCTCAGTTTGGGACTTAACCAGAGTTTATGACATAATGTTCTTGAAGGAAGATAAAGGCAGATTATGAAGAGGAGCCTGGTGCATTCAGGGGAGAGTTCTCTTCATTGTCCATTAATGGAGAGTAGGCTTAGATGATTAAGGGAATCCAAGGTTTCAAGTTTTGGAGGTATCTATCCAGATGTTCCCGTGCCATGATTCAAGATTCTTTTCTTCCCAACTAGGGCCCCGAATTTGGCAAAACAGACCTGCTTTGATTGGACATTTAACCATCTTTGGAACTTGGCTACTCTTAAAATAAATTCCTAGTCCTGATCCTCTTTTCTCTGCTTGTTAACTGAAGAAGATAACTTCTTTATATGAGACTAAGGAGGCCCTCTGTCTTTCACAGTTCACTTTCAAAAAACATTTTACTGTTCACTCTCCATTTTTTGTTATCCTTTCACCAAATCTCAGTTGAGCTTATCAATAGCCACACAATTCTATGGTCCTTATTAGGTTAGCTACATATCCTCCCTGCCCTGTAATTCCCCAAATCTTGACACATTGCATGAGGTAGTACAATCCTTTCCTCCAGGTGTGCCATCTCAGTTTACCAACAGTGAAAACTCTAACAACTGTCTTTTTGTGACAGGAGATATCTGTGCTCTAATTATGTCATCCTCATGCCAGAGATATTCAGTGATTGGTGTCCAAATTTTTGCTGACCACTTCTGATACCAGGCTGAGTTTTATGGGAAGCAGATAGCTTTGAACTTTGTCCTGTAGTGTAATCTGAGATGGGGATGAAAGGATCAGGCCTTATAATACAATTTTTCATTTAGTCATTGGTCTAAGATGCCCTCAGAAGAGCAAAGCAGTGTTTTTCTGTTGAGGTACTTCCAAAAGAAATCTGACTACTGAGGGCAATTTTCCGGCTACAGTACAAGCAGCTGAAAAGTGCCGTTAGGGCAGTGACTCATCGTGTACACTACAAATAGTAATTAAAAAGTTCTTTGGGGCTTCCCTGGTGGCGCAGTGATTGAGAGTCCTCCTGCCGATGCAGGGGACACGGGTTCTTGCCCCGGTCCGGGAAGATCCCACATGCCGCGGAGCGGCTGGGCCCGTGAGCCATGGCCACTGGGCCTGCGCATCCGGAGCCTGTGCTCTGCAGTGGGAGAGGCTGCAACAGTGAGAGGCCTGCGTACCGCAAAAAAAAAAAAAAAAGTTCTTTGGATTTAACCTTATATGATCAATCAACTGAGTCTTTATTAAGATTTTAAAGCACTATACAAATATTTTAAGCCTTGTAAATGAAAAGATAAAAGTATCATCAAGAGGGATTGGGATATGGAAGAGGAGGCGAAGCATGGGAAAACCTGTGAGATCTCGTACTCCTAAGTTCCATGATGCAGAGTCATGATATGACCTTATGAAGTTGTGCAATATGAAAGTTTGAAAATGAACATAATAAAATAACAATAAAATTATAAAAATTAAAGAAAGGGAGAAAGTTGAATGGAAGTTGTGCAAGCAATTGAAATTGTCATTTTTTTGGAATGGGGTTTTAGTGTATATATTGTCTTAAATGATAAGGCAAAATAGAGTCATCAGCGTATTATTTAGGGTTATGGAAACAACCAACACACAAACTTAAAACAGAATTAGTTTTTGAGGTGTGACTGAAAGTGAAGATTTGTAGGACAGGACATCAATTATGTTCATACTTTCCATTTGCATCTATCTTGTGTTTTTAAAACAGTGTCCATCAATGGATGAATGGATAAATAAGATGTGGTATATATACACCACAACTTCATAATATTTACACACACACAGGAATATTATTCACCCATGAGAAAGAAGGAAATTTTGACCTTTGAGACAACAGGGATACACCTTGAAAGCATTATTCTAAGTGAAATTTGGAAGATAGAGAAAGATAAATACTCTATATTATCACTTATATGTGGAATATAAAAAAGCCAAACTCATAGAAACAGAGACTAGGTTGGTAGTTACTAGGGGCTGGAGGAAATGGGTAGATATTGATCAAAAAGCACAATCTTCCAGTTATAAGATGAATAAGTTCTGGGGATCTAATGTACAACATGGTAATTATAGCTAATACTAATATAGCGTTATGTACTTGAATGTTGTTAAAAGAGAAAATCTTAAAGGCTCTCACTGCAAAAAAGAAATGATAATTATGTGATATGACAGAGGTTTTAGCTAAGTCTATATTGGTAATTATTTTGCAATATAGAGGAGTATTTAATCAACACATTGCACATCTTAAACTTACACAAAGTTATATGTCAATTATATCTCACACTGAAAAAATAAAACAATGCATTAATATATATATTAAAAATGAAGGAAAGCTATAAAAACATTGATGAAGGAAATTGAAGATGATACAAGGAAAAGGAAAGATATTCCACGTTTATGGATTGGAAGAATTAATATTGTTAAAATATCCATACCACTCAAAGAAATCTACAGATTTAATGCAATCCATTTCAAAATAACTATGACATCTTTCACAGAACTAGAACAAATAATCCAAAGTTTATATGGAACCACAAAAGATCCCAAATAGCCAAAACAATCCTGAGAAAAAAAGAATAAAGCTGGAAATATCATACTCCTTGACTTCAGACTATATTGCAAAGCTACAGTAATCAAAATAATATGATACTGGCACAAAAACAGACACATAGATCAATGGAACAAAAAGGAGAGACCAGAAATAAACCCCATGCACTTATGGTCAATTAAACTATGACAAAGAAGGCAAGAATACACAATGTTTTGCATCATTTACAATGTTGTCACAATCGTATTTTTAAACCAGTTTTACTCTGTAAAAGGTAAAGCTTCTCTTCTTTCGCCCCTAACTTACCATAAGCTTAAAATATTAACAAATTTTATTTATTTAATTGATATTATAGAAAACATTAGCAATTATGCTTTTAGTGTAATATGTACTAAGCACCATGACTGAACTCTTTTGTTTAAGAATAACATGGATCCCAAGAGATGTAAAGATTGGCCAAATGTCTGTAACAGAAATAACAGAGGCAAAAATGCCTAAATTAAAAAATAAATATATATTAGTTTGAATGCTAATAATTTCATATTAGGCTACCTGAGGTTAATAACCAGATGTATGAAAACTCAAATAAATAGTCAATATGTACCTCTTACTTTTCTCTGTTAATACTGATAAATTAACAGGAACGATTGTCATATGGTCTTTGGATCACCTTTTGGTTTACAATGACTTCCTGACCACTGCCCAGTCCTTAAAGATGCTGAGCCCATCTATACTAGCTGATTAGAATATTTTCACATTTCAAATGTCTAAGTAGGTTAATAACAAAAAGTGAATTAAAGAGAAAACTTTTTAAAACTTACATTTAGATTAGGAAAATGAATTATGTCTTTTTGCATGGAAACATTGTTCCCTGTATATTATTGAGTAAGTTACTAAACCCCAATGTACCTCAATATGCCAAAAAAACTATAGGACTTTTTAGAGGATAAATGAATTAATGTTTAAAAAATCCTTCACTTATAATAATAAATGCTCATTAATTATTTATAATTGTCTAAAACATCACTGTTGTATGTGGCTATTTATTCACTTTATGTGTCATAAAGTCAAGTTATATAGATTTTACTCCTTATGAAAATATTTCCTCCGTTTATATATTCAAAATTATTTTTTCTTCTTGGCTGCATATTATTTCATTATATAAGTGTATCATAACTCACTGGAATATTGATGGATTTAGGGGTATTCATGTTGTTTCCTATTTACATCTTCTCTGAGCACTGATGCTATGCATATTTTTACACATATATTACATTTATAGAATTTGCCTTATGAGAATGATTTTCAGAAATGAGAATGATGGCTCAGAGTCTATATATATTTTTATTTTTTAGTAAAAGTCACCACTTTGCTCTTAAAATTGCTATAACTATTTATATTACCATATGTTATATATGAGATAAATTATATCTGATTCTTCATCTATAATAGCTATCATCTCAATTTTTAAAATAGCTTGTCTTACGGGTATAAAAGGTTTGTTCAATGTTACTTTAATTTGCATTTTTGACTACTAACTAGAGTGTCTTTTCATAGGCTTATTCACCATTTGGGTTTATTCCTCTGTGAATTGCCTCTTCATATTATTTCCACATTTTCATATTGAGCTTTTTGTCCCTAACTTACCAAATTATTTTTCTCCTCTGCTTTGAGATTTTCTTTCCATTTGATATTTTAAGCCAAAAATTCTGATCTCAACAGTGATTACGTCTTCTTCAATTCATCTAGTAAATTGTCCATTTGGGAAATCGTATTTTTTTATATTTTCTACTTTTAAGTAAGTGTTTTCTATGTGCATATGTTGCATTCGAATCTAGTAATCTTCTTTTTGTCATTATACAAGTTGCTGCCTGTTGACACCAAGAGCTCTGTTTTTCTTGCCTTGTACTAATTTTGCTTTAACTGCTACTCCTATCTTGTTATCAAGAATCCTTAACTTTGTTGTTATTATTATACTTTTTAATTTTTTTGGGGGGGTTTCAGGTCTGGTTGATGCAACACCACCTAACTGTGGACAAATGACATGAAAAGTATTGTCCACCCATGTAGGGGCAGGGGTGCAGAAATAGGTAAGATGCCTCTTACCTACTAAGGCACTAGGAGAAGTGTGCATCTGGCTGGGAGGGTCCAGCATACTTATTCATGTTTCCACTGTCCTCATTGTGTTGACATTTCATATACAAGTCAAAGGATCCCAGAGGCCCAAGATTTTTCTATAACCTAATGTTCATCCAGAGCTTTAACTTATCCCATAATGTCATGGGACAGCCACAGAGCACTGGATGAGTAGAGAAATTGTGAAGTTCAGAGTGAAAGGGAGGAAGTCAAATTCAGCTCTCAATCTTTCTAGAATTTTTCATGCCTGTATTTTCTTTCCATGATTAAATATTGAATTATTTAGAATAGCTCATAGTTACTTGAATATATTGACACTTTTAAAATATTTCATTCAAGATTGCTTTCAGCATAGAAATGCAAAGTGGGAATAATCAACTTTAAAATAGATTACTAGTGTAGTCAAAAATTGGTAAGTGCTATTTTGTCTCAAAGAAATGTAAATGAATTTTTAACCCTCTTCCTCTCTGTGTATCCCTGTTATTATATTCTAACTTGTCAATCATAAAGGCAAAATTTAAGAAGAAGAAATAAAGAAGTGAGATGAAAATAAACCTTGATATTCATCTTTTTGTATAACTTTTAACAAGTGAAACCCAACAGCATTGAAATTTTCCTTAAAGTATAACTTGTCTTGGGAATTCACACAGTAGAGAAAATTATGTGGGTGATGTATTATACAGAGTTTTATTCTGACAATAGACTGATGAATGGCATAAGTGATCCATTCTCTCCAAATCTCAACAAATACTTATCTTTACAATACATATTTTTCTTTTTTCAAGTTGGTATTCTACAAGTTTCTCAAAATTCAGAGCTGTCTAACGTCTTATAAGCAAATCTAGACATCATCTAATTTTACTCTTCCAGAACTCTTTTCAAAAAGAATGATGAAATGTTTACTTTCCCCTTTAAAAGCTTTGGGGTAGAACTGATAAATGCATAATTATAATTCACCTTTCATCTATACCTACTTTTAGACTAGCAGTTTTCAAAGTATTAATCTATGTTTTAATATTGCATATTAATGGTATATTAGTAGATTGATGGGCAGTTTTCTTATTACAAATAATGCACTATATAATAGTTTCTTTTTATGCCTATGGATTGGTTGTCTTATGCTTTGTATAAATCACATATTATGGGTTCATTTTTTCCAAACACCAAAGGCTACTTATCTAAAAGTTTAATGTAACTACATTAGTTTCAGGATAATTTCTACTATTAATAACACCATAAGAAAAATGTAGTGACCACTTTAGAAAATCGGATGCCATATAAAAAACTATAATGAATTATGATATTGCACATTATAGCAGGACATAAAACTTGATACATCATTCTTTCTGCCTAAAATAAATAAATGAGGTGACTGTGAAAAAGCCAGTTAAAGAATTCATAAAGATATGCAAGTAGGAAAACTAAATAATACCAACAACATCCAATCATTCAATAATGCAATAATAGCACTAATATTTCATCTTTGCAATATTCCTGACAAGTAGTGGATTTGTAATCCAAAGACTTGAGTTTAGCTTTGCCAATAGTCTATGAAAAATTGATTGAAAAACCTTTATAAAATTATTTTACAGATCTTGGAATCTCATTCTTCTTGTGTGTTACATAGGAAAACAGGATTATAATAAAATAAATGATATATATGAAAGGGATTTTAAAATTGTAAGAAGTGTAATGCAGATGTACTTTATAAATGCAAGGTACTGCTATAACCAAGTCTTATGCACTTTAGCACATAAACAACAAAACACATAGTAAGTGTAAAGTCTGTGTTTCTCATAAGTTCCATATTTTAGAGACAGTTATTAAGCAGATTGTAAGACTGGGCCTATATTTTTCTTTTTTAAAATGAGAATAAGAAGAAGAAAATAAGGAGAGGAAGATGAGATGGAAGAAGAGGAAGAAAAGGCAGAAGAAGAGGAGAAGGAAGAAGAAGGAAGGAAAGAAGGAAGACATGAAAAATAAAACAAATCAAAATTACAAAACCGAAAAACCTATCAGACTGGTACTTTACAGAACAGATTTATATACTGTTACATGAAAAATAAGTAATAAGAAAATGCTAAGTCATTACAGGGATGGTAATTCAAACAGAAAGTATTTTAGTTTAATGGTTTTTAGTACAAATATTCATTGTTTTAAGAGTTTCACATTTTAGCATTCATGTTATATCAAAATGGAATCTGAATCTATCACTGTTTTGGCATCATGACGTGATTTGTGAGGAGAGTAGGGGGCTCATTCTCTAGCAAAACACTCAAGTGTTTTGTGTATTATCTCACTTAACACTTGTAATCCTTCTCTCAATTACATATGACTTCTATTTCACATAAGAAGAAACTGATGGGAATTCCCTAGCGGTCAGTGGTTAGGACTCTGCACTTTCACTGCGGAAGGAGTGGGTTATAATAACACATGTGATGTTTACAAAATATACCACCAAATACAAGATTGATTCTTTCTTAGATTTTTCAATGCCTTTTGTAAGAGTCGTTGTTAAGCTTCAGTTATATTTCTACAATCTGGTGATGGTTATCCGCCATAAATTTCATAGTGAAGAATATGGTTAAAAATAAAGAGAAACTTTAAATCAAAAATATAATTGAATATATCTCTAAAATAAAGTGTCTATTTTATCAAAATTTTATCTTTTATGTGCTTCATGTACTTAAATAGAAATTTTTACTTTTTAAATTACTTTGCTCAGGTGTGATCTTCATGCAATAAAATGATGATTTTTGTGTACAAATTGAGGTGCTTTGACAAGTGCAAATGCCTGTATAACCACAGCTACAAACAAGATAGCACATTTTCATCATCCTAAGTGTTCTGGTGTGTTCCTTTGCAGTCAAACTCACCTATTTCTAGTCCAACACAACCCAAATGTGTTTCACTGTACATTAGTTTTGCCTGTTCTAGACTTTCCTCTAGGTGGTGTCATGGTCTCTTTTGCTCTGGCTTTTGCTCATCATAAAGCTTTTGAGATCCACCTGTATTGTTACATGCATCATAGCCTCTTTTATTTTTCTTGCCTAGAAGGTTTACATTTTATGAATATAGCACAGTATGTTTATACATTCACCTATTGATAGGCATTTGGGTTGTTTCTATTTTCAGGCCATTATGAATACAAATGTTATGGATACTTGTATACAAATTTTTCTGTAGAGTTGTAGACATGTTATTACTTCTTTTAGGTAAGTGCTTAGGGGTTGAAAACCTAAGTGTATGTTTAACTTTATAAGAAACCATCAAACCATTTTCCAAAGTGATTTTACAAATTTATCTGTACACCAGCCATGTATGAGTATTATTTGCTTAAAATTCTTGTCAATATTTTATATTATCGGTATTTTAAGCTTAGCCATGCCAGTGTATGTTTAGTGGCATCTTATTGTGCTTTTAACTTATATTTCTTGATAGCTAAGGATGTTGACCACCTTTTCATTGGCATATTGGTTATTCCATGTCTTCCTTTGTGAATTATCTGTTCAAAACTTGCCCATTTTTTTCTGAAATTGTTTTAATATTTTACTCTTTTATCTTTCCAAAACAATGTTTACAATTTATCAAGTTCCATAAAACAACTTGAGATCCTGATTTGCATGTCATTCATGGAAAAGTTATTTGAAACTATTTGTATGCTTTCTATAATCCAGGCATTGTTCAAGGACTGTGGATGTTCCACTGAATAAAACTGATGCACTCCTTTATTTCTAGTAAGGGAAGAAATTCATCAAGTAAAAATAGATAGGTAGATACATACATACATACATATGTATATAAATACATACGTATACCAATAGTGATAATAATTCAGGACAAGTATTGTTGTTGTGGATTTTATTTAAATAGTGTCATATGGATTTCATCTTTTAGACGGTGAAATTTAAACATATACCAGAATGAATTTGGGGGTTAAGATCTGTTGATAACTGGGGGGGAAAAGTACAGGCAGAGGAGACAGCAAGTGCCAAAGACTCTGAGACGGGTGCATTCTTTATTTATTTATTTTTTTCCTTTAAGGTAAGGGCTTTTTTTTCTTATTATTATTAGTTTCTGCTTTATAACAAAGTGAATCAGTCATACATATACATCTGTTCCCACATCCCTTCCCTCATGCATCTCCCTCCCTCCCACCCTCCCCATCCCACCCTTCCAGGCGGTCACAAAGCACCGAGCTGATCTCCCTGTGCTCTGCGGCTGCTTCCCACTGTCTATCTACCTTACGTTTGGTAGTGTATATATATCCATGCCTCTCTTTCACTTTGTCACAGCTTACCCTTCCCCCTCCCCATATCCTCAAGTCCATTCTCAAATAGGTCAGTGTCTTTATTCTCGTTTTACCCCTAGGTTCTTCATGACATTTTTTTTTAATTCCATATATATGTGTTAGCATACGGTATTTGTCTTTCTCTTTCTGACTTACTTCACTCTGTATGACAGACTCTAGGTCTATCCACCTCATTACAAATAGCTCAGTTTCATTTCCTTTTATGGCTGAGTAATATTCCATTGTATATATGTGCCACATCTTCTTTATCCATTCATCCAATGATGGACACTTAGGTTGTTTCCATCTCTGGGCTATTGTGAATAGAGCTGCAATGAACGTTTTGGTACATGTCTCTTTTTGAATTATGGTTTTCTCAGGGTATATGCCTAGTAGTGGGATTGCTGGGTCATATGGTAGTTCAATTTGTAGTTTTTTAAGGAACCTCCATACTGTTCTCCATAGTGGCTGTACCAATTCACATTCTCACCAGCAGTGCAAGAGCGTTCCCTTTTCTCCACACCCTCTCCAGCATTTATTGTTTCTAGATTTCTTGAACATGGCCATTCTGACTGGTGTGAGATGATATCTCATTGTAGTTTTGATTTGCATTTCTCTTATGATTAATGATGTTGAGCAATCTTTCATGGGTTTTTTGGCAGTCTGTATATCTTCTTTGGAGAAATGCCTATGTAAGTCTTCTGCCCATTTTTGGATTAGCTTGTTTGTTTTTTTGTTATTGAGCTACATGAGCTGTTTATAAATTTTGGAGATTAATCCTTTGTCAGTTGCTTCATTTGCAAATATTTTCTACCATTCTGAGGGTTGTCTTTTGGTCTTGTTTATGGTTTCCTTTGCTGTGCAAAAGATTTGAAGTTTCATTAGGTCCCATTTGTTTATTTTTGTTTTTATTTCCATTTTTCTAGGAGGTGGGTCCAAAAGGATCTTTCTGTGATTTATATCATAGAGTGTTCTGCCTATGTTTTCCTCTAAGAGTTTGATAGTTTCTGGCATTACATTTAGGTCTTTAATCCATTTTGAGCTTATTTTTGTGTATGGTGTTAGGGAATGATCTAATCTCATACTTTTACATGTCCTTGTCCAGTTTTCCCAGCACCACTCATTGAAGAGGCTGTCCTTTCTCCGCTGTACATTCCTGCCTCCCTTATCAAAGATAAGGTGACCATATGTGCGTGGGTTTATCTCTGGACTTTCTATCCTGTTCCATTGATATACCTTTCTGTTTTTGTGCCAGTACCACACTGTCTTGATTACTGTAGCTTTGTAGTATAGTCTGAAGTCAGGGAGCCTGATACCTACAGCTCCGTTTTTCGTTCTCAAGATTGCTTTGGCTATTCGGGGCCTTTTGTTTTTCCAAACAAATTTTGAAATTTTTTGTTCTAGTTCTGTGAAAAATGCCAGTTGTAGTTTGATAGGGATTGCATTGAATCTGTAGATTGCTTTGTGTAGTAGAGTCATTTTCACAATATTGATTCTTCCAATCCAGGAGCATGGTATATCTCTCCATCTATTTGTATCATCTTTAATTTCTTTCATCAGTGTCTTATAATTTTCTGCCTACAGGTCTTTTGTCTCCTTAGGTAGGTTTATTCCTAGATATTTTATTCTTTTTCTTGCAATGGTAAATGGGAGTGTTTTCTTGATTTCATTTTCAGATTTTTCATCATTAGTGTACAGGAATGCCAGAGATTTCTGTGCATTAATTTTGTATCCTGCTACTTTACCAAATTCATTGATTAGCTCTAGTAGTTTTCTGGTAGCATCTTTAGGATTCTCTATGTATAGTATCATGTCATCTGCAAACAGTGACAGCTTTACTTCTTCTTTTCCAATTTGGATACCTTTTATTTCCTTTTCTTCTCTGATTGCTGTGGCTAAAACTTCCAAAACTAAGTTGAATAAGAGTGGTGAGAGTGGGCAGCCTTGTCTTGTTCCTGATCTTAGTGGAAATGGTTTCAGTTTTTCACCATTGAGGACAATGTTGGCTGTCAGCTTGTCGTATATGGCCTTTATTATGTTGAGGAAACTTCCCTCTATGCCTACTTTCTGCAAGGTTTTTAACATAAATGGGTGTTGAATTTTGTCGAAAGCTTTCTCTCCATCTATTGAGATGATCATATGGTTTTTCTCCTTCAACTTGTTAATATGGTGTATTATGGTGATTGATTTGTGTATATTGAAGAATCCTTGCATTCCTGGAATAAACCCCACTTGATCATGGCGTATGATCGTTTTAATGTGCTGTTGGATTCTTTTTGCTAGTATTTTGTTGAGGATTTTTGCATCTATGTTCATCAGTGATATTGGCCTGTAGTTTTCTTTCTTTGTGACATCCTTGCCTGGTTTTGGTATCAAGGTGATGGTGGCCTCGTAGAATGACTTTGGGAGTGTTCCTTCCTCTGAAATTGTTTGGAAGAGTTTGAGAAGGATGGGTGTTAGCTCTTCTCTAAATGTTTCATAGAATTCGCCTGTGAAGCCATCTGGTCCTGGGCTTTTGTTTGCTGGAAGATTTTTCATCACAGTTTCAATTTCAGTGCTTGTGATTGGTCTATTCATATTTTCTATTTCTTCCTGATTCAATCTTGGCAGGTTGTGCATTTCTAAGAATTTGTTCATTTCTTCCAGGTTGTCCAATGTATTGGCATAGAGTTGCTTGTAGTAATCTCTCATGATCTTTTGTATTTCTGCAGTGTCAGTTGTTACTTCTCCTTTTTCATTTCTAATTCTATTGATTTGAGTCTTCTCCCTTTTTTTCTTGATGAGTCTGGCTCATGGTTTGTCAATTTTGTTTATCTTCTCAAAGAACCATCTTTTAGTTTTATTGATCTTTGCTATCATTTCCTTCATTTCTTTTTCATTTATTTCTGATCTGATCTTTATGATTTCTTTCCTTCTGCTAACTTTGGGGTTTTTTTGTTCTTGTTTCTCTAATTGCTTTAGGTGCAGGGTCAGCTTGTTTACTCGAGATGTTTCCTGTTTCTTAAGGTGGGATTGTATTGCTATAAACTTCCCCCTTACAACTGCTTTTGCTGCGTCCCATAGGTTTTGGGTCGTTGTGTCTCTATTTTCATTTGTTTCTAGGGATTTTTTTATTTCCTCTTTGATTTCTTCAGTGATCACTTCGTGATTCAGTAGTGTATTGTTTAGCCTCCATGTGTTTGTATTTTTTACAGATATTTTCCTGTAATTGCTATCTAGTCTCATTGCATTGTGGTCGGAAAAGATACTTGATACAATTTCAATTATCTTAAATTTACAAAAGCTTGATTTGTGACCCAAGATATGATCTATCCTGGAGAATGTTCCATGAGCACTTGAGAAAAATGTGTATTCTGTTGTTTTTGGATGGAATGTCCTATAAATATCAATTAAGTCCATCTTGTTTAATGTATCATTTAAAGCTTGTGTTTCCTTATTTATTTTCATTTTGGATGATCTGTCCATTGCTGAAAGTATAAGTGTGTTACTGTCGATTTCCCCTTTTATGGCTGTTAGTATTTGCCTTATGTATTGAGGTGCTCCTATGTTGGGTGCATAAATATTTACAATTGTTATATCTTCTTGGATCGATCCCTTTATCATTATGTAGTGTCCTTCTTTGTCTCTTCTAATAGTCTTTATTTTAAAGTCTATTTTGTCTGATATAAGAATTGCTACTCCAGCTTTCTTTTGATTTCCATTTGCATGAAATATCTTTTTCCATCCCCTTACTTTCAATCTGTATGTGTCTCTAGGTCTGAAGCAGGTCTCTTTTAAACAGCATATATATGCGTCTTGTTTTTGTATCCATTCAGCCAATCTGTGTCTTTTGGTGGGAGCATTTAGTCCATTTACATTTAAGGTAATTATTGATATGTATGTTCCTATTCCCATTTCCTTAATTGCTTTTGGTTGGTTATTGTAGGTATATACCTTCTGTTGTGTTTCTTGCCTAGAGAAGTTCCTTTAGCATTTGTTGTAAAGCTGGTTTGGTGGTGCTGAACTCTCTCAGCTTTTGCTTGTCTGTAAACATTTTAATTTCTCCATCAAATCTTAATGAGATCCTTGCTGGGTAGAGTAATCTTGGTTGCAGGTTTCTCTCCTTCATCACTTTAATTATGTCCTGCCACTACCTTCTGGCTTGTAGAGTTTCTGCTGAGAGATCAGCTGTTAACCTGATGGAGATTCCCTTGTGTGTTATTTGGTTTTTTTCCCTTGCTGCTTTTAATATGATTTCTTTGTGTTTAATTTTTGACAGTTTGATTAATATGTGTCTTAGTGTATTTCTCCTTGGATTTATTCTGTATGGGACTCTATGTGCTTCCTCGACTTGATTGGCTATTTTCTTTCCCATATGAGGGAAGTTTTCAAGTATAATCTCTTTAAATATTTTCTCAGTCCCTTTCTTTTTCTCTTCTTCTTCTGGAACCCCTATAATTCGAATGTTGGTGCATTTAATGTTGTCCCAGAGGTCTCTGAGACTGTCCTCTGTTCTTTTCATTCTTTTTTCTTTATTTTGCTCTGCATCAGTTATTTCCAATATTTTATCTTCCACCTCTCTTATCCGTTCTTCTGCCTCAGTTATTCTGCTATTGATCCCATCTAGAGTATTTTTCATTTCATTTATTGTGTTTTTAAATGATGCTTGATTCATCTTTAGTTCTTCTAGGTCCTTGTTACCTGTTTCTTGCATTTTGTCTATTCTATTTCTAAGATTTTGGATCCTGGAAATAGAATCTTGGATCATCTTTACTATCATTATCCTGAATTCTTTTTCAGGTAGACTGCCTATTACCTCTTCTTTTTTATGTCTGGTAGGTTTTTATCTTGCTCCTTCACCTGATATGTGTTTTTCTGTCTTCTCAGTTTGCTTATCTTACTGTGTTTGGGGTCTCCTTTTTGCAGGGTGCAGATTTGTCGTTCCTGTTGTTTTTGGTGTCTGTCCCGAGTGGCTAAGGTTGTTTCAGTAGGTTGTGTAGGCTTCCTGGTGGGGGGGACTAATGCCTGTGTTTTGGGGGTTGAGGCTCGGTCTTTTCTTTCTGGTGGACAGGTGCACGTCTGGTCGTGTGTTTTGGGGTGCCTGTGGACTTATTATGTTTTTAGGCAGCCTCTCTGCTAATGGGTGGGGTTGTGTTCCTGCCTTGCTAGTTGCTTGGCATAGGGTGACCAGCACTGTAGCTTGCTGGTCGTTGACTGAAGCTGGGTGCTAGTGTTGAGATGGAGATCTCCGGGAGTTTTTTGCCACTTGATATTATGTGGAGCTGGGAAGTCGCTTGTGGACCCGTGTCCTGAAGTTGGCTCTCCCACTTCAGGGGCACAGCACTGACTCCTGGCTGCAGCACCAAGAGCCTTTCATCTACCCAGCTCAGAATAAAGGGGAGAAAAAGTGGAAAGAAAGAATTAGTAGAAGAAAGAAAGAGAGAAAGAAAGGAAGAAGGAAAGAAAGCAAGGAAGGAAGGAAGGAAGAAAGAAAGGAGGGAGGGAGGGAGGAAGGATGGAAAGAAAGAAATAAAGAAAGAAGGGATGGAGGGAGGAATGAAAGAAAAAGGATGAGTGAATGGAAGAAGGGAGGCAGGGAGAGAAGGAGGAAGGAAGGAAAGAAAGAAAGAAAGAAAGAAAGAAAGAAAGAAAGAAAGAAAGAAAGAAAGACAGGAGGGAGTGAGGGGGAAGCAAAGAAAAAGAAAGTGAAAGGAACAAGGGTGGGAGGGAGGGAGGGAGGAAAGAAAGACAGACAGGAGGGAGGGAGGGAGGAAGGAAAGAAAAAGAAAGAGTGAAAGTAAGAAGGGAGGGAAGGAGGGAAGAAGGAAAGAAAGAGAGAAAGAAGTGAAGGAGTGGCGGAGGGAGGATGGGTGGAAGTGAAGGTAGGAAAAAAGAAAGAGCAGGTAAAGTAAAATAGAATAAAGTATAAAATATAGCAGCGTTATTAAAATTAAAAAGTAATTATTGAAAAAAAAACAGACCGATAGAACCCTGGGACATATGTTGGAAGCAAAGCTATACAGAGAAAATCTCACACAGAAGGATACACTTACACATTCACAAAAAGAGAACAGGGGGAAAAATAGAAAATCTTGCTCTCAAAGTCCACCTCCTCAATTTGGGATAATTCATTGTAAAAAGAGGAAAAGGGCAAAAAGTCTGAAATCTTGCTCTCTAAGTCCGCCTCCTTAATTTGGGAGAATTCGTTGTAAAAAGAGGAAAAGTGGGGAAAGTCTTAAATCTTGTCCTCAAAGTCCACTTCCTCAATTTGGGATGATTCGCTGTCCATTCATGCACTCCTCAGACGCAGGGCACATCAAGTGGACCGTGGAGCTTTAATCCGCTGCCTCTGAGGCTGCACAGAGAGATTTCCCTGTCTCTTCTCTGCTCTCACAGCTCCCGGGTCTCAGCCTTGGACCTGCCCCCGCCTCTGTGCGTAGGTCACCGGAGGGTGTCCGTTCTTCGCTCAGACAGGACGGGTTTGAAGGAGCCGCTGATTCGGGGGCTCTGGCTCACTCAGGCAGAGGGGAGGGAGGGTCGCGCAGTGTGGGGCGGTCCTGCGGCCGCAGAGGCCGGCGTGACATTGCACCAGCCCGAGGCGCTCCGTGCGCTTTCCCGGGAAAGCCGTCCCTCGGTCCCAGGACCCCGGCAGTGGCGGGGTGCACAGTCTCCCCTGAAGGCGGGGTGGACAGTGACCTGGGCTTGCACACAGGCCTTGTGGCCGTGGCAGCAGCAGCCCCAGCGTCCCACGCCTGTCTCCGGGGTCCGTGCCTTTAGCCTCGGCTCGCACCCATCTCTGTTGCTTCTTTAAGCAGCCCTCTTAATGCCCTCTCCTCGCGCACCAGGAAACAAAAGGGAAGAAAAAGTCTCTTGCCTCTTCGGCAGCTCCAGACTTTTTCCCCGGACTCCCTCCGGGCTAGCCGAGGTGCACTAACCCCTTCAGGCTCTCTTCCTGCCGCCAGCCCCAGTCCTCTCCCTGCGCTCCGACTGAAAGCCGATACCCGAGCCTCAGCTCCCAGCCCCGCCCACCCGGCGGCTGAGCAGACAAGCCTCTCGGGCTGGTGTGTGCCTGAGGGCACCGATCCTCTGTGCCGGAATCTCTCCGCTTTGCCCTCCACACCCCTGTTGCTGTGCTCTCCTCCGCTACTCCGAAGCTTTCCCCCTCTGCCACCTGCAGTCTCCACCCGCGATGGGGCTTGTAGTGTGTGGAAACCTTTCCTCCTTCACGGCTCCCTCCTACTGGTGCAGGTCCCATCCCTATCCTTTTGTCTCTGTTTATTCTTTTTTCTTTTGTCCTACCCAGGTATGTGGGAATTTCTTGCCTTTTGGGGGGTCTGAGGTCTTCTGTCAGCGTTCAGTAGGTGTTCTGTAGGAGTTGTTCCACGTGTAGATGAATTTCTGATGTATCTGTGGGGAGGAAGGTGATCTCCGCGTCTTACTCTTCTGCCATCTTCCTCCGGGGGTCTGGGTGCATTTTTGATGTGTTCAAGAAATACTAAGGAGAGAAATGTAGATGAATAGAAATAAGCAAGTGGAAGAGGTTAAGGAATGACAGAGAAACCAATATGGATGGGTTAAAAGATTTTTAAAGAAGCACACTGGGTCTCTGTGGAGCACAGGTTGATGGGGTCAAGGCAGACTAGATAAGAAGCTATTTCAATGATCCAGAGATCCATGATGAAGGTGATAAGAATCTTCAGGTTCCGATTATTTTGGAATACAGAAGCAGAGAGATTTCTGATGCCAGATTTAAGATAATAAGAAAAAGAAGCATTTGTCATGACCTATAGAATATGCAACACCAAGAGTGAACCCTAATGTAAACTATGGAATTTGAGTGATAATGACATGTCAATGTATGTTCGTCAGTTGTAACAAATGTGCCACTCTGGTGCAGGTTGTTGATAGTGGAGGAGGTTGTGCATGTATGGGGAGGACAGGGTATATACGGAAAACTCTGTTCTTTCTACTCAATTTTGCTGTGAAACTAAAACTGCTCTAAACAATAAAGTCTATTAATTAAAAAGTAAATAATAGGTTAACATTTTTCTAAAGCAAAGGAGAATGGAGTTGTCATTTATGAAGATGGAGAAACTGGGAGGAAAATTTGCTACTATGTTGAAAATCATGAGTTTAAGCCTGGACAAACTACATGTGATATGCCTGTTAGATTTACAAGTGAAAGTATTAAATAGGTACTTAGAAGTATGATTCAAAAGTTCAAGAGGGAGATCTAGCCTAGAAATAAAAATTTAGAAAATGTAAGTGTATTGATTGTTTTTAAATTTATAAGGATGTGAACACTTACGGAGTGAGTGGAAATAGAAACTGCAATATTTCCAGTTCAGGAAGGTAAGGAGAAACCACTGAAAGTAGATGGAGAAGGAGATCCCAGTGAGGAAGGAGGAGAACCGAAAATGGTAAAATACAACAACTGATCTTTGGATTTGGCCACTAGAAAGTCACTGATATCATAGACGAGGGAATTTTTTTTTTTTTTTAAGTAGTGGGAATGAAAGTCTAATGGTTTGGATTCAAGGAAGAATAAGAGAAAGGCTCTCTGGATTTCTACAGGAAAAACTGGCTAAATCAGTTTATTTTAGCATATCCTCCAAATGCATGTATGTCAACAAGGAAAACTAATATAATCTACAATCAGTATTATCATTCAGCATAAGTTAAAGACATAGACTGCAACAAACTTTAACTTAATGTGAAAAATGGAGAAATAAACTACTGAAACTGATGCCAGAAGCTCGGCCTCTCTGCACTGGTGCCAAATCAAATCACAGAGACAGAGCTTTGGGTGAAGTAGAAAAAAATAGCTTTATTGCTTTGCTAGGCAAAGGGGGACACAGAGAACTCCTACCCTGGAAAACTATGTGTCTCAACCTGTGAGGATTTGATGAGTTTTATGGCAATAGTTCAAGGGTGGGGTTGCTGACAAGATTAGGGTGTGTGCAGGGTCTCAGGTGGTCTGGTCACTTAATCTTGATGAGCTTCTCTGGTCTCTTTAATCTCCTTGGCTTCTCCTCCCTTGATTAGCAACTGTTTGAATCTGCCCTTTGGAACTGAGGGAAGGTAATGGAGGCTGGAGTCTTGAAGTCTTCCGTGCCCAGGAAATCCTCAGGGTCCTTTTTGGTTTCAAAACCAGGAGAACCAGCTGCCATACAGAGCATAAACTTGGGAGAAAACCAGGCAGGAAACAGAAGACTCCTTTTCTAAGTAGAAAACATGTGAATATGTATTGTTTTTTCCTGTGGCTCCTTGGAGACCCTTTTCAGTATATAATGGCTGGATGTGCACTACCTAGTCAAGGTTGTTACATAAATGTATGTATGCTCTTGCTGAGACTTGCTGATGAAATATTAGTCATTTCATATGGATGATATTAAGTATTAGCCATTGAAAACTGATTCCTTTTCATATTGCCCCAAATTAATGGTTTATTTCTGCAAACAAATTTTTAAAAAATACATTTATTGAGTCTATCTTCTGGGAAACAAATGGATGATTTAGCCTACATAAAACTTCATTTATGTTAGTCTCATATTTCTATGTAAAAATTATAATTTCCAATTATATAATTCATAATGCAAATTTAATCCTTTGAAAAAATTTCATAAGTATATATGTAATTTGAGAATTTGTTTCTAAATAAAATGTATATAATGTGGCAATTACTCCAGAGGAGATTAGCTTGTTGTTTCATTAACCTGCTTAGATACTGAGATTTTATTAATGCATAGCTTATAGTCAAACTTCCATGATGATATTCAATTTAAGAAATAAGGAAGATTAATAATATTATAAAAACTAAAACTATATATATACACGCTATAGGCAAAAAATTAGAATAGCTATTTCATCATATAGAAAAGGAAACCAGAGCTTTATAGCTCTTATTTAACTTACCTAGTCAAAATCGTACACTAAAAATATTCTTCATGAATATAAAACATTGGCAAAAACAATCCACACATTGCCAAAGAAATGAAATTTCAAAACAAGCAATTAGGAACTATGTGAGTTGGGGTGGGGGGGGGAACACCTGAATTTGGAATTATAAGGCTCTACTGCCTTGATAGCAAACCATTCATTTCCTTAGTAAACTTGCACAGGTGTTGTCATAGTTAGGTTAAAGAATGTGTGCTAGAGTGCTTTAAAAAGTAGAAAGTCCTAATTATATATATCAGATACTACTAATTTTTGCATAATAAATAATATACATGATTTTTATGCATCAAATACATCACAGGTCCTATATACAAGAAGATGCACATGACACAAAGATGCAGAGTGTAACATTTGCACATCCAGGTCTTATTAAATAAAAATTTTGAATATAACTATATTTCCTTATATTTTATACTATATTATATATTACTATAATATTTATATAGATATTAATGCAACTAACAATCTTATTGCTTAATTTTTTTTTCTCACAAATAGAATTAGCACTGAGATCATGTAAAACACAAATAGACCTCAGCCAGGGAGGGCTGGCTTCCCCCAAAGAAACAATGCATTGTGGGGACTCCATGTCCAATTAGTTTTATTAATAAAGTTTATGCTCTTTCAGCATTTCAGTGATATTCCCACCCCCAAAATAGGTATGATAATAGAAGAGGCTTAGAAATGTGTTCTAAAGGTGAAATTTAGGTAGGTTGTGAATTATAGTACTGCAATATTGTTAAATTGGGGGAAAAAAAAGGCAAATGTATTCCTAAAACTCTGCCAAATTTATTGCTTTGGGGAGGGGAAGGTGACACAAACTTTACCTGTGGGATAAAATTTATATGAAAAAGAAGCAGATGACTTCAACACCAGTAGTTATTCCTTTTTAGCACATCACCATTTATATCACATGCTCTCTAATCCTTACCTACAACTCCCTTCCCTTGCAAAATCAAATCCCCTACAGATTCTCTCAAATACAGGTAGATTTCATTTGCCTGAGGATTAGTATTGATTTGATTTCGTAAGAACTCCTGCACTTCTGTCCCCCACGGAAAATGAATTATTTGTCTATCCGTGTGTTGGGGACTGCAGTTCCTTTTCTTTGAGACAAAGCTATTTATTTATTTTATTCTTAGAGAAAAAAGGCATAAATGTATATGTTAACTCATCGATGCTCATTTCTCTTAGAGAATAATTTTTAAAATGTCAAGTGTAAAAGACTGACAAGAGGATTTTTATTTTGTTTTGTTTCTATTTTAATAGCGAAATCCTTAAAGAAGGTAAACATCTTTCTGGGTCTGAAGAGAGAAAGAGCTTGCTGCCTGAGGCAAGAACATTCAATGAAAAGGTTTCAGAAAAAGTAGTTTCAAAGTAAGTGATGTTCACAGATTTCAACAGTTTTTTTTTTGTTTTGTTTTTCTGTTTTGTTTTGTTTTGTTTTGTTTTTGCAGTACACGGGCTTCTCACTGTTGTGGCCTCTTGCGTTGCAGAGCACAGGCTCAGGACGCGCAGGCTCAGCGGCCATGGCTCACGGGCCCAGCCGCTCCACGGCATGTGGAATCTTCCCGGACCGGGGCATGAACCCGTGTCCCCTGCATCTCCAGGAGGACTCTCAATCACTGCGCCACCAGGGAAGCCCTCAACAGTTTTTAAGAGTTGGTTTTACATTCACCTGAGAAGGAGCAAATACAAGTTACACGGATAGGTTCAAATCTGAAAGCTCATGATTTATGAGGTTATTTTTTTTTTAATAGAGTTGAATTCTTTATAAAAGAATTTCATTCCTAGAAGAGTCATTAGTCTAGGTATCAAGGTATATGAAACAGTATTCAAACTCTAACATGCATAAAAATAGCCCAGAAGTCTCATTTTTAAAAAAAAATGAGTTTCTTATTCTATTCTCAGAGATTCAGTAAATTAGAGATGGAGAAAAATAGCCCAGGTGACTCTGATACAGGTAGTCCATAGACACCTAAATGTTGAAAAACACTAATAGTGAGCATTGTTTAACAATGACCATATGGGAAAGCCACTCCTCTGGGATGGGCACTGAGAACATTCACTTGACAATTTTCTCTGCCACAAGCCTCATTAATAGTAATATTTCCTAGATGTAAATAATATCGTGTTGAAGCCTCACAACAAACATGTGATAGAGACATTAACTTTATCACCATTTTCAAGTTGAGAGAATTGAAACATGGACAGTTTAAGTAATATATTCTTAATCCATTCAATAAATAATAATAAAGTGCCTATTATGTGCCAGGCATTTTTCTTAATGGTTAGCAAACTGTGGTGAACAAACCAAATCAAATCCTTGTTCCTATGATGGAACAGAGTTGTAGAGAGAGAAAATCAAATATGAACAAAAATGCAAGAATTAGATGATGTCAGTGGTTTGCAGAAAATACCAAAGACATTATAATATAAATTAGATGTTCAGAGAGGGTCTAACTGAGAAGGTATTTTTGAGTGATACCTAAATAACAAGAAGGACACCGGCTGTGGAAAGAAGCTAGCAGATAATACCAGACAGAGGAAACAGCAAGAATTTCTGTAAAAGGCTCAAGGCATTTATGTAAAAGGCTCAAGGCATTTATGTTAAAGGCTGCAGTTGTAATTCTTTGAGCTGGAATTTTTTTCTCCTAATAGCTGACTATTTTATGTTTGTACTTTCCTCAAACAGGCATGTACACCTGGAGGTATATTACTTGAGTTTATAACAGACAAGGACTCTCATACTAATTGTCTAGTAACACAAAAATATTTTCCCTTGAGGAGCTGAACAGAGTGCACCTTAATGAGATGAGAGTGAGGCTGCATAAGCCATCACTGTGTGTGGCCTTAGCAGTTACTCACTTGTTTGTGCAATGCTGTAAGTCAAGGAAGCATGAACAAAAGGAAGAAAAGTGAATGCTCTGAACATGGAAAAGCTGAACAGTTTCAATACCTAGGAAGTTCTCAGTAAACATATTTGGCTACAAAAGATTAGGGGATAAAATATACTAACTAGAATTTTGAACTCAGGTCCTTTGACCAAATGCTCATCTGAGTGGCCTGTGGAAAAGTGGCCTAAATAAAACCTTTATCTAAATATACATGGTTCCTGGAATCCATGGAACTCTTGATATATGAAGTATTATAATATCAAGTTATAAATTTTACTTAAAATAAAGATGTTGGTTGCCTCATTGTGTGACAAAAAATGATTTGTTCAAAAGTTTTTCAAATGTAAACACTAGTGGTTAATAACTAGCTCCTAATTAAGAGTAAGTTAAGTGTCCCTTTCTAAGATTTTTTTGTCCCTTATTATATGCACTATCTAATACATAAAGCTAAAGCTAATTTCAAGGGAGGAAATATTTATTGTTACTTTGGAAAATTAAAAACAATGCAAAATTGATTTGGAGTATTATGGATTCTTAATGCTTCTACTTGAAGACTTAAGAAAATAAAAATGCTCTGTGATGTTAATAGCTTTTGATTTCTTCAGAAGTGGAATTCTTATAGCTAATCTAGAAGTTTTACCTGAACTAATAAATAATAGCTTAATATTCTCATTAAAAATGAAAATATTACAAACATCATATTTTCAAAATAAAAAGTAATCTGAGTCCTGGAAAATCCCACCGTTTATCCTATTTAGAGATAGAAAAATAGGTGAGGTTGAGGAAAACATAGGAAGAACTATCTTTGACATAAATCACAGCAAGATCTTTTTTGATCCACCTCCTAGAGTGATGGAAATAAAAACAAAAATAAACAAACAGGACCTAATGAAACTTAAAAGCCTTTGCAAAGCAAAGGAAACTACAAACAAGATGAAAAGACAACCCTCAGAATGGGAGAAAATATTTGCAAACAAATCAACGGACAAACAATTAATCTCCAAAATACAGAAACAGCTCATGTAGCTCAATTTTAAAGAAATAAACATCCTAATCCAAAAATGGGCAGAAGACCTAAATAGACATTTCTCCAAAGAAGACATATGGATGGCCAAGAAGCACATGAAAAGCTGCTCAACATCACTAATTATTAGAGAAATGAAAATCAAAACTACAATGAGGTACCACCTCACACCAGTTAGAATGGGCATCATCAGAAAATCTACAAACAACAAATGCTGGAGATGGTGTGGAGAAAAGGGAATCCTCTTGCACTGTTGGTGGGAGTGTAAATTGATACAGCCACTATGGAGAACAGTATGGAGGTTCCTTAAAAAACTAAAAATAGAATTACCATATGACCCAGCAATACCACTACTGGGTATGTACCCAGAGAAAACCATAATTCAAAAAGACACATGCACCCCAATGTTCATTGCAGTACTATTTACAATAGCCAGGTCATGGAACCAACCTAAATGCCCATCGACAGATGAATGGATAAAGAAGATGTGGTACATATATACAATGGAATAATTCTCAGCCATAAAAAGGAACGAAATTGAGTCATTTGTTGAGATGTGGATGGATCTAGAGGCTGTCATACAGAGTGAAAAGTATGTCAGAAAGAGAAAAACCAATATCGTATATTAATGCATATATGTGGAACCTAGAAAAATGGTACAGATGAACGGGTTTGCAGGGCAGAAATTGAGACACAGATGTAGAGAACAAAAGTATGGACACCAAGGGGGGAAAGTGGCTGGGGGTGGGGGATGGTGGTGTGCTGAATTGGGCAATTGAGATTGACATGTATACACTGATGTGTATAAAATGGATGACTAATAAGACCCTGCTATATAAAAAAATAAATAAAATAAAATTCAAAAAAGAGGAAAAATAGATGAGGTATAAAAGTCAAAATCTTCAAAGTGTTTCTGGGTTTCTTGCTCTACCCACTTTACTTCAGGACTTCCATTATCCTAAACTGATGTCATTTAATCTTCTGCAGGCTCAGGGTTTAATCAGATTAGTAGCAAGTAATGCCAAAGATCAGAACAGTTCAAAGCTCAGCTTCAAATCTGCCCTACTGCTTTTTAGGACTTTTACTTTTCATTTTTTGCCTTATTCTTCATAACCACTTCACTGGCTTATATTTCTGTAAAGACCACTGAGAACCTTTGCTATACAATTAGCAATTTCTTTAATTTGACTTTGTTTTGTGGTCTGGGATACTGCCCCTGGAACCTGGTCCCCAAAGCAGCCTCCCCTACTTTTGCAACATCAATGCATCACCCTCTGCTATCATCCAAGCTTCAGCATCCATTTGCCAATGTGCTGGGATCCTGCCCACTTTCAGATTTCCTGATACAGAGGTTAGGTTCTATTCTAGGTGACTTTCATCTGCTAAGAAAGTACTTCTTTGTATAGCACAGGGAATTCTACTTCACTTCGCTGTATAGTAGAAACTAACAGAGCATTTTAAAACAACTATACCCCCATTTAAAAAAAAAGTACTTCTTAAATCTGACTAAATAGTGTGAGCTAGATAGGATTTAGAGTCCACCAATAAGATGCATTCATGTAAAACTTAAATTTAGAACTAAGTGGGGAGAGGGGCAAGGCATGTGAATTTTAGTCAAGGTGATCGGGTTCTGAGGCCAACAGCTGTACTGACAGTTTACCAAATTGGAAGGGAGCACTAAGTAATTCCATTGGTGGCTTGGCCCATTTATGCAATATGGCTTTGTGACAATTCTTGGAGGTTGAGCATATTGCCCATTTATCCATCTTTCCCAATGATTTTTTGAGCTCTTTAATATCTTATAATTAAAGTTTCCAAAAATTATTGGTTCAAAGTGCCTTTGGTGTCCCAGTAAGTTTTGTTTTTTCCCAAAGTGGTATTGGAATTTCAACTCGAAAATCCATGTTCATAAGTATAATCTTTAACATATTTATTATGTTCCATTTATTAAATAGGTAAAAACAGCTTAATAGTAGTAGTTTCCACAGTATCCAATACATGTCAATGTGCTCAGCTCAAAAATTTAAACTATCACTTGGCATCTCTGTGAATTGGCTACCTTCACAGTAGCACCAGAGGGTGCTTTGGCCAGAGTTTTGGAACTGTGGCCCAATGGTAAATTACATTCTGTTCATACTAGCGTAGAGTCTGTTTATTCAGCCTTTTCAATGTTTCTAAAAACTCTTTAGCATAAATTATTTGTTCAACCTAGTTAAAACAAATATCGTATATTAATGCATATATGTGGAATCTAGAAAAATGGTACAGATGAACTTATTTGCAGGGCAGGAATAGAGACGTAGACGTAGAGAACGGACGTGTAGACACGGGGGTGAAGGGGAGGGTGAGATGAATTGGGAGATCAGGATTGACGTATATATAATACCATGTGTAAAATAGATAGCTAGTGGGAACATGCTATAAAGCACAGGAAGCTCAGCTTGGTGCTCTGTGATAACCTAGATGGGTGCAATGGGGATGGGGGGTAGGAGGGCGGTCTGAGAGGGGATATAGGTATACATATAGCTGATTCACTTCATTGTATAGCAGATACTAACAAAACATTGTAAAGCATAAAAACACAAAGAAAACAAAAAACAGATTCTATATTTGCAACTGAATCCAGACTGATACAGGGTAATCCTGTCATCACATCTTTGAAATAGAAGAGAAAGGTGCATGTTGAGAACAGTAACTTTCCCAAACAGCTCATAGGTGGCAGAACTGGGATTCTAAGTCAGGTAATTGTTCCTTCAGGACTAGATGCAGTAAACACAATTCTATTCTACCTCCAACTACGTGGGAGGAAAATGAGGCTCAGTGAAGTTCATTTGCAAAGTTGAAATCATCTTCACAGTAGTGGAGATGAGTCTTGAAGCCAGGTGTGTCTAATTATGAAATTTAGCTTCTTATAATATTCTATCCTTACTATTAACTATTTGGTAATATGGGGGCAATTTTGTTCCATTCTGTAGCTATTAACGTGCAAACATCCTCCCATGCCTACTGCTTCAAGGATATTGTACTTCAATTACATGACATATAATAGGTTTCAAGCACTGTTTCAACTCCATTTAGAGAAGAAGGGGATGTTGCTGGGTTTTCCATAATTGACATCAAAGTGACCACTCAGTTTTTTATGAAAAAGACATAGATTTCTGCCTTCACTTTACATATATAATACATGGACTAGAATAATTAGATTTCAGGTTTCTGCTAGGAATGTTCTTAGATATAAAACTCCACTTGTTTTGAACCAATAAAGATATGCAGTCTAAAGCATGAAAATTTGCCCATGTTTTGGGATTCTCTAAATTTTATTTCCAGATTCACAATTCTTTATAATTTTAAATCTAATTTATATTTTACTTGCTCAAAATTACTCTTCTAGCAACTTCTTGCAATGTGTTATTCCTAATGAATTCATTTGCATCTGTGCCACTAAAACTATGTTATAGGTTCCCAGTTTTCTTACTTGAGAGCACACTTTGATTCTAATAATATTCTCTAAAATTCATGTTCAATGAAATTAAGAATTCTCTAGCTAAATATATAAATTACTAAGAGAAATATTGAAGTATTAGATATACCTCAAATGTTGAATTGATCCTCTTTATTCATGGATTCTGCGTTTGTGAATTTGCTTATTTGCTAAAATCTACCTTTAACCCCAAAGTCAATACTTGCATCATTTTCACAGACACGCACAGAGTGGTGAAAAATTTGAGTCTCCTATACACATATATCTAGCTGAGGTCAAACAAGGCAATGCTCTGCCTTCTTGTTTCAGCTCTCACAGTATAAACAAGTGTCCTTTTTGTGGTCTGCTTAATGCCATGGTTTCACCTTGTGATTTCTGTTAGTGATTTTGCTATTTAAAACAGCCCCAAGTGTAGTGCTGAAGTGCTATCTAGTGTTCCTAAGAGCAAGAAGGCAGTGACATGTCTTTACAGAGAAGCTTAGTTCAGGCAGAAGTTATAGTGGGGTTCGTAGTGAGTTCAGTGTTAATGAATCAACAATATGTGTCTAATAAAGTGGGTGACTTTAAAAAGAAAAAAACATAAACAAGGTTATGCATTGATTGATTGACAAAACATTGTGACCAGAGGCTCACAGGGACATAAACCTGTATTTCCCCTTGGAGCCATGATTTACTATTCACTAATCCATTGTTAACAAAGACTTTATAGAACATAATTACCACAAATAATAAGAATCAACTGTATTAGAAAATAATTTCTTCACTATAAAGCAGAAATGTTCCTGCTGAAAATTATTGCACCATTAATGAGATTTTTCTGTATCTGACCAAATTGCTCCCACTGGGCACTGAAATTGAGATGCTCTCAAATATGCATTTATTTTTTAAAATGAAAAAGATCATAGTAAAATATACACTAAAACTAAGCTGCATCACTAGTAATTTACAAAAATGTAGCTGTTACCTAATAATTATATGTCTGTGGCCTCTTCTATATATGATATAAAATTCAATCAGACATGGCAGAAAGGTTATATGAATTTGAATCTACTCAGATACTCCATGACAAACAGAAAGTTAAGTTATTAAATTATTTGACAAATAATTTGTCAAACAAATGTTTAGATCATTCATTTTAGAGTCATTATTTAAATTCTAAAAATGTAAGAATAATATAATGTAATTTTTAATACATACTTTGTTACAATTTATGTTCAGCTTAGCTTTGTGTTCATTTTGTGAAGCAAAATCTTTATCGTTGTAGTTGTTGGAGACACATTTATGAGTTTACTAGTGTTCTTCAGAGAGACTGACCCAATAGGATACACAGGATTGGTTTCAGGACCCACCACAGGTACCAAAATCTGGGATACTCAAGTCCCTTATATAAAATGGCATAGACAAGTAGGCCCTCTGATCCAGGGGTTCCATATCCACAAACGTGATATATCTACTGATCTGTGGTTGTTGGTTGAATCTGTGGATTTGGAATCCTTGGATACGGATGGCCGACTGTAAATAAATAGGTAGATAGGTAGATAGATAGATAGATAGATAGATAAAGATAATATAAAGAATTTGCTCATGCAGTAATGGAGACTGACAAGTCCCAAGATCTTCAGTTGGCAAGATGAAGACACAGGAAAGCTGATGGTTTAGATCTAGTCTGAAGGCTGGCAGGCTCAAAACCCAGGAAAAGCCACTGTTTCAAGTTCAAAGACAGGAAAAAAGACATATTCCAGCACTAAAATAATCAGGCAGAGGAGTTCCCTCTTATTCAGATGAGGGTCAGCCTTTTGTTCTATGCAGGCTTTCAACTGATTGGATTAGGCCCACCCACATTAGGGAGAGTCATTGGCTTTAGTCAGTCTTTTGATTTAAGTGTTAAACTCATTCAAAAACACCTTCACAGAAACACCCAGAATAATGTTTGAACAAATATCTGGGCACCCCATGGCCCAGTCAAACTGGCACATAAAATTAACCATCACAGTGATCAAGATACATTCAGTCACAAACTTAAAATAATTTATTTTATTTAATAGACATTTATATTGAAGAGACATTATTCTAAGAAATTTATAAATGTTTTCTCAATTAAATTGCATAAACATCCCAAGTAGTAACACTTAAAGATGAAAAAACTGAAGCACAGTGAAGTTAATTAATTTCCCTAAAGTAACACAGCTGGCAAGCTCTAGAGCCAGATATCAAACCCATGCCATAATCCAGAAGCACTAAATTATCTTGCCTTTGCATCATTCTTTACAAATCCTCCCAAACTCCTAAACTCACTTTATCCTTACAATAAAACCCTGAGACAACTATTATTATCTCCATTTTTCAGATGGGGAAATTGAGTTTCAGAATAATTATTCAGTTTTAGAAAATCAGAAATATAGTTAAGCCAGGACTAAATTGCATCCTTTTTCCCAATCCCTGAATGATTCTCAATTGTAAAATGGAAGCATTGGATAAAAACAGTATTTGTTGAGCTATTATAGTATAGCCAACTTAAATGTTATATGCAATGTACTTAAAAATAATCATGTAGAATCAGAATTTCTAAAATAATTTTCTTCTGCCTGCTACTGAGTTATTGAGTTAATATATCATCAGGACATGACTGCTCTAATTATGTAACAGTGCTATTCATCATCACAAATACACTATCACACTGATAATTACTCAGTAAAGTCACAACAGCTGGCAAGAACATCCATGGAACCAGGCGATGTGTGAGTTTATGTGTTTTATTATTTAACTTACTTAATTCAGAACAAAGCAAGACAACATATTTGTGAAACCTCCAGAGAAAGTTTAAAATTTTCTGAATTAGCTTTCCTACTGTTGTTTCCATAATGCAAACATTTATTTGCAAACCTTGTATTTGTATGCCAGCTTGATAGCAGTCATGAGAATGTCTCCACACCATGACTTATTTGAATACCTCTGGTATATTTAAGTAGTGTCTAGTCCTCTTGGTATTCTAAATAAATGTGTTTCCATCCAGTAAATAGAAGTGGATTAAAAAAGAGCTTTAGGACTTCCCTAGTGGCACAGTGGATAAAGAATCTGCCTGCCAATGCAGGGGACATGGGTTTGATCCCTGGTCTGGGAAGATCCCACATGCCATGGAGCAACTGAGCCCGTGTGCTGCAGCTAAGGAGCCCACCTGCCACAACTAAGACCCAGTGCAACCACATATATAAATACATTTTTTTAAAAAAGATTTTTAAATGATCTTGTTACTGTCAGTTATTTTTATTATGTGCAAATACATATGTATCAACTTGTAGCTAAGACTGTATATCCTATAAGATTGATTTTCTACGAGTCTGGTACCATTGTGAGTAGCTACACCGTTCTTACAATTTCCATAGCTGACATCAGATGTGCAGAAATGATACATTTGTATAATAATAGGAACATATTTTGTTTGATTACCCTGATTTTCAAACATGAAATAACAAGCTCTGAAATCCTAGAGACTTCACCTGCACACCTGCTCTACTTTTGCTCCCATAACAAATGTGCTTCTTGCTGCAGGTTTCAGTAAAATCCCCCTCTAAATAATGAATCTAGGACTTCCCTGTTGGTGCAGTGGTTGGGGGTCCTCATGCCAATGCAGGGGACACAGGTTGGATCCCTGGCTGGGGAAGATCCCACATGCTGCGGAGCAACTAAGGCAGTGCGCCACAACTACTGAGCCTGCGCTCTAGAGCCCGCGAGTCACAACTACTGAGCCCATGTGCCACAACTACTGAAGCCTGTGCACCTAGAGCCCATGCTCCACAACAAGAGAAGCCACCGCAGTGAGAAGCCAGCGCACCACAACAAAGAGTAGCCCCCACTCACTGCAACTAGAGAAAGCCTGCACACAGCAACGAAGACCCAATACAGTCAAAAATAAATAAATTTTAAAACTCATTTAGTAATGAATCTATAAATTGACCCCACTGAGGGGCATAAGCATATGAACTATTTACTCTTATCCTATTTGTGGTCTTACCTTCTCTGCCACACAAATGTGAAAACTGTCTTTGACTCTTCCCTCCCCTTTGCACCATCACTGGCTCAAATGACAATATAACCTATTGAGGATATCTTTAAAACCTTATCTTTGCCATACTTGTTGTGCATTTCTGGAGGACTGCAGCTGCTAGACAAGACTCGGCCACTGGAAACGTCACCATGCTTGGAGTTAAGGCAAGTCCCTGGTAGCCTAGACCTTCTACTCACCAACCCCTCCCCCTCTCCCATCCAGGTGCTCACTGAATCTTGTTTTCTTCAAATGACATCCTGTCCACCATCAACTTCATAGGTTTTATGGCAATCAAATAGCAAAGATAAATAATATAACCACTTTTCTAAACTGTAACATATTATACAATTACAAGGGATTCTTTGGAAAGAATGTGAATGTACCGGACGTAGGTTTGACTTTGGCTCAAACAGAAATGGGTTAAATATTGAGTCTAAAACGAATGGGTACACTACTCTGCTGGGATTGCTATAAAAGTGAAGCCATGAATAGGCACCTTTTGCTTCTCCTAAATAGCCCCTGAGTAGTTAATCTGTCCCCAATTGAATCCATTCAACACACCCCTTCTAAGTGTGGGGCTGCCATAGAAAATGAGCCTTGCAGCCTTCCAACTACAGGGAGCATAATTAACCAAAGTCCCCACTTCTGCACTCTGAAATCCATCATAGCCAGGCTTCATGTAAGTTCTTTCCCAGTGACTGGACATGGCAGGGATACTTGTGGCAGACGTGTTCCTGGAAAACAGAACTCCTCTGACTTTGACTCTGAGCCCGTGGGAGGACTTAGCTGAACATTCCTTAGATACTAACATAGTCTGCCTCCTTGCCTTGGGATCATATTTGCATGATGGCTAACAACTTTTTCAGCATCCTAGATATTCTTACCACTTACTCTCCCACATTGTTCCCTTACTAAAATACTTGTATATTTAATCCTGTCTTGGAATCTGGAACATCACCCCCAAAAAAATATCACTTCTGGTTACCCTAATGGAAAAATCAGCAGTAGCAGAAGCAAAATCATAGCGATTTCTATTTCCATAAGTAGCCTAATCATTATCAATGAAATAATGCAAAGTAGTCCCTGATGCATAATAAACCCTCAAATATATGATGGTTATGATATAGAACTATCGGATGTAATACAATTCTTATTTTGCATAAAAGGGCTCAGAGATATGAAGTAAATAGTCATAGGCAACAGAGCTAATAGACAGCAAATCAGAAATTTAACTCTGGTCTGTTTGATTCAAAAGTGAAGCTTCTGAGAACTATGAGAGGTTGCCTCCTGGATGTCACCTGCCAGTGTGTCATGTAAACCAACTTAAAACATATTTCCATCTTTATGAACTGTTTCCCCAGCCCTGTTACTCTTCTGTCTTATTCTGCTTAAGATGTTGATAACATTGCCACACAATTCACAAATGGCAAGAGTTCAATAAGGGGGTCAATAAATATGCATTAATTAATGAATCAGAATATAGATAAGAGGCTAGTTGGCTTTCTAAAACTTACACTTATAGATATTAAAATCCTATTTATAAATACTCAGCTCAAAATGTTTCTGACAAGTTTTTTTTTTTCCTTCAAAGTTTTTCAACATACAGTATCATCAAAAGCTTGGTGAATACCTGCACAGAATCCTTGGAAATAGTAGACAGAAAAGATGTAATTAATTTGACCAAAGTTCACAGTTAGAAATGTCTACAAATCTTCTGTTACTGGATTTAAATATAGCTTAAATTTAACCACAAGATTATATGCTCATACATGGTCATTCTTGTCATTTGGACTCTGCTATATTTCTAGTATATTTATTTCTGCATGTGAGTACATTTTTAAATAGAATTTAAAAACTATTAGATAAAGAAACATTTATGGAAACTTTCATTTACAGCTTAATTAAATAGGTCAAATTAGAATAAGGACAAAATGTTGATAGTTTCCAACAGGGTATTTATCCCTAGTTATAACTAAACATTGGTGCATTTTTCTGTGCAATACTTGAAATTGAAATATTTCTTAATTTTAATGATATCAGGAGGAAATTTACTGTAAGTACCAAACCAATTCCTGGAGTGTATTTTTTACAGAGAAAACTAACTTGTGTTAATAAAAAAAAAAAAGTGTCATTTTCATCAATGTATGCCTTGTAGACTTCTGAATTCTCATTTTGTTTATTACTCTGGAAATCACTACTTGCCAGGTTATATTGCCATAGTGTGAGTGAATCAGTGAAGTACAAATGTATTCAAAGCTGTCATATTTAGCACAAGAAAACTTGGAGCTCATTCAAATGACAATCTAATCCTACTGTTTACAAAGCCAGAGATGTGCTATTGAGTTCCAGTTTCATGGAATGAGAAGAAAGGTTAATGCATTTTCTCAGTGTAAAGAAGGAATAACATGGTTCACTAAACATAATGTAGGTCTAGACTGAAACTCTAAGCTTAAATAGTTATCAATGAAATAACCTGAAATCATTGTATTACATTAATTTCATTCTTTCTACTAATTTTTATTGAACACAGATTGCATGCAGGACACTTTTCTAGCTCTTTGGGGCTCAGCTTGCAAGAGGCATAGAATCTAGTGTGGGAGATAAGACATATACAAATAGTCGTATATATAATTTAAATTATAAACATCATTGGGAAAAGGTTCTGTTAAAATGGAAGCTTGAGTGGAAGGATCTAAATATATCTTTCCCAAAGTTAATGAAATACCATATTTGACCACAAAAAAGTTTCAAAATAAAATATGAGCTTAATTTAGCAATTGACAAGAATCTCCATCAATAGGTTACAATGAAGAAATGGAACTTACTGTTTACTTCCTAGACCAAATCTTTACTTTGTGGCACAATCATTTACCTCTGTTTTGTGCAAATGACTTTAGGATTCCAGAAAGAATATTGAAGGATAGCTGGGACGATGAATCACTTGAATGCTTATGTGAACACCATTGAGCCCATCTAGTTTATAATAATAAAATTATTTCAAGTACTATTTGCTAAATAACTTGTTTTTAATGAGTAGAATCTTCTTCATTTAAGCTGAGGTGTCACTTCTACAACAAATTTAAAATGCAGTTTTTCAGAAATTTTACTTTTAATTTAAAGTCCTAATCAATAAAATAAGAAATAGTAGATAAATAAGCCTGAATATTGGGAGATATTTATACCTACCAGCCACAAATAAATAATTCAAAAATTATTATAATTAATAAACACTATAGTGTTGAATAAAGGTAGTTGCTTTCCTACCAGTAATAATTATTTAATACTGGAGAATGTACTGAAAAAAAAATGTTACTCATAAGTGCAATGGAAAGATAACATCTTAAAAAATTGCAAGGAATGTGTATAGCCAATGAATAAAAAACCTTCTAAATATGAACTGAAAGATAAAAAAACCTTACATAAATGAAAACAGATACTCACATAAGGAAAATACTATGAGGAAACAATATTATGAATTTGATATTTTAAAAATTAATATTTAGCTTCTTTGCTAAATATCAAGCACAAACAAAGGATTCCAGAGTATCTCTGAAGCCTCTCATTGAAGATGGAAGACTGAGCACTCATACATACCAACCCTACATTTCAATTCTAGTGAATTGTAACAAAAGCTAGTCACCCAGTTTTAGCCTTGGGGAAAAAAAGAGAAGTGTCAACATCTCCATCTACATAGTCCATGGGAGGAACCTCACTGCATAAGTTTGTTCTCTAAGCATATCCTTAATGAATTAACCTCATTTCTTCCAGAACCAACTTCTTCCCTCATAATTTGTTGACTCTGAATTACTTTTCACCAGGCCTTCATGAAAGGATAGACTTTCTGACAGGCAGACTCTAAGATAGCCTCCAGTGATCTTCTTTTCCTGATACTCACACCATACCTTTGAGTGTGGGTTAACCTAGTGGCTTGCTCCTAATGAATAGAATGCAGCCAATGTGATGGGATGTTACTTCCATGTTTAGACAAATAAGATTGTGACTTTCATCTCACTAGTGGTCTCTCTCTCTTGCTGGATTTGGTGAGGCAAGCTGCCACACTGGAGGGGCCCACAAGGCAAGGAACTGAGGGTGGCCTCCAGCCAACATCCGTCAAAGAGCTGAGGCTCTCAGTCCAACAACATACAAGGAACTGAATCCTGCCAACAACTACTTGAGATTAGAAGCAGATTCTTCCCCAGCTGAGCTTCCACGTGGGTTTGAACCATGGTTGACACCTTGAATGAAGCCTTGTGAGATACTCTGAAAATCCAGCCCAGAAACCTAAGTCACAGAAGCTTAGAGCTAATAAATGTGTTTTATTTTAAGCCTCTATGTCTATGATAATTTTTTTTGGAGATCAATAGATAACTAATACATTCTCTTATGTCACTGTAACAAGAGTTCTCCTGTAGTATAATTTAGTATCTCTAACAATCTGAAAATTGAAAATTTCTCTTCCACTCATGGCATGTTTTTCATCTCATCATGCAATTATAAATTATATATTATGATAAAAAGTAAATAAATAAACATATAAATAGAGGGATTATTTCAAGAAATCTCTTAGGGGAGTACTGTGTCCAAGGAGAGAAACAAAGTGAATTTGATGTGATTCCTGGATTCCAGAATAGGCTTGCAAGAAAAAAAAAAGGAAAAGAAAAGAAAAAGAAAGAAAAGGAGAGGAGAGAAGAGAGAGTTATGAATGAAATGGTAATTTCCATACTAGATGTGTATATGTATGCTATTAACAAACATTGTATATATCAATATTGAAAATTGTTCTATGTGTCAAATAAGTGGGGGTTTTTTGGTTATTAACTTATTTAATCTAGGTTAAATTGATTACATGGTATTTGCAGGGAATAATATATTTCTAAACTGTTTCTGTGATTATTTTAATGACACTTCTAGCAGTAAAACATCTCACCGAGATATGTTGACAGGAATGAAAAGAGAGATTTTAAAACAATGTCAGCAACTTCTAGATATTCATGTTTAACTTCCATATCAAAAGGTGCAAATGATGCTATGTTCTCAAGCTCCATTTTCAATCTTTTTAAAGTAGTAAATTCCAAGAATTTACCTTCTTAATTCATGTTTAAGTTGAAACCACCTCCTAATGAATGAGATGGATTCTAGGTCCATGAATTTCATGAGTAGGTGATTCTTTGATAGGGAACCAAGCTCAAAATATTAATTCATAAGGTGATCTGCAGTACATTCTACAAATGTTCAATATCAATACTTACCCAGCTTATAGATAGTTGTTGAAAATCATGGAAGTTGTCATAACAGTATGTAGAAAATCTATTTTTCTAATATTATA
Source organism: Hyperoodon ampullatus (assembly GCF_949752795.1). Taxonomy (NCBI): domain Eukaryota; kingdom Metazoa; phylum Chordata; class Mammalia; order Artiodactyla; family Ziphiidae; genus Hyperoodon; species Hyperoodon ampullatus. Next base: position 64,300,794 of record NC_136918.1, read on the forward strand.
AATTTTCTTTAGGTCTTCCCTCCATGCTTTGGAATATTAAGGTTATTAAAAAACAGTATAGATACCTTGATGTTCATTTCACATCTTTAAAAATTTGAGCTCAAACTGGTTTCCACTCTTGAAGAAACACAAAAAGCTCATTTTGTAGATCAAATATTCTTGTGAGAAACCTTTCCCATAATAGTCATCTTACCACAACACACAATAACACTTGCAGTTTGCAATCTTTAATTACACACATTCCCATGCATCATAAAACTGAGCTTTTGGTTCAGCCAACCTTTTTTTCATAGCAAGATAGTTTCAATGGAGAAACTACTGTGCTGACTTACAATCTGGCACAAGTTTCTTTATCTGGCTAGCTACTCCAGAATGTTTTTCAGTCATTACATCTGTGCCATCAGGACAAATTTGTAAAAACACTTAAAACTCCAAGCAACATTTGTTGTCTATGTAAGTTTTTATAATTGCATATGGATCAGTTAGTTCTATTTGTTGGCAATGAAACTGAAAAAAGAATACTTCCCTCATATCACTATCACATTTAATCTACTTCCACTAAGGGATTTGCCATGTTAGCAATATCTTTGCTTTGACAAGGTATGCATTTATCCTATGAGTTGGTCTTCCTTACGATTAGCCACTATCTGAATATAGTAGAGTCACCAAATATTTCCAAAACAAAATCACTGATGAAGTTTAAAGTTTTCACTGTCTTAGAAATTGTATGAGTGTGTGTGTATATATATATATATATATATATATATATATATATATATATATATATATATATATATATATATATATAGTGTCTTGGCAACTTGATGTGCCACTTACTAGAAGCCAGCAAAACACTTAACATTTATATGTGAAATATTGAACATTTGCTTATTTGCTTCCACGCTCTTTTTTAAAGTCAATGTTCTTTCAAGGAATTATTTTTGGTTTTTATTTCATTTATGTTTTTTATGTAAATGCCACTTGAGTTTTGATGAGTTTTTTGCTTCATTAGCCAGGTCCCCAAAAGCACCAGTGGTTGTAACACTTCACTATCAATTATGTCTAGAAAATAGTACTTAGTAATGTGAGTTCATATTTCTGAATAAAACTAGATAAATATTTGGCCTTTAATTTTTTTGATGCATTTTATCATTGACATTTGTTCTAATGATGCTACTACATTCAACAAAGATGTGTTTTTTTTTCTTGACCAAAAAAAAAGGTAAGTGAAACTTATTTAATAATATGTAAATTACAGTTAAAAAGAAAATGTAAAATTCACTTCCTCAGTTTAGCAAATAATGTTAAATTATAAAATAAAAATAAAATTTAAATCGATAACTTCTGCTGCTCAAAAGACACCATTAAGGAAACAAAAAGACAATGATCCAAATCTGACAGAGAACTTATTCACAACTCATTAATAAGAATACAAATGATCATAATTTTAAAATGGATGAAAGATGCAGAGAGTAAGTTTACAGAAGAAGAAATATGAATGAACATAGTCATCTAAAAATATGCTTAGCATTTTTAGTGTTCAAGGAAATTCAGATTATAACTATAATGAGATAGCAATACATATCTACTTGAAGGTTAAAATTAAAATGAGGGACAATATCAAGTGTTTAAGAGAATGTGGAGCAACAGGATCTCTCAAACGTTGCTGGTAGAAGTGTAAATGATTCAGCCATTTTAGAAAAGAGCTTTGTAATTTCCCCACATACCTTTCCATATAAGCAAGAATTTCATCTCTAGGTAATTACCCAAGAGAAGTGAAAACGTGTCCACACAAGGACCTATATTAACCCAAAATGGAAATATCCCAGATGTCTATCAATGGAGTGAATAAAAATGTTATGGGATATTTATAAAATGGAATATTACTTAGCAATATAAGGGACTATTGATACACACACAAATGTGAGTAAATCTCAAAAATATGTTCAGTGAAAAAATCTAGTCACAAAAGAATATATACTGCATGGTTTGATTTACAAGACATTCTAAAACAGGCAAAATAATACTTAATGAAATAAATCAAATAATGGCTGCCTGGGGCCAGGGATGATGGTGGAACTGATGGCAAAAAGATACAAGGGGGGGGGCTTCCCTGGTGGCACAGTGGCTGAGAGTCCGCCTGCCGATGCAGGGGACACGGGTTCGTGCCCCGGTCCAGGAGGATCCCACGTGCAGCGGAGCGGTTGGGCCCATGAGCCATGGCCACTGATCCTGCACGTCCGGAGCCTGTGCTCTACAACGGGAGAGGCCATGACAGTGAGAGGCCAACATACCCCCCCCCAAAAAAAAAAAAGGATACAAGGGAACTTTGGGGGGTGATTGAAATTTCTCACGGATTATTTGGATATTTCCACAAAAGTATAAACTTCTCATATTTCATTTGTTTATACACTTAACTGGATGTATTTTGTTATAATTTATACTTATATAAAATTGATTTTAAACTAGTATGTGATTAATAAAAATTAAATTAATTAAATTACTAAAATTAATTTGATTAAAGTAATAAAAATTAATTTGATTTAAATGACTGTAAAAATGGAAAGTGTTAAAAGTAAAAGTAATTTTTTCAGATGTCAATACAGTTTTAAATTATAGTTAACTAACCTTATAACATAGCATGTTGTAATGTGCTCCTACAGCTTATGTGTGGTATGTATCTTGCATCATGTCCAACCCAGCACACTAATTCACTAGTGCATCAACACCCTGTCTGGTCTACAGCCTGCTCAGCAAGATGCATCCACTGATCACAAGCACAGATGTAAGAACAATGCCAGATTGTTATAAAAGTTTGCAGTGCTTACCTTTAAGTGTTCTTGCAGACTGATAACAGTATCCAAAATATACTTGAATATCACTAGCTGGGAAAACAACAGTTATATTAATGTATAGTTAAACTTGTGCAAAATAACTAACAATAAATTAGAGAAAATGATTTAAATTATGTATCAAGTTATGGACCAAATTCTCAACTAGTTAATTTCATATATTAATTAATTGTAGAATTTTAAAATATATTTGATATTAAAATACTCAAAAACACAAAACCTCTAAACAAATATACACCTTTTAATCAAAATATTTTCCTCCAAAATTATATATTCTTTGTATAATAACCAAAGAAACCAAAACCAAAAAAAAATATGAAACAAAAATATAATGATTAAAATGTAATGAGGAATTTCTCTATAGTGATTCCTGTGGCTTCAGCCAGTATGCCCAACTAGGCATGTTGGAATTCCATTTATTAATGTTAAAAATGTAGCAAGTCATTTTTTCAAGCTTCATTTTCATTTATAAAGGAAGATAATGATATTGGCTTCAAAAGTTATTTAGCAATAAAATTGTGTTATTTATGAAAAAGTGTTTTTGAAATGCTCTTGAAAAAATACAATAGTAAAAGTGATTAAGTTCTTAACCTGTATGTAGTACCACACAAAGCACTTAGGGATATACATCAAACTTAGAATATAAAAGAAAAGAACATATTCCTGGTCTCTGCCCTGCTTACTCTGACCCTGGGTACCCTCTCCTCCAACCCCATCTTTTTTTGGTTTATCCTTGCCTTGAGAACTGATTAAATGTTTACAAAGAGATCCCATAGCCTCGGCCATTCCTTCTGGTAGAAACTTAGATCAAGATCTTTAGATTCAGGATCCAGTGTCCTAAACATACTTGTCTGAATTCTCCTTGACCCCAGAAATCTTGGGTAAGCTCTGAGCCCCAATGTAATATCCACATCACTTGTGCTTAACTCAGACCTTAGGACTGGAGCTGTGTCGTGTTCCTTATTTCCAGTGAATCTAATAGATATGTTAGCAGCCCCTTTAAAACTGAGACTCTGAATTCTAGCCTTTCTGGTTGTAGCAGGAATATTCGATGTAATTCTTGCTAATTTCTCTCCTAAGGCCTATGAAATACCCCATAGGTGTCTACCAAAAAATACTGATATCTTTCCATTTACAGACATATATCCTTAACCAAGATATAGAACCTTTCTAACTAATCAGTCTCAGAACTTCTTATTTCCCTGTCCTTTCTACCTGATTGATTCATGATTTTGGGACTTCCTTAACAAGTTCTCTGTCATTGCATAACTGCAGTAAGTCATTGTTATTTTTTGAACACTGTTCTAAGAACTGGGTAAGTCATTCTTCCCAGCCACCCACAGTTGGCTGACTTGTACCACAGGCTTCTTGGCTTTCTCCTCCCACAGCCTGTATTGGCAGTTGGTCTAAAGTCTAGACTGAACAGTGACCAAGGGTGAAAGAGCATATGTCTGCTTACAGGAGAATTAGACACCATGTTTCTATAACAGCTTTGAATTTCATAAATTTTTGGAGTTTGGCAGGGGTTCATTTTTTAAAATTTCTTTACTTATATGTCAAAATTATTCATGATGTGACTACTGACTCAGTTTCAAGGGCCCCACAAAATAGGAATATTCTATAATGCTTTGATATCTTGTTTTATTTAATTTTCTATGTCTGAAAAATTGAATGAGAAATCAAAAACAGTTTAAAATATCAACCTAACATCTATTAATCTACTTGCATTTGCTAGTGAGACATTAAAACCATTTACTAGTAATGTTACACAAAATGTATATGTAATTTGTAGACAATGTCTCAGGAATAAAAACTTTTCTATATTCTACTTTTTTATTTCAATATTTTTTATATTTATTTTTTGGATAATTTTCAGGAAAAAATATATCCCTAGATCCTTTATCAGAAGTCAAAAGTTTAAATGCAATAGAAAATACAATATGCACACCTCATTTGAGCATTCTAAAATGTAAAGGTATTTGCTGAAATTTGACTTTTAATGCCAAAATACTTTTTGTTTTAAACTGATTATAGGTAGGATTGCCCAAGCAACATTAATGGTGATCTGAATTTTCTTTTTCTATTTTCATGTAAATTCAAAATCAGTATGCTCGTTTGAAATAATGAGTTCTGTAGTATTAGCAGGAGTTTAATATACTTCCTGGAAAGTTATTGGAAGTCACTAAACCGTGTATGTTGTATGAGTAATTTTTGTCTTAGTTATGTCTTTCCAATTATTATGTCGACTCTCTTTATCAAAATTAATAATGAAAGTACTTTTTCAAGAAATTGTTAGTGAAAACCAGTAAGAGTAAGTCAGCCGCATAGTATTCATTTATTCTTCTTGCCTCATCTTAAGTCACTAGATCAATTTGAAACTACCAGAACTCAGCTGATCTAATTACACAGAGAGTCTTATCAGGCCAGCTGTAAAGAAAATGGGAGGAAGAGTGCTTAGCCAGAAAATGAAGAAGTGAAACCTGGAATGATAACACTATGCATTGGAATGAATTACTGAGTGGCAGTTGGGACTGAGCAATAGGACATGGAGTGAAGGTGCAAGTCAGTGTTAACAGTATTATGGAAGGATAGTAGCCCAAATTGACAGGCAAAATTTAAATCTCTGGGTAGCGTTTCTAGGTTAGATACATGCAAGATGTCAGAAGTTCACATAGACTGATATAGAAATAAAGATAGAGACACTTACATAGAGTAGAAGCCATTTTTAGGTCTTTTATTAGAAACTGGGAAATAAGGGGAGAGATTACAAATGGGAATTTCTAAAAGACTGTGACGGGGAGATACAGGCAAACATATATTCAAGATAGCTTACCATAATTATTGCATAAATAAATGTTCAAGGAATTTGTGTAATGGGGTAGCAGAAGAAAGGGTATAATAGATAATGTGAATCCTGGCCAAATAAAGCTAGTGGAAATGAATTAAATATAAATTAAAATTTATTTAGTTATATATACACCAAATATTTACAAAAATATTTTTTAACCTACAGATAACTTGAAGCATAAAAGTGGTACAAGTATAATTTTTGCTAGAATAAATAGACTGTTTTTATAGAGTTTTTATAGAGTTTAGTAGAGTTTCCTTTTTTAAAATCAAATATTTAAACTAAGCCTATACAACCTATCTTTGTTATTGAATAAATGGTCTTCTGAAAGTTCTAAATGGACTTCTAGACAGTGTACGTTAGTGGCCAAAAATATTAATATGGGTATTTACTAGTACTTGATGTTTTCTCCATCGATGATATCTTGATGTCCTTGTTCCTATAAGTTTCAAAGCCAAGTTCATATGCACCAAAACCAAGCTGCTCACTAAGTATTCCCTTCTTTAAGTTGTCTCTCAGTGAGGGTGCATTCAGTTGCAAGTAACAAAATACATGGTTATAGTGAAAGGCCTGAAATTAACCTCCATATTATGTGTTGCTTTAATGGCCTAACCACCACAAGTTCTCCTCCATATTTTGCTCCTGCAGAGAAAGTCCCCTAGCCAAACAATCACCCTTACCAAATGGGCAAAATGCAGGTCCTGCTCACCCTTGAGTAACATTTAAGTACTCTGCTAATACTCAGAATATTCAAAATAGCCAATCACATATTCCTTGGGAACCAGGGGACATTACACCCTCTTGATAATACAAAGTCTGCCTGCCTCTCTCAGGACTGTTTCCTAGTGTAACCCCCTCATAACCCTGCATGACGTGAAGTATCCATCTACCCAGGCATGTATGTGACTAACAAATTGTTGTTGATCACGTATGGCCAGAGTGGGCTGTCAATATATTCGGCCATCCCCATAACCCTAGGGTAGGAATCTCTCCCGGACCAATGTGATTAAGAGGAGGTGATTAAAACAGTGACTAATAGTGGCTCAAACAATAAAGATTTAAAGACAGCCATTTCACATAACAAGACAGTAGTAGTCTTTTCATGGCTGTTGCAATGTCTCAACACAATGATTAACTACCTAAGCTCTTTCAAGCATTTTCAAGCATTAAGTTGACTATGGACCTGCTGACCCCTTTTTCCTTTTTTTTTTTTGGTCTTTGCTGTCTTTAATACAAGAATTTTTGTATTCAGGCTTATTTCATCATTGTTGCTCCTGACATCACCATGTTCTCACATAACTAACTATATTCATAGTAAAATGTAAATGGACTAGACAGGGAAGGATGATGTTCTTCTTGCATCTTTCTGTAACTCAGAAAGGAAAATTTGTCTTAGAATCCATTACAGTCTCCATCTTAGGGAGTGATAGTAAGTGACATTTTAGGACTATTAAGTAGGCAACAAATAGGATCAACTATAATTTAATTGCCTCAAATCTCATGTCTTTGTATAAATAGTATGAATTTGGCTAACCATGCAGAGAACGTATCTAAGTTTACTTTTCTGTTAAAAGATTTCCATGGAAAGACTTCCATGTTTCCAGAGTTAATTTGTGTTTCTTACATTAATTGTAATGAATTTATGTAGAATTGTCTTCTGAAAGTACAAAGATTATTTCAATTTTTGTTTTTATGGTTTTCAAAATAGATAAGGGTAAAAATATCCATTCACTGTGTTTAGTATCATGCAATTTTTCTATTCTGTATTAAAATTCAAATTGTTTTATAATCCACATTTCTTGCTTACTAGTAAAATATTAATTTTTGTTTAATGTTAAATAGTTTATATTTTTGCTTGATGTATTATGTTTTTAATTACTTGGTTATATACTAGGTTGGTGACCTGGAGAATATTAACTACAGGTGAGTACACATCTCCAAGCAATAGATGCATTTTAATATGTAGATGTATACACTGATTTCATTTATTCTCAGAAATTCATTATTCTTTTAAACAGAATTATGTTAGAAACAGATTAAATCACCACAGGTGTTACCAAATCAGCAACATGAAAAGTAATGGTTGCAGGGAGTGTGATCAGTTCATGGGCTTTCTTATGATTGGTTGGTGGTGAGGTAAAAGGGTGTTGTTTAGGGAATCTTAATCATCAACCTTCTGGTCCCAACTAGTCTGGGGTCTACATGCTTGTCAGCATATAGTCACTGTCCTCCAACTGAGTGGGGGGTCTTAGTTCCTGCAGAACAACTCAAAGATATGCATCAGATTGTTGTGTATATCCCTTGAGGGGTAACTAGGACTCTGTTTTTGCGGAAATTTTGTTTAAGCTATCATTACTTTTCTTGCTTGACTGCTTTTCCTTGTTTCCGCATTCCCTCACTTCCCTAATTAGTAACTGCTTGTGCCTGCTTTTTGGAACTTTGAGGAAGGCCGAGGAGACAAAAGCCTTTTTTTTCTACAAACAAGAAATGAGGGACACAGCAGGGGTCTGTCACTGGGGAGGTCCCACAGGGTACTGCTCAGTTTCACAGCTAAATCATAATTGACTATAGCTTTCATTTATGTGAAAGATATTATATGCTAGACCAGTAACTACGTTGTATTACTTAATAGAGTAAATAGGTCCATACATTCAAAGCCAAGAGAACTGAGCACTTAGTAAATGCTAGCTAGCATGGAAATAGAGCATTTCATTTCATCAACACATAAATCCTATGAGTTAGGTTTAATTTTCCTGATTTTATAAACTAGGAAGCATAAACACAGAGAAGGTAAGTAACATTTTCTATATACAAACACTGGCAAATTAAAGTCAACATTCAAACTCAGGCTATTGTATTCTAAATGGTTTGATCTTTCCATTCAGTTAAGGGAAAACCAATAGAATTCCTGATATTATGCAGAACCTCATCTGTTGGGAGATCAAATGGGCCTTGATCTGGCTTGTAAAATATATTAATTGAAAATTCTGGAGAAAAAAATAATTTTCAGCCTTAGCAGGAATAAATATCCTCTTTGACTTTACTTTCTTCATGTGGAAAACGATGAAAGAGTCCTAACAAATATTTCTCCTCCAACCACTTTCTTCCCACTCCTATACCTCCTTCTCAATGACCCCTAACTGACTTTGTTAATGGAGGCTCTTTCCCAAGTCATATGGCCCTGCCCCAGAACCGTGGCTAATTGGACCATGATGAATAGCCTGATCGGCCATGCCAGTTGGAGTCACTCCCTAGAATTTGAAGCTGGATTGAATGTTTCTAGTGAGTCTCTATTAAGAGACTGTGAACTATGAACTAAAGTCATGTAGAAGAAAGGCTGGGCCAGGTCCATAGAAATCCAGTCAGCTGAAACAGAACAGAGCAGATAAAGAAGAGAAACAGAAGAAAGAAACAGAGAATGATATCTTATAACCCTAGGTGAAGAAGAATGCTGAGAGGCAGAAAGAGACAGTAGGGACAGCAAGAACAAAACTAAGAGTGAGAAGAGAGCAATACCTTTGATTCCTCAGGACCTGCTAGTTCCTGGAGTCAGCCTTTCCAAAAGCCTAATTGTGATTTACAGCATTGTGTCTCATATTATTCATTCCAAAAATCTCCTTTTTGACTTTAGCCTAATTTGCTTTGTCCTCTTTCTTGGAGCTGAAGGAGCCCTGCATAAGGAAACAGAAATACAAATACAAACTGAATTCAGTTCTGAAAAAGTCAAAAGATTAATGAGTTTTATATTTTTGGAAATACTAATTTCATTTGTACTTACAAAAATGCGTACTGCATTTTACCATAGATTACACTGGATATATTCTGCCCAATATGCTCATTTATATTTCCCAATTGACATGAGAAAACATCTATGTAGATTCAGCTTACTCACATGTAATCTGGTAATTATAACACCTTGATACAAAATCTGAAATAAATTACAAAAAGCAATTTCCACAATAATTGGAAAAAATGGTCATGCATATTTATTACTATGAGTTCTTCAAAGATTACTCTTTTCACATTTCCCCTCTCCTTGGAAACTGTGAAATCTGAAGGATAAAAACAAAAACTGCAAGCATGCAAATGTGTAGTGGTGATATAAATACTCTCTTCTTTTATCCTAACATTTCATTTTCAATCTTTTTCCAGAGAAGCAATCAACTGACACATGTAATATTCCAATACATTTTACACACAGAAAAATTAGCATATTTGGCACTCAACTGTGGCAGATTTTCACAGGCATCCAGATTTTTAAACCCATCACTGAAGAATAATTTTCAGGAAACAGTCCACTCACATAAATTGTGTTAGTTTAATAGTATAAAGTAGGTACAGTGAGCAGACTTGGGTTTTGGAGATATTCTGGGGTTCATTTTAAGAAATCAACAGTTATTTGATTCTTTAATTCTGGACATATGTAGTGAAAAGTGTCAAAATGCAACCAAAAAAATGAAGACATCAGATCAGGTAATCATATTATAAATAAACTCCTTACTTTCTCTGCTGGAGATATTAGACCTCAAGAAATATAATAAAAATCAGTTATGTTTTGAGTGGAAATAAATCATGAATCAGTTTTATATGATAATACGATACTAAATAGAGCATTTATTCAAATTAGATGATGGAGAACATCACTGATCAAAACTGCCTGTCTCTCCAGTATCAGTGTCTGCTGCTCTCAGTCTTAAACTTGACATTCTTGCTGCACAGAACAGCTCAGAGTTCTCTACACACACAGCATGCTGTTTGGGGACTCGACCTCTGCTCATATTGCCATCTTTCTCAGGACATTCTTACAGAAGTCTTTCTTTAATACATCCTACAACAATTCCTCAACATGTAGGTAATGTACTTTTCCTCTACTCTCCCATAATATTCCTTACCTAGTTTTGCTACATCAGGTAATATAATAATCCTTTTATTTCCCTATTTTGCCTGAATGTCTTGTAGGTCTTTAAAGATATGAGATATTTTCTGCCAAGTCTTGTAATTCCCTACAAATCCCTGGGTTTCTATCGATGCTTGTTGTGGTAGCACAGAAAAATTGCATTCCCACTTCTTTCCTGCATTGCTGGTATAGGTAACAACCTCCAGTCTGCTCCCAGATGGAGGAGATGGAAGAATGGCTTCTGTCTTGCAACCATCACCTAAGAGTAATCACACCACACTAGATATCATCTCCCTTCTTGAGATTTCTTTCCTTGTTATAAGTTTTCTAGGCTCAGCTAACAGGTACACACTGATTCTGGACTCTGACCTCTAAAATGCTACCCAGTGGCCTTCCCCCCAGGGCACCAAAGCAACCACCATAGTTGTTTCCCTCGTGGTTAAATTTACTGCTGACTCCATGAGTATTTGAGGTTTTTAGTCATAAACATCGATGTTCCTTTCAACGTTAAGCTGTCATTCTGTCAGCAAAACTCATTCTTCTGTTTTAATACTCTCACATTGGCAGGAAAAACCAAAAGGTGAGAGGTTCTACTACTTTCTTAGCCAGTACTGTAAGATAATGGATGCCTTCAAGAATTATGGAAAAACATCTCTGGGGTCCTTCTAAAAAAAAAAAAAAAAGATGTCAGCACCGTCACCATTGGCTATGTTGTCACCCATATATCACTGTGGAGTAATAGCTTCTCACTCAGAAACTTCAACCTAAGTGCCTATTCAAAAAGACTCAGTGTCCCAACTCTATAGCATTTTCCCAGTTGACAGGTACTACAATGTATATAAGAAACCAGATATATCTTGAGAATGCATTGCCAAGTAGTACCAGATAGAGAAGAATAATGGAGTAAGCAAAAATTGTTCTTTTGGCCATTTGCCTGAAGAATGCACTGCTGGAATTACCAGTTTAACCAAATTAAGGGATCTGATGATCGTTCTGAATACTGGAGGATTGAAATGATGGTCTAATATGGATATTTTGCCAGATTTTGCTTCCAGAAATAGTGCCATGAAGGTTTGGGTTAGATATTTTAGCATATCACATGGGTCAGTGAGTAACACCTCAAGTGATTTGTGAAATATGTGAGTCTAATGAGCTCTGACACATCAAATTGATAAATGGATTATGACGTTTCAATTCACAGGAAAATTGCTTGAGACAAGAACAAATAGATTGACCTTCAGAAACAGTCTACCATTTAATACTCACCAAAATACTGGTGAAGTGTATAATCGAATGTTTTTCAATTTGGTTTTATAAGACATTTTCTTATTAGACTGGGATTATAAACTTTTGGGAAGAATGCCTTTTTCATATATTAGGAAGTACCTGATATCAATACAACATCACTGATGAAAATTTTGATCTTTTGGTTATGGGGCTATCAGGTTTCTCCAATGTAAAATTAAAAATTTTTCCCTGCCGTACTCCATTCATTAGAAGCAAGTCACTAAGCCAGCTTATATTCAAGGGAAGGGAAATTAAACTCTACCTCCTAGGAGGGGTATCAATGAATTTGTAGATATATATTAAAATTATTAAAGCAATTAATATGTATTTGGAGGGAGGTACTTTGAAGTCCTGCAAATATCTTGTTTCTCAAATTTTCATACACTAATTTTAGCATTTAACGATGTATTTTACTAGCAGGAATTGTTACTATGTTGAATAACAGTTGTTTTTCATTTACCTCATTCCATCTACATTTGTTAATTAAAATTATTCTGTAGGGAAGATTTGTTCCTTCATCCATTTGTTTATTTAGCCAATCATTTATTTACATCATATGGATTCATTGACATTTATTTTATTCTTTGGTCTATAAGCCAATACTATCATTATTTACTTATTTATTTATTTACTCAAATTATTCCTGCTTAAGCCAATGGCAGCTCTTTCATGTTGACTCCTATGTCCTTTTGACATGACACCATTTGTTTGTTTGTTTGTTTTGCCTTTACATATTCTGGTAGTACAAAATGCTCCAGGTTCATTTTATATTTCCTTACCCCGGTCCTAGAATCAAGACTGGTTTCCTTTTTTGAAAGATAATATTAGAAACCTAGATCTGGATACTAGATGTGATCATAGCCACCAGGGTGTCTAATTTCGTGTCCTTTTCAACAGTCAAAACTAGGAAACATATATATTATATATATTTACTTATGTGAATTTATATGTTTTATATATTTTATAGTTTTATTATACACAATAAATATATAAACACCTGTTATATATATGTATATATACATATAAAACCCATGTATACATATATATTTATATTTTATACATATATATCTATATATCTAGATAGTCTATCATCTAATATCTCAGACTTTACAAACATAAGGTTCATCTATCTTTCCAGCATTAATTATTGTAACTTTTTCTTTACAGTGAGAAATCTGGCCTTCACTATCTACAGTATGTGCATGTATTTACTCAACCCTAGTTTACATATGAAATAGTTTCAATTGCTAACCTGTACCACTATGAGAACCACATTTACCAACTATAGTACCATATTTACTTACAGTTTTTGTCTGTTTTTGCCTTACAGTATCTAGCTCAAACACTGTTTTCCTAAGTAACTTTTATCACCTTCTTTCTTCCCACTTTCTTTGATGAGCTTATGGAACACATTTTATGAAACACATTTGTAATATGGTTAGTTTCATTTTTTACAGTCTGTAATCCATACAGTTTCCTCCCACATCCTGGGTAATTTTTTCAATATTTGCCTACATATGGTTTACTCTTTGTGACGTATACTTCTGCAGGTTTTAACAGACCTAAAGAGATATGTATCTACCGCAACTATCTTACAGAACAGTTTCATCAAAATAAAAATTCGCTTGTGCAGCTCCCTGATAGTCAAACCCTCCCCCTTCCCCAACCTCTTAACAACCACTGGTATGTTTTCTTTCCCAAGAGTTTTGACTTTTCCAGAAAGTCATATAAATAGAATCACACAGTATGTAGATTTATGGGTCTGCTGCTTATACTTATCAAAATGCATTTAAGAATCATGCATATTGTTGCATGAATTAATAATTAGCTGCTATTTCTTGCTAAATTATATTCCACTAAAGTTTGTTTTTATTCCTTGTTTAGAGAGTGTTTATCATGACTGGATATCAAGTGTTATTTCTGCATCTACTGAGTTTTGTAAATATGGTGAATTATATTAGTTGTTTTTTGATTGTTAACCAGCTTTGAATTCTTAGGGTAAACCTCATTTGGTCATGATGTATAATTATAATATATCACAAATTATATATATATGTATCACTATATGCTCCTAAGCTCACTTAGGTTGTTGGTAGAATTTATTGCCTACTGGTTGCAGGACCCCAGCTTCTTGCTGGTTGTCAGCTGAGGCAACACTCAGCTTCTAGAGACCACCCCCACTTCTCTGACACTGTCTGCAGTTTCTTTCCACGTGGGCTTCCTCAACAAGTCTGTTTATTTCATCAAGCCAGCAAGGAGAGTTTCTGCTAGTAAGACATAGACATATGTAATGTAATACAATCATGGGACTGACATCCCATCACTTTCTCCATCTTCTGTTGTTAGAAGCAAATTTAGGTCCCACACATACGCAAAGGGAGAGAACGCATGAGGCAGTAAACGTGGGGACCACTCAAGAGTCTTTCTACTACAGTCAGTATGATGAGAGGCTTATCAATTTATTGATATTCTCAAGGTACCAGTTTTTGGTTTCATTAATTTTTTCTATTATTTTTGTTTTCAATTTGATGTATTTCTGTACACTGTTTTAAGTTTGTAAAAGTTTGCATTATTGCCCAGAATATGGTCTGCATTGGTGGATATTTTATATGCTATTGAGAAGAACACATATCATGCTGTTATTGGTCAGAGTGTTTTATAAATGGAAATTAAGTGAAGTTGATAATTTTTTTTCTCTACTTGTTCTGTCAATTACTGGGAAAGAAATATCAAAGCCTCCAAATATAACTGTGAATTTGTTCATTTCTTCTATGAAGTCTATTAGTTACTGTCTCATGTATTTTGAAGCTCTTGATATATATGCCTTTTTGAAGTCTACCATAAAAAAATTTATAAATTTTCTGGATAACAATAATTATTTGAGAATTCTATATCTACCAGAAATAAAAACCAGTGTGAACCTCATCCTATTGCTAGTAGAATTAAAATTCAGTTACTGCTTTAAGCTTCAGTGTCCTTACTTAAAACAATTAAGATACTAATTGAACACTGAGAATAAGAAAAGCGATCTGACAGCCGAGAACTTGTGTGGCAGGAACTGCTAGGTCTTGGTGTACATCTGATGAGTTTAATCACTCACAGATCACTAACTACATAAGGCCACTTTGTGACATTGACAAAAGAGTCCAGTGCTAGACTGCTCCTTAATCATGCCTGAGAACAGATTTAAAATAAAGTTACTATGCAAACTATAAAAATTATCAAACATATCTTCCCCCAATAACTTGAGTCACTTTTGCTTCCTAACCAATTGGAATTTTAGCCTCCTTCCATTATTCTAGCCTCCTCAACAAGGTTTTTAAGATACCAGATCATAGACTGATCTCTCCTCCTTGACAATTACCAATCTAGAGTAATCCTCAATCCATTGATCCTTTCCTAAAATTACCTTACACAGGACCAAATCCTAAAATAAGCTCCTTTAAACACCTTCTTACTGAAACACTTCCTGGTTTCCCAAAGGAACTCAGCTCCTTGTTATTGCAGATATCAAGAAACCTAATTTTATTTATAGCTTTCTTTCTCATGTAACTCAATAGTTGGGCATCAACAGATGCAACATAGAGATATGGTAATTAAGGTAATACAAAAAATATTGTAATTAATTAAGGTAATACAAAAAATAGCACTGGTGGTACCATATGATAAATAATCATACTTTAATATAACTGAATTTCCAGTTGAAACAGTTTATTTGAAGAAAGCAGCTATGTTCTACTCACCTTTGTTTTTCTGCTGTAAAACAGTGTACTTGAAAAATAATAGATGTTCAATGAATGTGTTGAAAAAATGGATCAAACACTAATATTTTAAATAATAATTTAAAGATTTAGAAATTATAAAAGAACATAATGAAGACCTATATATGATATAGAAAAAAGTAAGATGGCAAAAAAGAAAAGTAAAATCATGAAAAAAAAGTAGAATCACAGAATAAGATAGAATTTAATCTTTAAAATGACTATGAGGAAAGAGTATCCAGATGCCCTCACTAATATTACTCCAATATCTAATATCACTGAACTTTTGTTTTTCATTTCTTATTAGGTGATATATTGAAAGAATATTGGCTCTAGCATTAGACTGTAGGATCCTTGAAGAACTGTTTTTTAACTCATCCTCCCACATTACATTCTTATTTCATATTAGGTTACTAGTCTCTTCCAAGACCCATGACCTATAAGCAGTTATTGGCTTCCTTTGAGACCCTACATGGCTTTATTCACAGTGCAAGTTATAAAGCAGATTTTGTGTTACTTACTTCTGAATCCAGCATCATTCCAGACCTATCATTAAATTTGTTAATTTAAACAATGTTTGGCCTCTGGGGGAGCATTTAGTATACTAGAGAAGACTTTCTCTATTAAACTGATGGTGCACTAAATGGCATATTGATGACCTGAAAAAATAAATGGATCTCCTTGAGAACAGGACTCCTAACCAGGGAGAAACTTGGACATTAGGAAAAAAGATGGTTCATTAATGCTTAACCATCAGCTACATAATCAATAATCTAAGAATCCAGAAGGTCTCTTGATGCAGTGAAGTATTAATATATTATTAATATTCTTTTTAAACATTGATAAGGCACATCTTCTCAGCTACTTAAAACACTGTTTCTCTATAAATACAAAAGAAAGAGTAACTTTCCAATGTACTCCTGTCAATTGATTAGCTTATATACTGATTTACTAGCATTATATTTAATTAAATCCCTATTTGGTATAAGTGGAAAGAAGTTCTGTTTGTAAACATTAATTTGTTTTTACAGTCCTCCTTTTCACCTCAAAATGTCTCTGTATAAAAAGAAGTTCAGTTTTTCTGGCTTTGAAAAGTTACACACACACCCACGTATATTTAAAATTTGTAGTTAAATTGCATGAAACTGTAAATAAATAAGTATTCTTTACTGAAGTTAGAGGTTTTTTTTTAATTGTCAGTTAAGAAGGTAGACAGATTAACAGGGTTTTAATAATACCAACTATTGAATATGTGAGTAAGCTATTTAAATTTTCATTGTTAAATCATTGTAGACTCACAGGAATTTGCAAAAATAGTACAAAGATCATTTTCAAAGATATCTTTCACCTAGATTCCCCCAATGGAGACATATAGCTGTAGTACAATATCAAAACAAAGAAACTGACATTGGTATATTGGTGTACCTTTAACTACACTACAGACATTATTATTAATCAGTTTTATCATTTCTATTTATTTTTGGCTGTGTTGGGTCTTTGTTGCTGCACGTGGGCTTTCTCTAACTGCAGCAAGCGGGGGCTGCTCTTTGTTATGGTGTGTGGTCTTCTCATTGTGGTGGCTTCTCTTGCCACAGAGCACAGGCTCTAAGTGTGTGGGCTTCAGTAGTTGTGGCACACGGACTCAGTAGTTGTGGCTCATGGGCTCTAGAGTGCAGGTGCAGTAGTTGTGACACATGGGCTTAGTTGCTCCGTGGCATGGGATCTTCCCGGGCCAGGGCTTGAACCCGTGTCCCTTGCATTGGCAGGCGGATTCTTAACCACTGCACCACCAGGGAAGTCCTAAGTTTTATCATTTTTTAAAGTTTGCATTATTTGTGTGTGTATGTGTCTCTGTGTGTGTGTAGGTATAAATAATCCTATTCACTCTATTTCATGTGAAGTTTTGTGTAACCACATCCACAATCAATGTCTTTTGAGAAGAGAAATGTAGAGAGATTGAATTTGGTATTAAAACTAAGAAGTGTCATGCAAAAACTGTATCTGAAAGAAATTAAGATAGGAAAAAATAAAGCAATGAGTACTGTGAAAAATTAGTAAAAAGTGATCTTATTACATAGCATTTAGCTAAGAACTAGGTTATATGGCAACTTTCTCTAAAAATCAAAGGAAGAATATGATTGACAAAAATGGTTAGACCTCTTCACATATTAAAAAAATAAAAATTAATGGCAAAATAAGGTTTGCTGTAAATATCAGAAAATATTTTGGTAATGATATATCATGTTTGTTTAAAGTACAAAGTTGTTAGTGACAAATAATTTTATATTTTTAATAGAATTTATCTTTTAGAGCAGTTTTAGATTCATAGCAAAATTGAGCAGAAGGTAAGAGATTCCCCTATACCCCCTGCCCCATGCACGCATAGCCTCTTCATTAGAAACATCCTCCACCACAGTGGTACATGGGTTACAATTGTACCTACACTGACACATCATTAACACCCAGAGTCCATAGCTTAAATAGGATTTTACTGTTGTTATCATACATTCTATTGGTTTGGACAAA
Organism: Hyperoodon ampullatus; assembly: GCF_949752795.1. Lineage (NCBI taxonomy): Eukaryota > Metazoa > Chordata > Mammalia > Artiodactyla > Ziphiidae > Hyperoodon > Hyperoodon ampullatus. The sequence goes on from NC_136918.1 coordinate 64,318,965, forward strand.
TGTAAAAGGACATTGAAATACCATATATACATGTATAACATCATTCAGAATCATTCTATTGTCTTAAAGATCCTCTGTTCTCATCCTATTCATCCATCCCTTTCCTCTAATATTATTGTCTTCACAGTTTTGCCTTTTCCAGAAAATCTAGATAACCTAGTGTTTGGCAATCACTTTTTAGATGCAATACAAAGTCACAATCCATGAAAGAAATAATTCATAAACAGGACTTCCTTGAAATTAAAAATTTCTAATTTGCAAAAGATACTGTCAAGAGAATAAGACAAGCCACGGACTGGAAGAAAATATTTGCAAAAGACACATCTGATAAAGGGCTGTTATACAAAGTATTCAAAGAACACTTAAAACTCAACAATAAGAACACAAACAACCCAATTAAAAAATAGGTCAACGACCTTAACAGACACCTCACCAAGGAATACATACAGATGGCAAATAAGCATATGAAAAGATACTCCACACCATATGTCATCAGGGAAATGCAAAGTAAAACAACAATAAGATACCAGTACACACTTAATAGAATGGCCAAAATTAGGAGCACTGACAACACCAAATGCTGGACAGAATGTAGAGCAACACGACCTCTTATTCATTTCTGGTGAGAATGCAAAATGGTACAGCTACATTGGGCGATTGTTTGGTAATTTCTTACAAAACTGTATATATTCTTACCACACAATATAGCAATTGCATTTCTTCGCATTTACCCAAAGAAGGTGAAAACTTATCTTCACACAAAAACCTGCACATGGATGTTTACAGAAGCTTTATTTGTAATTGCCAAAAGGTGGAAGAATCCAGATTCCTTGGTAAATAGATATGTAAACTGTGAATGGATAAACTATGGTATATCCAGACAGTGAAATATTATTTAGCACTAAAAAGAAATGAGCTATCAAGCTATAAAGAGAAATAAAGGAACATTTAATGCATATTACTAAGTGAAAGAAAGCAATCTGAAAAGTCTATATACTATGTGATTTCAAATATCTAACAAAATGGAAAAGGCAAAATAATTTTATAATATAGTAATTAATGTTTAACTTTTATTTAGAAGAAATTAGTGTGTTTATTTTGCATGTAACTGACAAAAAGGAACATTTAGTTTCTCTAAACACCACTTTTTGAGATAAAATCCATACAGTATACCAAAAGCAAGGTGAAAAAAACAACCAAAGTATTAATGAAAGATACAGATTTGGTTTATTGACAGAATAGAGAGAACATTTGAATGTTAATAAAAAAAAAGAAAAGAAAATGAAGTCTGGACCTTAAAGCCTAAAAGAAAATATTTTCATGAAAGAAAATAAGAAAAAGATTACTGGAGATTAAAATAATTTGTAGTATCATCCACCTGAAGAATAATGGAAATGAGAACATGGGAAACATCTATCACTTATGTCTCTAGAATTTTACTTACCATGGAAGATTTTCTGAGAAAGGGATAATCAGGTTTGAGAATAAACAACTCATATAGGAGACTACAAAGTAAATCAGAATTTTTGTTAGAAGTTATGAATAAAAGTCAATATTGACTTTAAAGTAATGGAAAGAAAAGTTTCTGTCTCCTCCCTCCCCAGTTGTTCATACCTGAAGCCAACAAGATGTTCTTGGCTGGAACTAATTAAAATTACATGTTTCAAACGACTAAAACTAGAAGAATATTTCTTTAGAAGGGTAATTAAAATGAGACTATCTTACAAAGGAAAGTCACAAAAGCATGCATCGTAAGTCAGCTGAACAATAGGTTAGACAAATCATTGGAGTAAAAAGAGAGCAGGATTCCTAGAAAGACTTTATTTGAATGATCTTTTTATTTTTTCCTAGCTTTCTTGCCTCCACCGTACATAAAATTGGATTATTTCTGTTATAGTTGGATATCCTTTTACCTTTTATGAGGAGTCAAAAAATAGATTTGATATTTAGTTGGGAACTGAAGTGTGGGGATAAAGAGTATTAAACAGTAAACGTAAATAATTTTCTCTAACTCTAGTAAGATTATGCTTATTGTCTTTAGAGAGAGAAAAAAAACAGTTTGTTTATATTGTGACAATACAATTAATGAAACGTATATAAGACCACACCCAACTTGGCAGGATGGTTCAGGTCAGGCTATGCTAATTGTAGCAAAATGTATTTTCCGAAAAAAACCTAATCTATCTAAACTTCCATGAAACATACTAAGTATTAAAGTATATAGTTTATGAATTATGTCTTAGTAAAGCAATTAAAAATTAACTTTGCACTTGGTAAGACTGATCAATATTATAATAAAAGGTCTGCTTCTTTCCAATACCCCACTGGGCCTCTCCATATCATTTATGCATGCTCTCCTCACCCTGTTGTGGCTCTGGCATCCTGCTCTGGTTAACCATAAATCTTGTGTGTACACTCTCTATCCCTGTATATCAATAGATAAGACTGTTAAGTCAGTTTCTCAAGCTCTGCCTACATATAATTATTCATCTCCCCTGTCTTGATGGCTCCTCTGGGTCCTGTCATGATAAATTAAATGTAAGGACATTGGTATTTGAGCTATATAATTTCTTTACTCTGAGACTATGAGTTGGTGCCAGTATCTGCAACATAACAACCCAACAGTCATTCAACTTTTCTCCATTTTCTTATCTATAAACCCCCTTCTCCCCTCAGCTCATTACATAGTTTGATTTCTTACAAGAAATTGCTGAAATATGTACATATTTTGAGTAAGCTGGGAGCCAAGCTTGTCATTGCCAGAGAAGCGAGAGACAAATATGAAAATGGAAAAAACTAGAATGAATATTGAGGTGTTACATTGCTTGATGCCAGTACTCACACTAGGGCTCTGCCACACCCTATATACATGTTATTCTCGTCGCATTGAGACTCTTGGCGTCACCCTGCTTTGGGTCACCGTAAATACCGCCACTCCTCATGTGTGCCTTCCTCACCCTGCCTAGGCTTCAACACCTTGTACTAAGTTGTCCCCTCACAGAACTGCCCTCCTCACCCCACAAGGGCTGTGCTGGGCTGAGCACTCCTGTTGCCTATACTCCCCTCATTCCATGCAGGCTCCACCAAAGAAGGCACTGCTTTTCCCCCAACCCCACTGCCATGTGTTCCAGGGTGGGTTTTTTTGGGGGGATGTTTGTTTTTTGGTTTTGTTTGTTTGTTTGTTTGTTTGTTTTTTTCTGGTTACGTCCTGCAGTTTGTAGGTCCCCCACCAGGGACTGAACCCGGGCCCTCAGCAGCGACACTGTGGAATCCTAACCACTGGACCGCCGGGGAATTCCCCAGGGTGGCTTTAAAAGTGAAGTCTTGTTTGTGGAAGTTTTTGCAAAAATGAACTGAAAGAATCAGAAATTGTGGTTGGAGAGGGGATTTAATTCATGACTTTGGAAGACATACAACTGCCACTGGTAATGACAAAATCCGGAATATGATCAAGAGTGTTGTCACCATAATGGAGAGCAGATGTTATTGCCAATAAAACTGCTAGAACAACAGGTATGTAAATTACCAAAGGCACTGTCAGAGGAAAGTATCAAAAGTTGTCAAAAATATCAATTCAATAAATCTGTAAAGGTTTATTTCTGTTGTCTTTGACCTCTGAATTCAAGTTATTAAAGCCAGAGAAAGATATTTAAAAATATTTGCGGTATTGTCTCAATTTATGAAATACTTATCTGTACCAAAGAAACGACAAAACATGGCTTGTATGTTAATTTATCATATAGTCACAAAACACAATTAGACTATGCACCAAGGTCTTAAACTAGAGTACTATAATCAACATGCATTTTATAATTGTTGGTTGATTATTCTTTTGAATGTAGTTTAAATATAATAAAAATGAGAAACATAAAAGCTAATTGCATTAGAATATGAGTTGAAACTGTAGTTTTTAATGGTTGAGTCCACACTGATAGTAAATTATATCATGCTGTTTAATTACTTGGAGAAACTCTAGCTATTTAAAATAGATATTTCATGACACTAATAATTACAACAGAACAAATGTATTTGTGGATTATTTAGTTTAGTCATTATTTTAGCAAATAAAAATAGATCATATATATATATATATATATATATATATATATACAAACACACAGCAGATTGAGAAAGAGAGAGATAGAGACAGAGATAGGTTTAGATACAGTAGACTTTAGAAGTAGATTTATTCTAGACTTGTTTAGCAAAGATCTAAATTATTCTTTGACAAGGTTTATTTTATTTCACAATATTTTAATATTGTGAAAATATGTTGACAAAGTTCCTAAACATTGACATTTCAATGAGAGGAAACCATACACAGAGATTAATTTTACCTGTTTTGAAAAACACATAAATGGAATAATTCAATATAGAGGCGTTACAAATATTTTCTTACATTTAATCCTAAGTATTTAATATTTTGGTGCTTCTGTAAACAGTCTTTTTCTATCTTTTTTTTAAAAAAAATTTTTCCATTTTTTTCACTGATAGTACTATACATACAGTGTACTTTTGTATATTGACTTTTTTAACTGTGATATTGCAAAATTCACTTGATTCATTTTTTGTAGATTACTCAAGCTATTTTTAATACACAAAAATGTTTTCTATGAATAAATACACTTTTACTTTTTCCTTTCCAATCATTACATCTTTTATTTCTTTCCCTTTTCTTCTTTTAATGCCTGGGAAGTCAATAAAATGCTTAATAGAATGATGAAAGCAGAAATCCTTGGCTTCTTCCAGATTCTAAAGAAAAGCATTCATATTTTAACTACTGTGTATGATGTTAGCCCAATTTTTTCCATAGGTGTCCTTTTTTAAATGACAAAATTTTTCCCTCTTCCTTTCTATGAAAGTTTTTTTTTTTTTTTTTTTTTTGGTCTGTGTTGGGTCTTTGTTTCTGTGCATGGGCTTCCTCTATTTGCGGTGAACGGGGACTAGTCTTGGTTGCATTGTGTGGTCTTCTCATTGTGGTGGATTCTCTTGTTGCAGAGCATGGGCTCTAGGTGCGTGGTCTTCAGTAGTTGTGGCACACAGGATCAGTAGTTGTGGCTCATGGGCTCTAGAGCACAGGTTCAGTAGTTGTGGTGCATGGGATTAGTTGCTCCATGGCATGTGGGATCTTCCCCGACAAGGGATCGAACCCGAGTGCCCAGCATTGGCAGGAGGATTCTTAACCACTGTGCCACAAGGGAAGTCCCTCTATGAAATTTTATTATTATGCAGTGTTGAATTATGCCAAATGCCTTTTTTGTAACTATTGACATGATTACAGGATTTTTCTCCTTTCAGGTGAATTATACTGTTGATTTTTAATAGTAAAAAAAAAAGAAAAACTGTATATTTTGAAGGTATACCTACTTTGTTCTACATGTATTATTGTTTTTTAAATTATTGCTGGATTTGTTTTGTGAACTCATCTTACTGAACATATGTCTTTTAGTCTGTTTGGGCTGCTATAATAAAATACAATAGACCATGTAGCTTATGAACAACAGAAATTTATTTCTTACAGCTCTGGAGCTAAAAGACTGACATCATCATGACAGCTGTTGGGGTAAGGCCACTTTTATAAGAGCAATAATCCCATTCGTGAAGGCTACACCCTCATGACTTAATCACTCCTCAAAATCCCTACCTCTAACGCCATCACCTTGGAGGTTACATTAAAACATATAAATTCTGGCAGTACACAAACATTCAGACCATAGCAACACATAAAAGCACTTTTAAAGAATAAAGAAAAGAAAACATTGAAAAGAGAAGAGGAGCTTCTGGTGGTGCAGTGGTTAAGAATCCACCTGCCAATGCAGGGAACACAGGTTCTAGCCCTGGTTAGGGATGATCCCACATGCTGAGGAGCAACTAAGCCCCTGCACCACAACTACTGAGCCTGTGCTCTAGAGCCCGTGAGCCACAACTACTGAGCCCACATGCCACAAGTACTGAAGCCTGAGCGCCTAGAGACCGTGCTCCTCAACAAGACAAGCCACCACAATGAGAAGACTGTACACTGCAAAGAGGAGTAGCCCCAGCTCGCTGCAACTACAGAAAGCCAGTGTGCAGCAACGAAGAACCAATGCAGCCAAAAATAAATAAAGAAAATTAAAAAAAAAAGACTTATACAAGAAGTGTCATATACAAGAAGTGTCATAAATAAAAAAGAGGGTGATCCATTTACCCTGAGACTCAGATAAAATGTTACAAAGCAAGCAGTATATAAAGAGGTTTTGAAACAATTTTAGCATCGTATATTTGGAGAAGCTGGTGAATAGAAGAGCATGAGCAGGTTCATAGCCAAAACAGAAAGAAAAAAAGTAATGAGGATAAACAGGTTTACTTGAAGCAGAAAATTTCTATTCTGGAATAATGGATTTGGTGGGAAAGTTAAATAATGGCTAGGTTTTAAAGGTCGTTGAATCACTTACTACAAAGTTTGAGTGCATCTTCTAGATAGCTGGTAAACATTTTCAGCATTATAGTTAAGTGATCAGGTAAAAGTTTTAAGAATAATAATTGGCAGTGGTAAAAGGAAACATTAGAGGAGAATAAGACTACAAAAGGAAGATACAGTTTGAAGACTATTACAGTAATCCTCAGGAAATCATGGAAATAAAGCAATATTTGCAAGACATATTGTGGTATATTCAACAAGATGAGGTAAATGAATTTGGAAGAGGAAGGAGAGACAGGTAGTAAGATTTCTTCAAAAATTCGAAAGTGGTTGATAAGGAAAATGCTGAAACCTATTTCAAACAAAAAGTAAGATGTCAGAGAAACGGCTTGTTATTTAGGGGAAATAAAGAGTTTAATTAAAGAGTTAGGTGAAACCTAAGGTAATGATGAGACATCAGAAATAATTACCCACCAACCAATGGAAAGGATGTTGGGAAAGGGGCCATGCCTAGAGATTAATTATCCTCAGGAAGTAAAACTGAAGAATTTCCAGAGATATTGGATATGGTAACAGTGATCAAATTGCAAATTTTACAATAAAATTCACTACCTGAAAATTAGCTTTGTAAAATTCATTTAGAAAAGTATTATTTATGAGGGTAGACTCTGAGGCTGTTTAAGCTCTGTTTATGAGGTCTTTCGAGTGATATAGGAAAATTCAAATAACAATTAAAAAATGTATAACAGAAACTGAAAATCCACTTTCCTATGACCACTTCCTCTACCATACCATCTAAATCATCACCAGGCCCAGAAATTTCATAAGTATAGGCCTTTAGCCATGTATTATTCATACTTATTTCTTCCTCATACCACTTAGCACTGTGTATTGCATAGAGTAGGTACTCAAATAATCTTATGTGGCTTTTTTTTTTTTTTGTGGTACACAGGTCTCTCACAGTTGTGGCCTCTCCCGTTGTGGAGCACAGGCTCCAGACGTGCAAGCTCAGCGGCCCTGGCTCACAGGCCCAGCCATTCCATGGCATGTGGGATCTTCCCCGACCGGGGCATGAACCCGTGACCCCTGAATTGGCAGGCGGACTCTCAACCACTGCGCCACCAGGGAAGCCCTCTTATGTGGTATTTTTTATGCAGAATAAAACAGAGAAAGAAAAAAGAGATGTTGCAACATAGTAGATAGGGTATAATGGAATTGGGACAATTACATATCAAAGAGGGGAAAAAAAATTCTCAGCTCACATTATACATGCTAAAATACTCAAACAATATTAAAAATAAAAGATGTGATATTATTCTACAATTATGAGAATTACAATGATATTGGTGTAATGAAAGATTTTTAAATGTGACAGAAAGCAAAAACATCCAGAAAAAAATTATAAATTTTGTTACATTGAAATATAAAAACTTCTTCAGTGCAAAAGATATGTTAAGTTAATTTTAAAACATGCTACAAGCTGAGAAGATATATTTTCAGTTCAAAAACCAAAGAAATATTGTTATCTATAATATGTAATAATGCTACTGTTTTAATTCTTAAAATAACAACAATCAACAAAGATAAATCAAATAATTCAAAAGAGAAAAATGGGAAAGCCTATCAACATGAAATTGACAGAAAAATAAAAACAAGGGCTCATAAAGCTGTGAAAAATGCGCCATTACATTAGTAGTAATCAGAGAACTGCAAACTAAACATTATTTTTCATTTCGGCATTTCTAAACCATCATATTGGCAAACTTTAGCATCTGATAGCACCAAATTTTTCTAAGGGTGTGGGGCAAACAGGACAACTTACGTATTCCTGTTAGAAGTATAAATTGTTAAAACCACATTTGAAATCAATTTCCTGTTTAATGGCTTCCCTGGTGCCACAGTGGTTAAGAATCCACCTGCCAGTGCAGGAGACACAGGTTTGAGCCCTGGTCCAGGAAGATCCCACATACCACATAGCAACTAAGCCCATGTGCCACAACTACTGAGCCTGCGTACCTAGAGCCTATGCTCTGCAACAAGAGAAGCCACAGCAATGAGAATCTTGTGCACTGCAGCAAAGAGTAGCCCCCACTCGCTGCAACTAGCGGAAGCCCACACGCAGCAACGAAGACCCGACGTAACCAAAAATTAAAAAAAAAAAATCTTGTTTAAGTTTCTATCTTAGAGATACTCCAGGACATGGGTAATAGGTTACATGGCCAAGATGGGTCATTGTTTAATATTTATAGTAGTGAAAAAGTAGAAACAAATTCATTAAGGTAACTGATATATTTTATTAAAATAATGGATTTTTTCAGTACATAACATGTATGGTATGCAACCATTCAAATAAAATGCAAAATGATATATTATCATATGTATGCATAATTATGAGCCAAATATTCTTTTAAAGATGGAATAATACACACAAAGATCAAACTTCAGGAGAGTGATTATTTCTGGGAGGGAGGTAAAAGATATAGGGATGAAACTTTGTTAATATCTTCAATTATTTATTTCTGAAAAAGAAAAACATAATGAACAAAGCAGAGAGCTAAGTCTGTTTAGTTTGCTTATTCTCAACAGTGAATACTTAAGTACCTATTTTGTTCAAATAAATATAATATCTCAAAATTAAAATTAATCATTTCAAAATGAATATTAAAGGTGAATAGTATCTTCATCCTAGCAATTAAGTGAGCTGGATTTAAACATCTGTTCCCTGAAAGTGTTCTCTCCATAGGGAATCTTCAGAAGGCCCAAATTCTTTGCAGATCCAAAGCATTACTAGAGTTTTCAGCATGCAAAATGAGAGAAACTTCCCTGATTAAATCTAATAAAGTCTCTGAAGAGCAACTACATATAAAATTTATTTTTGATTTGTCTTTGGCCCAATTAGAATGGTCTGTATTAAAATTTAAGTATGGCTCCTAAACCATAGACATACCATTAAATTTGCAGGAATAATGAAGCCAACCAATTTTATTCCTCTTTAATAATGCATTCCTATATTTGCTCTTAAGGTAAGGTTAGCATTTATTTATTGATCATGATGCATTATCTACATAGTGGAAACTACTAAGCAGTTTTCATCTCCTGTGATATTTCTAAATAATTCAGAAACTAATTTTTGTTTTCTTTTTCTCATTAAAGTTTGTCTCTTTTAAATGTAGAAAATGTAAGTGACCTATGGCTTAGTTTGTTTCTATATTGCCCAAATGGCACAAGCACATAAAGTAGCCAGATAGAATTTATAGACATACTTATCCCCTATAGCTTCATCTTCTGCATTAACGCCTTTCCTCTCCAAGTATTTAGGAACAAAACAACACAAAATAATAAAATAATATACTCTTTCAACCCTGTCTCTCCGTCTAAATGCTACACTCTCCCGCATGCTATTCATAGCCAGATATTTTTAAGTGTCTAAATTTTCTTGCTTCCCGTTAACTCTTAAATATTAGAAATGTTCCATCCTAAGTCCATTAAAATTTATCGTGCTAATAACTGCAGTTGTCTTTCGGTATTTATCATATTTGACCTCTACCTGGAGAGTGATAAGATGGACTATCCTCATTTCTCCATGGCAATAATACTTGAGAATGACTTGTGCTTTCAAAAGACAGAGGTCAAATACATCTTAAGGTGGAAAAATAATATAGATTTCATGAACAATTGAAAGAACATTGAGTTTTCTGCCCTGTTAATTACATACTTCACAAATCATACCTATATATTACATTCGCTGTTGAGTTTTGGTTACCTTGAAGTCATTTCTTATATACAATTGACCTTTGAATAACACCATTTGAACTGGGTGGGTCCACTTATGCATGCATTTTTTTCACTAAATACTCACTACCATACCATATGATCAGCATTTGGTTAAATCTGCAGATGCAGAATCTGGGTATGGAGGGCTGCCTATAAAGTTATAAGCAGATTTTTGACTGCAAGGTTGGTGCCCCTAACCTCCTCATTGTTCCAGGGTTAACTGTATACTCTCCTTCCCTTTCAACCCACATCTCAGTTTGTTTATTGTTATTATTATTTGTTTATCAGAGCTTATATAATTGGATTTGCCATTGACTAAGCAATGTGACTTTTGTAAAGTAACAACAGCTCGATGCCCCACTTTTTTCAACTATAATATGAGGTTACTAATGATAACTATTTATTGTGTTGTTGCAAGGATTAAGCTACTTAATATCTGCAAAATAGTTTAAAAAATGCATAGAAAAACTGACCAATAGAATATAATAGAGTCCAGCATCAAATTCATACATGTATTGTCAACTGACTTATTGCAAATACAGGAGTGAAGCCATAAGCAGAAATCTTGATCTTTTCAACAAATGACCGGCTAGTTGGATTACTGTCTGGGTAGAATATAGCTTGATCCATATACATTTAACACTATAAACACAAAACAATTTCACAAATATCAATGTAACTGTTAAAGGTAAAGCAATAAAGCCTTTAAAAGAACTCATAAGAGGACATCTTTATGACTTTAGAGTAGGCAACACACACAGTGCAACCAAAAAGCAAAAAGAAAAAGTTAAATCAGGTATTCTAAGATTCATAAATTAAGTTCACCAAAAGTAACCAGTAAGAGGATAAAAAGGCAGCCCACAGAGTGGGAAAAGATGCCCACAATACATATATCAAACAAACAAACAAAAAGCTTATATCCAGTATATATAAAGGATTCATACACATCCATAAATCAAATAATCCAATAGGAAAAAAATGACAAAAAATTGACATATATTTTATAAATATTGTAGCCAAGCAAAAACAAGTGAAGCCCATTTACACTGTTGAATAGCAATGGTTTATCTTTGTGAGGGTAGATGTGGAGTTAGGTGGCAACAGAAAGGGAGGACAAAGGACACTTGTCCAGTATGTTTGCACCCTAACTACTTGAGTGTTTTCAGTTTGCAAAAAATAATCAAGCTTTAGACTAATGATAGGTTCATATACATATACATATATATGTATATACACATACAATATTTTAGATAAAGTGCCTGGCTTGACACATAGTAAATACTATGCAAATGTCATAATTATTATTACTATGATTATTATTACTATTATTATTTAAGCAGTGGCCACATTTTCTTATATCTTACTATGAACATGACAAACAACTTTTCTGTTTGCTTTAGAAAGTAATTTTTAGAAGTAAGCCTTTCTTTCAACTCTTTTTCAGGGTAATACTCTCCTGTTCCTTATGGTGCAGAACTTTTATAGACCTCATATTGATTTTTTTCCTGTTTGCTCATCCTTGAACAAAGGAACATCTGCTGTGCTGGGCTCTAGCCAACAGCAGGGTGTACAGACTGCACTTGACCCCAACTTACTGTCCACATGAATGCTTATAGACTCTCCCACACGGATGTAAAACAAAGAACAGGTTGACACAGCTTCTAGTTTAATTTTTGGAGTCTAGTGGAGATTCATATAGTACCTTTCTATCAAACTGAGGGCCTCCTTTCCTACCCTAGTTTCTGAAAAATAAGGAAAAAGATATATGTTTCAAATCAAAAGCTTTCTAAAGTGTGCTCCTCTGAGGTAGACTGAAGTATCAATTCAAAAGTGACCCTTAAAATTTTTATTGTATAGATGGGAAATTTTGCATATGATTTGATTTGAAATAGAACTAAAGACTATAGTAATTTTTAAAAATGGCTTCAAAAGAAATACTTTATACATAATATAAATTCCCTTTGATCAGTTCTAGTGAATGTAACCCTGCAACACCTCACCCCCCCACCCCCCTTTCAAACACACCCATGCATGCACTGCTCAAAGCACATTCCAGTCATTTAGAAACTACCATTTTGGTGAAAAATCATGTTTCCAAATTTATATGTCTTTATCTCCAGATATCCAGTAAGCTATGGCCGTGAAACAGTTATATCATGGGAAGTAATGATACAGTTGATGTGGAAGCAATTGCCTGGTCATCTCAGGATAATCTCATAGCATTAGGATGGTAGCCACCCTGATTTCTGGTTGGTGTAGACCCCAGGATTCTGAATTATGGAGAAGAGGTAGGAAAAAAGATGAAGGAGGAAGAGGAGATGAAAAAGAAGACAGAGGGGAGAGGAATTATAGTTGTATTTGTGATTTAATTATACAATATGACTAATATGTATTAACTAGTTGTTATGTGCCTGGAAGTAGGTTAAGCACCTTATATACATTATCTCAGTTATTTTTACACACTCGTATAAGTATGCTAATCTCCATTTTACATAAGTGGGAACTGAGAAGTAGAATTGATAAGTAATTTGTTCAAGACCACACACCAAGAAAGTAGAAAATCCAGGCAGTTTTCATTCAAATGCTTATCTTTCTTGTGTCTGGTTGTGATCATTTTAACAGAAAGTTTTAAAAGTACATAATAGATGTGTTGGCCTCATGGTATTCTGATCAAATAAAACAATATTAGAATTAATACTGCCATAGTTTGAAGATAGTCACTAAACACTGAGTCAATATTGTTATACATTAATCTAATGGGTGTACACTATAAATGACATATAGTCAGCAGTATTGCTAAAAGTAAGAAAAATATTCTATTTGTATCACTCTCATTTGGAGGAATATGAAAACAAAAATTCAAAACTAAACATTCAACCTCTATTGACACTGCAAATATAATACATAGGAAAATAATTTTTTAAATGTAAGAAAAAACAAATGTGATATGTGAAGGACAATTTCTTATTCATTTCTTTATTTTTAGCACCCAACAAGACTTGACCCATAATATTATTTAATAGTACTTGCTGAACAAATGTATTATTTTTATAATTTAAAGTTTATGAAGTACTCATACATATTGTATCAAATGATCCTCCACACAAACCCTATGAGGCATATTCTGAAATGTTCTCCCCAGTTGAGTTCCTTTTGCTTGCAAATCTTCTACACACAAATTTACTTTTCTCAATCTATTGCTCAACAATTTGAATACTGCTGTCCACAGGGGGAGCTTCAAGATGGCAGAGGTGTAAGACATGGAGATCACCTTCCTCCCCAAAAATACATTAGAAATGCATCTACATGTGGAACAGCTCCTACAGAACACCTGCTGAATGCTGGCAGAAGACCTCAGATTTCCCAAAAGGCAAGAAACTCTCCACGTACCTGGCTGTGTGTCTGACAGGGTCATGGTGCTCTGGCTGGGTGTCACGCCTGTGCCTCTGTGGTGGGAGAGCCGAGTTCAGGACATTGGTACACCAGAGACCTCCCAGCTCCACATAACGTCAAACAGTGAAAGTTCTCTCAGAGATCTCCATCTCAACACTAAGACCCAGCACCACTCAATGACCAGTAAGCTACAGTGCTGGACACCCTATGCCAAACAACTAGCAAGAGAGGAACACAACCTCACCAATTAGCAGAGAGGCTGCCTAAAATCATACTAAGTTCACAGATAACTCAAAACACACCACCAGATACAGTCCTGCCCAATGGAAAGAAATGATCCAGCCATATCCACCAGAACACAGGCATTGGTCCCCTCCACAAGGAAGTCTAGACAATCCACTGAACCAACCTTAGCCACTGGGGGAAAACACCACAAACAATGAGAACTACAAGCCTGAAGACTGAGAAAAGGAGACCTCAAACAGAGTAAGTGAAGTAAAATCAAAAGACAGAGAAAAACAAATGAAGAAGCAAGATAAAAACCCACCAGACCAAACAAATGAAGAGGAAATAGGCAGTCTACCTGAAAAAGAATTCAGAGTAAAGATGATCCAAAATCTTGGAAATAGAATGGAGAAAATACAAGAAATGTTTAAAAAGGACCTAGAGGAACTAAAGAGCAAACAAACAATGATGAACAGCACAATAAATGAAATTTAAAATTCTCTAGAAGGAATCAATAGCAGAATAACTGAGGCAGAAAATGGATAAGTGACCTGTATGATAAAACAGTGGAAATAACTACTGAAGAGCAGAATAAAGAAAAAAGAATGAAAAGAATTGAGCATAGATTTAGAGACCTCTGGGACAACATTAAATACACCAACATTCGAATTATATGGGTCCCAGAAGAAAAGAAAAAGAAAGGAACTGAGAAAATATTTGAAGAGATTATAGTTGAAAACTTCCTTAATATGGGAAAGGAAATAGTCAATCAAGTCCAGGAAGCACACAGAGTCCCATACAGGATAAACCCAAGGAGAAACACGCCAAGACATATAGTAATCAAACTATCAAAACTTAAATACAAACAAAAAATATTAAAAGCAGCAAGGGGAAAACAACAAAAAACATACAAGGGAATCTCCGTAAGGTTAACAGCTGATCTTTCAGTAGAAACTCTGTAAGCCAGAAGGGAGTGGCAACACATATTTAAAGTGATGAAAAGGAAAAACCTACAACCAAGATTACTCTACTCAACAAGGATCTCATTCAGATTCAATGGAAAAATTAAAATCTTTACAGACAAGCAAAAGCTAAGATAATTCAGCACCACCAAACCAGCTTTATAACAAATGCTAAAGGAAGTTCTCTATGCAGAAAACACAGAGAAGAAAAAGACCTACAAAAACAACCCCAAAACAATTAAGAAAATGATAATAGGAACTTACATACTGATAACTACCTTAAATGTAAAGGATTAAATACACCAACCAGAAGACATAGACTGGCTGAATGGATACAAAAGCAAGACCAGTACATATGCTGTCTACAAGGGATGCACTTCAGACCTAGGGACACATACAGACTGAAAGTGAGGGGATGGAAAAAGATATTCCATGCAAATGGAAATCAAAAGAAAGCTGCAGTAGCGCTTCTCATATCAGACAAAATAGACTTTAAAATAAAGACTATTACAAGAGACAAAGAAGGGTACTATATAATGATCATGGGATCAATCCAAGAAGGTGATATAACAATTGTAAATATTTATGCACTTAACACAGGAGCACCTCAAAACATAAGGCAAATGCTAATAGCCATAAAAGGGGAAATCGACAGTAACAAAATCATAGTAAGGGACTTTAACACCCAAATTTCACCAATGTACAGATAATCCAAAATGAAAATAAATAAGGAAACACAAGCTCTAAATGACATATTAAACAAGATGGATTTAATTGATATTTAGAGGACATTCTATCCAAAAAAAAACAGAATTCACTTTCTTCACAAGTGCTCATGGAACATTATCCAGGATAGATCATATCTTGGGTCACAAATCAAGCCTTGGTAAATTTAAGAAAATTGAAATTGTATCAAGTACCTTTTCTGACTACAACACTATGAGAGTAGATATCAATTACAGGAAAAAAAACTGTAAAAAATAAAAACACATGGAGGATAAACTATATGATACTAAATAACCAAGAGATCAGTGAAGAAATCAAACAAGAAATTTAAAAAAAATGCCTAGAAACAAATGACAATGAAAACACGATGACCCAAAATCTATGGGATACAGCAAAGGCAGTTCTAAGTGAGAAGTTTACAGCAATACAATCCTACCTTAAGAAACAAGAAACATCTCAAATAAACAAACTAAACTTACACCTAGAGCAATTAGAGAAAGAACAAAAAACCCAAAGTTAGCAGAATGAAAAGAATAATAAAGATCAGAGCAGAAATAATTGAAAAACAAATGAAGGAAACAATAGCAAAGATCAATAAAACTAAAAGCTGGTTCTTTGAGAAGATAAATAAAATTGATAAACCATTAGCCAGCCTCATCAAAAAAAAAAAAAAAAAGGGAGAAGACTCAAATCAATAGAATTAGAAATGAAAAAGGAGAAGTAACACTGACACTGCAGAAATACAAAGGATCATGAGAGATTACTACAAGCAACAATATGCCAGTAAAATGGACAAACTGGAAGAAATGGAAAAATTCTTCAAAAAGCACAACCTTCCAAGCCTGTACCAGGAAGAAGAGAAAATATAAACAGACCAATCACAAGCACTGAAATTGAGACTGTGATTAAAAATCTTCCAAAAAACAAAAGCCCAAGACTAGATGGTTTCACAGGCGAATTCTATCTAACATTTAGAGAAGAGCTAACACATATCCTTCTCAAACTCTTCCAAAATATGGCAGAGGGAGGAACACTCCTAAACTCATTCTACAAGGCCACCATCACTCTGATACCCAAACCAGACAAAGATGTCAAAAGGAAAAATACTACAGATGAATATCACTGAAGAACATAGATGCAAAAATCCTTAACAAAATACTAGCAAACAGAATCCAACAGCACATTAAAAGGATCATACACCATGATCAAGTGGGGTTTGTCCCAGGAATGCAAGGATTCTTCAATATAGGCAAATTAATCAATGTGATAAACCATATCAACAAACTGAAAGAGAAAAACCATATGATCATCTAAATAGACGCAGAAAAAGCTTTTGACAAAATTCAACACCCATTTATGAAAAAAACCCTCCAGAAAGTAGGCATAGATGGAACTTACCTCAACATAATAAAGGCCATATATGACAAACCCACATCCAGCATCATTCTCAATGGTGAAAAACTGAAACCATTTCCACTAAGATCAGGAACAAGACAAGGTTGTACACTCTCACCACTATTATTCAACATAGTTTTGGAAGTTCTAGCCACAGCAATCAGAGAAGAAAAATAAATAAAAGGAATCCAAACTGGAAAAGAAGTAAAGCTGTCACTGTTTGCAGAGGACATGATACTATACATAGAGAATCCTAAAGTTCCTACCAGAAATCTACTAGAGCTAATCAACAAATGTGGTAAAGTAGCAGGATACAAAATTAATGCACAGAAATCTCTTGCATTCCTATACACTAATGATGAAAACTCTGAAAGAGAAATTAAGGAAACACTCCCATTTACCACTGCAACAACAAGAATAAAATACCTAGGAATAAACCTACCTAAGGTGACATAAGACCTGTATGCAGAAAACTACAAGACACTGATGAAAGGAATTAAAGATGATACAAATAGATGGAGAGATATACCATGTTCTTGGATTGGAAGAATCAACATTGTGGAAATGACTATACTACCCAAAGCAATCTACAGATTCAATGCAATCTCTATCAAACTACCAATGGCATTTTTCACAGCACTAGAACAAAAAATGTCACAGTTTGCATGGAAACCCAAAGGAGGCCGAATAGCCAAAGCAATCTTGAGAAAGAAAAATGGAGCTGGAAGAATCAGGCTTCTGGACTTCAGACTGTACTACAAAGCTACAGCAATTGAGACTGTATGATACTGGCACAAAAATAGAAATATCGATCAATGGAACAAGATAGAAGGCCCAGAGATAAACCCACGCACATATGGTCACCTTATCTTTGATAAAGGAGGCAAGAATGTACAATGGAGAAAAGACAGCCTCTTCAATAAGTGGCACTGGGAAAACTGGACAGCTACATGTAAAAGAATGAAATTAGAGCACTCCCTAATACCATAAACAAAAGTCGACTCAAAATGGATTAAACACCTAAATGTAAGGCCAGACACTGTAAAACTCTTAGAGGAAAACATAGGCAGAACACTCTATGACATAAATCACAGAAAGATCCTTTTTGACCCACCTCCTAGAGAAATGGAAATAAAAAAAAAATAAACAAATGGGACCTAATGAAACTTCAAAGCTTTTGCACAGCAAAGGAAACCATCAAGAAGATCAAAAAACAACCCTTAGAATGGGAGAAAATATTTGCAAATGAAGCAACTGACAAAGGATTAATCTCTAAAATATACAAGCAGCTCATGCAGCTCAATATCAAAAAACATACAACCTAATCAAAAAATGGGCAGAAGACCTAAATAGACATTTCTCCAAAGAAGATATACAGATTGCCAACAAACACATGAAAGGATGCTCAACATCACTAATCATTAGAGAACTGCAAATCAAAACTTCAATGAGGTATGACCTCACACCAGTCAGAGTTGCCATCATCGAAAATTCTACAAACAATAAATGCTGGTGAGGGTGTGGAGAAAAGAGAACCCTCTTGCACTGTTGGTGGGAGTGTAAATTGATACAGCCACTATGGAGAACAGTATGGAAGTTACTTCAAAAACTAAAAATAGAACTATCATATAACCCAGCTTTCCTATTACTGGGCATATACCCTGAGAAAACCGTAATTCAAAAAGAGTCACATACCACAGTGTTCATTGCAGCTCTATTTACAATAGCCAGGACATGGAAGCGACCTAAGTTTCCATCGACAGATGAATGGATAAAGAATTTGTGGACCATATATACAATGGAATATTACTCAGCCATAGAAAGAAACAAAATTATTTGTAGTGAGGTGGATGGACCTAGAGACTGTCATACAGAGTGAAGTAAGTCAGAAAGAGAAAAATAAATACCGTATGCTGACACATATATATGGAATCTAAAAAAAAAAAAAAAGCTCTGAAGACCCTTGGAGCAGGACAGGAATAAAGATGCAGGCATAGAGAATGGACTTGAGGATACGGGGAGAGGGAAAGATAAGCTGGGATGAAGTTAGAGAGTGGCATGGACTTATGTGAACTACCAAATGTCCACAGAGCAATGCATTCCCTTAATAAGTAATTAAAAATATAAGCACGTTGTCATACACTTTGTAAAGCATTTTAGATAATTCCACCCATGAAGAACTCAACCAAGTGTAAATGTAATATGTAAATATAATATGATCCTATACTGTGGTTATCACCTTCCTTTTCAAATCTGTTCCTCCTTCCATGTTATTTAATTGTGCAGTAGGAATGGTGCTTTATGGGAAACTACCATGTTAATCGTATCTAGACATGTATCGTGACGTCGTCTCTATATACTACTTTTTTCACTTATGATTTGATTGCCTAGTCATGTCAGTTTTAGAGCTGAAACAGCTCTACTGTCTATCAACATCACTCCATTGTCAGAATCATTCATTTAGATCAGGCTTGTGTTAGCCCATGCCTGCATTACACCTTCCTAGCTTACCACAGAAAAATTTTCCCTCTCTTCAACTCTATTGCCACACAAGAAAGTAATTGCATAACTCGTAAATCTTCAATGCCATAATGGCAGGGAAGACAACCTAGACTTTTTTCCTTGACTCTGAAGGCCCTTCACAGTCTAATCCAACCAGCTTAAATCTAATTTCTGCTCACCATTCACTTTCTCCTCTGGTCAAATTAAACTAATTTCATTCACCACATGCCATACTATTTCCCAGATATGAGATTTGGGGTATATCTCATCTTTCTACCTGGAGAATTTTTCCAGATATTCACATTTTCATAAGCTCATTATATTTTAGGGATTAGTCCAATTGTCATCTATTCCAATGTCATTTTTCCCTCCTCTGAATGTCCAGAGCTTTTTATTTGACCTTTTTTAAAATGTAAATAACACTTAAACACAGCATAAAAGTTGTTTAGATATGTCTTGCTACAGAATCAGCATCCAACACAACTGTGTATGGTCTCCTCCTCTTCTTAAATTGCTATAGGTGTCCAGTGTCTTATTATGTTATGTGCTTGAATAATTACAACAAAGTCTGACTTGCAACTATAACTCTAAATTTAAATTCTCCAAATAGATTGTATGATGCTTAAATATAATAGATCAAAATTTGTTCCCTTCCTTTTTTTTTTACATTTTGCCTAAATAACGCACTTACTGTTTAGTAATTTATGTTTAAATTTTTCTTACATTCTAACATTTGCCTCTATCAGTCTCCGAAAAAAGAATATTTAGTTTGAAATTTTCCTCTTTGGTCAATCTGATAGAAAAGCAATAATAATTCCAGCAAATTTGGGTCTGTAATATTTTTCTTCAATGTTTTCATTCCACAAAACATCAAGTACAGCTTTTAGAAAAGAAAAACCTCAAAAATGTCTAAGAGAACAAGAGCATAAATATGGCCTGTTGAAAGGTTTCATGTGTATCTATAAACTTTTGTTCATGTCTCTAGGAAGTTTACAACAGGGTTTCTCTACTAAGAAAATTGTGTTCCAAAGGGATTATGCTCATAAAATATCTGTAAATTCCCTATAAACAGCATTAGAAAACACCAAATAACTTTGTTGAACAATTAGAATTGAAAATCAATAGTGAGAGGGAATCATTCTGTGATGTGCAGTTTGTGAATTCACAATTCTGGGAGCCAAATGAATCTCATAATGTTAAGACTCTGTTCTTTCTCATCAGTCCTTCATGTTCCCCTCCCCACCCTTACAGGTTGAAAGCTCTGACAAGCCCGCAGTTCTCAAGAATGAACCCTGGAAATGCTATAGCTGAATCATCTCAGTTTGGGTTTGGCAACCATCAGAGTTCAGCATCTTCTGTAGTTCCAAGGCCCACAGTTCTGGACCCTCTGTAGAATGTGGATTGCTGGTTGTTCTTTCACATTTTAGTGGTCGTTGTGGCCATGTATTACATGAAGAAGCATTTCACAAACAAGCATTATGTCAAAGGTATCTCCATAGGAACTACAAGCCTTCAAAATATGGCTTTGTTAACCCTTCAAGGGCATCTACAGCCAGCAAATGATCCCCCTTTCTAAGTTTGTAAACAGAGGTTAGAAAAAGATCCATAACAGTTTTAATGGAAAATGGTAATCTGACAGAAAACTGTTTAGTATGGGGGCAAAACCTGGCTTAAAAAACAGGTTTTTAAGCCTTTCCTCCAGGTTTGCCCAGATGACTTACTACTTTGCTCCATACATGTGCATTTTTCCAATATGGCTTTTTTACTGTTTATTTTTAAATACTGTAAGTTAATCAAACCTATAAGTATTGTGTCTTAATGTTAATTAATTGAAAATTATTTCTAGAATGTAAGCCTTTATTATTCTCTGCATTCAGTTGGCCAGCAAGTGTGATTCAGGACCTTTTCATATATTACCTGCATTAATGTAGCTACCTTCTAATTGGTCTCCCTGTCTCTAGTCTTATATACTCCAAACTTCTTTATCAGTGATATTTCTAAAAGGCAAAACTGATGAGGAATTCCTTACTTTAAATAATTCAATGGCTACTTACTCTTTTCAAGATAAATCGAAGATTTTCACCAGGTTGTGCTAGGATCTTTATGACCTGACGCCTATTCACTTTCCTTTCTAATTTCAACATCCTCTCCAAATGCATACCTACTCTAACAAAGCACTCTCAGTTTGTAGGAGGCTCCATCCCACCTCTTGCCCTGATTCTATGATAGGATTTCACTCTGCTTACCATATTCTTGCCCCAATTTCTTTTTTTACCTGGATACCTTCTTACTCAGTTGTCATGGTTCTTCTCATGTGTTACCTCCAAGAAGTATTCCCTGACCCACTGAGGCATTCAATATACAGGTAAGTCAGATTAATGCTTTTATTTACCTACTGCAACGTTGCTTATGGATTTTAGCTGTTTTTAATCATTTCAATCTAATTTTTTTTTCTACATCTTCAAATACATTGAAATCACTAGGAGGAAACTTTGCCTTTTGCTCTTTCTTTCAAGATTTGTCTAAATATCAGTTGTGAAAATATTTTGAAGAACTACTGATTCTATCCAAACATAGGTCAGCAGGTATCAACATCATCATCATCACCACCACCACTGCCATCCTCAACTATCAGCATGTAGTCTTAAAGAGATCAGCAGACCTAGATTGGCCTTTGTTGCTTGATGAATTAAATGGAGGTGGCACTAACTGGATTAGGAAGATTTTAATACACACTGGGCACTTCTCTAATCAGTAACAAGCATGAATTAATTATCACATTAATTTTATTAGGTTGGTAATATTTTCTGCACTTTATAGATGAAGTATAGAAAGGTTAAGTAACCTGCCAAATGTCATAAAATGAGTAAACGTGAGCCAAGATACAGAAGCAAGCAGTCTCTTTAACAATATACCATCTTGACTTTTGAAATTACTTATTTCTATAAGAAGAACATGTTGAGAATGTATCCTGAAATTGTAAAGCCGACACAAAACAAATAATATTAGTAAGAAAAATATTATTAAAAGGAAAAAAAACTATATTCTTTTCCAAAATTATCTTGAAAGTGGATAAGCTGATGAGGTGTTTGTTAATTCTTACAAGTTAAAAGTGGAAATAACCTACACTATTCGCCTTTGTTACATCTAAAATATTTAGAAACATCTTATTGATTATACACCATTATTTAGATGTGAGAATTTTGTTAATAAACTATTTTTGTTTTCTTCTGTCAAAATAGAATTTTGGCTACCTAAGTTCAGTGGAGATATCCAAACAGAGTTGTAGCTATTACTATTCAAGGATTTTTATAGGGGTTCATGTCTTGAGTGCAGAATTGGACTAAAATATTTCCACACTCTCTTCTGAATATAATATGCTATGATTCTGCCATGCTTCACTGCTTGCTTAAAGGATCTTCTTAAAGAACAGGCCCTGGGCTTATGTGAGCACGTGCTGTCAATAAATTACCCGTGATAACACCCCAAAGCAAGTTCCCAACCTCCAACTCTACATTAACATAGACTCAGTTGCTAAGACTGTCAGCATCCAGTTCCAAAGCCCACCAACTAGAAATTTATACTGATGAAAAATTTATTCACCAAAAAGCCCTTTGAGACTGGCAGATCTCATCAGTAAATCATCTGATGTTACACAAGACAAGGTTTGCCAGGAAAGGAGAGGACATAAAATTAATAAGAGATTACACCTACGTATGGAGCACAGTTTTCTTCCCAGCACTAATTATACACTTAAAAGAGAAAAACAGAGGGAGGGAGAAAAAGAGGGAGAGAGAGCTTAACTTTAAAGCTCTGATTAACTTTAAAACCTTAATGTAGCAAACTGGCCAATCTGGAAATTTTGCATTCTCTTTGCAATTCGATCACTTTAGAAGTGCTGAGAGCTAGACTTCTTAAAACTATTTTAGACATATCTGTCTGACTCTTAAACTTAGTGGGTATTTGAGATCCATCAATCATGTAAAATAAAACTTCATGTTACTTTTTAATTTCTGGAAGGCTTTCATACTTAGTGCCAAATCAGCAAAATTGTTCTCTCAGGCTCCTAGGCAAGCGGATTACTCGGAAATGCAGATGTAGTAATTGAACATGCCCTAATGTAACCTTCATAGTTTGGCTACTCCTGACTATCCTGTGCATAAGAGTGTCACAGGAGTCTTCTGATGCTTAGCAATGATGGCAGTCGTGTGCAGAGGTAGCCTGGAGAAGTAGAATACCAATAGCCAAAGGATGCATTTTTCTGGTTTCACTAAGATATTTACATTGTGATGCCTGCTTCTTAGATTCAAAGTTTGAGCCTGTAGGCTTCTGTTCATTGCCATGACTGCCTCACAGTCTCAGAAAGCTTTTTAATATTCATTGTTATTTATCAGTTTATTTTGTTACTAATAGAGGTGTATGTCACCTGTATACACCTGCAATTTGTGCTTACATAATTCTCCTCCTTTTGATTCCCTCAATATTTTCAGCCTCAAGAGACAAACAGATCATAGGAAAGGTATTCTAGCAGCACTTGAATTGTGGCTTATCACCACCATGGATAGTTGCCCTTGATTAATTTTCAAAAGGAGAGCAACTTAGTTTCACGGTAATTAATGGCAATACTCATTGAATCAATTACTTGTCACTTTTCTCTTTGACAATGTCTCTATGTTAAAAAAAATTGCAGGGAGATACTATATTAAGATAGACATAACATGAATTTATGAAAGAGAAAAAAGAAAGCATAATTTAGAAGTGTTAAAAAACAATGTTCACATATGAATACTTTACTACTATATTTTCAGATTCTGGAGTTAAAAGCCTAAACCTAAAATAGAATGTCACATTTCAAATTGTTTCTTCATTTCTACTATTTGTGTCCTGTGTGTTTGTTTATTGAAAACATAGCATATTTTAAATAAAAGCATAAAAGTGCAGTGCGGTGAGCTGGAGGAAGATGGCGGAAAAGTAAGACGCGGAGATCACCTTCCTCCCCACAGATACATCAGAAATTCATCTACACGTGGAACAACTCCAACAGAACACCTACTGAACGCTGACAGAAGACCTCAGACCCCCCAAAAGGCAAGAAACTCCCCACATACCAGGGTAGGTCAAAAGAAAAAAAAGAATAAACAGAGACAATAGGATATGGACGGGACCTGCACCAGTGGGAGGGAGCCGTGAAGGAGGGAAGGTTTCTACACACTACAAGCCCCTTCGCGGGCGGAGACTGCAGGTGGCGGAGGGGGAAAGCTTCGGAGTAGCGGAGGAGAGCACAGCAACAGGGGTGCGGAGGGCAAAGCGGAGAGATTTTGGCACAGAGGATCGGTGCCCTCAGGCACACACCAGCCCGAGACGCTTGTCTGCTCGGACGCCGGGGCGGGCGGGGCTGGGAGCTGAGGCTCGGGTATCGGCTTTCAGTCGGAGCGCAGGGAGAGGACTGGGGCTGGCGGCAGGAAGAGAGCCTGAAGGGGTTAGTGCTAGCCCGGAGGGAGTCCGGGGAAAGGGTCTGGAGCTACCGGAGAGGCAAGAGACTTTTTTCCCTTTTGTTGCCTGGTGCGCGAGGAGAGGGCATTCCCCTCCCTCCCCTCTGCCTGAGTGAGCCAGAGCCCCCGAATCAGCGACTCCTTTAAACCCGTCCTGTCTGAGCGAAGAACGGACGCCCTCCGGCGACCTACGTGCAGAGGCGGGGCCAGGTCCAAGGCTGAGACCCGGGAGTTGTGAGAGTAGAGACGGAAATCTCTCTGTGCAGCCTCGGAGGCAGCGGATTAAAGCTCCACGGTCCATTTGATGTGCCCTGCGTCTGTGGAGTGCAAGAATGGACAGCAAATCATCCCAAATTGAGGAAGTGGACTTTGAGGACAAGATTTAAGACTTTCCCCCCTTTTTCCTCCTTTTACAATGAATTATCCCAAATTAAGGAGGTGGACTTAGCAAGATTTCAGACTTCTCGCCCTTTTCCACTTTTTACAACGAATTATCCCAAATCGAGGAGGTGGACTTGGAGAGCAAGATTTTTGATTTTTCCCCTTGCTCTCTTTTTGTGAATGTGTATGTGTAATCTTCTGTGTAAGATTCTCTCTGTATAGCTTTGCTTCCACCATATATCCCAGGGTTCTATCGGTCCGTGTTTTTTTTTTTCAATAATTACTTTTTAATTTTAATAACACTACTATATTTCATACTTTATTCTATTTTACTTTACCTGCTCTTTCTTTTTTTCCTCCCTTCCCTTCCTCCCTCCCTCCCTCCGCTCCTCCTTTCCTTCTTTCTTTTTCTTTCCTCCCTCTCTCCCTCCCACCCTTCTTCTTTCCACTTTCTTTTTCTTTCCTTCCTCCCTCCCTCCCTCCTATCTTTCTTTCTTTCTTTCCTTCCTCCCTCCCTCCCTCCCTTCTTCCATTCACTCTTCTGTTTGCTTTCATTCCTCCCTCCCTCCCTCCTTTCTTTCCTTCTTTCTTTCCATCCTTCCTCCCTCCTTTCTTTCTTTCTTCCTTCCTTCCTTCCTTTCTTCCCTTCTTCCGTTCTTTCCCTCTCTCTTTCTTTCTTCTACTAATTCTTTCTTTCTACTTTTTCTCCCTGTTATTTTGAGCCGGGTGGATGAAAGGCTCTTGGTGCTGAAGCCAGGAGTCAGTGCTGTGCCTCTGAAGTGGGAGAGCCAACTTCAGGACACGGGTCACAAGAGACCTCCCAGCTCCACATAATATCAAGCAGCGAAAATCTCCCAGGGATCTCCATCTCAACACCAGCACCCAGCTTCAGTCAACGACCAGCAAGCTACAGTGCTGGTCACCCTATGTCAAGCAACTAGCAAGGCAGGAACACAACCCCACCCATTAGCAGAGAGGCAACCTAAAAACATAATAAGGCCACAGGCACCCCAAAACACACCACCAGACGTGGACCTGTCCAACAGAAAGACAAGATCGAGCCTCAACCCCCAAAACACAGACATTAGTCCCCCGCACCAGGAAGCCTACACAACCTACTGAAACAACCTTAGCCACGGGGGACAGATACCAAAAACAACGGGAACTACGAATCTGCAGCCTGCAAAAAGCAGACCCCAAACACAGTAACATAAGCAAAATGAGAAAGCAGAAAAACACACAGCAGGTGAAGGAGCAAGATAAAAACCCACCAGACCTAACAAATGAAGAGGTAATAGGCAGTGTAACTGAAAAAGAATTCAGAATAATGATAGTAAAGCTGATCAAGGATTCTATTTCCAAGATACAAAATCTTGGAAATAGAATAGACAGTATGCAAGAAACAGTTAACAAGGACCTAGAAGAACTAAAGATGAATCAAGCATCGATTAAAAAAACAATAAATGAAATAAAAAATACTCTAGATGGGATCAATAGCAGAATAACTGAGGCAGAAGAACGGATAAGTGAGGTGGAAGATAAAATAGTGGAAATAACTGATGCAGAGCAAAATAAAGAAAAAAGAATGAAAAGAATAGAGGACAGTCTCAGAGACCTCTGGGACAACATTAAACGCACCAACATTCGAATTAGAGGGGTTCCAGAAGAAGAAGAGAAAAAGAAAGGGACTGAGAAAATATTTGAAGAGATTATAGTTAAAAACTTCCCTAATATGGGAAAGAAAATAGTTAATCAAGTCCAGGAGGCACAGAGAGTCCCATACAGAATAAATCCAAGGAGAAATACGCCAAGACACATATAAATCAAACTGTCAAAAATTAAACACAAAGAAATCATATTAAAAGCAGCAAGGGAAAAACAAGAAATAACACACAAGGGAATCCCCATCAGGTTAACAGCTGATCTCTCAGCAGAAACTCTACAAGCCAGAAGGGAGTGGCAGGACATAATTAAAGTGATGAAGGAGAGAAACCTGCAACCAAGATTGCTGAACCCAGCAAGGATCTCATTCAGATTTGATGGAGAAATTAAAACGTTTACAGACAAGCAAAAGCTGAGAGAGTTCAGCACCACCAAACCAGCTTTACAACAAATGCTAAAGGAACTTCTCTAGGCAAGAAACACAACAGAACGAATATACCTACAATAACGAACCCAAAGCAATTAAGGAAATGGAAATAGAAACATACATATCAATAATTACCTTAAATGTAAATGGACTAAATGCTCCCACCAAAAGACACAGAGTGGCTGAATGGATACAAAAACAAGACCCATATATATGCTGTCTACAAGAGACCCAGTTCAGACCTAGAGACACATACAGATTGAAAGTAAGGGGATGGAAAAAGATATTCCATGCAAATGGAAATCAAAAGAAAGCTGGAGTAGCAATTCTTATATCAGACAAAATAGACATTAAAATAAAGACTATTAGAAGAGACAAAGAAGGACACTACATAACGATAAAGGGATTGATCCAAGAAGAAGATATAACAATTGTAAATATTTATGCACCCAACATAGGAGCACCTCAATACATAAGGCAAATACTAACAGCCATAAAAGGGGAAGTCGACAGTAACACAATCATAGTAGGAGACTTTAACGCCCCACTTTCACCAATGGACAGATCATCCAAAATGAAAATAAATAAGGAAACACAAGCTTTAAATGATACATTAAACAACATGGACTTAGTTGGTATTTATAGGACATTCCATCCAAAAACAACAGAATACACATTTTTCTCAAGTGCTCATGGAACATTCTCCAGGATAGATCATATCTTGGGTCACAAATCAAGCCTTGGTAAATTTAAGAAAATTGAAATTGTATCAAGTATCTTTTCCGACCACAATGCTATGAGACTAGACATCAATTACAGGAAAAGATCTGTAAAAAATACAAACACATGGAGGCTAAACAATACACTACTCAATAACGAAGTGACCACTGAAGAAATCAAAGAGGAAATTAAAAAATACCTAGAAACAAATGACAATGGAGACACGACGACCCAAAACCTATGGGACGCAGCAAAAGCAGTTCTAAGGAGGAAGTTTATAGCAATACAATCCCACTTTAAGAAACAGGAAACATTTCGAGTAAACAACCTGACCCTGCACCTAAAGCAATTAGAGAAAGAAGAACAAAGAAACCCCAAAGTTAGCAGAAGGAAAGAAATCATAAAGATCAGATCAGAAATAAATGAAAAAGAAATGAAGGAAATGATAGCAAAGATCAACCAAACTAAAAGCTTGTTCTTTGAGAAGATAAACAAAATTGACAAACCATTAGCCAGACTCATCAAGAAAAGAAGGGAGAAGACTCAAATCAATAGAATTAGAAATGAAAAAGGAGAAGTAACAACTGACACTGCACAAAGACAAAAGATCATGAGAGATTACTATAAGCAACTCTATGCCAATAAAATGGACAACCTGGAAGAAATGGACAAATTCTTAGAAATGCACAACCTACCAAGACTGACTCAGGAAGAAATAGAAAATATGAATGGACCAATTACAAGCACTGAAATTGAAACTGTGATTAAAAATCTTCCATCAAACAAAAGCCCAGGGCCAGATGGCTTCACAGGCGAATTCTATCAAACATTTAGAGAAGAGCTAACACCCATCCTTCTCAAACTCCTCAAAACAATTTCAGAGGAAGGAACACTCCCAAACTCATTCTACGAGGCCACCATCACTTTGATACCAAAACCAGGCAAGGATGTCACAAAGAAAGAAAACTACAGGCCAATATCACTGATGAACATAGATGCAAAAATCCTCAACAAAATACTAGCAAACAGAATGCAACAGCACATTAAAAGGATCATACACCATGATCAAGTGGGGTTTATTCCAGGAATGCAAGGATTCTTCAATATACGCAAATCAATCAATGTGATACACCATATTAACAAGTTGAAGGAGAAAAACCATATGATCATCTCAATAGATGCAGAGAAAGCTTTTGACAAAATTCAACACCCATTTATGATAAAAACCCTGCAGAAAGTAGGCATAGAGGGAACTTTCCTCAACATAATAAAGGCCATATATGACAAACCCACAGTCAACATTGTCCTCAATGGTGAAAAACTGAAACCATTTCCACTAAGATCAGGAACAAGACAAGGCTGCCCACTCTCACGACTCTTATTCAACATAGTTTTCGAAGTTTTAGCCACAGCAATCAGAGAAGAAAAGGAAATAAAAGGAATCCAAATTGGAAAAGAAGAAGTAAAGCTGTCACTGTTTGCAGATGACATGATACTATACATAGAGAATCCTAAAGATGCTACCGAAAAACTACTGGAGCTAATCAATGAATTTGGTAAAGTAGCAGGATACAAAATTAATGCACAGAGATCTCTTGCATTCCTGTACACTAATGATGAAAAATCTGAAAATGAAATCAAGAAAACATTCCCATTTACCATTGCAAGAAAAAGAATAAAATATCTAGGAATAAACCTACCTAAGGAGATAAAAGACCTGTATGCAGAAAATTATAAGACACTGATGAAAGAAATTAAAGATGATACAAATAGATGGAGAGATATACCATGTTCTTGGATTGGAAGAATCAATATTGTGAAAATGACTCTACTACCCAAAGCAATCTACACATTCAATGCAATCCCTATCAAACTGCCACTGGCATTTTTCACAGAACTAGCACAAAAAATTTCAAAATTTGTTGGGAAAAACAAAAGACCCCGAATAGCCAAAGCAATCTTGAGAATGAAAAACAGAGCTGGAGGAATCAGGCTCCCTGACTTCAGACTATACTACAAAGCTACAGTAATTAAGACAGTGTGGTACTGGCATAAAAACAGAAAGATAGATCAGTGGATCAGGATAGAAAGCCCAGAGTTAAACCCACGCACATATGGCCAACTTATCTTTGATAAAGGAGGCAGGAATGTACAGTGGAGAAAGGACAGCCTCTTCAGTAAGTGGTGCTGGGAAAACTGGACAGGGACATGTAAAAGTATGAGATTAGATCATTCCCTAACACCATACACAAAAATAAGCTCAAAATGGATTAAAGACCTAAATGTAAGGCCAGAAACTATCAAACTCTTAGAGGAAAACATAGGTAGAACACTCTATGACATAAATCACAGCAAGATCCTTTTTGACCCACCTGCTAGAGAAATGGAACTAAAAACAAAGATAAACAAATGGGACCTAATGAAACTTCAAAGCTTTTGCACCGCAAAGGAAACCATAAACAAGACCAAAAGACAACCCTCAGAATGGGAGAAAATATTTGCAAATGAAGCAACTGACAAAGGATTAATCTCCAAAATTTATAAACAGCTCATGCAGTTCAATAGCAAAAAAACAAACAACCCAATCCAAAAATGGGCAGAAGACTTAAATAGGCATTTCTCCAAAGAAGATATACAGATTGCCAACAAACACATGAAAGAATGCTCAACATCATTAATCATTAGAGAAATGCAAATCAAAACTACAATGAGATATCATCTCACACCAGTCAGAATGGCCATCATCAAGAAATCTAGAAACAATAAATGCTGGAGAGGGTGTGGAGAAAAGGGAACACTCTTGCACTGCTGGTGGGAATGTGAATTGGTACAGCCACTATGGAGAACAGTATGGAGGTTCCTTAAAAAACTAAAAATAGAACTACCATATGACCCAGCAATCCCACTACTAGGCATATACCCTGAGAAAACCATAATTCAAAAAGAGACATGTACCAAAACGTTCATTGCGGCTCTATTCACAATAGCCCGGAGCTGGAAACAACCTAAGTGTCCATCATCGGATGAATGGATAAAGAAGGTGTGGCACATATATACAATGGAATATTACTCAGCAATAAAAAGAAACGAAACTGAGCTATTTGTAATGAGGTGGATAGACCTAGAGTCTGTCATACAGAGTGAAGTAAGTCAGAAAGAGAAAGACAAATACCGTATGCTAACACATATATATGGAATTTAAAAAAAAAAAAGTCATGAAGAACCTAGGGGTAAAACGGAAATAAAGACACAGACCTACTTGAGAATGGACTTGAGGATATGGGGAGGGGGAAGGGTAAGCTGTGACAAAGCGAAAGAGAGGCATGGACATATATACACTACCAAACGTAGGTTAGATAGATAGTGGGAAGCAGCCGCAGAGCACAGGGAGATCAGCTCGGTGCTTTGTGACTTCCTGGAGTGGTGGGATGGGGAGGGTGGGAGGGACGTAGATGCATGAGGGAAGGGATGTGGGAACAGATGTATATGTATGACTGAGTCACTTTGTTATAAAGCAGAAACTAATAAAAGAAAAAAAGTGCAGTGTGGTGCTAGTGAAATTTTAGCCATCTCAGGGGCTACACCAGTTGGGCTAATTATTCAATCATGTTAAAAAAAATTCAACTAAGAAACACTCCCCTCGGGCTCTATTGTCTGGATCAGTTAACTTCTTCCAGTATTTTCTGAAACCAGAACATACCCAAGCTCTTTAAAGCTGATAATAAGGGATGTGATACCCGCCAAATAGGTATCCACTGAGTACTTTATTGAACCAACAATATCAGTCTGGACTTTTTGTTGCTCCTGGAATAAATTCTGTGCTGCCTGGAGTCCTGATGCCTAAAATTCCCAATGTAGCTCCATATTTTGAAACACATCCTTGCTAAATACCTTTTAGAATGCTTCTGCCCCACCCCAGTGAATCTGCCCCTCCTCCCACCCTCAGCATCTGCTGAGTACCCATTTCTGTACAAACTCTCTGCTTTCACAGCCCAGTTCCTAAGACCAAAATTGGGCACCTAATTCCAGAGCAGCACATCCACAAAAGGCCAAAATTCTATGCCATGTAGGACCTGAGATAATCGTCTTGTCTGGAAAGGTGGAATTGGAAAACTGAGGGACCATTTCTAGAAAAGCTGTAAGCCACTGAGCTGAAACATCATGTAGAGTCCAGAGCTAAGGAAACCACCTCAAGCTGTCAACAAAGGAAGCTGCTTGAAGGAAGGAAAATGGAACAGGTTTAACCTGTTTCTGGCTACATGTCTGGCATTCACTGAATATATATAGATCAATGTTCATTCATAAGAGGTAAGTAGTCAAATACCATTGAATGCCTCCATTACCACTACTATTTTAAGCCAGAAAGAGGGGTGGGCATTGAGATACAACTTCCCTGATTACCACAAGAAATCACAGCTAGAATATGACCCCTCTTTCCAAACATCATCCCTAAGACAGATGACTCTGGAAACAAAGCAGAAGATAGGGTATTTAAGACAGAGAGAGATGAAGTAATTTTCTTCCATCACTATTTCGACAATAGAAAGACCAGCAAGCCTGTGGCTCAGTGACTGAGGAGTTATCCAGCCCTAGACTTGGGGGAAGGAGGATGCACAGGAAAGGCTTATATATGTTTTCTGCTCTGATCACCATATCCATATAAGTAGGCTTCTTTTTTAAAAGTATGGATATCAATCATGTTTGCTTGAATTCACCCCATACAAGTTAAGAAGAAATTTAGAAGCCTTAATGAGTGTGGACCTTCTAGCCTGTGTCATCAATGTCACAGGAGAAAAAAATGACAAAGGAGTAACTCCATATAACAGCTCATCAGATACATCCTCCCTCCTCTGGGGACGTATGCTGGACATAAAAAATAAATGCTATATGTTAGTAATGAATTCAGCTGAGAGTAAGCCAGTGCAATAAACAATCAATCTGAAGTCAGAGGTCTAGATTACCATCCCAGGTGGCCATTGAGAAAGTTGAGAAAGCATTTATTTAGGAAAGTTGATTATCCTCAGAGTCACAGTTTTCTCTTTCTTAAAGAGATAATACATATTTTTGGCTTGGTTGTTGCAAGAATTAAGACAGAAAATGTATCTGGCCTGTAGTAAGTATCCAAAAAGGATAGTTAATAATATTATCATCACTTCTAGTACCTATTCCTCTGCCTAACTCCAAGGTCCGTGAAGATAGGGCACATGCCTTGCTTCTCTTTGTATTTGCAGCATCTCACCAAGACCTGGAACCAAGTATGTACTGCCTAATTATTTGCTGCTCTTAATAGAACTGTCCCAGACAAAACTAGGACTTAATGTCAGTGAAGTGAGAGTGATAGGCCAGATGGGGAATGTCTGTAGGATTGGGGGTGTTAGGGGAATACCAGTCATACACAAAGCAGCAGGCAAGTACAGGAAATTCACATACACATGTAGGGCATGCTATCTAGAGGAAGCCATTTACAGAAAATGGAAGTAAGAATCATATATGGATTAGTGAGGGCCAGAAAGGGAACCCTAGGTAAATGCATTAAAACAGGCTAGAAGAGCCTGAGCTCTGATAGCTGTCAACATGGGACACATAAGCAAGTAGTTCCAGCAGCAGGGAAATCTTTAAGAAGTTATGGTAGAGTTTCCAGATAAAATACAGGATACCCAGTTAAATTTGAATTTCAGATAAATGACAAATAATTATTTTAGTATAAGAATGTTCCATGCAATACATTATCTCTGTATACTTGCAATAATCTTGCCAAGCACGCATAATTACAATCTTTTTATTTATTTACTTTTTCATTTGGTCTAGTCTCACAGCTTGCAGGGTCTCAGTTCCCTGACCAGGGATTGAACACAGGCCACAGCAGTGAAAGCCTGGAATCCTAGCCACTAGGCCACCAGGGAACTCCCCATCTTCAATCTTTTTAAAGAAGAGGCAGTTGAGATTCTGAGGATACTCCTATGTAATATTGGGGGCATACTTATACTAGGAAAAAGAAAAAAACAACTATTTGTTGTTTATCTGAAATTCAAATTTAACTAGTATCCTGTAATTTATTTGCTCATCTGGTAACCTCAAATTAGTGTGTAAAGGATAGGATGCCAGGATAAGGCAGGACCCACATATAGCAGAAAACTG
Organism: Hyperoodon ampullatus; assembly: GCF_949752795.1. NCBI lineage: Eukaryota > Metazoa > Chordata > Mammalia > Artiodactyla > Ziphiidae > Hyperoodon > Hyperoodon ampullatus. The sequence goes on from NC_136918.1 coordinate 64,353,162, forward strand.
GATTGCTAGACAACAAAAGTAAGACAAGCAAATGACCAAGATAGAGGCCCAGATGCTGGAGTTCAAGCCTAGTCCAAAAAAACCCAAAAAAAACAAAAAACAAAACAAAACAAAAAAACTGGCTGACTCTCCAGGAAATAAAGGTAAGACTCTCTTCTCAGAGTTTCCAGTAACTTAGTAAGTCTGCATCTGATAGCTGAGCACATCTTTCCTTCAAGAATACAGGATTTCTTTACCTCTGAGTAGGAACCGGATTGGCACTAATGCCTAGGTTAAACACAAACTTGCAACTGCAAAAATGGGAGGGAACAGGGCCAGGAATTCAAGCAGGTTTTCATTTTTTATATTTTCATGTTTTTTATTATATTTAATTATGTAAGCTGCCTCAAATCCCTTTATGATATAAGCTCAGATAAATCCTAAAAGAATAAATAAATAAATAAGCAAAACCCTGCCCAGCCCAAGGCAATTATAGGAAAACCAAGATAAGGAGCCCAGCCACAATCTAAGAAGCAGCTTGCTTTTCTTTGTACCTCAGTTACGGTACATCTCAGTTAGTAGCCTGTAGTCCCTCTGCCCCGTTAGATTAACTCCTTAGTTTTCTTGGCAAATTAAATTTTCAGTTCCTTTTTGGAGCTTTTGATTAGACTCTGGGAGATAAGCATTCCAATGATTAGCTGGAATTACTGTAAATAAATCAAATTTTGGCAAAGATATTAATTGAAGCCAGATTTTTTTTGAAGCTATTTTCAAGTCTGTCCGTTTTTGTTACTTAAACTTTATTCTACTTAGCTTTTTACTGTCATAAATGCCTGTCCATACAAGATAATTTGATTGAATTCCTCAACATTTCCTGGGAGTGGGGTAGGGTAAACACTTTAATGGAATATTTCAAAAGAATATCATTATTTTGCTAGGACCAGGACGTTAAGGTGGTAGAAGAAAATGCTATTATCCAGTCCCTAGGTTTAGTGCTATACAGTGTAGGCTTGTAACAAATGCTACTATGCTTACTTAAGTGATATGTAGTGAAAAGCTTGACTGAATTATCTGTTATTACTCCCACCAGCTACACTTTGGATATGTTGCCCCTAAAGCAAAATCCTTTATTTATAATACATTTTTATGACCTCCATTATGAAATAAAACATTTATACATTGTTTTATGTTGTAATAGGTTGCTATATGTGTTATCTGACCCCTATGCTAGAGGTCCATATAGAGATTGGCCTTGGGAAAACTGAGGAGCATCTTCTCGACAGAGATTGGAAAGGAGTATAAAAGCAGGAATGTGTTAGCATAGCATTCTCTTTGGGTCCTTAGAAGGAATGACAATAGCCCTAGAGATAAAAAAATGTATGGCTATGAAAACTCTGGATCTTTTTACTACCCAAAGATGTAAGTATTAAGCTGATTACCACTAAAAGAATGAGAGAAATGGCTGTTACCCTCATCACTCCCTGCTCTGTCTCCTTTCTGTCCATGATTCATTCATTCGTCCCTTTTGGTTTTCTATTTGAAATACACCTGAACTTTAGATAAAGCTCAGACACTGTGATCCTTTTCAATGAGATGAAGTCACCCAAATGGTTTGCCTCCTCTGAAAAATGATGGAATAGGAATCCCTGATTCTCCCTTCACTGTTAGAAAATAAAAGATTCATTTGTAATGTGGCATAAATAAGGAAGAAGGGAAGAGGAGGTTATCTGTTTGTTTGTTTTCCCATGAACAACTTCTTATATTATTATTAATCAATTGCTCAATTAGTGATTATCTGTATATCTAGAAGGACTGGAGTACAGTGGAGGCAGAGACAATTCTTAACTACCCAAGGCTACAAATGGCTAAATACCAAATTAGAGACATCTCTCACACTTCTCTTCCTTCTGGCATTCCCCCAGTGGGGTTGACTATAAAAGAGTTCTTGTTCACATCAGACTCAGAAGTTTCTCCTTTTCAAAAATAGAAAAATATAAAATAAAAAAGTGTTTTCTTATTTGATGTCTCCACTGAATTGATCAGTGTTCAATTGCAAAAAATGAAATTCACTCTGGCTAGTTCAAGCACAAGGGCTCTATTACAGATATTAAATTGCTTATAGAGTGAATGTGGAGATTGAAAGAAGACTGCAGGCTAAACTTTTAGTGATGATTTCAAAAGCACTATAGAATTTGGTTACCAAGGGAACTACAAGTTTCTTCCACAATCATGAAGTAGTCAGATCAGCAAATATGCAAAATCAAAAAATTCATCCCAGAAATGCAAACACTTCTAAGACTGAGTTTACCGACAGAAGCTACAGAAGTATCAGAAAATATGGCTTTCACATACAATATCTCTCACAACTACATCCAGTTAATGAAAATAAAGTACATTCATCTAGGTGTAAGCATATCTAGGAAATACAGTTTTTAGCTTTTCATATTTTGCAGCATGTGCAGTTCACTAGTAGGAATCAATGCAAATGCTATACACCACTCTGCCTGTCTGACCACTACATATTCCCATCACCTTCTATCCATTTTTAAACTTCCAAACCACAACAATAGCAACAGTAATACATTACCATTCAACATAATCCAGTGATGCCCCATAAAAATTAAGAAGAACCCTCTATCCCAAAAGAGATGACCAAACATTCCAGCAGTCACAGAACCCATTTCTGTATGATGTTCATTCTCTTATAATTAAGTCAATATTCCCACCTTTATATACTGTAACCTATGAACTGAATTAAAATATTATTAATCACCAAAACTTCATATTGTATAAAGTCTTAAAAAGAGAAGGAAATAATAACTTGTATAGATAGTTATAGGTAGATGATAGAAGATAGATAGATAGATATAGATAGATAGATAGATAGATAGATAGATAGATAAAGGAAAGATGATAGAAGACAGATGGAAGAATATAATATGAATAGTTAGTAAAATGCTTGTTTCTGCAACATGCCATGAGGTTGTAGTTGGCATTTATGATTTATTTATTTTATTGTACAGTTCATGTGTCCTCTGCCTTCAGTATAACCTCAGTTGGTTGAGACTCCTCAAATGAGATAAACCAGTGATTTATTCCTGAATAATTCAAACACCTGGAAGTCCTATTATTGAATCATAATAATCTAACATTAATTTTCCCCAAGAAACTTGGTAGTTGGAACAACTTTGGAGGATCCCAGATATAATCATCCATGTCACCATTGTATAAGGGCCTCTTGAGAATCTGGATCAATCCTCTCAGCATCATAGTAAAGCCCTATTGGTTCTGGAGGAGCCCCAAATGGTCAAGTATAGTCTTAATTTTAAGTGTCATAGAATCATCATTGTCTCTTCTAATAAATACATTATCCCCTTGTGCACCAAGACCTCTAAGCTATTAGAGGTTAAAAGCTGGAAGGTAGGAAGCAAACATTTCCCTAATAAGTCATTTAATATAATTGTGAGAGTTGCCATTCCTGACTCCACTCCTTGCTTTTAGGTTCTGTGTTTTCTACAAGAGAATTGACAAACTTACAATCTCCTCCTACACTCCCCCTCCACAGAAACTTTTCTTACCCACAGACACAGACATAACTGACTCACATCATCCTTCAGATCTTACCACTGAATGTAGTTTCCTTCAGGCAAACTGCACTGACCTCCTACATATGCGAAAAGTGATGTCCCATTGAGTCCCATAGCATCTTGTCCTTCCACATCATATTTCCACACTGTAACAACCTCAACTCAAAATATATGTCTCACTCTACATTTTGCCATAAAGCTAATGGGACAGGCATTAGCCTGTCCCATCATGTTCATAATCAGAAACTGGAACTTAATGCAACAGTATAATACCAATTTTTTTAATCAAAAGAATTTAAAATTAGCATTCATGTGCATGTGCACTTCATGTGCATGAAGTATGAACACATGATTATGATGGATGACAATGATTGTCTTCAAGTCAAAAATCTCAAAGGTAAAATTTCATTAAAAATAACACTTTCATGCTGTGATTTTAATGGAGTATTTCAGGTAAACTTTGATTGACAGCTCAGGCAATCAGTGACTGGGATAGTTATCTGTTTGAATAATAGTGATTTAAGGCAGAAGAGAAACACCCACATTGTAGCAGAGTACCCAGTATGAAAATAGATGTCTCTTCCCTTTTCTGACAAAGTAACTTCCAGCAAATATAAAAATAAAGCAAAACCCAATAATCCTGTCTTATCAAGATTCATATCAAAACTTTGACTCATTGAGAAAACTTTTATTTTAATTTATTATTTTCCTTGCATCAAGTGGTTTGGATTATGAAAAAAGTTTGGGATTAAACAATGCTAAACATATAGAAAGCTCAAGTTGTCCAAGTTACATTGAAATTACAAGGTAAATGGGAATAATTCTTATTGGGTTTTGTTCTGATAACTTTCATGAGAGTTTTAGATAGCTTGATGTCGTTTGAGGAAAAATAACAAATTGAAAATACTAGTGGGATCTGATATAATTTTCTAACCACTTTTTAAAATTAAAACAGTGCTTAAATTCTATTTTCTTGATCTGTCAACTAGAACAAGTAAATTTTATCTAAGTGCCTGCATTAAAAAAAAAAAAAGTATACTAGTGAAGCATTAAAATAAAAATCAATGTATGTAAAACATGAAAAGATTATTCAATAAAACCAAATAGATATTTCTACAAGATTTACTTTATAATTATATATGCTATTAGTTTATAACTATAAATTAATTTATAACTGTACTTTAAAATTTTGTAATAAAAGGACTTACTAATTATAGTGGTGGAGATTATTGTTTTATCAACTTTTTTCCGCACTAGAATTTATCTTATCCCTGAAAGCAATTTTCCAAAGACTGACTCATATTTGATATCATGGACATCTACATTAAATTAGCATCAAAACTAATATGCTTTGTGCAAGCATTCAAATATATTATCAAATAGGTATTAACCTTTGCTTTTCCATGGCTGGAGTTTTGGATGAAAAGTCAAGTCTTGTGCACAAGACTATGATAGTTAATATGCCATTTTGGGCATTAAACAGTTTATTGCTAAGAAGCTGTTCACATTAAATGTGAATCATAATACTGTGTATTTTTGGACCAAAAATATTGGTCCAAAAATACGTATTTTTGGGGCTTCCCTGATGGTGCAGTGGTTGAGAGTCTGCCTGCCGATGCAGGGGACACGGGTTCGTGCCCCGGTCCGGGAAGATCCCACATACCGCAGAGCGGCTGGGCCCGTGAGCCATGGCCGCTGAGCCTGCGCATCCGGAGCCCGTGCTCCGCAACAGGAGAAGCCGCAACAGTGAGAGGCCCACGTACCACAAAAAAAAAAAAAAAAAAAAAAAAATACGTATTTTTGGATCAAAAAAAGAAAACGAAAGCAAGGCATAGTTTTTTTTAGTATGTGCTCGAGGTTATGGCTAAAGTATATGTTGAACTCATTTTGGAAGTGATACAAGCACTAGAGTAAAACCCCTCAATATGTATACTATTTAATTCAGGGATCAGATGAAAATCAGTTGAATTCAGTTGAAAACCATCACTAGTATGTTACATAAACTTCTATAATAAAATACTGAAAAGTGAATCTTAAAAGTACAACAACCAAAACCAAACCAACTAACAAGAAATGAAATCAGAGAAAGGATAACTTGGGAAAAATGAAGACAAATGCAATAAAAGAAAAAACTGGGGACTTTAATAAAATAAATATAAATTGACAATACACTCCTCCCTCCCTGCCATCAGTGCTGTATACAAAGAATAGGTAGTTCTCTAAGTAGTATGATTTATAGGGTTTTAAAAAGATTGCCTATGCCCCAAACATCTCCTTCTCCTTCTTATATTCAAACCACATCAATAAAGACCTTAATTTTTTGAAGAGAAGTTCTCCACATTAAGCATGCAAATAGATTCATTTGGAAGTGGCATTAAATAAGCCTTACAAGAATTTAAAATAACACCTGTGGTGGACTGCTCATACAAGTAGAGGTAGAAGATTAAAAGGTTAAATGTAAGAAGGGAACCCTAATTGAGTGGTATAGCTGGAGGGCTCAGCAGGAGGCCTTGATTGGTGCTGGCCAAGACCAACAAATTATCACAGCTTTAGAGAATGTCTCTCCAAAAAGCATAAAATCCAGTTTTGTTCATTTCAGTGTGTACTTGGCTTGGCCTTTTCTCCCTGACCTCCAGTACATAAAAGCCCCAGATATGTTGTCTTATCACCAAGGCAATTAGAGTTGTGTCCGTATACTAACTTTGTTATAGCTCTCCGTTAGGTGAAAATTGTGAACACTGATTCTGTTTGCATTATAATATGCTCTTTAAAATGTTGTATTTCTAGGGCTTTCCTGGTGGCGCAGTGGTTGGGAGTCTGCCTGCCAATGCAGGGAACACGGGTTCGTGCCCCGGTCTGGGAGGATCCCACATGCTGCGGAGCAGTTGGGTCCGTGAGCCATGGCCGTTGAGCCTGCGCATCTGGAGCCTGTGCTCCATAACGGGAGAGGCCACAGCAGTGAGAGACCCATTTAAAAAAAAAAATGTTGTATTTCTAAAAAATCACAATGAAAGTTTTATGAACTGACTGATAAATGAAGAGTCAGATAGATATTGGACAAATTCTGATCCTGACTGTTAGTAATTAACGTTGTAAAAGTTAAAATTATTGAAGCTTAGTTTCCTTATTTGTTGGATGGAGAACGTGACACTTTCCTTGGAGATTTTTTTGTTTAATGAGGATCGAAAAATAGTAAGATAATTTATTTAAAATGACTTACACATAATTCCTCATTCTCAGGAATGAAAGATATTATTATTATTAGTTCATTTAAAATTAAAGATAGAAGTTTGATTAAAGTTCAATGAACACAGCTTTATCTCCTTGAGATTCACACCTCTATGTTCCAAACCATACCCTAAGCATTCTAAGACTTACAATATTATTAATATTCATTTCTGGCTTTAATTTTCTCACTAAATCAGACATTTATTGAAGGTCAGGAACATCTTACTCATTTGTATATTTTACCAGCAAGTCTGCTTCCTGTTGTGACAGGAAATGTGTTTATTGAATGGCAGTTAATTCTTTTTTTTTTATTAGTTTCTGCTTTATAACAAAGTGAATCAGTCATACATATACATCTGTTCCCACATCCCTTCCCTCATGCATCTCCCTCCCTCCCACCCTCCCCATCCCACCCCTCCAGGCAGTCACAAAGCACCGAGCTGATCTCCCTGTGCTCTGCGGCTGCTTCCCACTGTCTATCTACCTTACGTTTGGTAGTGTATATATGTCCATGCCTCTCTTTCGCTTTGTCACAGCTTACCCTTCCCCCTCCCCAAATCCTCAAGTACATTCTCAAGTAGGTCTGTGTCTTTATTCCCGTTTTACCCCTAGGTTCTTCATGACTTTTTTTTTTAATTCCATATATATGTGTTAGCATACGGTATTTGTCTTTCTCTTTCTGACTTACTTCACTCTGTATGACAGACTCTAGGTCTATCCACCTCATTACAAATAGCTCAGTTTCGTTTCTTTTTATTGCTGAGTAATATTCCATTGTATATATGTGCCACACCTTCTTTATCCATTCATCCGATGATGGACACTTAGGTTGTTTCCATCTCCGGGCTATTGTGAATAGAGCTGCAATGAACATTTTGGTACATGTCTCTTTTTGAATTATGGTTTTCTCAGGGTATATGCCTAGTAGTGGGATTGCTGGGTCATATGGTAGTTCTATTTTTAGTTTTTTAAGGAACCTCCATACTGTTCTCCATAGTGGCTGTACCAATTCACATTCCCACCAGCAGTGCAAGAGTGTTCCCTTTTCTCCACACCCTCTCCAGCATTTATGGTTTCTAGATTTCTTGATGATGGCCTTTCTGACTGGTGTGAGATGATATCTCATTGTAGTTTTGATTTGCATTTCACTAATGATTAATGATGTTTAGCATTCTTTCATGTGTTTGTTACCAGTCTGTATATCTTCTTTGGAGAAATGCCTATGTAAGTCTTCTGCCCATTTTTGGATTGGGTTGTTTGTTTTTTTGCTATTGAACTGCATGAGCTGTTTATAAATTTTGGAGATTAATCCTTTGTCAGTTGCTTCATTTGCAAATATTTTCTCCCATTCTGAGGGTTGTCTTTTGGTCTTGTTTATGGTTTCCTTTGCTGTGCAAAAGATTTGAAGTTTCATTAGGTCCCATTTGTTTATCTTTGTTTTTATTTCCATTTCTCTAGGAGGTGGGTCAAAAAGGATCTTGCTGTGATTTATGTCATAGAGTGTTCTGCCTATGTTTTCCTCTGAGAATTTGATAGCTCCTGGCCTTACATTTAGGTCTTTAATCCATTTTGAGCTTATTTTTGTGTATCGTGTTAGGGAATGATCTAATCTCATACTTTTACATGACCCTCTCCAGTTTTCCCAGCACCACTTATTGAAGAGGCTGTCCTTTCTCCACTGTACATTCCTGCCTACTTTATCAAAGATAAAGTGACCATATGTGCATGGGTTTATCTCTGGGCTTTCTTTCCTGTTCCATTGATCTATCTTTCTGTTTTTGTGCCAGTACCACACTGTCTCGATTACTGTAGCTTTGTAGGATAGTCTGAAGTCAGGGAGCCTGATTCCTCCAGCTCCATTTTTCGTTCTCAAGATTGCTTTGGCTATTCGGGGTCTTTTGTTTTTCCCAACAAATTTTGAAATTTTTTGTTCTAGTTCTGTGAAAAATGCCAGTGGTAGTTTGATAGGGATTGCATTGAATGTGTAGATTGCTTTGGGTAGTAGAGTCATTTTCACAATATTGATTCATCCAATCCAGGAGCATGGTATATCTCTCCATCTATTTGTATCATATTTAATTTCTTTCATCAGTGTCTTATAATTTTCTGCATACAGGTCTTTTGTCTCCTTAGGTAGGTTTATTCCTACATATTTTATTCTTTTTGTTGCAATGGTAAATGGGAGTGTTTCCTTGATTTCATTTTCAGATTTTTCATCATTAGTGTACAGGAATGCCAGAGATTCCTGTGCATTAATTTTATATCTTGCTACTTTACCAAATTCATTGATTAGCTCTAGTAGTTTTCTGGTAGCATCTTTAGGATTCTCTATGTATAGTATCATGTCATCTGCAAACAGTGACAGCTTTACTTCTTCTTTTCCAATTTGGATTCCTTTTATTTCCTTTTCTTCTCTGATTGCTGTGGTTAAAACTTCCAAAACTAGGTTGAATAAGAGTGGTGAGAGTGGGCAGCCTTGTCTTGTTCCTGATCTTAGTGGAAATGGTTTCAGTTTTTCACCATTGAGGGCAATGTTGGCTGTGGGTTTGTCATATATGGCCTTTATTATGTTGAGGAAAGTTCCCTCTATGCCTACTTTCTGCAGGGTTTTTATCATAAATGGGTGTTGGATTTTGTCAAAAGCATTCTCTGCATCTATGGAGATGATCATATGGTTTTTCTTCTTCAGTTTGTTAATATGGTGTATCACATTGATTGATTTGTGTATATTGAAGAATCCTTGCATTCCTGGAATAAACCCCACTTGATCATGGTGTATGATCCTTTTAATGTGCTGTTGCATTCTGTTTGCTAGTATTTTGTTGAGGATTTTTGCATCTATGTTCATCAGTGATATTGGCCTGTAGTTTTCTTTCTTTGTGACATCCTTGCCTGGTTTTGGTATCAAGGTGATGGTGGCCTCATAGAATGAGTTTGGGAGTGTTCCTTCCTGTGAAATTGTTTGGAAGAGTTTGAGAAGGATGGGTGTTACCTCTTCTCTAAATGTTTGATAGAATTCGCCTGTGAGGCCATCTGCTCCTGGGCTTTTGTTTGTTGGAAGATTTTTAATGAAAGTTTCAATTTCAGTGCTTGTGATTGGTCTATTCATATTTTCTATTTCTTCCTGATTCAGTCTTGGCAGGTTGTGCATTTCTAAGAATTTGTCCATTTCTTCCAGGTTGTCCATTTTATTGGCATAGAGTTTCTTGTAGTAATCTCTCATGATCTTTTGTCTTTGTGCAGTGTCAGTTGTTACTTCTCCTTTTTCATTTCTAATTGTATTGATTTGAGTCTTCTCCCTTTTTTTCTTGATGGGTCTGGCTAATGGTTTGTCAATTTTGTTTATCTTCTCAAAGAACCAGCTTTTAGTTTTATTGATCTTTGCTATCATTTCCTTCATTTCTTTTTCATTTATTTCTGATCTGATCTTTATGATTTGTTTCCTGCTGCTAACTTTGGGAGTTTTTTGTTCTTCTTTCTTTAATTGCTTTATGTGCAGGGTCAAGTTGTGTACTCGAGATGTTTCCTGTTTCTTAAGGTGGGATTGTATGGCTTTAAACTTCCCCCTTAGAACTGCTTTTGCTGCGTCCCATAGGTTTTGGGTCGTGTCTCTATTGTCATTTGTTTCTAGGTATTTTTTAATTTCCTCTTTGATTTCTTCAGTGATCACTTCGTTATTGAGTAGTGTATTGTTTAGCCTCCATGTGTTTGTATTTTTTACAGATCTTTTCCAGTAATTGATGTCTAGTCTCATAGCATTGTGGTTTGAAAAGATACTTGATACAATTTCAATTTTCTTAAATTTACCAAGGCTTGATTTGTGACCCAAGATATGATCTATCCTGGAGAATGTTCCATGAGCACTTGAGAAAAAGTGTATTCTGTTGTTTTTGGATGGATTTTCCTCTACATATCAATTAAGTCCATGTTGTTTAATGTATCATTTAAAGCTTGTGTTTCCTTATTTATTTTCATTTTGGATGATCTGTCCATTGGTGAAAGTGAGGTGTTAAAGTACCCTACAATGAATGTGTTATTGTTGATTTCCCCTTTTATGGCTGTTAGTATTTGCCTTATGTATTGAGGTGCTCCTATGTTGGGTGCATAAATATTTACAATTGTTATATCTTCTTCTTGGATCGATCCCTTTATCGTTATGTAGTGTCCTTCTTTGTCTCTTCTAATAGTCTTTATTTTAAAGTCTATTTTGTCTGATATAAGAATTGCTACTCCAGCTTTCTTTTGATTTCCATTTGCATGGAATATCTTTTTCCATCCCCTTACTTTCAATCTGTATGTGTCTCTAGGTCTGAACTGGGTCTCTTGTAGACAGCATATATATGGGTCTTGTTTTTGTATCCATTCAGCCACTCTGTGTCTTTTGGTGGGAGCATTTAGTCCATTTACATTTAAGAAAATTACTGATATGTATGTTCCTAATCCCATTTCCTTAATTGCTTTGGGTTCGTTATTGTAGGTATATTCGTTCTGTTGTGTTTCTTGCCTAGAGAAGTTCCTTTAGCATTTGTTGTAAAGCTGGTTTGGTGGTGCTGAACTCTCTCAGCTTTTGCTTGTCTGTAAAGGTTTTAATTTCTCTGTCAAATCTGAATGAGATCCTTGCTGGGTAGAGTAATCTTGGTTGCAGGTTTCTCTCCTTCATCACTTTAATTATGTCCTGCCACTCCCTTCTTTTTTTTTTTTAACTTTTTAAAAAAGAATCCTGCCAAATAAGATTACATAGTCAATATCTTTGCTGCCCTTCTTAACACATAAAAAGGCTTTAGGATTTTGATGGCCTAGTTCCTTTTAAAAAGGTATCCAGGGAAGTTTAAAGTAATGTGTTCTTTCTCTTAATAGCCCTGTAGCAAGCACAGAAGTTCAACATCATTTCATTAAGCTCGGGATTTGATGCTAGCTATGATCCTTCTTTCTAAAAATCGATATTGAGACACTGAATGATTTTCGCCTCATTAAAGATTTCAGAAAGACTGAGTTTATATAATATAAACTTCTAGCTTACTTGCTCCATCTTTTTACATACTTCTGCTCAAGGCTGAAATATCCCTTTCCACCTTCCCGCCTGGATTTATCCTTCAGGACAGAGGTCAAATATTCCCTCCTCAAAGACTTCACTAGGGCTACCTTACCACCTTATCCCCACGCCCAAGCCCAGTTAGTTATTCCTTCTCAATAGCACTTTGTAATTAGCATAATTCTTATTACACAAAGTTATAACATGTCCATCTCCTTACAGATCAGTAGTACAGACTGTGGTAGCCATTAAGCACGCATGATTGTTGTGTACTTGAAATATGACTTGTCCAAATCTGCCACTCCCTTCTGGCTTGTAGAGTTTCTGCTGAGAGATCAGCTGTTAACCTGATGGGGATTCCCTTGTGTGTTATTTCTTGTTTTTCCCTTGCTGCTTTTAATATGATTTCTTTGTGTTTAATTTTTGACAGTTTGATTAATATGTGTCTTGGCTTATTTCTCCTTGGATTTATTCTGTATGGGACTCTCTGTGCCTCCTGGACTTGATTAACTATTTCCTTTCCCATATTAGGGAACTTTTCAACTATAATCTCTGCAAATATTTTCTCAGTCCCTTTCTTTTTCTCTTCTTCTTCTGGAACCCCTATAATTCGAATGTTGGTAAATTTAATGCTGTCCCAGAGGTCTCTGAGACTGTCGTCTGTTCTTTTCATTCTTTTTTCTTTATTTTGCTCTGCATCAGTTATTTCCACTATTTTATCTTCCACCTCACTTATCTGTTCTTCTGCCTCAGTTATTCTGCTATTGATCCCATCTAGAGTATTTTTCATTTCATTTATTGTGTTTTTAATCGATTTTTGATTCATCTTTAGCTCTTCTATTTCCTTGTTAACTGTTTCTTGCATTTTGTCTATTCTATTTCCAAAATTTTGGATCTTGGAAATAGAATCTTAGATCGTCTTTATTATCATTATTCTGAATTCTTTTTCAGGTAGACTGCCTATTACCTCTTCATTTGTTAGGTCTGGTAGGTTTTTATCTTGCTCCTTCACCTTCTGTGTGTTTTTCTCTCTTCTCATTTTGCTTATGTTACTGTGTTTGAGGTCTCCTTTTTGCAGGCTGCAGATTCGTAGTTCCCGTTGTTTTTGGTTTCTGTCCCCAGTGGCTAAGGTTGTTTCAGTAGGTTGTGTAGGCTTCCTGGTGGGGGGGACTAATGCCTGTGTTCTGGTGTTTGAGGCTCGATCTTGTGTTTCTGTTGGACAGGTCCACGTCTGGTGGTGTGTTTTGGGGTGCCTGTGGCCTTATTATGTTTTTAGGTAGCCTCTCTGCTAATGGGTGGGTTTGTGTTCCTGCCTTGCTAGTTGCTTGGCATAGGGTGACCAGCACTGATTCGGGGGCTCTGGCTCACTCAGGCAGAGGGGAGGGAGGGGCGCGCAGTGTGGGGCGGGCCTGTGGCGGCAGAGGCCGGCATGACGTTGCACCAACCCGTGGCGCTCCATGCACTTTCCCGGGAAAGCCGTCCTTGTGTCCCGGGACCCCGGCAGCGGCGGGGTGCACAGGCTCCGTGAAGGCGGGGTGGACATTGACCTGTGCTCGCACACAAGCCTTGTGGTGGCAGCAGCAGCAGCCCCAGCGCCCCACGCCTGTCTCCGGGGTCCTCACGTTTAGCCACGGCTCGTGCCCGTCTCTGGTGCTTCTTTAAGCAGCTCTCTTAATGCCCTCTCCTCGCGCACCAGGAAACAAAAGGGAAGAAAAAGTCTCTTGCCTCTTCGGCAGCTCCAGACTTTTTCCCCGGACTCCCTCCAGGCTAGCCGTGGTGCACTAACCCCTCCAGGCTCTCTTCCTGCCACCAGCCCCAGTCCTCTCCCTGCGCTCCGACTGAAAGCCGATACCCGAGCCTCAGTTCCCAGCCCCTCCCGCCCCAGTGGCCGAGCAGACAAGCCTCTCAGGCTGGTGTGTGCCTGAGGGCACATATCCTCTGTGCTGGAATCTCTCCGCTTTGCCCTCCACACCCCTGTTGCTGTGCTCTCCTCTGCTACTCCTAAGCTTTCCCCCTCTGCCACCTGCTGTCTCTGCCCACGAAGGGGCTTCTAGTGTGTGGAAACCTTTCCTCCTTCGCGGCTCCCTCCCCCTGGTGCAGGTCCTGTCCCTATCCTTTTGTCTCTGTTTATTGTTTTTTCTTTTGTCCTACCCAGGTATGTGGGGAGTTTCTTGCCTTTTGGGGGGTCTGAGTTCTTCTGTTAGCGTTCAGTAGGTGTTCTGTAGGAGTTGTTCCACGTGTAGATGAATTTCTGATGTATCTGTTGGGAGGACGGTGATCTCCGCGTCTTACTCTTCCGCCATCTTTCTCCGGGACCTGGCAGTTAATTCTTATCATGTGTAAAAATCAAATACAAGCAAAATAGTTCTTAGTGTTTTGTGTACAAATCTTAGTATCTGGTGCACAAACAGAGATTCAGAAACAACTACACAATAGAATAAATTGTTTTTTAATACCAGGAAAAAACAGTTGGAAGAAAAGCGAGGAAAGTAGTGTGTTTCTGATAGGGAAGATTTAATAAAATACAATTTTAGATCATGTGGAGTACTCACCAAATTTAGGGAGATTGACAATTCTGGTGGCAAAATGTAATTAAGGTATAGGAAAGAGCATAAGTACAGACACATACCAGGCTATTTTGAGAACAATGATACATTTGGTTTGGAAGGTACAAAGGTAAGGGTAAAAAGTTAAGACTGTAAAGGAAGTTCAAGTGAAATCCTGGTTGTGCTGTCCAGAACTTTAAGTTAGTTAGCTTTTCAGCAAAACTCTTGTCTCTATTTCCTGAATACATTGCTGGACCACATCATTCTGCCCACCCCCACTTTTTTTTTTTTTCTTTTTTATTTTTGCAGCTGGGCATGGGCTTGTGATTGCAGCCTAGCCAATAGCATGAGGATGGGACTTGTATATTTCACATTAATGCTTTGGCTTTGTAAACATCAGGTACAGTACTGTCTACTCCTCCCCACTGGGTGAATGATGGTGCCCAGGGCGACCTTGGAAACCAAGCCTTGAAGTTAGAGATCTTCTGTCATCTTGGGTCCCTGAATTTATTTTAGCAAGCCTCTCCACTGCTAAATGAGTAAAATAGCTTCATGTATTTAAATTGGGAAGAATCTGAGTTTAGTCGGTAAGAAATACTGTTATCTGAAATCTGTAAAACACCTTATTTATTTATTTTTAAAAAGGTTTGGGTTTTTTTTGTTTGTTTTGTTTTTGTTTTTTTGTTGTTGTTTATTTGTTTGTTTTTGGTCACACCACACAGCTTGCAATATCTTAGTTCCCTGACCAGGAATTGAACCCAGGCCAGTGCAGTGAAAGGGCCAAGTCCTAACCACTGGACCGCCAGGGAATTCCCTAAAATGGTTTTCAAATAAGCAAGATTTCGAAGGGAAGTTAATAGGAAAGTATAGAGTTAACCCTATAAAGAAAGACAGAAAGGAAGTGAAGGAGGGAGGGACAGAGAGAAAAAAGGAAGGAAGGAAGGAAGGAAGAAAGAAAGAAAGAGAGAGAGAGAGAAAGAAAGAAAGAAAGAAAGAAAGAAAGAAAGAAAGAAAGAAAAAGAAAGGAAGAATAAAGGAAGAAGGAAGGAAGAAAAGACAAAGGGGAAGAGAAAGAAAGATTCACTCTTTCGAGTAAGATTCTTTACTTACTAAGTGAAAACCACCTTTAAATAGCACTTCATATTGACAATATTTATTTTTGATAACTTGATATTGGATAGACATTTTAAAGTCAGCCAACTGTCTCTTTTCCTTTCACTATCATCCACAGTTTACCAAAACTTGCATCAGATTTTCTTAAACGCTCAGAGCCCATGATAACCAAATGATGTAACTATGGTACAGAAGGAGAAGAAAACCAAATGGAGTCTGGAGATGAAGAGAAAGGAGGTTGGTCAACAAGAGGAAAATGGAAATATGCAATATTATTTCAATTTCAGTTTAAATTGAAATAGTTTTTCTAAAATGAAGTGATTCATATAGCTGCTATTGGGGCAGACCTGGGATTCAGCGCTTACACATCCATTCTGCTTGCCACACAAAAGTAAGAAAAGATGTCCTTTCACATGTCAATGCCCCGACCTGATCAAATCACTATCTTATTTTCTCACTCTCAAATTCCATCCCTTTTATTTTTTAAAGTACATTTGTTAAATTGAAATATCAATATGCATACAGAGAAGCATACATATAAAACCAGCATAACTGCCCTGGCATCGTTTTGCTAAAAAATAAAATTAAATGCCTGAGAGTTCAAGAAATATGTGCAGTAGTAGATAGTGGAAGACGGAAAATTTTAACAATGAAAATAATTGCAGGTAAATTCAAAATAAAGGCAGCTCACCACAGATATAACCATTAAGCTTATTTTCTCTTTCCTTTTTTTTTTAATGAGTTAAATATTTGTCCTTTTTCAGATAAGGTATAAAAAGAAATAAAAGTGTACCCGAGTGAAAGATTATAAATCTTTAAAATTGATACTACTACTATTTCGAGAGTTAAGAATTTAGAAAATCTGAGTGTTATTTTTGCAATATTTAGCTTCCTGAAGGTGTAAATAATACCCATACTAACATGATAACATAAAAAAGACAAATATTTGCTTGTTGTCACTAGATAACAGTGCTGGCAAATCTTCAAAAGCAGGTACTTTTGTTAAAAAATAGTATTTGCGGGCTTCCCTGGTGGCGCAGTGGTTGAGAGTCCGCTTGACGATGCAGGGGACACGGGTTCGTGCCTTAGTCTGGGAAGATCCCATATGCCGTGGAGCAGCTGGGCCCGTGAGCCATGGCCGCTGATCCTGCACATCCAGAGCCTGTGCTCCACAACAGGAGACACCACAACAGTGAGAGGTCCACATATTGAAAAAAAAAAAAATTAGTATTTGCCATTAATTGCTAGTTTACTAGTATGTGAACATGATTTTTAGCAATCATGGTTAAAATTAGTTTCTCATATTATTCAATTGCTTAGTTAATATATTTCATTAACTGGAATACTACTTCCTCTAATAATATAAAATAATTTTCTATTTATATAATATACATCTTAATTTTTAGCTTGAAAAAGGTGCTACTGTTAGGCATTTCTTGGTAGTTAATACCTAACTGGATTAAGAACTCTTATTTTGAACATCAAGGGATATTTGCTGCCAGAAATTGTCCTTGGCTTGTCCCTATCTCAACAATTATTGCTTAAATATCATCTGCTTGTAAGGATTTTTTTAAAGTATAAATCTACTATAAAACTATGAATAATTATCTCTCTATGTAATCATTAAAGCTTTCACTGTTGTACATATTTCAACATGATGTATATTATGTAAATATCCAAAGAATAAATTTGTTATCTGGTGTATTGTGCAAAAAAAAATGATCTAATCTCTAATATGATATTAGAGAGTTTTTTTCACCTCAAGTTGCTTTATAGCCCAATCAAATTCTAAATTACATATTTATTTGGATTTTTTAGAAATATTTCAGTTACTAGTGTTCTCATATAAAATTTAATTGAAAAGCTAATATTATTTGACCTTATTAATAGCTTAAAGTACATAATAAGACATTGGTCTTTGTTAAACTATTTTATTGGATATTGACTATGAATATTTTATTTCCCTTGTAATTTTATTATTAAATGCTGAGATATGGACCAAATTCTCCAAGATGTTTATTATACACACAAACATAAACACACACACACAATAATGCATTGTGTACATATAGTAGGCAAGAAAATGTAAAGCGTGTTCACAGATCTCTACAAGACAAAGTATAAAGTGTCAGGAAGAGGACACATGTTGCAATATAGTAATCCAGATGAAGAGAAAAATTATTTCTTTTTGGAAGAAACTAGTTATCCAAATGTTCTTGCAGCTTTCGAGAAGCTATTACACACTTTTGAGGAGGTAGAAAAATATCTGACTCTAAGGTCCCAATTCTTCAAATATTCTCTGTACTTTATTACAGCCTCAGGTTTATATGTGTCTCAAGAGCCAGTGATGACTATTAGAGGCAAGAGCATTACCAGATCCCTTTAGAACTTTCTCCCTTATTTTTGTTAAAGAAAAAAAAAGTTTTAGTCTCTTAAGCCTTTAGCAAAAGTAATAGAACTCACAGTTTTTAACTGTGGGGAGGGAAAATAGTGAAAGCATTCCAAAACTGGACAGATTTTCTTTTCACTTTTACTGAAACCATGGCATAATCTTTCCATTTTGATTTTCATAAAATAACCAAAGTTCTAATTAATTTCTAAAAGCACATCCATGTGATTTTTCTCTAAAAGTAATGGAATTAAGGCAAGAGGTAAACAATAGAGCATTTTTATAAACCTCTTCTTAATAATTCTTTCTACGAAGAAAGTTAAATTTGTCCAGTGACAGTTTTCTGTTTCAGAACTATATTTTTACATGATAAACTTTTGTCAGCTAATTTGTATTTACAATAAAGTTCAAAAACACTTGCAAGGGACCTTCTGATCAACCTTATGAAAATATAAGGGGGCAACTTTTTTCAGTTCTGGAATCACAATGGTCCACCTGGATCATTTTCTTCTCCCATTACCATATCAATCAGGAGCATATAGATATTTTAATTTTTGCACACAGGATTTTTCCCATTAAAATAATACAAAATTTGGGTATTACTCATCTGATTCATCTAAGGTAATGCTACTGTATTCTTAAAAAGTTAGAGATATACATTTTTTTAATTTAGCAAAAAAATTAAAACACTTTAAATATTTCTGGAATTTGTCTAATTTTACAAAGTTTATATTTCATTCAGAAACAGTGCATCAGATAGTCCTTTCTTTTATTTTTATATAGCAGATTTACTGAGAGACAATATACATATAATAAAATGTGCCCACCTAAAGTATAATATTCAGTGACTTTTAGTATATTTACAGAGTTGTGCAACCATCATCATAACCTAATTTTAGATCATTTCGATCAATTTAAAAAGAAACCTCATACCAATTAGCAGTCTTAGGCAATGTCTAATCTACTTTCTGTCTATAGATTTTCTTATACTGGACATTTCATGTAAATGGAGTCATATAATATGTGCTCTTTCGCCACTTGCTTTTTTCACTTAATGTTGTGACTTGGTTTTTTTTTTTTTTGTAACAGCTTCTTTGACATTTAAGCTATATTGCATACAATTCATTCTTTTAAAATGTACCACTCAGTGATTTTTACTATATTCATAGAGTGTGCAACCATTACCACTAATTAATTTTAGAAAATTTTCAGCACCCTGAGAAAAAATTCCACACCCATTAACAGTCATTCTCCATTCAACCCTTCCTCAGGCCCTGACAACCACTAATCTACCTTTTTGTCTCTACAGATTTTTCTGTTCTGGATATTTCATATTAGTTGAAATGACACGTGGTCTTTTGTGATCGTCTTATGGAATATTTTCAAGATTCATCCACATTGTAGCATGTATCAGCACTTCATTATCTTTATTTGCATAATACAGTTTAAGTGTGTGAATATATCATGTTTATTTATCAATTCATCAGTTAACAGACATTTGAGTTATTTGCAATTTTGGTCTGTTATGAATATTGCTGCTATGAACTTTCATGTATAATTTGTTGTGTGGACATATGTTTGCAGCTCTCTTCTGTATATACCTAAAAGTGGAATTTCTGAGTCATGTGTTTATTATTACTAAGAAATCAAGGAGCTGGAATCTTCAATCACTATGGACTATTAGCTGGTAAGTTCCCTCTCTGGTTAGTCTTGAAAGAGTGCATGTCTAGGGCATAGGCATAGTTTTCCAGACCACTAGGGATGACTATGATTTTAACAGGGTCCTCTTTGATGGTCTGTTTCCCTCATTTCCCAGCTAAACTTCTTGCTGGTCTGCCTCTATTGGTATCATACCAAGCTGTTACCCCCCAACTGATTGCTAGCTGATGGCTCTATTGGTTTCATCAACACACCTTGGTGCATAATTTGCTCCAAATAGAATTGCTCCACTCAGGTAGAGCATGGTATCACCAGTCTTTGAGGCTTTCTCCCCTAACCTGTGCCTCACCTCTTCCCTTACAGGACAGAACCGCTAGTCTATGAAGCAAGTTTTGATGGTGGAATTTACCTTTCCCTGTGTGTTCCAACAAGATCCTATCTAGGGAGTAGGATCTGTGTATGTGAGGAAAGACTGGTGCTACCACCCAGCTATTGATCTCCCACCAGGAAAGATTGTCCCCAACATAGAGCTGTGGGGAATTGAGGGACTACACTCTTTACCAGCTGCCTCGCCAGACTTTCCTTAGAGAATGGCAACTGGGGGTGGGAAATGAGAGCATTGCCTGCCTGCCATCATCCACCTAATATAGGTCTTTTGCAGGGTAGAGCTGTGAAAGATAGGATCTACCACTGGTTTCTATGCTGGGATAGCTTTTCCACACC